>NW_027526295.1:117712267-118418809 GCF_048455015.1 Haemaphysalis longicornis | reverse complement strand
ACCTGGGTCCGATACCTGTAAAGCTAAACCTGGGCTTTGAGGCGCGCCACCATGGAGGGCTCAATTAATTTTGACAACACAGAGGTCTTTAACGTGCCCCAAAATATCAACACACGGGCGTTTTCGCTTTTCACCTCCTTCGAAAAAGCAGCTGCTGCGACTGGGATGAAACCCGTGTCCTTGACTCAGAAGCACAATGCCTTAGCCGCTGAGCCACCGCGGTGGGTCGGCTGTTCTGATTCGAAAACAAAGCAAAACGGTGCAGTTAGCAATGTCGTAGTTGTGAACTGCCGCACAGGAAGCACACAAGTCCTTAACCTTTATGCAAACAACCTCTGAGGCAATCCAACTAACGCTTCATTTCTGACTGCAGCTAACTTAGTCTTTACTTCAACATGCGCCTTAAGATCTGCAACACTCCTGCTTGAATGCTTTGTAAAAAAATGGTCCTACCCAATCACCACTCAAATCATTCAAAGGTTGGCTGTCATTCCCTTTGGCCTACTCCCCTGAGGACTGAGAGGCTGGAGGATCGGCACTGCGCTCCTGAGGCTGGATGGAATCCGTTGCAACCACCACCAATGTGTGGCTCTGTTAACTACTTCTTTGACATTTTACAGGTTGCTGTAGGCAAATCAACCGTGAACTTCTTCTGAGCTACCAACGTCTGACTGCAGCCATCGCTGTCACTGGCCCATCATCCCAAGCAGTAAAAACTGTTCTGATGAGAAACACTAAGGTCACGAAAGATCCTGGCGAAAGTGATATCGACAAGCTTCACCATAAAACAAAAGCCTACCACAACGTGCGATTCCGCACCACGCTCAAATTACCGCCACACCGTCACCGCACCCGAATTAACAGCATGCTGGCATGGCAGCACGCCAGTAAGTGGGCCAACTTTTGATGAAGTCAGAAAAGCTCGCGCTAGCCATACCGCTTAAATTGATAGCTTTTGCGATAACACAATTCAATGCACAACAAACCGCAGTCCATGGAATGGCTCCTCCACCTAACGGTGCCAGGTGAGGTATACCTAGGGTTGTTCGTGTTCGGCCTTTAAATTATTTTTTTAAATCGGGGGGTAAAAATCGGGTGCTATTTTTACAACTGATAATGGGGGAGAAATCGGGGTTTTTTTTGTGAAACCATTCCGAAAATCGGGTATTTCCGGGTTAAATCTCCAGGTGTACCAACTAATGAACTCGGTTCATTTTAGAGGGTACCACAAACTTTTTTAACTCTAACGCGTAAAATTGGTGGTACTTTCAATCGCGTAATCAGGGGGACATCACGATTTCTCGAAAATACTCTCCGAAATTCCGCACTTCTTTGGAAATGAATAAGTAATGATGACAGCTGAGAGCATTGATAACTTCCAAGAAATGAAAACTTTTATTCACGAAAAGCTGGTCATCGATTAATCACTCATCTTTGTTTATACACAATATTATCACCTTGCGCAACATGCCGGTCCGCATTCGACACCTGTCAGATCACTCAACATATCTCAACTGGGAGAAAGTCCTCTCGAGAAAACAGCTTCCATTAGCCAGGCCCAAACACGTCAGTGCAGCATCTGCCAGCCTGAGGTAGCGAGCGGTAGACTCATGAAAATACTCAAGGATCTCGGAAGCTGTGTTTGTGGGGCTTGCTTCCAGCAGGTACTGGTTGAGAACGGCCGACCGTCAGTGCACAACTGTGCAGGCCGCTAGTTTGAAAAGGTCCATTCGGGGAGAAATCGGGTTTAATCCCACTCTCCTGAAACATGTTCAGGGTGGAAGAGCCAGGTAAAATCAGGTTTTGCCCAAAAACGAACAACCCTTCCTATACGACTCCAACCGCAAAGTGTTCTACACCATACGGGAGCAAGGGTGGGGGGGGTCCCCTGCTCATTATTTCCCTCGCAAAACAGCTGCTCGGAGCCCCGGCGGTGCTCCATATCGATCTGAATATGACAGAACAGCCTCTTGCCTCCGCGTTACAGCCTGGAAGACGTGCAGATTTACACTTGGCCACGTGGCTGACGACGCACGACTGCCAAATGAGGACTGAAAACCATCGACACAGTATCTTAGTAAAAAAATGATGCTTATATCCCAGTGGATGCTTATACACTTAAACCTCGTTTTAACGTAACGGGATATAACGAAATAATGGATATAACGAAGTAAATGAAATTCCCCTTAAAAATCTCCATAGAGAACCATGCATTCGAAACCTCGTAGTAACGAAGCAAAATTGACCTGTCAATGGATATATAACGAACCACCCCCCCCCCCCCAAAAAAAAAACCCGACCACGGTGTGTGAAGTATTCCGCAGAGTTTGACACTCATTCATTGCGGCCGTTTTAAGATTTCCGCGTCGACCTCACGGCCAACCGACAATGCTATTGTCGCTGATGTAACCGGACAAACCGACGCAAGTGATGACGAAGACACCATGGTCTCCCATGCACAGACGTTTGACGTGCCAACGTTGTCGCAGGCACTCGAAAGGGTTGACTTTATACATTGTTTCTTCGGTGCCCATGACGACCGACGGCGAAAACGGCCTCAGCGCGGTGGCCACCACTGAAAAGTAAGTCTTTCACTTGCGATGTCCGAAACAAAGGAGCACCACAGACTTTTTTGCAGCTATGTCTAGCGGAAAATAAAAGGAAGTGTACCCACTGAGCAAGCAAAATAGTTTTCTATTCAATTTCCGCCGCATGCGTGGTCGTGCAGCAGTACAGTGGGCCATGAGGCAGTTTCCTTCTTTGCATGCTTCTTGTTTTGCACCCAACTGAGCATACAATGCGGTAAACTGTTATATTTGATACAACAAAATAATGGATATAACGAAATAATTACAGGTCCCATTCAACTTCATTATAATGAGGTTTGAGCGTATTTGCACGAGCTTGCCAGCAAAAAAAATAACCACTGGAGCCAAGTGCTGCAAGAAGCCTTCACTTGCACAAAGCTGCTGATAGGACTAGCACTTGATATCGGTATATCCATATGCGTAGTATGCCAGGAGGAGGCAATTCATCTTCCTTCGCAAAAGAGAAAAACCTTCCCGCTGAAAAATAACGCATTGAAAAAATAAGGCGACCTCATACCAGTTTTTTTGTTCCTCCCCGCCAATGAGACAAACCCGGCGTGCAAGTATAGTACTTTGACAAGGCTTGGCACGGAGGTAAAATTTCTTTGTTCGGCGGGGAAAACAAAAAGCAAAAAAACAAAAAGGCACGTCGATGTGATGAACTTTAAAGACGTGCATCACACGTGCGCGGCAGGGTGCACAGAAAAGCTGGTTTTCTCGAGACAGCGAAGACGCTATTTTCGCACCTGTGACTAGCACAATTTCCGACAACGTGGCGGACGGCACGGACCCGTCCTTACTGCTGGGCTGCTAGTGTTCCACTCAAATAAGAATAAAAAAACACTTCATTTTCAGTTGACCACTCAAACATTCGTATCCATCACCTCGAGCAGACTAGCCAAAACTTAAATGCAAACCTTTTCGCTGAGGTTGTTGGTTACAATGACACCATTGCAACACAAAATGCTGTCTCGAGGGTCTAACAGCATCTCACTGACAGTGCATGCGAGCATCCCAGCTAAACAAAAGTTTTCCGCAAAAAACAAGTGCCGCGCAACATGTGCACTGGAGAAGGGATTTCGCGCACTCCAGACAGTCGTTATGTTGACTCTACGTGGCGAAGAAATGGGGATAAAATGAAACATTTTACCGCTAGTTCTTGGAAGTGATGTGATAGCCTTTGTTAGCACCATTGTGTGAATGTGCCGGCAGTTAATCGTGGACTTTACGTTGCCCGTGCAGCGAGACAGCCCTCCGCTGGTGGCACTCAAGACTAATAATAGCTTTAGAAACTAATAAACTTCCTCCATAACCACTGAAGATATGAGATAAAGTCACAGGTTCACTTGTCAAACCGCCCCCACCCCCCCTCTTGATAATGCTTGGTGTGTGCAAATATATTTAAAAATTTGAAATGCCACAGAAAATGCAGCATTTTTGTGATCAAATCAAATATCAGTATCCAAAAAACTGGCAATATTTTTTCAAATATTTTGAATTCAAAAATACAAATAGGCACTCAACAACACTGAGTACTACTATACTCTTTGGCTACTCTACCTACCCAAAACAATTTATTCAGTTTCTTGCTCATTTATAAAAAAAAAATTTCATTGCAAGTTTTCATTTCCTAGTGTCAAAACTGTGTATACCCATCCCAAAAAAAAAGGTATGCCACTCAGAATTCTTGTGCAGCGAAATGTGGCTTTTGCGATCAGGCTACCAACGGTACATCAGAAGACAATTTTCCATCGCTGGATTAGCACCTTACAGCAACAATCAGTTTAGTTGGCTAAAATGAAGTTTTTCACTCCAAGCATTTTTGATAATTGCTACTGCGCGCAATGTTGAAGGCCCCATCAAAGTCCCAGACACCATTCGAACCACTTGCAAACAATGGCCCTCAACTTGGAAGTCTGTTTTGCTTCTTTGCAAAATTTACATTTGGCACCACACTATGGAACTTCCCAAAAGTGAGCCAATTCAACATGACATCTTCATCGCGGGCTAACACTGCTCAAAAAAAAAAAGAACATGCCGCTTGTGATTTCCATGAATCTGGACCTCATATAATGGTAAAGTGTCCCAGCTGCAAGTTGTCAGATACCAGGTCGTACAAAGACCGCACATCCAATCGATCCATACCACCACCAGCTGTGAACCAGCAAGTTCTGCTCTCCTGCATGGGTATTTCTGGAGATTTAGTGGTAGTTCTAAACAAAACTGTCTACTCTGACAAAGCCTGTAACAGTTCTGGTATTGTTTCTTTGAGGAAAGTTAAGATGTCGCTGCTATGCTGGAGACATTTGTTACTGAACCACCTTCATTACTCAGCAGCTCCTCGGTGAAAGTGAACCTCGGAGAACCTGAATCATGAGACAGAATATGACGGTTAATTGCCAGAGTAAGTTCTGGCAGCCGGAGCATATTAAACTGACAGTGCATGCAGCAAGTGCTTGCCACCCAGCTTATTTTCCAACTCCACGCAGCTTTCTCGACCTCAGGTGCTTGCTTAGTGTTACATTCGCAAAGGCGTTCCCGAACCGAGCTTCGTCGCCTCCGTCATGTAGTGGTAGCTTGGTGTATCAGCGGCGAGCAGAAGCAGCTCCCTTGGTGTTGGCGATAAAAAGCCGAAGGCAAAACTGAACCGTTTTACTGCATGTTGGGAGATGAACAGCAATGATACAGCAACGATACAGGCCCTTACTGGCCAGCGTACAGCATGACTCGAACAGACCAACAGAAGGGTACAATGCTGCCAATCGGATGAATCGCGCTGAAAGGAAGCGCGTTTTACAACCCGAAGCGCCAACAGTCCAACAGCTCTCCTAGTGCTTTGCACACGAACCGAACGCAGTACAGACACACAAAAACACTCCACGTTGAGTCTGAGAAAGGGGGAGGGGACATCTCAGCTAGCGGCATCCACTCACAGATGCACATCTCTACATGCTTCCGCTAGAACAGTTTCGCATTTTGCAACTGCCGCGGCTTCAGTCACCGCCAGTGAGGCACCGGTGTGGTGGACACCATCCAGCCTGTTGTAGCATGTTCGAGGAAGGAAGGCTCTTCCGCACAGCACAGAAGAACTTCACCGCACTACACCAACTTCTTGTAGTGCGCACGCACAGGGTAGCAGCACACTAAATCGTAAGACTACATATATTTGATGGCTGTAAATATGAAGTCCGCCATCGAGAAGTTTTTTACATCACGTGAGGAAAGTGTGTTGCACCCAGTAACGAAAAATCGGCATACTTCTTCAAGAGGACAATCCAAAATCACACCGCCTGAAATTGAGCATCTCCTGCTGCTTGGACACTGCAAATGTTCAGATTTTTTTTTCTTTTGAAATATAAAAAAACTATTGCCCACAAATTGTTTTTTCTACAGCAAGTTTTCTTGAAAACGTCTGCCCAACACCTATTCTGCATTCATCTCACCGTTGAAAGCTTTTTTATATACAACATTTTCATTTTTTTCCTTGAAGCATGCAAAAAATTGTGATTTTTGTCAATGTTTTCGTAGAAATTATTCACAAAGAAAAGACGTTTTCAGGAGACATAATTGGGCAGGCATTAAATAATTTACATGCTCAACCATTACTTCCGGCGCAAAAAAAAAAAAAAAAGTTCTCACACACCTACATAGCAATCCATTTTCCAGCAGTAGCGACGGGATTAACGTTGTCCCGCCGCACCCTATGCCACACACACAAAAAAAATTTCAACTGGGCTAACCGTCGTTTCGGAGGAACGTGCGCATCATGTTCCAGATAAGTGTCCTCGCGGATAAGTGCTTAGACAGTTTCAAACTCTCTTTACTTGCCCGGGCTTCCCCGCAGTGCACCTGCGCTGGCAGGGAAAGTGACCGACAGCTCAGCGGGACGACTACACCGCAACCCTCTGCCGAAAACCAGAATTTCACCGCGCAAATAACTTCCTCTTGTCCCTTCCCAGGAATAATTGCACACACGCGCGCCGCTGGAGAGTGAAATAAAGAGGCTTTGGGAGAGCCCTTATCTCTTGGCTGTAGGCCAACGCCGCCAACACCGATAATGCGGTCGCCCACAAACAGACCCCGCGTCAACACCCTCTAAACACGAAAGCCTAAGAACTGTTTTGCGGATCCGCTTCCTCCTCTAGAAACGATTGCCAATTTTCGCCACACCTCGGTAATAATCAGTGCTCTTTTGTGTTTAGGAAGTTTAGAAAAGGAATAAAGTTTTCGTACTTCTTCCGCTGCCATGGGAAATATCTCTGCTCGACACGGAGGTGCTGACGGTCCGGCGAAAGGTTGCGGGTGTTTACTGCGCAGCGGCCGGACGCATCACACGCTCTCACCAGAACATGCATTCGAATTCAGGAAGTAAATGTCTCTGGCGGAACACATCCTAAAATGTTTAGAGCTGCAATGTGCAGATCCAAAGTGTGAGGAATGAATTCGCGCCATTTGCGGATCTCACTCTGAAATTTTCGCGCAGCGTGTGTGGATATATATCGCGGCGCAGATGTTCAAAATACAAAACCGATGCACTGTGGGTGTAAGTACCGGAGCAGTTCTAAGGCGCTAACAACTACGCATGCGCACAGGGTTGCAAAGTGAGGGTCGTGCACCGAAGATAGCTCATGATTCGCGGTAGCGCTAAGAGTTTTTAAAGGCCCTAGATTTTTTTTTTTTTTTTTGCATGCACGTCCCATTAGATTAGTTTATTGCCATTCTAAACTTGTACCCTTGTATAGCGTGCGGGGTAATTGAAGACCAGGCTTCCTTCCGTACGGGGAATTTAAAACAATTCTGGGTCATTTACAATGAAAGTCATGCTGCAGTTAACTATACTGTAGGAACAACTTAAATGTCAACGGACGTACTTCACGAAATGTTACTATATTTGGTCCCACAAGCCAAGCATCAGGAACATATTGTACTTTCCCGGAAAAAAGTGCGGTCTCGCGATACAATGGCCATGTAAGCTCAATCACACAAAAAACGCCGTTTTCATTTGACAAGCCTGACACAAACTTTTTGACGAGCGTTCAAAAAATAATGCCGCGCAGGAACGTCCAAGCAATCAGGAAAACAATCTGTTGTGCCAACGTCAAAACCAACTGTCACTGCACAAAACTCAATCAACACAGCTTCCTCGCAAGCGCAAATTACTGCTGACGGCATTAGCAGATAGCGCAGCAACGAACAATGGGTGCAATCTGTGACACCAGGCGAAAATTCCCGTTACCGGAGCACATGCCAAGTGACATCATCCTTGGATGATATAATAGAACACACCACAGAGGCTTTTAGTCACTAAGCATGTTGCGGCTTGCGCCATTGTCAGCCTTTGCTTTTACAGAAATCGCACACCTAGCATCCCATTTTATTTTATTTTTTTTGCCACTTGCGCTCCTCTTGTAAATCTAGGGAAAAGAAGTAGCTAAATAGGGAAAATAAGCAAAAGAATAGGGTAAACCGCAACACTGTGGTAGCCACACCAGTGCATACGAAGGGATATGAAATTGCCCCCCCCCCCCCCCTCCCCCCTCAGGCAAGACTGCAGTCTGTGGTCCCGGGCTAAACAAAATGCAACAAAAGCCCTCTGCAGCCATATCTCCCAGTGAACAACGGCTACCCCAAGCCCTTTTACTTTACTTTCCCTTTGTATTTGTTCCCTACCACATGAAACGTGCAACTCCTGTGAGACAGCTCCTGCTGAACAACTTTTCTAGTGTCCCCTGTTTTGTTCATTTTTGAGCGCAATGGACTTTTTTGTTCGTACGGAAAGCAGTGCTTATGCAGCCTCTGAGGAGAACTGAATCCATCTCCGATTGCTGCCCTCATCCCGACACGCACTCCTCCCTTCAACAGCCCCTTCCTGCAATGGTGTCACCAGCGGAGCCTTTTGTACAAATAAAAGCATTCAAAACTAGTACACGAAGGTGCCACAAAGCTTTGTTCGACCAGCACTTCAGAAACGCGATGCAGATCTTTTCTGATGCTGAGGACAGCTATACTAAGGAGACCATTCCCTCAATTGACAGTCAATAAACCTTAAACATGCTTTTACTGCGTACAATTACCTCTTAAATAGATGGATCAAAAGCTAGCCAAAATTAACCAGGTAAATATTAAAATCAGCAAGAAAGAGAAAAAGTAAGGTCAATTAAGACAATGAAGACGACTGGTTTAGCGGGTCGGGTTCTAGCTATGTGTGATAAGAAATGAGGTGTAGGAATTTCTAACCGGTAAGGAATTTAAAAATGCACTTAAAGAAAGCATGTGGTGTTCAGCTAAAAAGAGTGACGGTTGTAGTAAGATATGTTGCCTGTAATGTTCTCTGAAGTGTTTGCTGCGTCGTGTTGTGTCGAGTGCCTTGCACTGGATGAGGATGTGAATTATAGATAGGCCCTCTCTCTCCACACCTGTTGCGTAGGGGTCTTGCAAGATCCTGTGAGCAGGTGTGGGTGTGTTACATCATCAGCATCATCATCATTATCAGCCTATCTACGCCCACTGCAGGGCAAAGGCATCTCCCATGGATCTCCATCTATCCTGGTACTATGCCAACTGCGACCAATTTATCCCCGCAAACATCTTGATCTCATCTGCCCATCTAACCTTCTGCCGCCCCCTGCCATGCTTGTCTTCTCTAGGGATCCACTCTGTTACCCTTAATGACCGACCGTTATACTGCCTTCGCACGTTACATGTGTTACATGTGTGTGGCCAATCCATAACTTTGCTAAGCCAACTTCCGTGTGTCTGTTGTGCGTGGATGAGTTGGTATCGTACCAAGTGTGGTTTTATTGCGTCCATGTTGTCTGTCTGTTCACTCCAGTCTGCCTGGCATGTTTTAAAAATGTGTCGTTTGATGTGTAACTTGAGATCAATGTAGGGCGGCCATTTGATTTGCCACTTCATTTCCGGCAATCCCAGAGTGACCTGGCACCCAGTACACAGTCACTCCAAGATTTGAGGCTATTGCTGACATAATGGTCCTAAAATAGACATTCACAGTGTGGTTTTCGGAAGACTTTCTGGAAGATAACATGTACACGATGCCAAGTGAATCTATGTAAATGATAGACTTCGCAATATGATATTCAACAACGTGACTTAAGTTACAAGTCATATGCATCCGCTGTGAAAAAGCGGTTATTTACATTGATGGGGCTGGAAACATTAAAATGTGTGCAGCACATGACACGGCGAAGGTGGTTTTGGAAGCATCACTGCAAAATTCTGCATGCTAGCATCTCTCCTGCAGTTACAGGAAGGGATGCAGAACTGCATTTTTTGGCACCGTGTTTCTGTCGACTTTGGTGAAAGAGAGGTCGCACGACACAGGGCGAAGGCGCCATGGTGCTCTAAAATCAGTGAAAGATGGTTTGAAAGTATCTAAAAAGGACTCAAGAATAAGTTAATACTGTCAATACTTCATGTAGTGCATCACTTTGCTGAAGCTACGGACCTCAATGTCAACTCGCACACATATTTTGAGAGTAGCACCCTGTGCTAAATGTGCGACGTCATCTGCTGTTTCTCACATAGTTTGTCATCGCTGCCGTAATTTATCAGGAGATTAGGTCCCAAAAATCACAGAAACAACTCGTGTCACGTTCAAAATACTCGCAGTAATGCACTCTTTGTGCTGCGCATAGGAAAAGCAGGCTGCGATTACAAGGCGCAGGACCAACCGCCGTTGTCGTTCTGAAGTTGCACCTGAATATAGGAGCAATAAATAATGTAATGTATGAAAGGTTCAAAACAGTCCACATAGGAGTATCCACTTCGAAGACGGCACCTGGTGTCAACCGAAATTTTACGACAATGAATCTATCGAAGCTGTGCGCAAAAACACCGTCCTGTCTTCCTACTCATTCCAGTATAGTTTGGGACACTGTGAATGCGGCTCTTGAGGCTTACATTTCTTTTTCTTTCCATAGCAAAATAAATTCATTCCGGCACAATAAGAAAAATAACCACGCAATTTGTAACTGGATTTCTAACTTAGATTTGCAATGGCACAAACGATCTAAAACCTCCCTCGTATCAAATCTCACCAACCGCACCAAATCGTAAATGCAAGCGTAAATCCGTAGCAGGAGTTAATGCAAAATTTTTTATCATTCTTCGTTATCAAGCGCCATAATACAAAAACTGAAATATTCCATAAGAAGTAACACATGGTCATGTGCCCTGCCAGCTATTCCTTCGAAAAACTGATGCCGCCTGCAACATCTTCTGCCCTTCAGCGCTGCCGCGATCTGTGACATTTCCAAAAGCCTCGTGCGCTTGCTTCCCATCTTGATTTTTCTTTTTCTTTTTCTGCGGGCCCATCTTATTCCCGACAAGTTGCCCTGCAAGGCACTGACGACTAACGGTACACGAAGAAGAGAGACGAGATGCATGCTTACTGAACAAAGCGGCATTGTTCATTGTCACGACTTTGTCGCGGCACAAAATCCAGGCTGCAAAAATCATCCCACAACCAAATTTTGTTCGCGCATTGGTTTCTTTCCGCCTTTTTTACACTTCAATGCCTTAAAGGGACCCTGCAACACCCTTTGAGCAGTGCAAGTAAACCTGCGCGACGTTTAGCTTACACTACCAGGAATAACTGAGCCAAATATTACACGTGCATGTGAAGCGGTAGGCAGGCATATCGCTGTGAAAGCCGCGGAAAAATCAACCGCGCTCTCTTCAATGTTCCTCATTATGCACCACTGGCATGGCCTGAATGACGTCATTGAGGCCATGGCTGTCCGATTGGCTAAACTGGTCAACTTCACGGCTTATTTCTCGCACTTCCTGTGACGACCCGCTGTCGTCGGCGTTGCGCCCCACCCTCTTCTATGCCTGAACCTGTACGCACAGTTTTGCCATTTCTGTTGTATTCTGAGTGCGCGCAGAGTTTGAGTGATGAGCTCAACACTCCACTCGACAACAAACGTTTATTGCTTCAAAAACGCCCTACTAGCCAGAGCGCACACTTGCGAGCAGGCAGCCATGCCTGCTTTTTTGTGGCACCAGACCGGAAATAAACCCCTCCTTATTGCAGAGAAAAGGTGAAAACTCCCAGGCCTGCGATATATCGAAGGCTGCGGAAAAGAGCACCGTGAGCCACCGCCGCCCCCCCCCCCCTCCACAAGAGAGCATGCAGCTTGTCTGCAGCCGAGTTGAGAGGGAACAGTTATGTGCGATTTCTCATCGGGCGTAGTTTTGGTGATAGTGAACGAATTTTCGTAATTCTTGCAGGAAGAGATTTCTGGGACAAAAGACTTTACCCCAAAATACATTCCGAGTAGTCGATGGCAAGTGTTGCAGGGCTTCTTTAAGTGAAACAACGACACAAGACTTTATCATGTGACACAGGCGATGGGCAGGTTGATCTCAGATAGACTCGATGTGTGAACGAGTAAGAGACCACTGAGATACATTTCTAGGAACTGCTTGCAGTGGCAACATAATCAATGTCACAGAGTTTTACCGGTAGTCTCAGCAAGAAGAAGGCAGCAGCGCCAAGCATCCCCGCTTCGTGCAAATGAATCAAACCGGAAGTTCACGTGTTTGAACAACTGACAAGACAAAATATGTTTTTGACCCCATTTCTACCCCCGTCGGGACATCTACTTTCATTGCGACCTTAGGTGAGAAAACAGCGAGAGAAAAGCCACGAAGGGTGTTGGGGTTTGACATAACATTCGTACCAATGATGTTTTCAAGTGTGACTTTCTTATTTCAATCCCCCATATTGTGTGCTACAGATTGGAACTCATGAATGCTTGTATTTTTTGAACGTGCAAAAATACAAAAAAGAAAAACACCGCAGAAAATTAAATTTCCAGCCACATTTTCAGCTTGACCTGCGTTGATCATCACGCCAAATCCTTGCCTGGACTGCCACTCTGCTCATCCGTACCTACACGTGAATGAAAGGCAACGAAAAATACGACACCCCTCCTAACACTACAACAACCTCCTCTCAATTATTGTACTTCCTTCGACCTCTGTCCCCCCCCTGGAAATTCCCCTAGGTCCGCAAAAGCTTTTTCCGAAGCTCTTCACCACTCCACAATACCGATAATTACATTTCCCAAGAAAAAAACGTCCTACCATGATATTTTTTTCTAGTAAGCAAGTCCATATTCCTTTTAAAGTCCCAGGTCCCCTCAAGGTGAATTACAGAACATTTCCCACAATTGCATGAAGCATTTTTGAACGGTTAGCAGTGAATGGTGAACTTCATTTTCGGCAAAGCATCACACGAGAACAATGCTTCGCCTGGGTTCCTGCCCAAATGCCACTTGCTCCATTCAAAATCTCCCCATTAGATTAGAAATAATGTTTTGTATATTACACTTTACATTATTGCCCCTATTATGACCCTCTGGAAAAAAAAAAAAAACTCGTCAATTACTTTGTCAGTCAGCAAGAGCTCACCCTGGCCTGACATCCTGATCAGCTCGGAGAAACTAAGAAAGGTAACGGTCTTTCGCACTGTGGGTTGCTCAATCAGCTGCTCGCGCGAGTCTACAATGCCGACGGCCTTTGAGGCATTCCGGGTTGCTGACCGCTTGGTCATTGCTCTATAAAAGGCCTTACATAAATTAAGCCCTTCAATTCCAGGGCACCAGAAAAGGCGGACGCTCAACCTAAGGCTTCCAAAACAAGCTGGTACCCTGCTTAAGAGTTAGGGAAGCGGAAGACAAAAAAAAAAAAGCTAGCAAGCAATTCAATTTCTTTCGTAACATATGAAATTAAGCCTGCAAATGCAATAAACTGTACAGCTTCAATTGCCCCACATGCCTTCCCTCTTGGCAACAATAAAAAAACGAACTCCGACCGTGAAAGTTTAGAGAAACAGCCAAAATTGTGAACAAGATCGTGGGAAAGATTGTGAACGAGGCTTTCAAATGAAAGTCCAAATGTCTTTGTTGTTTTTATAATCTTTCGTTGCCGGAGTTTGCTTTTAATTGTTGCCCTGCGTTTCCCCCGACAAGACGGGCTTTCATCCAACTCTTGATTTCATGCCTTCGCTGTGCACGTGGCTACCACATTGTGCCAGTTTGTTGCAGGCAAAGCTCGCACATTTCCTGTTCATTTTAATTTTAGTAAGTGCAGCGCACTTTAGGGGCTCGCTTTGTCGTCGTAGCTCACTCGGTAGACCCAAATAGCGCCACACAGCGTTCCGTCGTAGCGGCTGTCGTCGCAGCGTAACCCACGGGCTTTGAAAGCCAAGTGGTTTATATAATCATAAGCATTCGAGACTCGTGAACCACTGGCACTTGTCATACGTCTCCCCGTTGTTTAGCGCAAAGAAAACTGTAGGTACAATTGAGGCAAAATATACGTAATTAACTGACAGCGCCTGCGTTCATTTAGTTAGAAACGCTCATTGGGTTGGTTTTTACGATAGTAAGTGAAAAAAAGTGGCAGTGCAACGCCGGCATGTGTGGGAGGAAAAGCAAGCACAAAAAGAGCCCAACTCCCGCTGGCACAGTTTCAGACAGACGGCGCGCGAGCACTGCAAACGCAGGAAATTTGAAATGCGTTGGGTGGTAGCAGTGAGCGGATAACGCCGCTACAGCACAACATGACGAATCACTGCTCTGCACTTCCGACAGCTTTGACACTGAGTGGAACGGCTTTAATTTTTCTGGCTTTCCTTTTTTGTTTTTGGTTTAGTAACTGCACTTCGTAGTTACTGAACTACAAGGTGAGCACAGAAACATGTTGCAGTAAGGCCTTTTTCGAGCTGCCGCTAAACTTTGCTATCACAGCCTTCAGAACCGCGGAACCCAACAATCGTTTGTCAGTTATACGCCTGAAATCCCCGCAAACAATTGCAGCTTGTGCGCACGTTTCTTGTGATGCAGTAGGAAGCACCAACGCATACACCTTGGAAAAAGTAAAAGAAACGGTCTCAGAGACTCGCTGACCTCTTTGTTTAGCAAAAAAACTTGCAATATGATCTGCCACGTAGCATTTCAATGTGGTCGCTCCCATCACTACTGCACCAATTCTGTGCGTCACAATTCGCAGTCAGTTTTCAACAAAAACGCCATGCAAAGAACGGCACTACGGGTAAAATCGGGCTTGTCGGTATTTTGTGCTCGGGTTTGGATTGCGAACAAGTTGTGAACCCGACTTCTGCCCTCTTCCATTTATACTATTAATGCATGTTGAACGGCATGCAAAACACTGTAAGTCGATTAAGTTGAACCAACCCATTTGAAATGCTAGGTGCTTGGTATATGCATTGACAATCATTATGATACTAAGAGAATGAGCAGATAATATTTCACATGTCAACCTTGGTCTTGTTTTAAAAGCTTCACGTGCTGAGGTCCGAGGCTTTCGTTTCACCGCACCCAATCTTCACCATTCAGTTGGAGGGGGGATAGAAACAAGGAAGGTTGCAAGGCTGTTGACATTATGCAAAGGGCTATGAAGACAAATAAGATTTTTTTTATTTGAAAGAACTGGCCTCCAGTAACTTATTTAGGCCAATTTCAGACTGGGAAGACAGTTTTTTAACCATAAATAGAATAAAAAAAAAGATTCAAAATTTTGCACTACGTGTCGTTGGCAGTGACATAATGGGTAAATACTAGAAACAGCATTGTCAGTGCATATACTGCATGCTAGCATCCAAATGGGGCCAAGAGATGGGACTACATGCATCACTGCTATACCCGGGAACAAGTTAAGAACGGCAATAGCTCATATACGGAATCACTACGCCTAAGCGACAGACCCGGATGTCAACGGGCACACGCGTTTTGAACGGAGATGCTATGAATGCGTGATATCGTCTGCCTTTCCTTGCATAGTTTGTCTGCCGTCGCGCAGTACTTTATAAGCATATTAAGTCCAAAAAATCACGGGAACGGCTCGTGCCATGTTCAAAATATTCTAGTAACGCACTACTTGCGGTGCGCAGAGTAACATCCGGCTGCGGTGATGCACAGTGGCAACTTCCGTTGTCGTTGTTTAGTTGTAACCGAGTATACTGTCCAGTCACGCTTCTTGACTGTGGTTTTGGTAGGTCACGCTTCTTGACTGTGGTTTTGGTAGCTGTGGCCACCAATTGCACAAACAAGTACCTGTGACGCAGTGATGGCCCAGCGAAAAAATTGCTTTTAAGTTGCAACTGCTTTATCTGTTTTCCTGAATACCGAGCACCATAATTTGTTGCAGCTATTGGGTTACACCTGTGCCACACGTACACGAAAAATGACATTAAGTATTAAAGCCTTAAGATACCGAATTACATTTTTTGGGCGGGCCATACTACACGCCAAAATGCAAAGGCATTAAATGTGTTAGGCCTGATGGTGATAAGGACCAAAAAGAGAAATGCACCCATATTTTAGAAGTGCTTAACATGGAGAAAAAAAATGTCATAGAAGGGTTCAAAATGTTTTTTTTGTGTGTGTGTGTGTGAAAGAAAACATTATGAGAAATAGTGTTTCCTAAAAAATGGTGTCAGCCGTTTCTAAAAGTGGCTTCAGCAGCTGTCGTCGCCTGCCAGCAGTAGCCAAATCCGAAAAATTTAAAACGCCGAGTAACACAATGTTTTGCCTTTTTTTGCCGCTGTTTTAGTGAACTTCATCCTTTTCAGAACTTCGCCACCAAGGGGGCACAAAAAATCGTCTTATTTCGAAGTTCCACTACGTTTCCGCATAAACACTCTGGTGCTGAGAGTTTCATTGGTTTCATTTGGTAATCATCACGTTGGTGGAAGTGAATGAGTTGTGTGGAACTCCTTAAACCAAAAACGACATAAGAGCGAATGGCATTAGATTTTTGCGTGTAGAAGCGAATTAATGGCATTAAAACTTAAGGCATTAGGCACTTAACGTCATTTTTTGCGTACATGAGGTACAGGTATTAATATTGCCATTACTGTTATTCGGTCAATGTGGTCTTTTGAATGAACCAAACTTGTATTTTGTCTTCGTGGCCTCTCCAACTTGTAGCCCAATATAGTTGACTGCTGCAACGATTCTGCAAGAACAAGCCGGAAAGTGCGCGTCACGGTTCGCTTATAAATGGTCGCATTCGCATCCCAATTTCCATAAGCCGTGGATGGGCGAGAGAGAGAGAGGCGCCAGTGTAATGCCAAGTTCAGTTATTGGCGGCGGCGCGTGAGCTACTCGCACTTCTGTGGTCTACCGCGGCACCTTTCTGGCGTCGTTCTGCACTTCCCCGCCCCCCTGTGCGGCATCTACGACATCCCCTCGCCAAGCGCGCAGGCCACCTTGAAACGTGCGACCAGCGTCCAAGGCCGTCGCGCTAACCCACACGTGCTGGAGCGCGAACGCCCGGCGAGTTGGCGCAGCGCGCGCTTACTTTACGATGGTGCGACGCGCGCGAAAGCCACGGCGGTTTTCCTCAACTTCTTTCTTCCTGTTTTTTTTTTTTTTTTTTTTCCTTTATGCCCGGCTGTTTTCAATTGGCAGCCGCTCAGAGCGCTTCCCGACGATGCGTTGCTCGCTGGCCATCGGCCACGGCACGGTTAACATCGCGTTTTTTTCCCGTGCGCCTGTAACCTTTTGCGGCGCACGACACACGACCCGACAACGACACAAAAGTGATGCGACTCGCACATCACATGTGCGCGTGCAGCGAGCATTTTTTTGACGGATGCGCGCAAGAGGGTTACAGCGCAGGCCCCTGCATCGCCAGAGCAGTGCGCGCCGAAGTATGCGCGGTTGCTGCTGCTGCTGCTGCTGCTCTCGCAACCGCGCGAGAGCCGGGGGAAAAAAAAGGATAAGAAATCCCCGCACAAATCGAAAAATGCGCGAACGGAAAAAAATAAAAAAGGAAGAGCAGCGGGCCCTGCGATGATCAATACACGTTACCTTTCCGGGGTCGTCCTTTGACCGAGGTACCTTGTGAAAGCACTTGTTCAGGGACAGATTGTGCCGAATGGAGTTCTGCGAAAGAGGATGGGAGGGGAAAAAAAAGAGATAAAGAACAAGGGCCGAGTTAGCGCCAGCGGCTCAAGGCAAAGCGCGCGACGTCAAGGACCCTCGACGTCGGCCGTCGTCGTCAGCAGCCTGACGACGAGCGCGCCGCCAACACGCGCGCGGACATCGACACGGGGGGCTCCAACGTTTGTAAACACAAAGGTCAGACAACCATCACACGGGAGACGTGGTTGCGGGGGTCGACGTCAACAAAGCGACGAACACTCGCACGGGCCTCGAGTCGCCACTCGGCGCGGCCCGAGTCGCGATCCCCGGCCCGAGGTCGACGCTGCACGAGCGCGTTTGGCGGCGCGCAAAGAAACAGAGAGAAGCAAAAGCGATCGCCAAGCGCTTCACTCCGCGTGCCAAGGTCGGCGCCTGGAAACGACGCGCGTACGCCTCCTCCGCGATCGTTTTTTCGACCGACGAGGCAGGGGCGTGCATCCAAGCATTGCTTTTGCTCCCGTCACTTTAAAACCACGCAGATATCGAATTCGAGAACCAGAAAGCACCGCAGCGAACTCACCTTCCAACCCGTGCCTGCGTCGCGGTAGAAGGGGAAGTTTGCGCAAATCCAGGTGTAAATATCGCTAAGCGTCATCTTCTTGGTCGGTGAACTGTTGATGGCGAACGAGATGAGCGTCGAGTAGCTGTACGGGGGCTTTCGCTTGAGGCCCCCGTTGGCCGCCGCAACGTCTTCGGGCTGCGCGCCGTGGGTCCCCGCCGCAGCGGCGGCTAGGCCGTGATGCGACTGCGGCTGGAGCGACCGCCGCGGAGGATTATCCCGTTGCGTTGCGCGCTGTGACCACTCCATGAGCGTCGCCGGGTCTCGCGGCTCGCGCCCGACGCTTCACTCGTGGACGGAATCGGAGGAGCACTGACTAACTACACGCCGCTACTGCTTCTTCTACAGGGGCATCGCTACCAGTTTCGCACCTAACACGCTGCCATCTTGACGGGAGTCTCCGCGCACCGCAAGGCCTGGCCCGCACCGCGTCAAGCGCGTCGCGTTTCGGCAACTCCGGAGTGGCGCTGGTGTACTGCTGTATTGTCGCTTTCGCGGCGGGGGGCGGAGCGCCGGGGTTTTAACGCTGCAAAGCAGCTGCCCCTGACATTTCAGCTCTACGGGTTTAAAGCGCGGTATTTGCTGCCACTTGAATGCAGGGCGGCAGTATGCACAATGTAAGGGAGAGTACGGTCGTGCATTTTTTTCCAATACTTGGGCGAAGCAGATGCAACCCGCGCGGATTACTTTGTCTTGCTGCGCTCTGTCTTTTCTTTGTCATAAAATATTTGAGGACGAGTTCAATTGCTATACAACAAATCTATTCTTCGTCCATCCTCCGTAAATCATTCCAAAAAGGCTTTATTCTTGCGGTATCGCCAGGCTACTAAAGAGATTTTGACCCCTTCAAATGATGAGCCAAGGACACTAAACAATACCCATGCACCCACGTTGCAGGAAAAACTACCCGTGCATAGGTAATTTCATTTCCCAGTTAATATAAACAGGAATTCTGCATTCATTAATTAGACAGGTCCTAGCCTTCGCATGGATAAGTGTAAAAATATGTGCCCCAACATTTTCACACAGCAGTGTATACGCTCACGCAACCAATTGTCCCCGATCATTCCTGAATGTCGGAGTTGCCTCCCCCATGCGTAGAAGCAAAGTCACACAAATACCTAAGAAAGTAAAAGGGATACTACCATCCCCGGTAGCCTAGCTGGTATGGCATATCGGACCGGTACTTCTAAGGCCGTGTGTTCGAACTCCTCTCGGGAGCCCGTTTTTCTCCGCTTTTTTTTTCTTTCAGAAATCTCAATAGATATATCAACACGGAACACCTTCTCCTCTGTCGTTCCTGACTGCCGGCTCTGCCTCCTAACCCGCCGCGGTGGCTCAGTGGCTAAGGCGTTGCGCTGCTGAGCACGAGGTCGCGGGTTCGATTCCCGGCCGCGGCGGCCGCTTTTCTGATGGAGGCGAAAAGCAAAAACGCCCGTGTGTTCGAGATTTCGGCGCACGTTAAAGATCCCCAGGTGGTCAAAATTAATCCGGAGCCCTCCTCTACGACGCGCCTCATCGCCTGCGTAGCGTCGGCGCGTTAAACCCTACAATCAATCAAATCAAACCTGCCTCTTAGCTGTGTTCATTCAACGATCGATCCTCTCAGACGAATTTCTGATATGTACTGCATACGCGTCGAACACCGCATAAACGTGCTTTGGTGAGATTACGTCACGTGAAACGTAAGACGATCGCTCACAATTAACGAACGAAGTTAACACATGTACAGCTGCTTGACTGTTTGTGATGTTGCGGCAGGTGTCAACAATTCCACTTATACGTATGTTCACGCAATGCGTGTTTACAAACAAAGTACGAAGCGATGTCTAAATGTTTGTCTACGCTGCCGAATGTTGTTGCTTTTCTTATAGTACGTCGAACGTCTCGCTGACTTGTATTTCAGTGAGATAAAATGTCATCTTAACATCAGAATAATCACAGTTATACGAATAAAAGAGGACTGCAATTAAGCTTGCCAGTTGTAGGAAATAACGACACAGACAGAATATAAACTGCAAACAATTTGGAGGGGGGGGGGGGCAGAGAAAATTAGGCCTATGGACATTTTCCTTTCGTTGTATTTTTTTAACTTCTTCACGCTGCGTGCAAGCGCTTGCTTCACGTCGCAACCGAGCGCCTGCATCGCTTTATTATAACCCGGCATTCTGTAAGTGATCGAATGAACCAATGCGGTGCGAATGCATGGGAGGAGGGTGTGCTTCAGGCGGCGTTAATAAACGCTTCATTCGGCTCCATTTATTTTTTTATTTTTTTATTTCTTGCGTGACTAACACGGTGCACTTTGGAAAAAATCTCCACCGTCGGTCCGCGGACAGAGAGCGAGCAAAAAATGGAAGGCGCTTAAGCTTCGCCATTAAGCCTGGAACACGATAGCGTAATCGTACTTGGAGAACAGAGACGGTAGTGCGCCCGGCGAGGATAAACGGCAGCGCGTCCGTCACTATAGTGTATCAAGAGAGCGCGCGCGCTACGGCGCGTATTACACCCCGGCACTGGCGTCATATCATACCCCTGGAGCAGTGGTTCTCCACCATGTATAACGCCGGGGACCACATTCAGGATGGCACAAGTGATGGGGGAACCCAAGATAAACGGTGTTGGTTCATGTTACTAGTATGTCAAACAATTTGCACTTTCAGCTAAAATCGCCTGCATACATACATACATACATACATACATACATACATACATACATACATACATACATACATACATACATACATACATACATACATACATACATACATACATACATACGTGCGTGCGTGCGTGCGTACAGCCACGATCAAAAGTTTACTGACCATGACAATGACAATTTTAGGTTATTTCTCTTCCTATAGCAGCCGAACAAACTGTCGAATGCATGCGAGATGACGTATAAGTACTGAACTAATTAAAACTACCACACATAGTGCTCCGGGCTGCCGTGCTGCGGAGAAATAACTCAAACTTGCTGCTTTCATGGTCCGTAAACTTCTGCTCTTGGATGTACATACATACATACATACATACATACATACATACATACATACATACATACATACATACATACATACATACATACATACAGTCGAACACGGGTATATCGATTTATTGTCTATATCGAACTCATAAATTATCCCCTTGAAAATTCTGTGTAAAAGTATAGGAATTCGTACGTTTATATCGAACCGTATTTTTCCCGACATTGGGTATATCGAACGCCGCGCGAGCTGGAAGGTGCTCTTCGGCGGTCGCTGCACCCCCGATTGAGGTTGAGGAGGATGTGGAGGAATGCGCGGGCATGGCGAAGACTGGCTCGCGGAACTAATCCCCCCTAGCGGAACGAATTTGCGGTTGCCCAGTCGGGCCCCGCTACCGGCCGCCGTAGCGTTAGCGGACGGATCCCGGTATGCTAAATCTCTCTAGGCACACAAGCCCGAACGCTCGGAAAATGTGACAGTGCGAGGTAGGGATGCCCCGACTGCGCACGTCCTTTTTTTTTTTTTTTTTTTTTTTTTTTGCGGCTGCGTACGTTCCTTGGCTTGCCGAAAAAGATTTTTTTTTTTCTCTCTCTCTCTGGGTCTGTCTTCCCCCCATGTCGTCTCGGGAAAGGGAAGAGGGAACGAAGGCGCTGGCGGCCTCCTCCTTCTTTTGCATTTTGCTGCTGTTGCTGCTGTTTGGCGAGTCGTCCCGCACCTTTCGGAGATCACTGTTTCTCTCGGAGATGACCATCGCGAGTGCTTTGTTGGAGTCCGTTCAGAGAGCCTTGGAATTGTTACCTTCAAAGTTATTGTGGTACGTGCGCGCTGTTCTTCTTTTGCGTGCGTGTTGTGCATGGTGTGCGAAGGCGCAGCGTACTGCTGGAATTTCCTAGTTGTGCAGCCTCGAGAAGATCGAGACCAGCGTCTTTAATTTCATTTGCTGGACGAAGGAGCAGGCTAAGATCAGCGATTTTTTTTTTCCACGGAAATAAAGCGTCCTGTTGCGTCGTGAGTGCGGAATTAGCTGTCATTCTTGAATGCACCGATCGGTAAGTGATCGTCCGCCATAGGTGAGGTCTCAGAGCCCATATTTTTTATATCGAATTTCATATATCGAACTAATTCGCGATCCCCTTGGAGTTCGATATATCCGTGTTCGACTGTACATACATACATACATACATACATACATACATACATACATACATACATACATACATACATACATACATACATACATACATACATACATACATACATACATACATACACACACACACATACATACATACATACATACATATATACATGCGATTAGAGAAAAAACAATCATACGGCACATCACCATCTGCGTGTGCACGATACAGATGCAGTTACTATGTGGAGTCAATTCAAAGTCCTTCTTAAGAGTTCTTTGGAGGAAATCCCGAAATAGTTTGGAATCCTTACAATTTATGAAGCAGTGCTCCATTGTGTCCTGTTCACAGAAGGCACAAAAATGTTCCGGTTGTGCAGCAAGTCTTAACAGGCCAAGTTTCGCTGTGCAGTTTAAAGAAGAACGTTGACGGAGATAGCGGCATTTTACGGACACGCAAGAGCACATCTTGTCCAGACAAGTTAGAATAAACAGTTCCATTACAGTGGTACTGGGAAGAGCATGGGAATTAGGTCCTTGTAGAGTTTAGCACGAGACACAGTGAACAAGTATTCTGGGAGAAAACGAACCAACGAGAACCGTATTGAAGTGTGTACACCTCTTACATAAACCCACACAAACAAGGTCTGGTCAAAAATGATGATGCGACAACAAGATTAGGTAAAGCATTGGCGAGGTTAACTTACAAAAAAGCGCGAATAACAGTGTGGGTGGAGTCCCCCCCTCCAAAAAAAAAAAAAAAAAGAACCGTTCGACCATTTGCCGCACAAAGAGATGGATTAAATCCAGCCCGCCAGCGCAGACCGGTCTAAATAGGTCGCTAAGCCTCATTGGCTCCACTCTAGACGACTAAGTCTTCCAATTCTTTCAATTCCAACCACGCAAACGTTGCGAAAACCAGATGGAATCGCTGTATGTGACTTCGAGCGCAATGAAGAATTTGCATTACATAGACATATTTTGATGCCAAGAACATGTTACATGCATAGGCCCTTCCAAAAATCGACAGGTTATGCGGGACGAAAGCTTGTGAATAACTACGAAGGGCCTCAGTGCGCCTCGCCAATGGCCGGCGCAGTGTCTGTAGGAGTCCAGCGGAACACCGAGATATTCAAGTGGTACACACACAGGACCATCGGATGCCGGCCTACTCGGTTGGTGTTACTGCCCATGAGCCAGAGCTCATGGGCACCAACAGAAGGTTGACTTTAGCAGCAGAAACTAACCAGAATTCGTTTGTCATAGAAGTAACTTTATCAATAATTGGCTTATCAACACAGAAAAAGTAAAGGCGATATCGGGCAACCTTGCTCTACTGACGAATGCATAGGCACGGGCTTCGAAAGGTGACCATTAACAATTAGGCGGGTAGAGCAGTTACTATAACAGAGACGTACATTCTTGGAAACGACAGAACCAACGTTGGCTTGGAAAACAAAAATGAGTGGGAAACACGATCAAACGCTTTTGAAAGATCTATATGCAGTAACGCGAGCTGCTCATGGGAATATTTACAGAACTGAAGGGCTGTTCGAGCCAGGGTGTCGAACCGGAACCGGAACCGGACTGAAAACTGGAACCGAACCCGGATTTTTGCCCGGAACCAGAACTGGACCGGAACCGTACTTTTTCCGCCATTTTGGAACTGAACCCCAACCGGAACGAATCGAAGGAACCGTTCCGAACCAGTTTCGGGTCTCCAGAGTTGTAATTTAGTTTTCGATTATGGTGCCCTACCTTGCGTCTGAACATATTTTTACCACTCGCCCGGGGTGTAGCACGTTTCCCCATGTCGCATTTCCCCCGTCGCAGTTTTCCCGCCCCGCTCCCCCCGTGTCTCAAAATCCCACTGTCCATAATCCCTGTCTTTCTTCCCCCGTGTTGCGCCACCCACGGCCGCGAAAGCCCTCTCCCTGAGCTGGAGAGGGGAGCGAGCAGGGGAGCCCCGCCTGGCATTGTGCGAGCTCGGTCCGCCTGGGGGGCAAAGACGGTCGTGACTCCCTGCCTGCAACCAAAGAAAAAAGAACTGCAGTAGAAGAATGAAGTGTCTGTCCTTTGTGGCGAAATTTAAGTGCTTCAGTCCGGCCTGGTCGTCAGTGTTAGGCTCGGTAGGTAAGTAAAGAAGGATGTAGAAGGAAGGCAGGAAAGTTAACGCGGCTAGAGTTTAGTGAGTTAGGTTTTCTATAACAGCATGAAGGCCCGGCGACCGCTTTTATGATGGAGGCGAAAAGCAGAATCGCCCGTGTGTACGAGATTTCGGCGCACGTTAAAGGTCCCCAGGTGGTCAAAATTAATCCGGAGCCCTCCACTACGGCGCGCCTCAGCATATGCATTGCGTCGGCGTGTTAAACACTACAGTCGAGCATGGAACCTACACGTTGATGACCCGTACTAAATTCGGGCTCATTGCTAGGCCCTGAGGCACATGTGGCCGCATGGCAGGCCCGTTTCGATGGCAGGCCCGTTTCGATGTTCGCGCATGCGCTCATTAAGGCATCGCCCTGTTCGCCCAATGTACTTTCTTTTGCACTTCAAAGAAACGCAATACACGACCGCGAACATCGAAACTCCCTCAAGGGCACACCCACGTCACATTTATCATCGCATTGTAAGAGTTGCCGATGCTATCCCTTGTTTAATGCTACTACTGTTTTAATGACTCACAAAGATAGGAGAACAAGGGAGATAGCTGAAGACTTTTATATAAAAAATAATTCAGATGATTGTATTAGTTGTTGTCCTCTTCCTTCTGTCCTTGTTTCTTGCGCGCAGTTTCACCACTATGAATTTGTATAGAAAAAGCTTCTCCCATCCTTTTATGTTAATAAAATTTGCAATAAGGTTTCTTTTTTTCACCCTGCAATAGCATGTTTCTATAAAGAGAATGTTTGTCTGCCCAGCGAGTTTGTTTATTTCACAAAATGTTGGGTGGCAATTTATTTTTCCTCCACGCGTTTTATGTTTCTTTGATGAGCAAAGCTTGCTTAAACAACTTTTTTTAACATACTTCAATCTTGTTTGCATCCCCTCTCCCAACCGTACAGCACACGCCCTCCTTGCTCGAATAAAAACTTCAATCAGTCAATAGTGCTCATGGCGCCGGTAACACTTTTAGAGCGAGTCCTTTTCCGTTCAAGTCATTCCTGTGACTGCCCCATATTACTGCTTCGCAAATTGTCCTATTGATTGATTGATTGATTGATTGATTGATTGATTGATTGATTGATTGTAGGGTTTAACGCGCCGACACAACGCAGGCGATGCGGTGGGCCGTACCGGGCTCCATATTAATTTTTACCACATGGGGATCTTCGGCTCCATCAGAAAAACAGCCGCCGCGGCCGGGGATCGAACCCGCGACCTCGTGCTCAGCAGCGCAACGCCTTAGCCACTGAGCCACCACACCGGGGTTCATAAATTATCCGCATACGGTCTATCCAGTGAGTTTTGTCATTGGTTCGGCAGTTATTTAAAAGGCAGGTCCAATTGTGTCTGTTATGAAGGCGTCACTTCCCGGCCTTTGGCGATGATATCAGCGGTACCTCAAGGTTCGACACTGGGCCCTCTTCTCTTTAACAGTTTTGTTAATGACATCCACCCTGTTACTAGGCACTTTACGCTCTCTCAGTATGGCGCTGATATGAAGCTCTATCGCGCGGTTTCTTCACTGTACGATCACGTCCTGCTGCAAAATGACATCAACGCAGTTTCGGCATGGTGCGAAAGCAACTATTTGAAGCTCAATCTCTCCAAAATTATCTTGATAACATATACTCGCAAGACTGCCCCGCTCATTTTCCCACACTCCCTGCTTGGTGTACGCGCAAGACGCACTACTTTAGTGCGTGATTTGGGTGTAATACTGGACGCAGAACTACTTTTCAACCCACACGTGAACCAACTGACCAACTCCTGTGTCTGAACGCTCGGCGTGATTTCTCGGGCCACTTGTGAATTCACTGACCGATCATGCTTTGTCTCCCTCTACCGCACCATAATTTAACCGAAGCTCGACTTTGCCAGTGCCATTTAGAATTGTCTAAGCCATTTGTCGTCTCTTCGTCTAGAAAGGATTCAGAAGCACTTCACTAGAACCGTATTTTACCTTTACTCACCAGTGAGTTACTATCTGCCCGGGGGGCTTCTCAAGCTCCTGAATCTTGATGAGCTACGTATTAGGCGTTCCAGGCGTGACCTGGTTTTTTTCTTTTTGACTGCATTCAGGGGTTTCCCCAGGCATCGAATCAAGGGGGGGTGTCTCAATGGCTCTGGAGGGGGGGGGGGGGTTCATAAACTAGAAAAGCTGTTTTTTTATCCCACTAGTTAAATAATAGACGTCTGTTAACCAAACGCTCATTCCCGTGACGTACGTTTTTCATTTTCTATATATATATATATATATATATATATATACACATGAAAGGCGGTGCTTTCTATTCAATCTAAGAAAAAAACAAATCTAGAGAAATTCATTTTTTACCATAAAAGATCCGTTTTTTTTATTTCTCGCCATTTTTCAACGTATAAAAACATTTTCGAACTTTGTTACCAGGGCCAGTGACGAAATTTGAGTTCTTGAAACAATGTTTAGGTAGTACACGAATTATGCAGCACTTATAAATCAGGCACCGATTGTACGCTCCCGATTTATTAAAACGCCAGGATTAGCTTCCGTAAGCGCTTTTCGCTACTCCCTGGCTGGTAGCAATGTGCTCGCAGCGCGGTCATCCTCAAACCACTTTGCCCCTTTCCTTTGAAAGCCTTTTTTGTGCGCACATACGAACTTGCCACGAGCTGTCGAAAAAAAGGAAATAAATACGTGCAACGCTAACAGCAAGCTCGGGGGGCGCACTTTTGTTTATTTTGCCCGAGGCTATATATACTGCCAAGAATAGCAGACGGGCAGCCCGCGCATGCGCAGATCGATACTGAAAAAGGTCCATACAAGGACTGACAAGAGTGAAGTTTGGGGATTCAAGGGGGGGTGTCCAGAAAAACTAGGGGGGGTCTACACACCCCCTAGGGGGGGTGTAGGGAAATCACTGACTGCATTCATTCCAAGTTTGACTGTCCTGGCCTTGTAAGCCCTGTTCACCTGCGAGTTCCAAGCAGACCACTGCGGCCGCACGGCTGCTTTCATGTTGACAGAGCACTGAGCCAGGCGCCAGCTGACCGATGCCAACATGCCTATAACAGTCTGTTTTTATCTTGCATCGGAAGTTTTTGCAATGATATGGCTCTTCTTAAACTCTCCTTGAAAACTTGAATTTTTGAATGCACATGTTGTAGGGAGGTCGCACATGCACTTCTCCATCTGTTCTTGTGTTTCTGCGCCAAAGTGAAAAAGAAAGTACATTACTGCATACTCTCCCTACGACCTCCGAGCTCTTGTTGTTCAGAAAATGTTTTGCCTTCCTTGATCACTAGCCTGTTTGATATATATCTACACATTTATTTTTACCCGTTTTGAATTACTATTTCCCTTCCTATATGTTGTCTTTTGTATGCCTTATATTCATGTACACAGTGCATCCCTCGAGGAGGCCCTTGCGGTGTTGTCGAGAACTTCAAATAAATAAATAAATAAATAAATAAATAAATAAATAAATAAATAAATAAATAAATAAGACTTTAATAACCTAAGTGGGGGTGGATGAGAAGGGGAGGTAAATAAATAAATAAATATTACAGCATTTCATCCTTAATGTTGCAATGGCGTGGTATAATATGTTTGTTATTACTCCTCCTTTCTTTTGACAATATTGTTGGTAATTATTTCGGCCCTTCTGCTCTTCATCTGCACGGCACTCTTTGACGCCTGCGTTTCCGGTGTCTGTGCGGCTTAAGATGGAGGGAAAGGCAGGGACTCCTTATTAGTAAATTAGTAAATGTTACATGGCAGCATTTAGCTATGTTTAAATTCATCTGCCATTGCGCACACCATTCTGATACTTTGAATAAATCTGATTGTAATACATGTGAATCACTGACACTCTTGACAGGGTAGTACAAGACGCAGTCATCGGCGTACAATCTGATATTTGACCGGATACCGTTGGGTAGATCATTCACAAAAACCAAAAACAGCAGCGGGCCAAGAACTGATCCCTGGGGCACGCCAGACAGAACTCCAACTGGTGATGATGAAGTGCCACTTATGACTACCCGTTGTTCCCGTGCAATAAGGTACTGTTTTAACCAACCAAGAAGGCGACTAGGGATTCCTAAAAGTAATAACTTATGCAACAAGAGGTCGTGTGGCACTACGTCAAACGCCTTTTTAAAATCTAAAAATACTGCGAAAGCGATCGGTGAAAGCCATCCCCCCTACCAGTACAGCAGGGGCGCGCTCATTGTACATCCGCGCGCACGCATTTTAACATTCTGTACCCGGCGTCAGCCACTGCCCCTTTGTTCGTCTTGGGGGCAACAAAAGCCGCCCCAACCTTCGTTTTCGCATAAGAGGGAGAAAGTCGAGGGGACACGAGAGGGGGCAACTGCTAACATGTGCATATGAGAGGAGGAATTTTGAACACGAGGAGAAATAACCAGTTTATTTTGAGATTGGGATTTTGCGACAGGCAAAACGCGTTCGGGTGGTTTTGTGGTCCACCCCACTAAATATTTTGCATAGTCTATACACCATTTTCCATAAGCAGCCGGGAAAGGAGGAAAATACTCTCAAACCAGTTCTCTCGGCGGCCGACCAGCGTTGCCGGTGCGCGCTGGGCTGCTAACATCGCTCGGCGCGGTGTGCTCCGCTGCGTAGTTCACTAGTATTTCGCACCGTGTGCTTAGTTTTTTCGGAACTTTCAACGGTTTTAGCCAATGCTGCGATGCCGTTCAAGGCGCAAACGTCGCTTGGTCAATACTGTGCGGTGGTGGGTTATTGAACAACCACAGAAAGCGAGAAAGTCGCTGACAGCACGCATGTGCACGACACTGCCTGGAAAAAGTGCAGTGCGGTTGCGACGTGCTTTTGCTGCATCGCTTCCCAACGCACACAGAGTTGAGATATCGGTGGATGCCGTTGACAAATCGCACCGACTTTGTACCAACGACCAACTCCAGGGTTTGTTGGGTGCACTTGGACGGCAAGCAGACGGAGCAAAATACATTTACCACACGCAAAGCTGCGACAGTGAACGAAACCCCCTGAAATGTTAGAAGCAACTTTATCCTTTACAATACAGCATTGATTGATTGATTGATTGATTGATTGATTGATTGATTGATTGATTGATTGATTGATTGATTGATTGATTGATTGATTGATTGATTGATTAATTGATTCATTATGGTGTTTAACGGCGGCGCTTCATGGGTGATGAGGCGCGCCGTAGTGGAGGGCTCCGGGTTAATTTTGACCACCTGGGCATCTTTCACGAGCGCCGATACAATACAAAATTACAATAACTTCTGGTTCCTTGAAGTCAATTTAAATTACCATATATGCTTTGGTCATTACAGCCAATTGGCATTAAACAATCCCTTTTTCATCTAATCTAACCTTTAAAATAACGGCGTTTTGTTTACTTTTTTTCAGGCCAACGCATTGCACTGCCAAACGATATGAAAGGATAACTTTCTCCATCGCACACTCCTGGTAGATAGCAGGATAAGCAGGCAGCCCAATGTGGAAACGCAGCTCGAGCGGAGGCGATGGCTCGAGATACGCGTGAACGCTGCATTTGGAAAATAGCTCAACCTGTTCACAATGCGGTCAAAGGAAAAGCTTCTAATCCTTTTGCGTTGTCACGGAATCTAAAGTATAACAATTACAAAGCAGTTACTGGTGGTCGCGTAAAGCATTTGTGGTGCAAGCAGCGGTTTCACAGAGGTGGGCTCCGAGCGACAGGCCACATGCGCTGCGCCGAGTTAGGTCGCGATCATGATCAACCAATATTAACTCGCCCGAACGTCGACCCTTCTGCTCAACCTTCGAATAGTAATTTGACTGGTTGTGCGGTCGTGTTATTTTTCCGTCCAGGTAATTTCGTTTCGTCAGTACGCGTCTAAGTCTAGTTAAGAAAGATTATATTGCATTGCAATGTCAATTCGCCTCGTTGAAAGTCCATCGCGAGCACGGATCACCGTGACCCGTGCGCGCTCCGCATTCGACGTCCGCGATTCCGTAAACATGACTAATCGGTGAACATAACAAGCACGGTGGCATTGAAAACACGTATTTACTCCCCGATATCGATTTCTATGTCATTCGATGCCATACCGGTACGTTTGCATCGCGGAACTGCGGAGCACCACCGGCACCACCACCACACTGCTACTGCTGCTCGCAACAGCCGGGATCGGCATTTTCCGCTCTGGCAGCAAATTAGGACCTAAAATCTCTCCGCAGATGATGAAAACAAAACAGAACACACACACACAAGCACTGCAACCGCTAACTTAACGCCAAACTACTACGGTTCACTCGGTAATGCACGGGTACCGAGCAGACACACGGAAAGAACGGAGCACTTAAAGGAGTACTGACGCGAAATTTCAAAGCTGAGATAACTATGTAAAACGCTTCCTTTTTATCAGGAGATATCTCCCAACAAGTTTCAACAGCAACCGTTCAGCGAAACATATTTAAAATCCATTTTAATCTTCGCCCGCACGAGACATCCCAGAGCGGGCCGACGTGACATCATCTGCTACGTGCCCCAAACTGCCGACGTCGGGGCTCCCGTGACGAAGCCGACGCGCTGGCTGTGGTTGGCGCGCGCTGCTCGGGCGTGTGTACACGTCATGGTTTTGGGACTGACGTCATGCTGCCCGGGCCTGTGGCGACGGCGAAGACCTCGGCCGGTTTGGGCGCGCGCGTGCGCTTGCTCGCGCGCGCTTCCAGAGAGGCAGCGATACGGCAAGAATGGTGACCCCATGTGATACATGCTGTCATGGCGGCCGCTCGGCGTTTTTTTGTCGAAACCGAAACTGGCACGAATAAACGACGCCGTAAATGAATGTTTACGCTGCGCTTGACCGTCTAATCTGTCATTCTACGATTAGTGGGCTGGTAGGCACGCATAGCAGCGAAAAAAACGTAACATAAAAATTTCGTGTCAATACTCCTTTAACAGCCCAGCGCGGAGGTTTGGGCGGTCGCTTCATAGACGGCGCTAGCGTCCGGTCAGAAAAAAGCAAATGGCGGCGCCCACCTCTAGCAAGGAAAATGGTGTATAATACCACGATGCTCCATCAGGTTCTCTTCTTATTATTACCCTCAATCAGGCACGTACCCTGGATTTTTTTTTTTAGGGGGGGGGGGTGGCGGTGGACAAGGGGCAACCCAAGGTAACTTTTCTATGCAAATTAGGGGAGAATGGGGTACCGACCACTACTATAGTACAAACACGATGAACACCCTGCGTTTACCATAAAGGCGCGTAAACCGGTCTGCAAAGAGAAATGAAATTAGCTTTTGTGATGGAGGCGAAAAGAGAAAATTCTCGTGTGTTCGAGATTTCGGCGCACGTTAAAGATGCCTACGCGAAGTTGGCAAAATTAAAAAAAGAACAACAGCAACAGTAATTAAAATATTTACAGGAATAAATACGCGTACTGCACAGCAACTATACGTTCCCTCTGCTAATCGCGTTTTAGCACATCGTTACCGTGTTCACGTTACGGTTCACCGTGTTTGCGGGAGTAGACTGCGCAGCGCGAGAGTTACCGCGAACGGTAACTTACCGGCACAGGCTTCACCGTCGCCAGCGCTTCCGGTAACACGGTAAACGGTAACACAAACACGGTAACGATATGCCAAAACTGCCTAATGTTGAGGCATATTTTCGGAGCATCCCACACATATACGCATCGAAGTCCGCAGAAACATAATTTCATGTAGGCACTCGAGAGTTCAAATCTCCGTGGCAAACCTTTCGCGCTTCCGTATTTTTCTCCTAACAAAACCTGTGACTTCTAGTTACGAAGGAAGGAAACAAAATGATAGGTAAATCGGAGATGTCATACGCCTAATTCCGTGTGTTATACCTAAAACACCCTCAGAGTTCAACGTTTAACGGTCTGCCATTCAAAGCACCAACGATTCAGGCCTCGGAAATTGCAGTATCGAGACGCACTGGACTGCAGTATATGTAGATCAAAAAACGGTGGCAAGCGTCAGAGCGTCTGCGCTTAAATATGGAAGTTTTGTAGAGAAGCCTGATATTTCGAGGGATGCGCCTTGTCGCTTCCCCGGCGTCGCAGCGTGGCTGTCCTGCTGTCCTTGCCCATAGCGACGGCTCAGGATGGGCGGGAATGAGCTTCTCCTCCGTCCTCTCGTTCGGCCCGTTGGTGAAGTAAACTCGTTGCTATCCGCCGACACCTTGACGATACTCCGACATCGCGAGACTACGCTATGTTTAATGCGCCTCGTGTTTTCACCCTATGTACTTGGGGTTTTATAACCTCTCTAATACAAAGAGACAGTTCACAGTCCAATGTTGAAGCCGAAATTTCTCTAGGCCAAAGTCTGGTTGGTGACTGTCGAGATGTCCGGCCCGGGTTCATTTTCACCAATCACCCACTGCACACCCGTCTTTCTCATGTTGACCATTGGCCACCTTGACTCCGTGCCCTTCCCCGCTCAAGTCCGGTGTTCTCGAGGTCTATTCATAGGAATGCAGCTCGGTGTCCGTAAACCCGCCGTTGTGCATAGCAACCATTAACCACAATGGCCGTCAATCAACAATGCCGCTGTCAGTGGCTTTGGTTGTCCGAAGGAATGCCGCCGGTATCTCTTGCCGCCATACAACTGCGATGCGCGCCTTCACTTTGTCACACTGCCGTCGTCGGCCTCGGTAACGTTCTTGCGCTTCCTTTGTGAGCGATCCTTCTTGTCCAGGCGGACGCGCCGACTGTGGAACAGGGCTTTTGTAGTCCCACGGTAACGTTCCCTAAGCGGGCTTAACAGTCGTTAGAGGCGCCGGGAGATGAGGTCAAGCATACCCTCGCGCGGGATCCGGACATTCCGGTGTAGGACACTTCGGTGTAGGACACTTCGGTGCAGGACGCTTCGGTGCGGACATTTCGGTGAACGGACATTTCGGTGCACGGACTTTTCGGTGCCCGGAATTTTCGTTTGCACGGACTTTTCGGTGCGCGGACATTTCGGTGCACGGACGTTTCGGCGCACGGACTTTTCGGTGCACGGACTTCTCGGTGAAGGACGTCTCGAGGCGGACATTTCGGCCTACGAGATGTCCCAGGCATCCTTTTGTTTAATATTGTAATTTCGTCAGTTGATATGATGTTACGTTCGAGAGTTGTGTTTGCGTGCATGTAGGAAAAAATGGTCCCGGAAAAAATGATCCTCGAAAAAATGGTCCTAGAAAAAATGGTCCCGGAAGAAATGGTCCCGGAAAAAATGGTCCCAAATCCAAGGTAGGAAAAAATGGTCCCGGAAAAATTGGTCCCGAAGCCAAGGCAGGAAAAAGTAGTCTTGTTCGAGTAAAGCCGGCTAATCGAACCAAGAACGTTTGTTTTACCAAAATTAAGGTCGGGTTGCTTTCATGGCCTCTCCCATATTTATTTTATAATTTGCCGTTACGCTAGTTTCAGCGACAGATGACGTTTCAATCACATATGACGTGCATAAATCAAAGCGCATCTCTGTTTTAAACCCGCACGTTGTGAGGAGGGTTAGCCGCTTCTACACAACCTCGACAGGTGAAGGTACGGTCAGGAAACTGGACATGGAAAACTTGAATACCGCTGTCGCTGCTCTCCACAAACCAGCCTATTCAAAATTTCCCCTCTTACAATGGAAGAAAGGGAGGAATGTCTGGGGTGTCCGCGATGTGCGCGACTTGAAGAGTTCCCGGCGACCGCAAGGAAAGAACGAGTGATTCCTGGAGAGGGGCGCCTTCGGTGTGACCGCGACGCGCGGAACAGGCAGCCAGCAAGCTTGTTCATGGATGCGGGCGACAAACGCCAACGATTCTTGTCATTGTGCCCTCAGGGGCTTTTCGGGTGGCTCATTGTTGTTCACTAGACAGGGAGGTTGTGTTAGCTCAGGCCTGATTGTATTGCTTTTTCTTGCATCAATGCGGTGACGATTCGGAGACCGCAATCTCCGCTATGCCTGTAAGATTTTCAAGGGAAATTGAACATAATTTGACTGAAAAAGAAATCTGGGGAAAATTAGAACTTAAAAACGAAGGGGGGGGGGGGGGGGGCTCTGACAAAGAATTAAAAAGAACGAAGGTTTGTTTGACCGAATAGAATGAGTGGTATTTGTACGCTCAACCCGTACGCGCGTAATCAGCATTGAGGAAATATAGAAGCTGCAGCTGCTTTCAAAAGAACCGTTCTTCCTCCGCGACAATCTCCTCGCCTTGTTCGCAAAACAAGAAAAATAAGCTGGTGAGAACCGTGTCTCCTAATTCATTTTAGCATGTCAGCGCTGCAGCCTAAATAAACTCTTCATAAGAGTGTCTTCATTACTGGGGGCAACCAAATGTTTGTAAAGTTTTGGATAGTGAGAGTGTGCATTTTATTTAGAAAAAATTACATAAAGAATGCGTTAGCCATCGTAAACACCGGCTAATTGTCCTGGCTTATTTTCATGCCCCCCGAAAGAGCGAATATAAATAACGCCTTGTCGTAAATAAAAAAAAACATGTACGAAAGAATTCAATCAGCTGGCTGCATAATAGGTGTTCCCTGAACGAGGTATTAAAGAAAAATATACAAATTTTCCCTTTATAAAAATACCTGGCCAAAATCGAACACGGCATCAATCTAAAAACGCCGCAATCGCTGCGCTAGATTGTTGTTCATAACCCATGCTAAGCGAAAATAAAAATATAACGGCTGTTTCAAACAAGCAAGCACCCGATAATGGACCTTTTTCCAGTAGCGATCTGCGCATGCGCGGACTGCTGGTCCGCCATTCTTGGCAGTAGCCTCCGGCAAAATAAACAAAATGGCGCCCCCCCCCCCCCCAGCTTTCTGTTTGGGGAGAGGCTATGCTGTCCAGAGCTGCGCGTTTTTATTTTTTCTCTTTCAACAGCTCGAAGTGGGTTCGTAAGTGCACACAAAAAGGGCTTTCTAGGGAAAGGGGCAAATACATTTGAGGCTGACCCTGGAAGCACATACAAGCCAGTGGGGGAGTAACAAAAATGAAAAAAAGTAAAGAAAAAGGGGCGCTTCAACCACTGCGAATTAGTCACGGGAACGACGCCTGCTACGGTGACATTCACGTGAAAGGCACGGGTGACCGGTTGGTGCGGAAGGGGCTACAGTACCAGGATATTTTTTGTGGACGAGTTCTACGAAAGCTCGACGTTTTGTGGGCGTGCATTGCTGCCAATTTCAGTTCGGCGTGGCGGCCGCTAGGAGGATCGGTACTGGAAAAAGGTCCATTCGATCACCGAAATGTTTGCGCACGGAAATGTCCGTGCACCGAAATGTCCGCACCGCAACGCCCTGCACCGAAACGTCCTAGACCCGGGACGACGCTGTGCGCTTGTTTAGTGGAGCTCCCAAGGCGTCTTGTGCAATTTTCACCGATACTGATGAAACCTCGCAGCGTAGAGCTTCAATGACCTTCCAGACACTGACATGGCTGTGTCCGACTAAGCTACTAACTAAACCGGCGGTTCCAGGCCTCGCAGTTGTTGCTTGTGTGGTTTTAATTCAATTCCTTGCATTAAAATTTTTAATCTATGCTCAGCCCTACCATCCATCTATCCATCCATCCATCCATCTATCCATCTGTACATACATCGCCCACCCATCCATACATCAAACCGTCCGTCCGCCCGTTCGTCTGTCTGTCTACCCAATTTTCTTTGTTAGATTTTAGCCTCCGCAGGAGTTCATTTCTGCCCGCTAAAGGAATATTAGAGCATTCCATCTCTTTCTCAACCCTTTTGCTAAAACGCAAAGGGACAAAATCAAAACCGCAAAAAAGTTCAGATCTGACTAACTTGATGTGAAACACGTCGACTGGAGCATGGGACCATTTTTTCCTAGATGGTCACTGGGACCATTTTTTCCGGGACCATTTTTTCCGTTTCCGGTTTGCGTCGCCGTGCGCGGAAACGAACTCTAAACCGGGGCGGAGGATCAGCGCGTAAACCCAAATTTCGGTAGTAGATGTTAAAAATTAACGTTGTTTATTCACTTCCGTTCTACATTCTGCTTTATTTTAACATTCATGTGAACAATCCCAATACTTTAAGTGTTACCGAAGCGCTTGGATTTCACTTCACATAACGCTTCAAGGCGCTGCTGGTTTTAGTCCATTCCAATCTCCCCCCCCCCCCCCCCCCGCCCCCGTTCCCGCCAAACCGCCGCGAAAAGAAAGGAAACAAGCTAGCTTAAAAGCGCGTGGGCATTCCCTTTTAATTATTTTATCAATCTTGTCTGCGTTGCGTTGAGTGTCGGTTCTACTTAAAAACTAACCAACGATCCCACTCTTACAGTGGTGTTGCTAAAGGGGGGAAGGGGGGGGGGGGGAGCTGAGCACCACGGGGTACCAGCCCCCTTGGTAGAGAGAGAGGCGTGTCACTTGTTTTTCTTCAATGTGTAAACTGGACGTCCAAAACTCGAAGACGACTGTCACAGCTCTCCTCAAACCAGCCTATTCAATTTTTTCCTACAATAGAAGAAAGCGAGGTATTTCTGGGGTGGCCATGATATGCGCAACTTGAAAAGTTCATTGCCGATGGGGCGACCGAAGGCGAAGAAAGAGCGATTCCTGGAGAGGGGCGCCGTTGGTATGACCGCGACGCGCGAAAGGGTGTAGCCCCAGCAAGCTTGTTCTCGAGGGGGAGACAGGGGCCAACAATGCTGGTCATTGCGTCCGGCTCCGGTCTTTTCGGTACAGGACGTTTCGGTATATACAGGGTGTTTCGGTACGGTCTTTTCGGTGCACGGGCGTTTCGGGACACGGGTGTTTCGGTACAAAGACGATTTTGGCGAGCGCTTTGGGCTGCGCGCGACGGGGTGGTTGCAAGCGCGCAATTCGTACCTATTTATTACAAATGTTCTTGTTCACAATTTTGCGTCATTTTAGGCAAGCAGTTGGTTATGCGGCCCTGCCAAAAGAACCTCTGTTGATTTGTCAAATATTACCTCGGATACTTGTAGCATTTAGACAACCAAATTGTTCACTATTTTGTTTTTTAGCGACTCATTATCACCAGTATTTTATATAAAAAATCAGTGACAATATCATCGTGTTTTCTGACCTGTTTTTTGACGACTTATTATTGCCTGTTTCTTTTTTTTTTTTAATAATCTGTGATTTTCCTTTTGCATTTTGCGGAGTCCCTACGACAACGGCCGCGTAAATGAGTGCCACCGCACGGGGAAAGGAACCTGTGCCTTCGTAACGTAATGATGAAGTTGCGATTTCTCGGCATTTCGCATTTTTGTGTGTTGCTTTCTTCTGATAACGCAAGTACTTAAGGCGTTATTAGCAATGCATTACGGAAGGCACCTATTAAATCTTGCCGCACGCTTCCGTCCCAACTTCGTAGTTAGCAGGGTCTGCGGCGGGTTTATTGTGTTTGGCAATGAAAAGTTGGAAATCTTGTGTAATGACGTCCAACGCACTCTGCAATGTTTGCTGCAGCATGCAAACACATATTCATTTTCGCAAGAACTGCTCATTCGAAATTCTTTGCGTTTAGTCGCGGAGTATAATTGCCATAATATGGTCGTGATGTTTTGTGAAACCAATGCCACCTGCAGCTCTCCATCCGTACTTTCTTGAGCCGCACGATATCGCCGACTAAATGATGTTCGCAGAAGCAGTTGTCCGCGCGACATTATGGTGTAAAAAAACGCGTGGTGTAAAAAGAACAAGTACCGACTGCAACAGGCATGCTGCAGACTATCATGAACTGCTGCAACTCAACTTGCGTGAAATGATGTAAGTGAACAACCCGAAGTTTTTAACTGCACTCTTAAACAATTTCTTTCTCATTTTTAAAATAGGTGTTTAATTTTTTTTAACTGCACGTAAGAGAGCTCAGTGCGTAAGAAATATTTTCCGCAGCGATCATGCACGTCAAAGTAGCGTCCCCGAATAGGAGTGTCGTTAGATTGCGGCTCGTTGGTATCTCTGGAGCTCACATTCGGTACTTTTGGGAAAAAGAACTACGCTACTCAGGAAAAATTTTAAAGTAATGTCTAAGTAATTGAAAAATCAATTCAAAGAACATTTATGAGAAAAGTAAAGAAATGAAAGAGGATCGAGGAACTATCCTCAACAAATATTTACAGGAGAAATCACCTGGAAGGTATGCGGATTCATAAGTAGGCGTTAAATAATCACAATAAGAGCACTGCCGCCTTTAAAATAATAGATCCTGGAGACCCTCTCCAAAAACAAAATAAAAAACAAGCTGACATGTCCATGCATCGAAAACCCCTTAACGCGTAATTTTTTTATTCTGGACCAAGATTTTGGAGCGAAGGGGCTGCGGAATCCCGATGTACGTTCGACGTGGGGGTCAGTCGCCTGTCTTCCGAGAATGTCTCTCGACGCATGGGAAGTGGGGAAGGACAGTGCACGGCGCGTGCTTGCGCCCGAGCTTGCCTAAAACACTCGCCTTTGGTTCGGTCCACCGGTATACCATTCATGTCGCTAATTACGCCCTGCAGCGCCGGCTAGCCACGGCAACCCATTCGAGAGGCTAAGGAAGGATTTTTTTTTTATTTTTCAGAACGCGCTAGGGCGAAAAAGATCACGTGGATGACGACAGGATGGGAAACAGGAAAATGTAGATAAAAAAATCCTCTTCTCCCCCCCCCCCCCTTCCGAGGGGACGAACATTTGAGTGCTTCTGTATTTTATGCAGAAATGCATTATAGTCGGGGGTTGTCGTGCGTTCCTTGGCCGGCGTGCGCAGCGCGTCTGATGATGATTGTGGCATGATGCCCCTAGAGATTGGCCAACCAAACAATCCATCACGAGATAGCTTCACGTTCAACCACCATCGTCATCTTCCCGTAGGGGAACCGCTGAAGAAGAAGGAGGAGAAGAAGACAAAGCTGCGAAGAGGAGGGCTGCGTGAGTTTTGGCTACCGTTGTCCTCCTCGGCCGGCGCATCTTCCCGATCTGAACCCGGTGGAAGAGCGGCTCATCGCGCCTCGACTCCCCTTCATGAGCATCAGGCGGCTGACTCGAGACAACGGGCAGTTTGGAATCAAGGGACAGGCGGTGAACGTGCCCATCGACGTATCGAAGGTTGTGCGGTGCCTTCCTCGCATGGTACCCGAGGACGTTGCGTTCGACGTTCGCATTTCTGCATCCTCACAATCCCCCTCGGGGAGGTGCGGGGGAATTTTTTTTGTCTACGGTGCGCTGCCCCATCGGCTTCGCCGAAGAGGGATTCGTTCCCTAGTAGTCCATCCCAATGCGTTACCCCTTTTTACCATTTTTAACTAATGTAAATAAGTGTACATATTTTTTCTGTATACTTCAAACTTCCATCTTCATGACGCTCATTTTACTTTGGCAACGGGAAGCCTCGTACCCCGAAGAACGCAGAAACGTACAAGGCGGAAAATCAGTTAACGAACAATCACGCTGTTTTTATTGATGTCGCCCACAAAGCCCAGAATTGGAGGGCATATACGGCCATTACTCCTCAATCGTGTGATTCATGTTTCACCAAATGCGACCCCTGAAATGCTTGCCGCGCAGCGGCAAACGCACACCGAGCCTGGGGGGAGAGGCAGTTGCCATCTGAGCACCAAACGAACTGATTAAATTAACAGTTTTTTGCTTACCAGAAGTGCATACGTTTCTTTTTTCTTAAACGTTATCGTCGCGTTCCCGCTCAAATACTGAACTCTTCAGGAGGTTCCCAGACAGTTTATCGAACGCCGTTTTATCGAATGCCGTTTTATCGACCCACCTACGTCCGTTTTATCGAAAGTGCGGTTTTGCGGCTTGCATTGTAATTTTCGGGGTTTATTTTGTTTAACTGGCCATCGCATTAACCTAACCTGCAGTAACCTTCCTCCTACATTGTCTCTGCCATGCATTACATAAAAAACCTATCTATATATGTTGACGCGCCTTTACAGTGCTTTCGATAACCTTTGTTTTATTAAATTATTTTTATTTTTTGAGTCTTTATTGATTTCACTCAAGCATGTATGTCCCCCTTGTTTATATTACAGAATTTGCCCCTATAGTACCAACCCGAACCCCGTGCGCAATATTCCTTAGATGTGTATCGGCGTGTTTAGGTTAGTGTTGAAAAATATATCCCTTGCGCCATGGTTCATCATTACGTGATCCAGAGTCTTGTACCCCACAATTGTTCTAGTCACGTGGTTTACCCGCGACTCCTACTCGGACCTTGGGGTCACACTGTTTGCATCTGGAGAAATGTTGGGCCAAGAACTTCTGAAAGATTAGTGCTATGTGACTGGAACAGGGGGGTTCCGACAGTGATAGTGAGACCCCAACAGAGGTGGTGGAGTCTAGGAGAATCGTCACAAGGGAACCTGTCACAGCCAACTCGTCATAGGTGAACTCGTCAAGTGGGACAAGTCGTCAGAGGTCATGTCGCACTAGGGAAACTCGTAAGCTAGTACAGCTGGACAATTGCCCATCCCACCACAATTTACGTTTTTTGTTAATCATGCTCAAATAAAAAAATACAGGATTTCGTATAATTTTCTACTTTTGCGTCAACACTCTTAGCCCCTCTTTTGATTCACCAACCTTACGTTTTCGTGGTGGCCTTGGAGGAACACGCCCGACCAGGCAGCGCATTTTGTTGGTTTTTTGTGTGCCTTGTTCAGGTATAATCGCACGGGCCATAGTATTGCTCGTTCTCATTTTTTTAATTTTTCCATTTTTATTTAGAGGTAATCGGGTCACGACGCTGTATTTTGAGTAGACCTTCATGATTTCTCCATTCTCGGTGTTTACTATTTTGATCGTACTGTTTTTATGCCTTCTGATAAAAAGGCAAGAGCATGCACCCCAGCAGACATGCTGGGGTGCAACCAGAGGGAGATGAAAACGAACTAACCTGCAGTACGGTGACAATTTTGTACCTCACGTTTTTCTCGTTAGTTCATGCAAGGCAACGAGAACAGTAGTACAAGGCTTGGTAACCTCTTAGCAACTGAACTCAGATCCCATTAAGAATTAGGAATGCAGAAATCGGGAGAGACTTTTGCTAGCGTTCCAGTTAGGTTTTTGACATTGGACCCTCAAGCGCCAAGAAGTGCTTTACTTATGTACAACATACGCGGCGAAATAATTAGATTATGTGTCGACACAAAAGCGGTTTATACAAAAAGGTACGAAGCATATCGAGGCATTTTAATCAATACGCCACAATGCCGTGATATGCTTCGGATCAGAGGGGATAGAGACACAAGGAGATTCGTTATGGCAGTACCAGTTGCGCAATGAACACAGCAAAAAATTCTGGTGGCATATTTCGCGCATCACAAAAACAAACAAAAAAACAGGCAGGAAATAAAAGTCAACTAGAAGACAGACTATAAATGTTTTTAAATAGGCCTGCTGTGGAGACAAGATTTGCAAATTACATAGCGAGGAGGAAATTAAAAAAACGTATCGCAAATTCTGTTACTCGAAAAGGCCGAGAAAAACACTTTCGATAAAACGGCTTCGATAAAACGTCCGTCGATAAAACGGCGTTCGATAAAACGGCGTTCGATAAACTGTCCGGATCCCCTTCAGGAACCTAGTGAGTCCGTAAGAGAAAAGTTCTATTTTACACTGACCAAGTAGTCGACTTGGATGGGTACGTGACTATAGAACACCGTTTCGTCGAACGCCGTTTCATCGAAGGCATGTCCGTTTCATTGAAACCGTTTCATTGAACGCCGTTCCATCGAAGTGATGTCGCCCGTTTTATCGAATCTTGTTTTGAAGTGGCGGTCACAATTCGTATTGCTGCGAGAAAATTTCCATTTTTTTTTCATCAAGAGTTGCACGAAACATGAAATGTTTTATAGTTTACGCATTATTCAAGCCCTATCTGCCACTGTCGCTTCCCGTGGGGATTATCGGCGACATGCAGTGTGTTATCGGCGACATGCAGGGGATTATCGGCGACATGCTGCCTTTTGTGTTGTGATTATTTATTTTTGTTTATATTTTCCTCGTTTCTAATGGGTTCGATGTTGGGCTAGTTGGCCGAGCATAATTATGAGGATGTACAGCTCCACGTAAGACGTAGCCTGGAGTCATGGACAAGTGAAGCACGAACACGAAAATATGAACCAAAACACCAATAGGGCGATGTCTTTGCGTGCAAGTGAAATTGTGTCGTGGCATTATTCCAGTAACGAAGACTGAAAATGTGTTTCTATATATACCACCTGCGAGCCATTATTTTATGCCCACTATCGATGTTATTTAATTTTGCGTGTTCTGGTCGATATTGCTTGTTCAGATTTCAATTATACATGACTGTGCCTCCCATTAAAATTCTTTTTTTCTGTTTGAATTTTATTTTTACTTCCTTTCCTTTCGTTGTTTTTATTTTCGGTGCAGATAATAAAATTCTGGTCTTGTGAAACGTCGCCTCGTCGAACTGCGGGAAGTTGTCGATTAAAACCGGGAAACAGTGTGTAACGAGCTGGGACAGTTGGTTCCGGAGAAAAAAGTGGCGCGCGTGCCCTGACAATAACCTCTCTCAGGGTGTCATGACATGAGATGGCCTGGTGTCCTTCTCCGCGCAGGGAGCGGGACACTCACTGTGTAGGTAAATAGACAAGTATGCGCCGAGAACCTTAGCTCATGAAAGCGCCTCGATAATGTAGGCACTTACCTAAACTATCTGTAGAGGAGCGCAAGAGGGCGAGTACTAGCAGTTCGTTTTAAAGCTTGATTCTCACGCAAAACCTTCCGCCTTGTGCCTTTCGAAGTGTGGTTATATTACTGTATGCTGCGTACTTGTTGGTCAGCTTGTCCTTTAATGGTGACCACGCGGCCTCTGCACTGGCCGTATAGGCTCCGTGCGCTGGTGTTTCGAGCGCGACCGCAGCGCCGCCGAGCAGCGGCGCCGTCAGAAACCGGATGTCGGTCAGCCCAAAGGAGCGGCTGTACCGGGCGGAGATTCCGCAGTCTTTGTGAAAAAGTCGAGCTAGTAGTGCGTATTTCTGTATGTATTGCTGGGTCTACGGCTCCCGCAACATTTTAAAAAGGTCGCGAGGAGGCTGACGAAAAAATAGTTAATATCGGTTCACTTGAAATGAAGCGGAAAGGCGACAGCCATGAACCCGCGCAGTGCGACGAGCAATGTAAACAACGCCGATCGACTTCTGGCCATAAGCGTTCGTTTTGCTGTTTTGTGTGAATGTGGTTTATACTCTAGGATCTTGTTTCTGTGCACAACCGCTATCAACTTCGGAGGGGACCTGCGACAGCCGGTGCCCGGCGAAACTTGCATAGTCAACGCGAACTTCATCGGGAACAATTCAGCGCGCCAGCATATATATACCCCAGCAATCTTACCTGATTGCTAGGGAATATGACGCAGCGTAACGGTTGACACTAAACTGCAGTGATCCCACAGGCAACCGCCGCAGCTAAACGAATGGGCCATTAACCAGCGCACTTCTACTTCACTCTGCATTCAAACTTTTTGTCGGAGATGCACGCGTAGCCATAAAGACAAAGTTTTGGCTTCATGCGCGCAGTAGCTGTCACTTCCATTTTAGGCCATTTTGTCAAAGCGCTTGGTACCGTGCTTGAAAAAAAAAAAAAATCAGAAGGTTCTTCCGCGACGAAAGTAGCCAGTTTAAAGTATTAAGACGAGCTGCATAGAGCTCGCGAAAAAATAACAGTCGTTTATGTCTTTTCATACGCCCTGAAAGCTCTGCTCCGTTGTGTGCGACCAAATTTGATGAAATGTCCTCGATGAAACGTCCGGTGTTCGATGAAACTGCTTCTATGAAATGGCGTTCGATGTAACGGCGTTCGATGAACTGTCTGCAGCCCGACTTTTTTATTTATTTATTTATTTATTGTACCCTCAGGGCATACAGCATTATAGAGGGGAGTGGATTTAGGAGACAAGTAAAGTACAAGTGAAACATGAAAAACAAATCACATTCAGTACATGCATATAACTCTCAAAAACAGCGTGTAAACGACAATGCATACAAAATGTACACAATATCTAGAAAGAATCAAACAAGGAAGCACCGCGACAAAAAATACCGTAATGACAATTTAATGCACAAAGGAAGTGCCGGTGAAAAAAATTTTTTTTAAGAAATGGCATAAAATTACTGCGAGACACAAGTGAACGGTAAACGAACAACAGCAAACAACTAGGAAAAAAATGCGTTGAGCAAATCAACGCATAAAATTTTGAAAAATATGAAACTACGAATAGCTTTTGTGTGAGTGTCAAAAGTTACTGCCCATGCACCCCAAAAGGGCAGTGTTAATGGCCCTGATACTGACCACGTAAAACAACGTTCTAAACTAAGCACATGGCAAGCTCCCAGTCCCCCCCCCCCCCCCCCCCCCCCCCCAGCATTTGCTGTGCGAAAATTCATTGCACTACGCTCAGTAACTCCGTAGTAGTCACTTCTATAAGAACTGCGGTAAGCCGGAAAGCTGCACCTGGTCTTGCTTTATTCAACTATCTATTATCGCCGATATTTCTGGCGAATAAATAGCAATGAAGTAATTTTTACAGCGAGGCTGTATGTCGCTCGTTCGTCTGCATTTCTTCTCGTGTTCTGTCAGCAGGATCGTTCAGCAGAATACGCTTTGCGACAGGTGCCTTTGGTAATGAATAGATAATGACCCGGCATGGAAATTGCGTTATCAGGAGAAAGCAACGCCCAAAAACACGGAATGACAAAATATTGCGAGATCTCCGTCATTACGTTAGAAAAACACAGGTTTCTTTGCCCGTGCGGTGGCGCCTAATTACGCAAGTGTTTTTGCAGCTTATGGAAATCGAAAAAAATAGTTACTGTCGCTGACGTTGTACAAAAGACGAGAGAAAATTCATGATGATACTGTCGCGGGTGCGTTTTATAAAATACCGGTGAGAGTAGATCGCTAAAAAAAAACGAGGTTGTGAACGGGCTATACATTTCACGGATACTATTACGCAAATAGGCATTTTTTGGCAAGCCCGCAAAAATATTTACATAAACAGGTTTGATTTGCGTGTTTGCAACTCCCATGTTAACAGCGCACGCGAATTTAGCTGCCTCAAAGTCTCGCCCGAATTCGCTTTTGTACCGAACCACGCAGTACCGTCCTTTACCGAAACGCCCTGTACCGAAAAGACCTAGACCCATATTTTAATTCAAGTGTTACTGAAGGGCTTTCGTTTCACTTCACCCACCGTTGCAAGACGCTCCTGCTTTTAGTCCATTCCTATCTCTTCCCGCCCCCCTCCCCATCCGCCAAACCGCCGCGAAAAAAGAAAGGAAACGAGCTAGCTTTAAGCGCACGCGCATCCATTCAAGAACTAGCCACTGATCGCACTTACAGTGGAGTCGCTAAAGGGGTTGGGGTGGGGCGGGCTAAGAACTGCCGGGTTCCAACCCCCTTGGTAGAGAGAGCGGGGTGTCACTTGTGCTGCTACAATGCGTAAACTGGACGTCGGAAACTTGAAGACGACTGTCGCAGCTCTCGCCAAACCGGCCTATTCAATTTTTTTCTTCTTTTAATGGAAGAAGTCGAGGAATTTCTGGGGTGTCCATGAAATGCGCCCCTTGAAGATCCACTTGAATTGCGGATGGGGCGACGGAAGACGAAGAAAGAACGATTCCTGGACAAATAGCACTGTCGGTACGTGGGTATCAGAGAAGCTTTGGTCGGTATGACCGCGACGCGCGGAAGGGAGCTTGTTCCTCGAAGGGAGCTCCCACAGGCGCCAGCGATTCTGTCATTGTGTTCTCAGAGGCTTTTCGGGTGGCTTTTGTTGCGCATTAGAGAGGCATGGTGAATGTATAGGTTTCTCTCCCCTGCGGCAACGCTTCCGAGACCGTGAACTCCGCTAGGCCTGTAAGAGTTTTAGGGGAAACCGAGAATATCATGACTGAAAAAGAGTTCTGGGGGAGATTGAAACTTGCAAACTGGGGGCACTGCCGGAGAATAAAGTAAGCATGTAAAGATAAAACAAAGGTTGGTTTGCTTGTACACGGGAATGAGTAATATTTGTAGGCACAACCCGTAAGCGCTTTATCAGCATTGAGGAGAAATAGAAGATGCAGCTGCTGTTTTCAAAAAGGTGTGGTATCGGCTGCATCGGATGCCACCGATGGAAAAAAAGAAAAAAAGAGGTGGCGACGACCGTGTTTGCAATTTTAATTTAGCGTGGCAGCGCAGCCTACATAAAACTCTTGATAGGGTTTTCTGAGTATTCTGAATGGTTGTAAAGCTGCCTTATTCTGATAGTGGAAGTACACGTCTTTTATGCAGAGAAAATGACCTATAGAATGAAACACCGGCTAATTGCCTTAACTGATTTGCAGGCCGCAAAGAAAAAAAGCGAATATAAATTAACGTCTTGTTGTAAATTAAAAAAAGAAACATTTCCAAAAGAATTCAATCAGCTGGCTGAATAACCGGTATTTCCTGATCGACTTATTAAGCAAAAATATAGAAATGCTCATTTAAAAAAAAACGCACAATTAAAACATGGCATCCATATAAAAATGCAATCACTGCGCTAGATTGTTGCCCATAACCGACGTTAGGAGGAAAAAATAATTTAACGGCTGCTTCAAACAAGCAAGCAGCCGATAATTCATTCGCCGAAAAGTTCGCGCACCGAAATGTCCGCGCACCTAAATGTCCTGCATCGAAGTGTTCTAGACCCCCGACGAAGATATTCGGCCGCCCGAAATTTCAAGAAACCAAACAGGGCAAAAAATATAAAAACCAAAAAATTACAAGAGTGAACTTAATTACCAAATCAAACATATGCATCCTATACATCTCCCCACAAAAAGCAGACATAATTCCCGGAGGCACTTTACCCTGCTCACGTGCTTTGAAAGCGAAAGAGTTGCGGCGCTTAGCAAATTCGAATTTGCATCGTTTTCTTCGCTTTCATATCTTTGCCGTTTGGCACGAGTTACTCATCCACCTGATTTTTTTTTGCTACAACTTCTATGCGTCTCTTTCTTCGCTTTCCCTTTTTCGTCGTGCTGTGCGAATTACGTCAGCAAGCACACTGGCACACGCCACAGCTTCCCTACAATCAGGGTTGTGCGCGACTAGTATTCACCTGTTGTATTCACGTGCCATCATTTTCAGGTGTGGCCCGCCGCAGTGATTGTGACCCGCCGCGGTGACCGGCTAATTGACCTAGCCGATTTGCATACCTTAAAAAAGAGCGAATATAAATAACGTCTTGTCGTAAATTAAAAAAAAAAAAAACGTGTGATAAAGAATTCACTAAGCTGGCTACGTAACAGGTGTTCTCTGAACGAGGTATGAAAGAAAAATATACAAATGTTCAGTTTCTAAACGTACCTGGCCAAAATCAGTCCAACAAGGCATCAATCTAAAAATGCAATCACTGCGCTAGATTGTTGTCCATAACCCATGTTTAGCGAAAATAAAAATATAACGGCTGTTTCAAACAAGCTAGCACTCTATAATTCGGGCGCCGAAATGTTTGCGCACGGAATGTTCGTGCACCGAAACGTCCATACACCGATATGTCCATACACCGAAATATCCGTACACCGAAAAGCCCGTACAGCTAAATGTCCGCACAGAAACGTCCTGCACCAAATTGTCCTGCACCAAAGTGTACTACACCCGGGACAACACTGTGCGCTTCTTTGGTGGAGGTCCCGCGGCTTCTTGTGCAATTTTCACCGATACTGATGAAACCTCGCACTGTAGAGCTTCTATGACCTTCCATACACTGAAATGGCTGTGTCAGACTAAGCTACTAAACCGACGGTTCCAGGCCTCGCAGTTGTTGTTTGTGCGGTTTTAATCCAATTACTTGGATTAAAATTTTAAATCGATGCTCAGCTCTACCATCCATCCATCCATCCATCCATCCATCCATCCATCCATCCATCCATCCATCCATCCATCCATCCATCCATCCATCCATCCATCCATCCATCCATCCATCCATCCATCAAACCGTCCGTCCGTCCGTCTACCCAATTTGCTTGGTTAGATTTTAGCCTCAAGAGGCGTTAATTTCTGCTCATTTAGGAATATTAAAGCATTCCATCTCTTCCTCGACCCTTTAGCTAGAACGCCAAGGGACAAAATCAAAACCGCGAAAAAGTTAGGATCCGACTAACTTGAAGGGAAACACGTTGACTGGAGCACGGGACCATTTTTTCCAGGTGGTCACTGAAACCATTTTTTCCGGGACCATTTTCTCCGGGACCATTTCTTCCGTTTTCCGCCGCGGTGGCTCAGTGGCTGTGCCGTTGTGCTTCTGAGCCCAAAGACGCGGGTTTACCCATCGCGGCCACAGTGGCTGCTTTTAAGATTGAGTGGAAAAGCGAAAACCCCCGTGTGTTGAGATTTTGGCGAACGGTAAAAATCCCCAGGGGATCAAAATTAATCCGGAGCCCCGCACTACAGCGAGCCACCAGTCCATGGGTTCTTTTTTTTCACAGGTGTCACAAGCACATGGGCTATGACTCCGGATTAATTTTGATCCAGTGCGGACGACCAGCTTCGGTTGGTGGAAATGGCCGTCGCAGCTGGCACCACGGATGGGGTCCTGAAATGAGGCCACTACTCCGCAATTTTTTTGCTAACAAAGTTTATTCTCTCTTTGTCTCGCTTTCTCTCTCATAGCCTGTAGGTTCGGTGCGCTAAACCCCACAATCAATCATGTTCACGTCACGCAATACACAACTTTTACGTTTCAAAATCATAGCTTTTGTGAACCTTGCGAAGCGTGCACATTGCTCGTCAAAGCTCTCAATTCTTGGCCAATCCGCCGAGAGTGTATACGTGCAACGAGGGTAAAAACGGCAATTTTTGTTCTACCCTGGCAACGTGCGGAGACCGTGCAGACTAGGGTTCAAATCCCATATCGGATCGCACGTGTGTTTTTATCAGTTCTTACACCGGCGCCCAATGTCTTGACCGGACAACAACGACAACAAAAGCCGGAAAAAAAAAAATTGGCGAAAACATCAAATTGCGAGAATGAGCCAGCCGCGCACTAGGCCTTTCATCTGCGCGATAATGGTGTAAATCTACATCAATGGTGAAAAGAAACAAAAGAAAGCTTATATTATAATTCAGCGTGTTTGGGCACTCATAGCTAAATGCATTGGTAGACAGCCCTCTGAATTTCTGTAGCTTTTTTTATGGTACCTTTCACGATTATCTCTGTATTCTTTTTCCTCACCAGTTCACATTAAAGAGCATTCTCTCTCTCTCTCTCTGTATTCTTTTTCTCCAAATCTACTAGTTAACTGGCCTCCAGCGCAGAAATGGCAGTACGACGTACGCTCATCGGCCCTCAGGGACTCTATTTTATCACAGTGTTCAACTACGACATTGGTTATCTGCAGTTGTGTTCCACCTTCGTTTAAGTAATGCATTGCTGACGTTAATGAGTTGTGAATGCTTGAGCCAGGCTCAGAGTTCCGGAGATCGTAGCTGCACTTTCATCGTCCCTTGCGGCGTACCTGGATATTTTTCATTTACTAAAACCTACAGACGCCCCCCCCCCCCCCCCCCCCCCCCCCCTCGTCCCGTGCACTCTTCCCGTAATGACGCTGGCCATTCAAGCTTGCGCGCTACTGCGGCGGCTTCTTGTGCACTGTTCCCGTATTGATTATGGTTTTTTTTTGTCCCTTTGAGAGAATCGACGGGTGGTGGGAGGAGCTGGCACACTGATTTTGGAGACTTGTGTACTCCGGTCGCTCTCTTTCACCCGCATTTATTCTTTTCAGTCTCTCTGCGACCGCATCTTTCGTGTTAGTGTTTTATTTTCCTTGTCGTGTATACTTTTACCCCGTTGGATGACGATGTTATTAATACGCCAAGGGACCGGCCCTTATCAAGGAGGACGGTGGTCAAACACTTTTGGTCATGTTTGTACAGTAGAACGAATATGGCTTGAGCGGCTGAAGTTTGCGTTCGCTCCTCTCCTCCGTCCTAGTTCCCTTTGGAGAAGAAAGAGCTCGGGGGGAACAAGATTGTTGGTTGGACTATTTACACAGAGAGAGTAGGATGGGCCCAGGTAACCATGGCTGCCTGGTCATTTTAAAGTTTCTGAGAAAGCGAATAAAACAAGAAAAATGTCGCGCTTGTGTGGCGGCGGGAGAAGCTGGAGTGCTTCAAGAGGATTCCAAGTCAAGCGCGTCAAGACGGTCGGCAATCACGCATTTATCCTATGTTAACAAGGTCGCGGTACGCATGAAAAGTTCGAACGACTGGTAGGACCGGTGGGGAGGACGGGGAGGGAAGAAAAGGTATTCGGAGAAGGAGGCGAAGGAAGGGGAGAACAAGAAGTGTCCCCGACACGAGCAGCATAATGACTGATTCCAGGCAGAAAGTACAAATCGTCCGTTGATGCATGGTGAATCGCGATTATTTCCCGACAAACTGCACCGCTGAGAGAGGCATTTCTTGCAGAGGGAAAAACGACAACTTCCAGCGAAGCGACGTATTTTCCTTTCATATTCCCTCGTTCTTCAGATGATTCGCCCTTCAGCAGCTCCCCTCAAAGGAAAGAATAATAGGCGGGGCGTGGGGCCGGCGGCGGCGGCGGCGTGCTCATTCCCGGGACTTCGGCGGCGGCGCAGACGGCGCGACCAAAACAGGCGGCGGTGGCGCGGCGCAGCGGCGCACAGGTCTAGTAGGGCGCCTCGATTCACGCGCGTCTCCGCCGTACGGCAGCGTTGGCATCGATACACCCGACCTGGAGCAGTGGAACGCGGTAAATTTAAGAGGATGTAAGAAAACCTTTGCAATTCGTCCCCCGAGTTACTTAGGGGGATGAATTGCAAAGCACGCTTTCCGCACTGGAAAAACAGAGTAGAACCGTGGGCCTGAAAATTAATATGCAGAAAACCAAAGTAATGATCAATAACCTCGGGACAGCACAGCGGTTTGAGATAGGTGGCGAGGCAGTGGAAGTGGTAAGCGAATATATCTACTTAGGTCAAGTGGTGACCCCGGATCCCAACCATGAGGCAAAGATAATTACAAGGATAAGAATGGGTTGGAGTGCATAGGGCAGACGTTCTCAGATAATGAATGGCAGCCTACCACTGTCCCTCAAGAAGAAAGTGTATGACAGCTGCATCTTACCGGTACTTACCTACGGGGCAGAAACTTGGAGGCTCACTAAGAGGGTTCAACTTAAATTGAGACGACTCAGCGGGCAATGGAGCGGAAGATGATAGGTGTAACATCGATTGATTGATTGTAGAGTTTAACGCGCCGACGCAACTCAGGCGATGAGGCGCGGCGTAGTGGAGGGCTCCGGATTAATTTTGACCACCTGGGGATCTTTAACGTGCGCCGAAATCTCGTACACACGGGCGTTTTTGCTTTTCGCCTCCATCCGAAAAGCGACCGCCGCGGCCGGGAAACGAACCCGCGACCTCGTGCTCAGCAGCGCAACGCCTTAGCCACTGAGCCACCGCGGCGGGTGATAGGTGTAACATCAAGGGACAAGAAGAGAGCGGAGTGGGTCAGGGAACAAACGCGTGTTAAGGACATCTTAGTAGAAATTAAGAAGAAGAAATGCACGTGGGCAGGGCATGTAGTGCGAAGGCAAGATAACCGTTGGTCATTAAGGGTAACAGAGTGCACCCTTAGAGAAGGCAAGCGTTGCAGGCGGCGGCAGAAAGTTAGATGGGCAGATGAGATCAAGAAGTTTGCGGCAATAAATTGGTCGCAGTTAGCACAGGACCGGGGTTAATTAGAGATTAATGGGAGAGGCCTTTGCCCTGCAGTGGGCGTAGATAGGCTGTTGGTGGTGGTGGTGATGGTGATGATGATGATGATGAAGCAAACCTTTGGTGTCTTTACCTTGCGAGGAGCACGACGCAAGAGGAACAACATGAGAGCTGAGTGGGAAAGCGAAGGGAGGCGTTCACTTGGCAAAAGCCGATTAATACCATCGTCTTTTGTCGATATTTGCAGCGAAAGGAGCAGATACGCGCCCAATTTTTTTTTGTTTCCTCAACAAAACAACTGCAGGGTACGAAACTGCGGGTTTATGAGCCAAGAATAAAAATAACTAAAATTTTAAAAATGACTGAAAGAAAATAATAAAAATAAACTTGCGGACATAAAGAGTAACGCTTTAAAATTCACAAGTTTTAACGAGTGTCCCAGTGAACCTGTTATTTCGTTTCAGTTAGTGTTGTAATCGTTGACCTACCATAAAAATATTTGCAGTGGATTGCGCAGTTAAAGGGACTCTTCAACACTTTCTATAAACGCTTTCACTCCTTGCGTCGTTTCTGGAAGCACTGCGAGTAGCTATTTCCAGCACGGAGCGACAATGCGTGGTTTGGGCATGGCAGCGAATGCGCCTTCGTTTCTGCTTTGATTTTGTGACTTTCTTTTTAAAGTGGACATCAAATGCGCCCTTTGCTTCAACTTGTGGAAAGCCGGCAAATAGCCGCTACACCGGTGTAATGACATAATTCCAGCGGTCGAAGAACGTCAAGACCGGGAAGGAGGGAAAAATATTTTTGAGCTAGTTTCTAAGTTATCTGATGGGCATAGAACAGTAATTTTTGGCTGCGGTACTGGCGACCCCCTAATGTAAGTACTGAATGCGTTGGTTGGCTACGTTCTGCAAGCATTTAAGATTTAGAAAAAAGTTGAAAAAAGTGCTGCACGGTCTCTTTAAGTTGGCCAAGACAGAAAATTTACCCAAAGAAACCTACATTTTGACTTTGTTTTTATAGCGATGTGGCAGAGAAACGAAAACCGAGCACAAAAAAAAAAATAAGACGAAAGCACTTGTGCTTTTTTTTTCAAACCCATTTGAACCCGTTTGGAAAGGTTCGAACCGGCTCGAACCGGAAAGAAATGGTGCGCTGGAACCGAACCCGGAACCGAACCCAAAAGGCTTGAACCCGAACCCGAACCGAACCCCAAAAAATGTAGTTGATCCCGCTTTCATAGGAATCGGTAAAACACGAAAGTGAAATGTCTCAAAGGATCAGTTGAATGTTTATTCTGCATCGATATGAACTTGCACATCGCTATTAATATTTCGTCGGTATGACACCGTCAGACGCGTCAACATTAGACACTGGAGTGCACGCGCCGGACCACACGCGCTCGTAAACCATGCGAACGAAGCCGAACGGGTTGCTAGCGAACCGTTTGGTGAACTCACGGTTCGCTGCAGCGGAAGAGCGTGATTTGCGGGGCTGTCTTGTGGGTGTGCTTGGCGAGCGACGACCTGCTGGTGCGTCACTTTGGCCAATGTGCGACCACCGCGTTCCTGCTCCGTGGAGTGTACGGCAGACAGATGCGTTGCGACGAGCTCAGCTTGCGCCAACTGTCGGCGCTCATTAGCATCGTGATGCACTACTTCGCTTCACCTCTCCTAGACGGCAGCACCATCTAAATGGAGGAGGTTATAGGAAGGGTATATGGCGCGTTCATACAGCCGTCTGTGCTTCACCTCATAGCGCAGTGGGTAATACCTCTGGCACCTCTCATTGCGGCGACAAAGATCCCGGCTCGAATCCTGGCGCAGCCGCGTCAATGGAACTTTTCTGGCAATGTCACCTCCGTGACGGATATGATGTCAGTCAGATCTTGGTGTATCCCGCCATAAAACACTTTCGTGTTAAAATACCGGTTCTACACCCCGTATGCAGCATTTTGTGTGTCTGGCTTTTCTGCATAGCTGGCGTGTTGTGTCAGAAGCCAACCTTAAAACATGTGATACGCGGGCAAAATTAAACTTGCAAGTCATACAGCGAAGCCACCTTTTTGCATACCCAGCAAGGTTTGGCAAAAAGGAGAAAATAATTGGGGTGAAGAGTTTTGGAGAGGGCTTCACGGACCCTTGAAATTCCCACGAGGACCCCCTGGAGTCTGTGGATCCCCATTTGAGAACCACTGCCCTAGAGAGCGCCGCCTGCGAGCGGTCAGAACTTTTCCCTCTTGCTCGCAGGCCCTCTGTTGGTGGTGGTGGTAACACGCATTTGTTCGTTGGGGTCAGAGGGGGCCGCAAGGTGGCGCTACGGGATTTTTTTCTCATGGTAAAAGCCGACGATGACGCTGGCTTTATCGGCTGACTTTATCGAATAGGTATTTTACTGCTCTCCCTATGGAGGATGATGGTAGCTGTAGAGCATAGCTGTCGTAGATGGTAGCTGTCGTATATCATATACCACTAACTTGCGGGTCATCCTACGTCGGTCAAACCGGCAGGTGTTTGAATGACCGGTTGAGGGAGCACAGTAACAATGTTCGAAATGGCAAGGGGGTTTTTCTGGCCCTTCACTGCAAGGATTGCACACGTAAGTGCAAACCACAGCTTTTGACAAGTGCACAGTGATAGGAAGAAGTGGCAATGAAACTACGCGGGAGATAATTGAAGCACTTGAAATTGGGCGGTTGGACAGTAAATGTGTCAGCAAACTTCAATAACGTTGTCGCAAAAAGAAATTAGGTTCCTTTCCAACACGCGTTGTACTTCGGGTGTGACATGAAGAAGTATCTGTAAAGATTGGGACACGTGCGTGATGTGTGTGAGGTGGCAGAGTGTTGCAACTTATTTATATTTTTTGTCTGAGGTGTATCTTTTGGTTTTTGTGGTGGTACATATAAAAGGTGCAAGTTTTCCGGATTAAAATTTCAGTTGAAAGTTAGCGCTCGTCCCGTCGTCTTTCTTGCCTTCGTTCCCGTTCTTTGCGCTATAGTATTCTAATCAGGGCCGTACCCAGAAATTTTTTTCGGGGGGGGGGGGGGTTATGAATTTTTGGAAGGGGGTAGTTTTGCTGAAAGCAACAGTAAGTATTGTTTACGTGCTGCCTGGAAAAGATTTCGGGAGGGGTTTGAACCCCCAAACCCCCCCTCTGGGTACGGCCCTGATTCTAATGATGACGCACGTCTTCAGTTTGGTGCCCACAGGCACAGCATTTGTCATCACATATTGAATACGATAAAGGAATTTCTTGGTGCAGGCCATGTCAACATCTATAAAGCCGGTCGTGGTCAAGACGAAGGCGGTGTAATAACGTGTCAACCGAACGACCGAGATGAGACTCACACGGGTATGCAAGGGACGGGTCCACTTGGTATAACAGCGATTAACGGTATTTATCGGTCAACCTGGTTTTCAAAGTAATGTGTGTGTTCAGTTGTTTCGAAAAAAAAATTCACATCACATCTGGCAAAAGGCGGTGCTACACGCGGAATTTGAATGAGCGGTCGCTGCTAGTTGGTCAGCTCATGAATTTCCACGCATTCCAATGCACCCGGGTATCCACTGAAATATTATTCTCTTACGGTTATTCCTATTTCAATTGCCATTCCATCACAGATGCGCCTTCCGAAAAGATTGTTGGGAGTGTAAGCCGAAATCGAATTTAGGGCTCGAATAGCCGCGTTTGAATCTGTGAATAGCGCCCATTTAAGCGGTGAAGCGATGGTAGCGATAAATTTGACTGCGAGGTATATAGCGTAAAGCTGTGCAGCCATCGACGATGTGGGGTGCGAGAGCTGGACCCCCTGATAAATGTGGAGACTCGGTATTGTGAAAGCTGAAGACGACGAGGTGGTTGTCGACGAGCCATCGGTGTATATATCCTTTCCCCAAGAGCAGAGCTCGGTTATTCAATTGATAACATTAGGCCGATAGCTCTAACATCTACTCTAGTTAAAGTGATTGAGCGCGTTTTGCTTCCCCGGATTAACAAGTTTCTGACTGATAAGAATATCCTAAACTGCAGAAAAATTGGCTTTAGAGAAGGATGCTCCATTTGGTGGGCACACATAGACTTAGAAAGTCGCATTCAGTGGGCACGACGGAATAAGCAGGTTGCAGCATTGGTCACTCTGGATATTTCAAAAGCTTACGACAGCGTGGAATATGGCATCCTCCTAGATCTCCTGGCTTATTATTCATTCCCGGAGTACATCACTGCGTGGATAGCGGCTTTTCTAGAAAGCAGAGAGTTCTTTTGTTACCAACATGGCTACGCCTCTTCTCGTTATAAGCAGACGCGTGGAGTCCCCCAGGGGTCTGTCATCTACCCAGTGCTATTTAATGTGCTCTTGAGCTCCATACCTAGTCAGCCTGATGTACAAACATACATTTATGCAGATGACATTGCCTTTTTCTATTCTTTGCAGGATATTCATTCCCTGTTTCATTCTCTTCAGTCGTATCTGAATGCTCTAGAATTATCGCTGGACACTCTGAAATTTTCGTTAAATATTAATAAGTGTGCCATTCTCGTGTTCCCCCTTACGGACCCAATATCTATTTCGTTATCCTATCGTCAACAATCCATTCGGCAGGTTGATTCACTAAAATACCTTGGAGTTATATATGACAGTAAATTGAATTGGCGTCTCCACATTGAGCACATTGCAGTGAAAGGCTCCCGCGCTGTCGCTCTTTTGAGGGGCCTTAGCCACAAGCAATCAGGTCTGAGAGCAGATACACTCTTGATGATCTACCGCATGTATGTTCGCCCAGTCTTAGAATTTGGGTGGGTTTTGTTCTCTGGCTCTGCGGCCTATAAGCTCTTGCCTTTGGTGAAGCTTGAACGTCAAGCATTGCGCTGCTGCTTAGGCCTGCCCGCTTACGTCCCGATTAGAGTGCTGTACTTAAAAGCCGGAGTCCTAACGCTGAACTCCAGGTTCAAATACCTAACCGTTAATGCATTCGCAAAGTTCTTTGAGTCCCCGCTGGCCAGACCACAGGCTGTTTTCCTCCAGCATGCAAGGTCCTTTTTTGGTATATATTGGTCTCGTCTCCGGCGCCCACAGGTCATTTTTGCCAATTCGTTGCTTACTCCATTAAACACCACCCTCCTTTCAATTCCCGCCTTGCAGACACCATCCACAGTAGTAAGGATTTCGTTTGATAATATTTTCCCTAAAAACGCTAAGCTTCTCCCGCCTAACATACTCAATAACAATCTCCTGGCTCACCAGTCCGAATACCCATCCCACGTGGTCATTGCAACTGACGCTTCGAAAAAAGACGAAAAGGTTGGGGTGGGCATTTTCTCTCCGACGTTGAACTGGTCTTTTTCATTGCGATTACCAGATTTTATCCCCATTTTTCATGCAGAATTTCTTGCTCTACTCCTTGCAATCCTGAAACTTGATCCGGCGAATTCTTTCGTAATGCTACTCACCGACTCCTTGTCCGTGTGCATGGCTCTCTCCTCAGAAACTTTACATCCTATTGCCAAAACTTTTTATTCCTGCGTCCCCACTCATGTGCGGGAGATTCAGCTCGTTTGGCTGCCCGGCCACTGTGGGTTAACCCTCAATGGAACCGCTGACATATTAGCTAAAACAGCTTTGGTTTTACCGATCGTCGAGGTTCTTCCCCCGTTTTCTTGCGTGTTGTTGGCACGCTATCGCCAATACCTGTTCAATCAAGATGCCTCCGACCATGGTCTGAACACTTCTCCTGAACTTGAACACCTCAGGTACCGCTGGGAGAGAAGTTTATGCCAAACTCGCTTGTGCGAAGTATTGATAACTTCTTTTCGTTGTGGTGTGCCACCACTTAATCGGTATTTATACAGGGCAAATCTGATAACCACCCCTTTGTGCCACTTTTGCCAAGAAATTGAATCCGAAGAGCATTTCTTTCTTTTTTGCCGCCGATTTTCTAACCATCGGAGAAGTCTGCTGGAGATTCCCCTGCTACGTCTTGGACTGCCTTTAACTGTACCGGTGCTTTTGTCGTTTGGGGGGACTAGGCTGGGCCGATGCCATAGGGACGTGTGCAACGCCATCCACTCCTTCATTTCGGAGACAGCTCGTCTGCAGTGTTAAAAACATTCCGATTAGGCTGACTTTTACTATAGTTTTCCTACTCTCCTCTCTGCTGTTTTTTCGTGTTTTCTCTCTCTCTCATTAAACTAGACCAGATTCTTTCTTCTGCTCCATTATTTTGCCTTGCTTGATTGATTGTAATGAAAACATAACTCTTCTTTGCCAATCCCCCTAAGTGGGTATGCGCCATTTTTCGGGCCACCACCACCACCACCAGATGTACATAATCAGCATAATGCTCATGCATGTAATTGAGCGTCATCTGCATTGCTGCCACTGTAGATATAGATGATTTTTTGGGCATGCCGGGGACATCAGCATTGGTGTCAATGCAGGAACAGTCCATGGAGGCAACCCAGCGCTGTGTTTCTGTTGAAACACAAGGGGCAGTGCCATGATATCACCAAAGATGGGCTTATGACCCTTGGCACTGAAAGCTGTTGAAGGCGGTGAACCAAGGGGTGCGACTAATGCTGCGTAGTAATTAGGCACAGTTAATGGCGGCGTGCCTCCTGCACTAGCAAAGCATTTGCAGGTGGCTCTCTTGCTTCCGCGAGAACCATATTTCCCGACGTCGGTCTGCGCACTCCGGGGCAGAGACGGAGGCTCCTGGTTACCAATGCTTGCAGTCGCTGCTCTTGACGATTTGACAGGCCATCAACAACATGCATAGAATATGCTACGGCCTGACGGACAAGTGTAGAATGCAGTCGAAGCATGGAATCGGACGAACAACCCCATCGGGTGCCTGCGAGGTAACGCAAAACGTGGACTACACGTGATGCCCTTTCCTGCAGATAATCCATATGTCGGCACCATGTGAGCAATGTGTCAATGTATATCCCAAGAAACTTGTGGCATTTTTTCTCGAGGGATCTCCTGACCGCCCTTGGTGCGCCGTAATTCAGGCAGCTGGTTCGTTCGCGTGAAAGCAAGAATGGCTGATTTTGCTTCAGAGACTTTCATCCTTCGCGCACGTAGAAACTTATCAATGCCATAAATGCCGTCAATGCCGGCTTGGAGTTCAGCTGGATCGACAAGTAACAAGCGCCGCTGCACCAAATGCAAATGCCATCAGTGTAGATGGTATACGTGCAGCTGCAGGGATATGCAAGGCTGGCAGCTTCGCCATTACAACCTTAAACAACAGTGAACTTAGCACGCTTCCATGAGCAACCCCTAGTTCCAATGCATTATCTTGGCTGTCTCCTTGGCTGGGGCGCATACATACTCTTGTGTTCTTCAAGGAGTTCTCGATCCATCGAAGTATTTTGCCCCCAATAGACCCTTTGCAAAAAGGCGGACAACACTGAGAATTCAGCGGTGGTAACACTGGTGGTGAACGCGACGACGCCATTAGAAAGGAAGCAGGTCGTAGCAACGCCGTTGCGGTTGCACGTTTTCGCCCGCGGCTTCACGAGTCTGTTGCCCCACGAGTCTGTTGCCCCATCGCCGTAGTCATATTTCTCTCCTAAAGTGGTGTTTTGCGCTACCTTTCGAAGATGAACGCTGGTCAAATCACTTCCGCTTATCTACCCCGCTGCACAACGGCTCGTCTGGGGCGAGTCGAGACGTGCCCTTTTCTCCCATTTTTTTCTGTGTCTGTTCCTTCCTCTGAGTTCCTCTCGAGGTCGACTGCCTCTGCTCGCTGCTGACGCACGCGTGCGACCTATCGCTCCCGCATTAGCACCGCATTCACCGACGGAAAAATTAAGCGCCGCAAGTACAGAGGCGGTGAATCGCAAACATGACCTTTAGCATGCAGAGACATCAAAATCAGTTTCATTACGCATGCTTTGGTCATTTTCGCGAATAGTTTTCAAAGTTTGAACATACGCAAAGTGAGCGCTCAGCAGAAACGGACCCTTCATGGCCCGTTCATAGCGGCTAGCCGCTGCTACCACGGGGAAAGGGCGCATCGATTAAACACAATTAAAACTCGACAGCCAAACAAGGAGGCAGCGCTAAGGCTATTCTTTATTAGCAACAAATCCTACCTTTGCTTGCTGCTGTTTGTCAACACTGACGATGGCGTAACGTAGGACTCCACGCTGACGTATGATCGCTCGTACTCGTAGGACCTTTCTGTGGTCGACCTCGAAGAATAAAAATCCTGAATATGCCGCTCTTCTATCGAAGGAAGGGCGGCAAAGTTATTTTCCAATCCTGCAGTGGGAAACACCGCTTCGCGGGACGCGTATGCAATTACGTGGACGGTGGACGGTAGCTACTCCATAGAAACTCTGTGCTCGCAGCGTTTTCGCTTCCTTTCTAGTCAGTATATTATCTCTATGCTTTCTAATGGCGGCGCAGCGGGTGCACAGTGTTGCCAGAGTGGCTTGCTGCTTTTCCGCCAACGATTTGGCCATTTTGCAAAGGGTCTATTCTCATTTCGACAAGGTCTTCAAGAATGTGGAAATGACTTGCGGTGTCAAATGCTCGACTAATATTCAAAAAAGCAGCTATAGTTATTTTGAAACTTAATTGTTACCCTTGAGAACAAAAACGAGCTCTCTTTGTTATGTCCCTTGGATTCTGTGAATTTTGAATAAAATATTTTTGCGCCCGCCCCCCTCCTATGCGAAGGGTTTGCCCCCCTGAAGACAAAATCCTGCCGACGCCCATGGTACCCACGTATTCGCACACACAAAAATCTTACGAAGTAAATGCGCAAACAGGTTTGAGGCTGTCCATGCAGCGAGCACATAAAGTACAAAGGCAGAAAAAGAGACAAAGGCACGTCGCCCACTGCAGGTGCGAAATGTGCACCTGTTTCCGCGGCCTGCCATGTGGAAGGAATTCGTGGATGGAGGGAAACAAAGGTTTGTGCACGGGTGTTTCGACTGCAAGGCCTTTGGGGATTTGCCTGCCCGCCATTTTTAGTTCCGCACAGCTGCGCTTGGCGCGACAGGTACTGAAAAAAGGTCCATTGCGCACTGCACCAAAAACCATGCAGTATAGGGATGTCGCCGGCGGCGACAGGCAACGGCTGTTTTCGGCAATAAACACAGGGTCCTCGGCTGGCCACGCCGGTGATTAGCGTGACGGCAGTTTTTGTCGGGCACAGCCTACACCTGCTGACCTTTCAAGGAATTCGCAACACAAAGGAGGGGCGATCATTGAGCTGGTGGAGTGATTAGTGTAACGTGAACTCCCGTTGGGAAAGGTCCATACCTGTGGACGGTTTCCGGAAGCAGCACAGAGAAGCAGCGACCTGAGCCGATGAGAACCTCGCGCCCCCTTCCCCCAATACCGAGATGAAGGAATAAAGCGCAAGAAAAGCACGCCCAAACAAAGACTGCCGGCGGAAGCTACTCCGTCGTCAGACAACTTCCTGAGCTAATTGGGAGTTGCCGGAAACGCACCTGTCATCTTCAATGTGAATAAACGTACAGTTTTCATCGTAGCTGAGCCGTTCGCCTGCTGATCCAAGGGTCAGATCTTCGACGCTACGGCGGCTAAAAAGAGATGCCCCGGGCAAAAAACATCGAAGTTTAACTGTGTTTCCGCAAAATTTTAAAGCTCAAATCCCATTGTTCGCCCAGCTGCGAATGCCGGGAGGAATAAAGTGCACGCTCCACTTCTCTTAAAGAAACTACTTCAATTTATTATTTATGCTGTTATACTCCGACATGAACTTTAGTTGGAAACGCACATCAGTTCGAAATGCTGCCATCTTGGAATCGAGTTTATTAGCAAGCCTGACCGCCCTAATTGCTCGCGCTGCACAGTGTATGACTAAACGAACGAATGCGTGAATTTAAATGGCCTTTTTGTGCCTTTCCTGAGTTGATAACGACGAGATTTGCACTATTTTCAGAAAGTATTTGCTAATCATGCCTCATGCACTTGGCGTTCGACTTTCTATGAAAAGGTCACCTGCCATTCTTTTTCCTGTCGTGAAGACAGGGACGTGAAATAACACCTTTTGTGCGCGTCTTTCTTGTCCTATATAGTCGTATTCTCTGTAGACATAAGTTTCATGAAACAATTCACATAACAGCAGTTATTCTTGCATGTAAAGGTAAGATAAATGTAACTTAAGAGTTTCGTATAAACTCCGCAATACTATCAAGACCTAACAGACAAACGTTGCGTCGGCGCTCGATCAACCACGTGCACATGCTGCTTTCACGGTGGAAAGAATATCTCTTGAAAGTTGGTTTAAAATTGGAGCAATTCTATCTTAACGGCAGAGAAAAACATCTGTTGAACGTTAGCGCAACGTTTTCATACCTGCAATCTGGAAGAATGTATACTATAGCTGGAAGGGTGCTGTGAGGTGCACTGATGTTATCGCCACGTTAGAGAAAACGTTGGTTAAACGCTATAGAACAACGGTTAAATGTTGGGAAAACGTAACGCTCGTTACGTTAAGAAGTTCGTACAGTGTTAGAAAAAATCGCATGAACGTTACAGCAGCAAATGGTGTCTGTATGCTGCATATAAGTGTTGAGCTTAATCTTGCCCTAGCAAAATGTTTATTTGACAACAAACACAAACTGTACACACTAAAATACAGGACACAGATTATTTATGCGCAATATCTGCAGGTATGTACAGACACTCACGTGCAATTACGTTCGAACGTACATTTGTAAAATCACGCTATTTGCAGTATGGGAAAACCCATTTCATAGGTGTACAGAATCAGATATACAGCTGTTTGCAACAAACTAATTGAAGTAAGCATTACTAATAAGCTTCGTATATTCCAGTGTTCTGAAAAATAGAGCTGCTCGTCCTTTTTGCTCAGAGACAAAAGCGCGTGGCTAATGCTTCTGGGAACGTTGCACCCACATGACAACATGATGGGACAACGCCATGGTCATGTTCCACGAATGCTTTATTGTTTTGTGCTGTCATCATCGTTGCAGTGATGTTGATATTGCTACAATACAGCTTTTATAGTAGCACCCCGATTATACGACTTTGTCGGGACCGTGAAAAAGCGCCGTCAATTGCGGGCGTCGTAAAATCCGAACAGAAATTACGCCTTTAAATACAGTGTCGCGCGATGGACTTGCAAGAAACTTCAATGTAAACTACAAACTGATGCTTTGCAGGGCTCGGAAACATAAATCACCAAATAAAGTAAATGCGAAATAAATATTGCAGTGCAGGTTCCAATCACGCTGCATTAAAATAAACGTTGTACCGCAGTCCACTGCCGCAATTCCCGCCAGCCATTGCGCATCATTGCGCGCACGGTCACGACAAACACATGAGGAAGCCTAAGCCTGTCAGCGTAAACTTTTGGCGATTCACTGCTAAATGGGAGAAATGAACATAAATGTTCATTTCTGCCATTTCATTACCCGTTTAATGTCCATTTCATTACTCTCACTACCGACAGCCCAGTCGACTGTCACCGTTTGCATCTGACATGGGATGCGCGCAAAGGCCTCCTCCGCCGGTGGCGATGACGAAAACATGACGAAAACAATTGGCGCAGCTTACGCTAGTGGTGCAAGGCTGAAGAATCAACAGAGCTGGCGCCCCCTCTCCCTTCGTCGGAGACCCGGCTGTTGCACGTTACATGGATTTCAGAACTTGCCGCTTTCACCCGCACGTTTTCACATCGCTCCCAAAGTGGACCGCGTTAGCACGCGCTACAATCCCCGGATACGTCCAAAGCCAATGCCCGTGCTACCAACCTAAGAGAAATGCAGCGCGCCTGGAATGCGGTGATATCTCAATCGGATAGACGTTGGTTTCATCACGCGAGGCACCCAGTTTCGGTTCCGACCGCTGGAAACGTTTTTTTTTTCTTTCCGATTGGCTGCACACGTTTCATACAAAAAACTGCGGTTGATTCCTCTGTCATAGGAATCGGTAAAGCACGAAAGTGAAATGTGCGAAATCTGCAGCGGAGCATGATTTGCGGGTCGGCGGCTGTCTTGTGGGTGTGCTTGGCGAGTGACGTCCTGCTGGCGGCTGGCTTCGGCAAAGGTGTACTGGTGTCATTTCAGTGACGGATATGACGTCAGTGAAATTTTAGTGTATCCCGGCGTAAGACACTTTCGTGTTAAAACATAAAACCCGAAAGCGAACAACCCGAGGTATAGCGTGCTCTTTAGTACTAAAGTTTGCTTCTCCGCAAGAAGACCCTGTGTGTAGGGGTGCAACCTTTACAGGCCGGTTGCTTCGTTGTGCTGGCGTCACTTCCATGACGGATAGGACGTAAGTGAAATCTTTGTGAATCCCGGAATAAAGCACTTTCACGTTAAAAACAGCGCTCAAGACGGGACGCGAAGGAGGATACACACACATAACGTGGTTTGCTCCTTCATTTGAATAGTGGCCGGCAGTATGTGAGACAAACTTGGCGGTACCTGAACATTCGGGTTATGGAGCACGCGTGCAGTGTCAGAGCAAAATCTGGTGGCTGGCTCGCCTTGCACTTGTCTTGCTAGTGTACCCCTGAATTTGAGTGGTGTTGAGTGATAAAGCAGTACGGGAATCAGCGCGCGCGTGAGCGGCTGGAAGCTTACCCGATATAAAAAGTGGCATTTATTGTGTAAGCACCCCTTCTGTTGCCCTGTATACAAAAGAGATAGCATTTATTGAGGGCTAAGCTTTATCTCATAGTAGAGAAATGGTCTAACTTATTATGGTGAAGAAAAATGCTTGTTTCTTGTTTATACTTTTAATGTTTCATGTATCTGTACTCTCTTCGCCCTTATCTTAGTGCAGCCTATTCGTTTATATTGCCGAGACGCAAATAACCACTTTGTTGGTCGTAAAAATTTTACAGAAATTCAGAGAATTGTCTACCAATGCGTACGACTCTTATGCCGCTTTTCTTGATTGAGTTTTTTACAGGCATTTTTTTTTGTTTTTCTAAATCCTGTACGCGACCAGTTATCTCCATTTACGTTATTATAACGATTACATGTGGAACCTTCGCGAAATCTGCATTACACACTAAACTTTCTTCCACCCTTTTTGGCTGAAAAGGGTGTAAGAATCTTGTCCCACGGCGAGCACCAATAAAATGTGTTTTGGCTAAAAAAGGGTGTAAGGATGAAAAAGGGTGTTCGTGTGAACACCCTAAAAAGGGTGTAAGGTTGCTAAACATCCTAAAATAAGGGTGTGGGCAGCGGAACTGCGCGTGACTGACGGTGTGGATGGCGCCAGGGCGCAGCCTGACAGACAGACACATTCAACACGCACAAGTCACACTTAACCATCAGATGACTTGAGCAAGAAAACCAACGGGATGCATGGGTACAGCAAGTGCATACTTACTTGGAAATACATCTGCTCTTCTTGCTTTTATAGCCAGAAAGTCTATTCCTAGGGGCACTTGTTATAGGGGAACGTGATTTGAAGGCGAAAGCTTGACGATGCTTATTAACAACTCATACATCGTAGTTGCAATACTTATTAACAACTGACACATTGTACTTGCGTATTTTTCTTGGCTTTCATTTCTTCGTCTTTTGGAATGAATTACTTCGACTGGCTTCTTTTCTGCTATATCGCGTTTGCCTCAGTTCCTTCCTTCTCTTTCATTTCCTAGAGAAATACGTCCGCAAGAAGACTGGAACACACCACAGCCTCCCTGGAATCGGGGTTCTGCGCGGCTGGTGTGCACCTGTCCTTCTCACGTGCCATCACGTTACGCTTCACGCGGCACGCACTATTCCACAACTTTTGCTTTTCCAATCCACAGTTTTGTGAATTTTGAAAACCGGGCCCCTTATATCTCCTCAAAGTTTCCAATTTCGGGCAAATCGCCTAAGTGGGCATGTGCAACGAAGAAAAGAATAGCAACAACCACAACTTTTCAAATTTGTTTCCTTTATTTAGCTTTGCTCTTCGCAGGTCTTTTTCGACGAATCTCTCTACAGTTGTTTTTTTTATTGAGTCCGATCCCCTCACTCCCCCTGTTTTTGCTTTCGCTCACACTCCTGGCGTCACGCTGAAGCTTTCGGTTTCAACTCTCCCCTTCAGAAGCTTTGCATGTTCAGCTTCCTGCCAGACGACGAAGACGCTGAACAAAACATGTTCAAATTCGTAGATATCGCCTTCGATAAGAGGTGCACGCCGTTGATTGTATACTATCCTGCCAGCAACGATTTCGCAATAATGGTGTGACACACAACGCCTCAAACAAAATTGTCTGCCACGCTGACGATAATTAAAATGGACGGTCATGTAGCCTCGTTAGGAACATTTTTTTTTGCGAGAATAAGATAACTGAAGTGTACATTTCGGCTGCAGCAGGATAGACGCATAGTAGAACCTGGGGAAGTCATGTCCGGCGAACAACCTAAAAAAAGGCGAAAAAAAAAATGGCAGCACCTCCACTCCGTGGATGATGGCGAGGGTGCGGAGTACGGGGACTCGAAATGACATCCAAGTCGCGCCCCGAGGGACATCCGATTTGCTCGTACCCGCTCGTACCCGCTCGTATCTGCTCGTACCCGCTGCGCGCAGCGGAAGACGAGTGCCGCACACGATAAAAGAACGGGTGCGTGCACTTGTCTGGCACTAAGCAATGGCATAGTTTTCTCTGGTTCCGGATTTCATCTAGGAACCCAATAATCAGCGGCCATTGCGGGATAACGCGCAAGTTTAGTTCCACGAAACATCGTCACCGTGGTCACCATGCAGTTGTGCGTGAAACGAGTTAAAAACATTGTTTCGACAGTTTGCACTTTTCTTACCGATGGGTGCAGTCGTCTGCTGTTTTTGGAAGGGTGCTTTGTTGAAACTGGCGTGGTGGTTATTAAGAAACAGTTAACTAAATGAAATGGACAATAGACTACAAGACGTGTGCATACCCATACATGTGCCACACTATTGTAATATTGCGCTGTGTCCTTCTAGAAAGAAGAATTGATTGATTAATTGATTTTAGGGTTCAACGCTCTGACGCAACGCAGGGGATGAGGCGCGCCGTAGTGAAGGGCTCCGGATTAATTTCTACCACCTGGGGATCTTTAACGTGCGCCGTAATCTCGTACACACGGGCGTTTTTGCTTTTCGCTGCATCAGAAAAGCGGCCGCCACGGCCAGGAATCGAACTCGCGTCCTTGCGCTCAGCAGAACAACGCCTTAGCCACTGAGCCACCGCGGCGAGTAGAATAGAATTAATTATGAGGTTTAACGCGCCGACGCCACACAGGCGATGAAGCGTGCCATATATGTATATATATATATATATATATATATATATATATATATATATATATATATATATATATATATATATATATATATATATATATATATATATATATATATATATATATATATATATATATATATATATATATATATATATATAGTGGAGGGCTCCGGATTAATTTTGACCACCTGAGGATGTTTAACGTGCGCCGAAATCTCGAATATATGGGCGTTTTCGCTTTTTTAGAAAGAAGAAACAAACAAAAACAATTATTCTGCACAGGACCAGGCCGCTATCGCCCACACATTAACGGGAACTTTTTTTACACACGCAAAAAGCCCAGTATGTCAGAGCATTCTGGCTGTTCCCTTTCACAAAATAATACTATTTATGGACAGTCGTTGCTGATACTGCGTGACATTCTTGCTAATTTGTATGTGTAACGTAAAGTATATTTCGTGGATGTGTAAGAGTATCTCAGGCGGATCTCTCGGTAAAATTAAGCAATTGTCTGTCCTGTTGAATTTAGTGTCTCATTTCCATGTATCCCATTTTGAAATCACCCACCGGGAAGCCGAAACCACCACCCCTGCCTTTCAACGACTACAAGCTCGTCATAAGACCCCAGGGCGGCCTGAATCTCGCCAAAGTTAGTACAACGGAGCTCTCACAAGTCCTACTCCGGGCAACGAAGCTCACGTGGCGCAAGGCAGAGTTCCGTCTTCGCATCGACGGTGTTCAAATTACGGCAACGGTGAGCACATCCCACCGCGAGGCAGCGGAAGCGCTCCACCACCTGAAACAAGTTATGTTTGGAGGGACCTTCTCTACCCAGTCCAACTTTACGGTCTCGCCCCGGACGATTCAGTCAAGAGGGTCATCCACGACATCCTCCTGCACTACGCAAGCCAAGAAATTCTCGAGAACACCTTCCTCCCTGGATTTGAGTTCATCGCCGGTAGAAGGCTTGAAATTCAACTACAGTAATCGTAACAATTCTGGGAAAAAAAGATGCCGTTCTACGTGTATCACCTAGGAGCTGAACACCGTTGCTACTTGTATAGGAAGACTGTTCCTACCTGCGCCATCTGCCACGAACTGGGCCATCGATTCACGGCCTGTCCATGCCCCAACGTGCGGGCGTGCCCCACCTGTGGAACCAGGGACCCGGTTGATGGCCACGTGTGCAAGCCCTGCTGCTCCCTGTGCGAGGGGGAGCACCTCACGGCATCTAAGGGCTGCCCGCAGCGGTTCTGCGAACCGTACGTCAAGCGACAGAAGTAGCTGGCGCGACAACGTGCAGCATCCCAGACTCCGGTGGACCAACAGCAGCCTGCACCACCGCGTGGCCGTCGTCGACGGAGACCTGGGAACAACCCGGTCCGCCGGGGCTCCTCCTCTTCATCGCGAAGGAACTCTCGATCGCGGTCCCGGTCCCGGTCAAGATCCCGCAGCCGTTCTTCAAGGAGCGGCAACACCCCTAGGCAGGTGAGCTGGGCTAACATCGCTTCTCACACTGCTTGCACCTTTCCTACTGCCAATTTAAATCAGCGCATACCTATTAAGCAGCCGTCATGCCAAAACTGTGAGCGCTTAGAAAGAAAAGTTGACGAGATGTGTGCCGAGTTAGCCGAGCTTCGCAGGAAATGTGAGCAACCCAATCCCGAGAACCGTAAACGGCCGGGGAAGCGTTTGGCAGAAAGTAGCTCTGCCATGGACACTTCGCCCCAAGCCCCAACGATCACTCCCCCTCCCCTTGCTCAGGAGGCCAGTGCTTGCTCAAGCACGGCGACAACGCCAGTACTCCAAGGACAGGCACAGGCAGTTCCTCCTGAGCCAAATGCAAACCCCACCCTAAGCCCGACAGAGCAAGGAGCCCAACCCAACTCCATCGAATCTGTTACAACTCTGCTGAACCAAATTAGTGCACAACTCACCGAACAATGTCGGCAGATCGCTCACTTGAAAGAACTCGTCATACAACAAGGAGCGCAGATTGATGGACAATCAGCCCGCATAGACCAGCAATCGGCAAAAATATAACAACTCCAGGCCCGAGTAGAGAATATAGAAAGCAGCTCACTCCGCAAGAGGCAATCGCCATATTCCCGATCATCGATAGTTGAAAACCAAGACCCTACTTCTGTTAACGATGGGCGCACAAAATAATCGGCAGCGTGATACTGCAGTCCTGTAATGGAACTGTAGAGTGTTCAAAAACAAGTCCGGGACGCTCAGCAGTACCTGTCAACTTGGAACCCACCCCCGGGCGTGCTCGTAATTCAAGAAACTAATGCCCCCGCAAAATTACCGGGGATGTATCACATATAGATCCCACAGTCAAATCTACAGCAACTTTAATTCGAAAATCCATCGCGTCCACGCAGAACCTTCTCCCTCAAAAAGAGCGTCACCACACGCTCACCGAGCTTATCCCTCATTTCTCCCAGAACAAGAAGAACCTGTTAATACTTAACATGTACTGCAGGCCAACGAAAAAGCAGTCGGGAATTGAAGACACAATCAAAGCCACGCTTCAAATTGCTGGCGGTTCCCCAGTCCTCATACTAGGAGACTTTAACTCTGCTCATCAGCTGTGGGGCTATTGCTACAGCAATAAAAGAGGTTTGGAGCTTGTACCATAGAAGATCAAGACCTTACAATTATCAACGACCTCAATACTCCCACAAGGACTGGGAACAGTGTGACAAGGGACACATGCCCTGACCTGTCAATCACTCACAACGTCCAAGAAGCCACCTGGATCAACACAACAGAATTTTTAGGGTCGGATCATGACATTATCAAAATACAAGTTAAGGGTATGGACTACAATGCCCGTATTGGTTCGGCGCATATCACTGATTGGGACACTTTCCGCAAAATCCGGAGGGAGCGCGAGATTCCATCGCCGGACCTCTCTTATGACCAGTGGGCCGATGAACTCATTCAAGACATGAAGACCTCCACAAAGACTATAACCACTTCTTACCAAATCCCGTACGCCGACTCCAAGCTGTTGCACATTTGGGAAGCACGACACAGCCTTACGCGTAGGTGGAAAAGGCAGCGACATAACAGAAAACGTAAGCTGCGTATAGCGCAACTTAACAAGGAAGCGGCAGAATACGCAAATTCGCTATGCAAAGAAAACTGGTTGACAATCTGTGAAGGTCTTCGAGGAACACTGTCCACCCGAAAGACATGGCGGTTGCTTCGATACCTAATTGACCCGATGAAAAGCAAGGGTGAAAGCAGCCGCACTTTAACTAAAACTCTCAATTCTTACCAAGGAACGACGGAAGACCTCATTAGAGATCTTACAACCAAGTACCTCAAGGCCGGGAATGGATCTCCCTCTTTACCGTACACTGGGACCCCCAATCCCTTGCTCGACCGGGACATCCAACTACACGAGGTTCGAGCAGCCATCGCCGAAAGCAAGCGAGCCAGCACACCTGGGCAAGATAAAATCCTCTATTAACTCCTGGCAAACCTCGACGACAGAGCCATGCAAAGCCTCGCAGACCATTTTAACTCCTGTTGGGGCTCTGGCAAACTCCCTATCGCCTGGAAAACAGCGGAAGTCCGGATGATTCATAAACCGGGCAAATCTCCTCACATCGACAACCTGAGGCCGATATCTCTCACTTCGTGTGTGTGCAAAATTTTAGAACGCATCATACTTGTGAGGCTTCAAGAACACTTGGACCACACAGGTCAGATGCCAAACACTATGTACGGATTCCGCAAGCACCTTGGAACACAAGACGTGCTGATCCAGCTTAAGGAACACATCCTATTTCCAGCGTCCCGCCACTCCCCAAGAGCCATCCTCGCCCTGGACCTCAAGGGGGCATTCAACAACGTGGCACATACTGCAGTCCTACAGCGCCTGGCCGAAAGGGGATGTGGACAACGAACTTACGACTACATCGCGGACTTCCTCTCGAACCGCCTGGCAGTGCTGAGAGTTGGAGACGTCTCCTCAGCCCCTATCCACCTAAGAGACAGGGGGACCCCTCGGGGTTCAGTGTTATCCCCCCTGCTTTTCAACCTAGCACTACTCGATCTTCCGAGGCGACTCAACGAGGTTCCCGATATAAAACACGCCTTGTACGCAGACGACATAGCAACTTGGACTGGCTCTGATTCACTGGGTGGCCTTCAACACAGCCTTCAACAGGCAGCCGACATTGTTAACCAATATGCCCAGGGAAGCGGTCTTTCCTGCGCTCCGCAAAAATCAGAGCTACTACTAGTAAGGAAAAAAGTCACCGCCAAGTACTCCAATGACATTCAGATCAAACTGGCCGGCCACACTATAAACCCTTGCAAACACCTCAAAATTATCGGGCTAATAATCCAAGCGGATGCCAAGAACACTATCCTGGTGAACCACCTAAAGCACTCAGCAGAAGTAACGCACATGATTCGTCGAATCTCCAACAGACAGCGCGGCATGAAGGAGCAGGACACAATACGACTCGTGCAAGCCTTTGTCATCTCCCGGATAACGTACGCAACCTCTTACACAGTCTTAGCCAAGGCAGAACTCGAAAAAGTAAATTAATCATTCGAAAAGCCTACAAGCAAGCTTTGGGATTACCCATTAGTACCTCCACGGCCCGCCTGCTCAGTCTCAGCCTTCACAACACTTCCGAAGAACTTATCGAGGCCCACCTCGCAAGCCACAAACTGTGATTAGGCTTCTCCGCTGCGGGGCGGCTACTGTTGGCTACATATAAATGGCAGGCTCAGGAGAAACAGCAACCACAGGTGCTTCCACCAGAAATCAGAAAGAAGGTCTACGTCTCCAACCTCCCAAAGAATATGCACCCAGACCATCATGAGGGGAGGAGAAAGGCCAGAGCAGCGGCCCTCGACGAGCGGTATTCCAAAGACTCCTCAGCAGCGTACACTGATGCCGCCCCATACCAGCGTTACCTAGGAGCAGCGGTTGCAGTGGTCACATCAAGGTATCAACCACTCACCAGTCTTACAATCAAGACCGGTTCTATCCAGGAAGCGGAAGAAGTGGCGATTGCCTTGGCCATAACAGAAACCACCGCGATTACGATAATCACCGATTTTCAAGCGGCATGCAGAAGCTACGCGGCTGGAGCAGTTTCTTCAACAGCACTGCGCCTCCTGAGCAAGACCCCTCCCTCTCGCACGGTCGGAATCGTCTGGACCCCTGCCCACTCCGATCTCCCGGGCAACGACACAGCCCATGCATTGGCCCGCGCTCTCACCAACCGGGCCCCAGAGGAGGAGCACAGTCCAACGCCGATTGAGACCTTCTAGGAAATAACCGAAAATTATAGATTAGGTAGAAGGACCTTTTCCCCCGCCCAACGCAGTTTGTCTAAAATTCAGGAAAACACATTAAGACGAATTCAAACAAACATGTTCCCAAATCCAGTACGATTAAATCATCTATTCCCCACACAATACTCCCCGGAGTGTGCTTTTTGCGCAAATTCAGGTGCCCTCTACCACATCGTCTGGGAGTGCGACCGAAACCCCGACCTTCCCCCATTCCCAACCCTTCCCCTGAGCAGTGGGAGTACATGTTGTCCAGCTCGAGCCTCGACGACGAGATGATATTGGTTGACCGAGCGGACAGAGCCAGGACAGCCCATGGACTTCCGGACTAGGAAGCCACCCCACAATTTATTTTTGCTCATTAAAGTTTCTTCTCTCTCTCTCTCAGCATAACCGAATGCCTAATATAGTCAGGTCTTAACACCTTCAGGTAGACCTAAGTTTAAAGAAAAAGCAAAGATATCGTAATTTTCTACAGCCTATACTGTACGTTGTTGCCCGCATGTGGGCAGCTGGGTTTGTTCCACGACTCGCTATATTTTTCTTTTATTTTTCCCGCAATGCTGGCTTTAAATACCATTTGGTGAAAGGCGAGCCACAATTCCTGGACAATCTCAGGCCAAAATGGGGTCGGTCAATTTTAGAAATACTGACGTTTGCTTGTTGCTTTTTTCGCCGTTACGGAACATGGCGCATAGGGCACTTGTATTTGAAAGTAATACTGATACCCCAAGTTTAGCTTTTTCGCGTTACGTGCATTCTCTTCGCGCTGCATTTGGAACGTTGGCAGGAGCTAAATAAAAACGAACCCAAACGATTAAGAATTGAATGCGAATACGACGGCGAAGTTCAGCGGAGAACACAGCGCAGTTGCCGGGAACCCGTAGCGTTATTTCGTAACCGGACAAGAAAGTTTTACCGCACCTGTAGCTGGGTCACTTCATTTTCTATCTTTATGGTTTTGTCATTGACTGTTGTATAACCGTCTTCGTAAGCGACATTACGCAAGACTGCAAACACATATCGCTGTTCCAGGCGCCTGTTGGATTTTAAAAGGAGCGCAAATTGTCAACAGCGCGGTCGTAAAGGAAACTTTGGGCTCCCTTTAAGGTCCAAGAAGCTTGGTTTATGTAATGGGTACGTTAGTAGTTTAAATCACAATTTCACTTACGATGAAAGCCTTAAATAACTGACCCGACACCGCTATTCATCACTTTTAAGTCGCTAACATTTGACTTACTACAGATGCGCGTAAAAGATCCGTTTGACTGTTTGCAATTGTATCTCCGCGCTGGTTCAAATTCATGAATTCTATGTAGCCTTTCGAATGCAAAAAAAAAAATAATATCGCAAGTTTTATAAAAAATGTCGGGCAGTCAAATGCTGTTACCCTTTCAGGGCATCCGACAAATGCAATTATGCGCCATGTTACCAATGAAAGCGACTGAAACAGCTGCCGTCAACTAAATTTCCGAGATAGAGGTTTCCTGATTTTTACGTGTTTCTGTTTTTTATTCAATATTCAAAGTCATACTCATAAAGATCGAGCTTGCTTACGAACCACGGCGTACAGATTCGTTTATTTCGGCCGCTCAGGGATTCCCGATGGGTCGCTGATTTTTCGATGTAGTGATGAAAGCTTATTGCCGCTTCCATGCAATACATTGAACATTGATGATCCGAACTACAGCACACCGCAATTGTCTGTGCCTTTCATGCGCGCGTACGGCGCGAAAAAGGCACGACGCGCGCCCACAGCGTGTATTCGCCCGCTACTGCTAAACGGAGCATCCACACTATGATGATGATGATGATGATGATGATGATTCATGACCCTCCCTTTGAATCGGGACGTCGGTTGTCAGCAACCGACTTTGCCTGTTTTATTCCTTTTGATTGCTAACGGTATCCCCATGTAACAAGGTAATGACGGGTCATGTAAACTAATATGTTGAGAGGCTCCGGCGAGAAGGCTTGGTTGAAGACGAGAAGGCCCTTTACTCGGCAAGCAGAAGCCCGAACCCGAGAAAGGACTTCGAACCACGATGATGATGATCAAGCGTTGCGCGTCCAAGCGATGATGTGCTGATGATGAACGGGCGAGGGGAGAAGACGAAGACGATGTCCTGATGGCAAATAAATGAAGGGAAAACGATGAAGGAAGCTCGGCGCTTAGAGTTATGACTTGCGCTTACAATATCTATGTTTTTATATTCTTCGTTTAATTCTAGCGCTGCTCTTAGGGCAGGCACAAAATACTTTTTTTTCTGTTCATCATCATCATCACCAGCCTAACTACGCCCACTGCAGGGCAAAGGCCTCTCCCATTATTCTCCAATCGCCTCGGTCCTGTGCCAACTGTGACCAATTTATCCCCGCAAACTTCTTGATCTCATCCGCCCATCTAACTTTCTGCCGCCCCCTGCAGCGCTTGTCTTCCCTAGGGATCCACTCTGTTACCCTTAATGACCAGCGGTTATCTTGCCTTCGCATTACATGCCCTGCCCACGTCCATTTCTTCTTCTTAATTTCTACTAATATGTCTTTAACACCAATTTGCTCCCTGACCCACTCCACTCTCTTCTTGTCCCTTAATGTTACACCTATCATTTTCCGCTCCATTGCCCGCTGAGTCGTTCTCAATTTAAGTTGAACCCTCTTAGTGAGCCTCCAAGTTTCTGCCCCGTAGGTGAGTACCGGTAAGATGCAGCTGTCATACACTTTCTTCTTCAGCGACAATGGTAGGCTGCTATTCATTATCTGAGAATGTCTGCCATATGCACCCCACCCCATTCTGATCCTTCTAATTATCTCTGCCTCATGGTTGGGATCTGGGGTCACAACTTGGCCTAAGTAGATATATTCGCTTACCACTCCCACTGCCTCGCCACCTATCTCAAGCCGCTGTGCTGTCCCGAGGTTATTGATCATTACTTTAGTTTTCTGCATATTATTTTCATGCCCACGGTTCTACTCTGTTCGCCCAGTGCGGAAAGCATGCTTTGCAATTCGTCCCCCGAGTTACTTAGCAAGGCAACGTCATCAGCAAATCTGAGGTTACTGAGGTATTCTTCATTAAACCTTACTCCCACCTGTTCCCAATCCAACGTTCTGAATACTTCTTGTAAACATGCTGTGAATAGCATTGGAGAGATTGTGTCTCCTTGTCTGACACCCTTCCTTATAGGTATTTTACTGCTCTCCCTATGGAGGATGATGGTAGCTGTAGACCCGATGTATAGATATCCTCTAGTATTCTTACATAATGCTCATCTACCCCCTGGCTCCGTAATGCCTGAATGACTGCTAGGGTTTCGACCGAGTCAAATGCTTTCTCATAATCTATGAAGGCTATATATAGGGGTTCAGTATACTCAGTGCACTTCTCTATCACCTTATTGATCGTGTGATAATGGTCCATTGTTGAATAACCTTTACGGAGCCCTGCCTGTTCTTTAGGTTGACTGAAATCTAAGGTTGCAGAAATTCGGTTAGTGATTACCTTGGTAAATACCTTGTAGACGACTGACAGTAAGCTGATCGGCCTGTAATTTTTCAAGTCCTTCATGTCGCCTTTCTTATAGATTAGGATGGTGGCGGTGGTGGTGATGATGTTTGTTGACGGGTGGACCTAGCCTTGCGTGGTATGCCGGCAATTGCTCACCCGATCAGCACCTTTTTACCGCTATGCGCGGGATTAGGATGATGTTCGCGTTCTTCCAAGATTCCGGTACCATTGCGGTCATTAGGCATTGCGTGTACAGGTTTGCCAGTTTTTCAAGGACAATTTCTCCTCCATCCTTCAAAAGGTCTGCTGTTATCTGATCCTCACCAGGTGCTTTGCCCCCTTTCATTTCTTTCAAAGTCTTCCTTACTTCTTCGATCGTTACTGGTGGGATGTCTATCTTCTCTGAACTACTGTCTCGTTCGGCATTATCCTGGATGTCCCGGCTACTGTACAGATCCATATAGAACTCCTCGGCCCCTGTGACTATTTTATCCCTATTTGTGATGACATTGCCTTGCTTATCCTTAAGTGCATACATCTGATCTTTCCCCACGCCAAGACGTCTCTTCACTGCTTTCAGGCTACCTCCATTCTTTACAGCGTATTCGATCCTCCCCATATTATACTTCCGTATGTCAGATGTGTTACGCTTATTGCATGATTAACTTCGAGATCTCCGCAAGTTCTATTCTGTCAGCTGCGGTAGAGATTCTCATGGTTTGCCGTTTCCTGATTAGATCTTTCGTCTCCTGTGAAGGTTTACCAGCCATGGTGCCCCCGACTTCTACTGCACACTCCGTGATAATGCGTGTAAGGTTGTCGCTGGCTTCCTGTGTCATAAACTCGGCTTCCTCGTTAAGAGCGGAATATCGGTTCTGCAGCGTGATCCTGAATTCTTCTACTTTACGTCTTACTGTTAGCTCATTTATCGGCTTCTTTCGTACTAGCTTGTTGCGGTCCCTCCTTAAATCTAGCCTAATTAGAGATCTTACCATACGGTGGTCACTACACCTTGCCCTTCCGAGCACTTCCACATCCTGCACGACGCCAGGGTTATCGCATAATATGAGGTCTATTTCATTTTTGTGCTCCCCATTCGGGCTCCTCCAGGTCCACTTCCGACTCTCCCGTTTACAGAAGAGAGTATTCATTATGCGTAGGTTATTCCGTTCTGCAAACTCAACTAGTAGGTCCCCCCTGGTATTTCTACAGCCCAGACCATAGTTCCCAACTGCCTTGTCTCCAGCCTGATTCTTGCCTACTTTAGCATTGAGGTCCCCCATAACTACGGTATACTGTGTTTTTACTTTAGCCATTGCCGATTCCACATCTTCATAGAGGCGTTCCACTATACTTGGTCGTCGTGGCTGGATGTGGGCGCGTAGCCCTGCACCACCTTGAGCTTGTACCTCTTATTGAGCCTAATTACAAGACCTGCTGCCCTTTCGTTAATGCTATAGTGTTCGTCTATGTTGCCAGCTATGCTTTTATTGACTAGAAATCCCACTCCCAGTTCTCTTCTCTCCTCTAAACCCCGGTAACATAGGACGTGTCCATTTTTCAGCACCGTAAATGCCTCGCCTGCCCTCCTAGCCTCGCTAAGCATTTAATGCCCTCTAATTCCTCGAACAACACCTCGAGACTTGCTTCGCTAGATAAGGTTCGCGGGTTAAACGTTGCCAGGTTCGGATTCCGTTGGCGGCCTGTCCGGATCAGGGATTCGTAGCACCCTCTGCTGCGTCACAGGTCTGACCACCGCCGTGGTCAGTTGCTTCGCAGCCGCTGGGGACTGAGGGCCGTGGGTTAATTGGCGTATTCATGGGAGGTTGTGGCCATTACTACACCAGGGTGGCCAATCCTGCTCTGGTGAGGGAGTGCATTACCGACAATGGTCCCCGGGGTCAGGCCGCACCCCAAGCCCCTTCGTGCAATTCCATCAATACGCGTTTTTTTCAATCCGGTGGTAATTGTCCGGCACGAACCACGGTCCTTCTGCACGCGAGGCGGGTGTTCTACCTCTACGCCATCGCGTGATCACAACTCACGTTTATTGGTATTGAAATAAAAGTTGGTACTTTCAGCCATGTACTTATATTTTACCTGAAATATGTCTAACGTTTCCGTTGCGCTGAATATTGTAGACCTGTATGAGTCATGGCAGCCGCGTTAGTATGAGGGGGGCGGGCTGTCGGCGTCTCATGTCGTCGTCTAATGTCATCGTCGATGTAGTGACGGCGCTAAAACACCGGGACTCTCGTTTTCCAACGCCTCGCGCTAGAACGCTTCGTACTTCAAAGACACGAGCTCTCGTCTTGGCCGCGTTCGCTCCCAACGCACTTCGCATCGGCTCCGTCGATCATGTCCATTTGTGCCGGCAATTCCACTTTCACGGCTTTATGTTTACTATGAGCCGATTCAGTTCGTCGAGCTGAACACGTTGATACCAATTTTTGGTGAGTGGACCCATTTTTCACCATTTCACGGACACTGAAAGTGTGCACAACGTGCGAACTTAACTAAGCCTACGAGGCTTACCACGACTACGCACCAACCGGCCACGGCCGCCGCCGCCGCCGCCGCCGCCGCCCGCCAGATGGCGCCCGGCGACACAACAGCTGCAACCGCCGCCGCCGTCGAGATGGACACGACGCCCGCCGCCGCCTCCGACGCGGCCCCCCTGCTGGGCCAGCACGGAGGAAGAACATCAATCACTGTCCAGGGCACTGTCGAAGAAACACGACAGCTAATTGGCGATGCAAGCGACTCGGCAAACTGGCTCCTCGTCAGACGCAGCCGCAATCGTCGACCAAACAACACCACTGGGGAGGATGCTAGGCCGAGCCAAGCGGCCCCCTCAACAGCAACTACTACAACAGCCGAAGGCAACGCAGCCAAATGTAAGTCTACAAGCTCCCTCACTCGAGCGCAATTCATCAAGAAAGTTAATGCTACAATGGAAAAGGCAGCCCGCATGCCCAGCGTAATGGACAGGGATGAAGCCAAAGTAATAGTCAGACCACGTGGCGGCCTAGTCATAGCCGACCTCCAACCTACAGCGCTCAAACGAGCCATCGTAAACGCCGCAGGCATAGACAGTCAGACGGCAACGGAAGATACACTATACCCCAATACGGCACAGAACATCGTCGTAATTAGCACCCCCGACGACGACAGAGCTCTGAAGTACGCCCGCATACGATGCATCGTGATCGACACCAAGGCGTACGAAGTGTTCGCATACGGATCCCTTCCTGACTACATGGTCAAGGGCGTTATCCACAACATCGGGTTACAAGATACGCAAGAGGACATCATTCAGAACCTCAGCTACCCTTTCAACTCCACATTTAGAGCGGCACGCCGCATAGGAATGACGAAAGCGGTAGTCATCGCCTTCGAAGCCGACAAGATACCACAATACGTGATATACGCCGGAGTCGCGGTCAAGTGCACGGCGTACAAACAACACAGAGAAGTGTGTAAGCTCTGCGGCCAAGTCGGGCACAGACGGGACGTCTGCCCCACGCCCGAAGTCAATGCGTGCTTCGCATGTGGGTTACGTAATCCGGGGCCGGACCACACCAATGACTGCAAGCCGAACTGCAAACTCTGTAACGGCGCTCACCCCACCGGGGACCCGCGCTGCAAGAACCGATTCAAAACGTCATTCCAGACAAGGAAACACGCACGAGAAGAGAAAAAGAAGGCCGCCGAGGCCACCAAAACCACAGCACCAAAGGTCAGACTATCACGCAGGGACGACTTCCCAAAGCACGAAGGGGTAACTAAGACACATCGCTCGCCGTCCGCAAGAAGCGCGAGTCGCCAGAGATCCGGCAGCACGGTCCGGAGTGCTCTGAAGAACCCTACTCAGAACAATACGAAGACGTGGGCCAAGATAGCGACAGCTGCTCCGGCCAACGCAGGGAACGCCACCGCGCAGTCGAAGCGCGCGCAACGACAACGCTCTGCCACCCGCAAGCGCGACGACCAAGAAGAAAAAATTGCAGCGCTCGAGAAAATCATACAAACGCTTCAGGCTACCAATGCCACGCTTACCAAACGAATAGAAACACTCACACTCAAGATCGAAGGCAAAACTAATGCCACCGCTGCAGCTTCATCCCGGTCGGCAGACAGCCACGACACGTACAACGCTCCCGCAGAAATGATGGAAAACGCGGAGGCAGATGACGCGCTCCAACAACCACTACAACAACCCACAAACGAGGTGGAGGAAGAGGAAATCAATGAAGAAGAGACACAGGAGATCGAGCCTCCAAGGAAACGGCTACAGATACAAGAAATACACAAAGTCACAACTGGGAGAGTCGCAAAGAAGACCACCACGAGCACCATCACACACAACAGGGCAATGAAAGGCCTAGAAGGATACCTATTCAAGCGACAAGACGACTTCGAGGCAAGAATTGTCGCTCGCATGGACAACCTGGAAGCACTCATGGACGCACGCATGAGCGACCTAGAAGCGCGCATGGACGCTCGCATGGGAAGGGTGGAGCAAACCCTACTCGAAATACAACGAACGCTCGCCTTACTGAGCGCAAAGATCACAGGCACACCCGTGCCCGAACAACCCACACAACAGCAACACCATGGGTAGAGAAACGCACGGCAGCATCAAAATATGGCACTGGAACGCCAACGGCCTCCAGTGCCGAAGAGCAGCCCTACAACAATACATCCAAAGCCTCGACTCCCCTCCGGACATCGTGATGGTGCAGGAGACGCACAGCGAACGAACGCCGACCATCCCCGGCTATCGGACGCAAGCAACCCCTCCGAGCGCACGCACCAGCTCCACCGGTACGGCACAAGGAGTATGCACCTTCATCCGCAAGGGAGTCGTACACATACCACACGACAACCTCCTGGGAAACAACACGGCCCTCGAACTGTGCGTTACCGAGGTGGTTGTCGGGAAGAAGAAGAAGGAGACACTGTTCGTCGTCAACGCCTACAGTAATCCAAAGCACAGAAGCCAACGTTTCGGAACGCTATTTCAAAGAACACTCAGGAAAGTCGTGAACGCGCCCACCGTCATCGCGGGTGACTTCAACGCACACCACAGAGAAACGGGATACAACAACACTACAGCCAAGGGCAGGAACCTGCTCGAAGAAGCAACTGCAGCACAGTTCGATCTACTCACGGACCCCGCACAGCCGTCGCGCATCGGCACGTCCGCCTCGCGCGACTCCAACCCAGACCTCGCCTTCGCTTACCTACCCGACGGCAGACCCGCCAAGTGGAGAAACACCGGGGTGAATCTGGGCAGCGACCACTTCATTATAGAGGTGGACATTCCGGTACGGGCCACAAATTCTACAACCACGCATGAAACGAAACACAAAATTACGGATTGGAACGCCTTCAGGCAACAAACGATCGCACCCAAAGTGGAAGACATCGAACAGTGGACCGGTGGCTTACTTAAGGCGGCCGAGGCGGCCACCACGACGGTGACCGCCGACAACACCATCCGCAGCGTCGACTCGAAACTCGCTCACCTGATCGCGGCCCGCCAATCCCTGCAGAAGCGGTGGAGAAAGCGCCGACACCTCCGAACGTTGAGGAAGAAAATCGCGCAGATCGGTAGAGAGATTGAATCGCACAGTCGACAACTAAACACACAGCAGTGGCACGCCCTGTGCAACGAGATGGACGGGAAGCTGCACACTAGCAAGGCCTGGAAGTGGCTCCGACACCTGAAAGACGAGTCGAAAAGTAAGGGCTACCAACAACACAGACTCAACCAAATCCTGCACAAGGCGACCAAAACGCTCGGCGAACGAGAACTGGCGAAAAGACTCAACGAACAGTACCTACCGGACACACCGACCGTCACCCACCCGGACTACCGCGGACCGCAGAACCCTGAGTTGGACGCAGAAATACAACAGTGGGAAGTCCGAAGCGCAGTACAAGCCCTGAACTGCAAATCGGCAGCGGGACCGGATCGCATACACAACAAGGTGCTGAGAAACCTAAACGACACGGCCATCAAGGCGCTAACCGAATACTACAACGCGTGCTGGCGCACCGGAACACTACCCAAGCAATGGAAAGCCGCAAAGACGGTCTTGATCCCAAAGCCGAACAAGCCGCCGGGAATTGACAACCTTAGACCCATATCACTCACATCGTGCGTGGGCAAGGTCCTTGAGCACATCCTCAACACCAGATGGCAACATTACATGGAGGACCACGAAGTGTACCCCACGACCATGCTGGGATTCAGGCCCAAGCTCAGCACCCAAGACGCAATACTACAGATCTGGCACGACATCATCGTAGCGCCGAGCAAGGTGGATTGCAGAGCCGTCTTGGGCCTCGACCTCAAAAGCGCGTTCGACAACGTCCGCCACTCAGCCATCCTCCAGCAGGTCAGCAAGCTGGGACTGGGAGAGCGAACCTACAACTATATTCGGGCTTTCCTAACGGACAGGACCGCAAGCATACAAATTGGAAACACGCAACTCGAGGAGCGCAAGAGAGGGAGCACGGGTACCCCACAGGGTTCCGTCATCTCCCCGCTCCTCTTCAATCTGGTCCTCATACCAGTGGCAGAGCGCCTACAACAAATCCCAGAAGTCCGACATACAATTTATGCGGACGACATCACCATCTGGATGGCTGGGGGCACCAACGGACACATAGAAGAGTCACTACAACGGGCGATAGACGAGGTCGAGGCCGGACTCGCAGACACCGGGCTCCGGTGCTCGCCGCAAAAGTCTGAGCTTCTAATACTCACACCGCCCGGCCCACGAAGAAAGAAAGCCGCCGAGGACGCTTCCCACATCGCCCTCCACGCGCACGACGGCACACGAATACCACACGTCCAGCGCATAAGAGTTCTCGGGTACCACATTGACGAAGGACGAAGCACCAACCGTACGGCCCTGAGCAGGCTATTGACTAGCATAGACAACGCCGCTCGACTGGTGCGCCGAATATCCACAAGAAACGAAGGCATGCGCGAAGCCAACCTTCTCCGCTTACTACAATCGTTCGTCGTTGGTCAGATCTCCTATACCGGCCCCTTCCACACGTGGTTGGCGCAGGAGCGAGACAAGATCAATGCTGCTATACGCAAAGCCTACAAAGTCGCCCTCGGACTACTACAGTGCACCAGCAACAGGGCGCTCGAAGCCCTGGGAGTCCACAATACCCTGGACGAAATATGCGAAGCGCAGAGAACTGCACAAATCGCACGCCTCCGGGAAACGCCGACCGGAAGAGAGATACTACACAGGACCGGACACTACCACAGCACGAACCGCGCCGCCACAACAGCTCCGCGGGAAAGGCAGGATGTGGAAGGCGGGGCTGACGCCGCCAGACCACGCGAACGACTACCACGATCTCTGTGCGAACAGATAGTCGTCACACCCTTACCTCGTAACACGCATCCAGAGAGGAACAGGGAAAGGCGAACGGCGAGAGCTAGGACGCTGGCAGAAACATACAGCACCGACAACACTGCGGTGTACGTCGACGCGGCCCGCTACCCGCGCCGACCCCGAACCTACGTTGCGACCGTCATTCGAGCCACGGACGGTGCCACCATGAGTGCGGCGAGCTTCGCAGCGGACAACGCTACACAAGCGGAAGAGGCGGCGATCGCGCTAGCCCTGAGGAGTGCTCCAACAATCACCACCATATTAAGCGACTCCAAGTCAGCTATAGTCAACTACAGCAAAGGCAGCGTGGGTCCTCCGGCCCACCGCCTCCTTCGACCACTACCCGACCCGAAGACCAACACTACACACCTCAGGTGGTTTCCTGCCCACGTCGGCCTCATACCCGGCGGAGTGGCCAACCGGAACGAGAGGGCGGACGCCGTCGCGCGCGAGCTTACACACCGCGCGGCGCCCCCCCGCCTCTCGAACACGGCGCGGGCCGCAGGGTATGGCGGTGAAGGCGACGAGGAGCAAGGAAACGACAACGAGGAGAACGAAGAGGAAGAAGACTACGAACCACTACTGGAGTACGGGGAAATACTCCGGTACTACAAAGAGCAAAGAAGGACACAACCCCCACCTCATCCCGGACTCAACCGGCACGAGCAGGTGTTACTCCGACAACTACAAACAAGAACTGTGATTACACCGGCTCTGGCGCGCTACGTGTGCCCAGGACGCTTCAAAAACTACATGTGTAGTGAGTGCGCGAGTGAACCCGCTACCCTGTCCCACATCCTGCAAGCCCACCACCGCCACCGAGACGAACAGGGTGGCGGACGAGTGAATACCGGTGCAGTGCGCGATCCCCAGTACTGTGACACCCCAAACGCGGACACCGCTGACGCGTGCGCAAACGCGGAGTGCGCGAGTGATACGTGTGAGAACACTACGAGTGCGAACACTACCCCGACCGACATCCCACCGGATGTAGTGACAATGATCACATCGCCGAACTGCGCGCAGCAGAGGCAAGCCATCCAGCGGCTCGAGGAAGCCCTGGCTCGGCAAGAGCGAACGGAGCACTCTGACGCCGGCGCGACTCACTACCGTGCTCATCCAAGGGTACGGGGGAGAGGCTGCGTGGCTGGAGGAATCTTAGTAGCTCGAGCCGGGCCACTGGCCCAATACCCCTCGAGGCCTTAACCAAGGCAGGAATGGGAAGAGGACACCGCCTACTTCACAGGGTCTCCTGATTCCCCATCCCCACGCAGGATCGTGCAATAAAGTCTTTCTCTCTCTCTCTCAAAGACACGAGACTTTCACAGGAAAGCTGTATGCCTTTACCCCCTAACGGTTTCATCTCCGTTAGCAAAAAATGCCACGGCGCCAAGAATACACTCATACACTGCATGCTTCGCCCCTCCACAGGTTTCACGTTAGTGGAGATGGCCCGGAATATTTTTTTTTTAACCGTACTGGCTATATGTGCTTCGTGTTCAATTACATGTACTGTCACTTTGGCCAGGAGACTGAACCAAGGGACAGACAGACAGACTTTGCATTAAAGGAGCCATGAAGACAAAATACAAGTTGGGTTTATTAGAAAGATGATTGACTGTAGGGTTTAACGCGCCGACGCAACGCAGGCGACGAGGCGCGCCGAGCTCCGGATTAATTTTGACCACCTGGGGATCTTTAACGTGCGCCGAAATCTCGCACACACGGGCGTTTTTTTGCTTTTCGCCTCCATCAGAAAAGCGGCCGCCGCGGCCGGGAATCGAACCCGCGGGCCGCGACCCCGTGCTCAGCAGCGCAACGCCTTAGCCACTGAGCCACCAGGGCGGGTGGTTTATTAGAAAGACTGCTTAGTCCCGATAACAATGATACCAATATCACCGCAATCTTGGAACAAATAACGGAGATATGAAAGAAAATTTCCCCGCATTTCCCCGAGGGGAAGAATGTGAAAGTGCGAATGCACGAGTTGAATTTGCGCGGTTCGGTAATGTTCGCGAAAGAGAGATCACACACACACACACAACTACAAAGAAAGAAAGATGCATTTATTCACAGACACCTATTTGTGTTGTCGTTGTACTTGATTGCTAGAGCGGATCTCAGCTTTGAAATTTCGTGTCAGTACTCCTTTAAGCGGGTGCATTAGCCCTTCTCACGCCCTATTCCTGGCCAATCCCCCACGTGGGTATGTGCCATGCACAGACACCTATTTGTGTTGTCGTTGTACTTGATTGCTAGAGCGGATCTCAGCTTTGAAATTTCGTGTCAGTGCTAGCCCTTCTCACGCCCGATTCCTGGCCAATCCCCCACGTGGGTATGTGCCATGTCAGCGGCCAGGCAGCGCGCGCCCATCTCCCCCCGTTGCCAAGGAAGGCGAGGAGCGCGCGCACCCACAGCTGTTGCTATGTGGACGGACGGCGGTCGCCGGAATTCAGGGTCGCTTATAAAGTGCATTCGCACTTAAAACGTGTGAAGCAGTCGCGACCACCTAGCCAATTTCCCGCATCTTTTCTATCACGTCACGGAACCTTGTTTGTGCGATTGGCGGCCGCCTAACTGACCTGTCGCGACGACACATGACTGGACGTCTGTAATGGGGCCTCTAGTTCCATTTGACCACATCAATTGAATGCTAACGTGCAGTTAACGCACTGAAAATTATGTTTTATTGTGAGCCCGTATGACGTCATTCCTGCTCATAACATGTCACTGTGGCGCAAAATTTGAGTTTTTCGATACTTCTTGCTTTTTTTTTTCGTTAAAAAACATCTTTTGTGGCTGTAATGGGGCTGAGTGAGATACTGAATCCTATATAGTTCTTTCAAATTAAACGAAGTCGTATTTTCTCTTCATGGCTTCATTAAGGTAGCCCAAGAAAGGCTACCGTCTTTGAAAGCGCGGCGGGTGTCGCCATGCTATTGACTGCGATACGGTTTCTCCGCTCACCAAGAGCCTCCTCCAAGCCCTTTTTGCAGGTTATCCCCCTGCTGAGATGAGATTGAAACTGCCGGTACGTATTCCGTCAAGTGTACGTTTCCTGCACCTAATGGGGCTATGAAGAAGGCGGAAAGATTCCGACATTTTTGGCGCCACCGCGCAAGGACAAAAGAGACACAACTGTTGTACCGCAATCCGACAGCTTAGTCTAGTAAAGAGGGACAAATGGCCGAGTTGGTAAAGGAGGTTCGCCCATTTCTATAAAAATGCGCAATCTCTCATTGCTACACCATTTGTGTTTCTTCTGCGAAGGCGACGTCGTTTGCCTTCATAGGTTACATCTATTTTGTCATTTGTAGAAAAAAAAAAATTTTAGCTATGAGTAGCACACGTGCCGCCGTTTGTGTGGTCTTTTTAGAGCTGTTTTTTTTTTCGTACTCTTTTTAAATAAAAGTTCAATACCTCTCTCCCAGCTTAGTCTAGGCCGGGCTGCCCTTAGCGTCCTTCGGTGAAAGATGGATGTAAGAACTCTGCTGCAAGCTATTTTCATCGCTTTGTGTGGACAGGGAGCGAATGGGTGGCTGAAAACATTGTCAAGTTTTGTTTTGTTTTGAAAATATTCGGATTTTATGCACTCGTCCATGTTTTGACGGCTGCTCGTGTGCTGTGCTCATTACGGTACAAGGAAATTCGCTGCGTCCCCAATTTTTTATGCACTGCAAAAGTACTCACGGTTCCCCTTCCATCCCACCGTAAAATTGAACAATCAGGACGGTTGCCTAGAGAAAGAGAAAAAAGAATGTGAAATGAATAAGGAAAGAAATATGTCCATCGGAGTTCAAATAACATGTCATTTACTGGTTGCTGTTTTTTGTCGGTAATGTATCTCGGTCTTGCATTTTCTGCACAACTTTTCTATTGTATATAACTTGTACTTTCATCGTCCGCTTTTTATTTCCCTCGCCGGTCTTGCCATCGTTCACTCGGTCACGACGCCGGGGACGCGGCTCAGCCCAGAGACGGCCGCAAAAGGGCTGCGCCCTAAAAACTATGCGCGGTCTGCGGCGGCCGCGCCCGCTAAACCAGTGACGTCCATACGAGGTGCTACTGTGATTGGACGATTTCCACGATTAGAATTCAAATTAGCTTCCGTTTCGGTTCGGTGAAACAACATGCTTGGCACTCGACGTTACCGTTGGCTGGGCATTCTCGATGTCTCAGTAATCGCCATACCACGCTTCTGCCATGTTTTAGGCTGTAAAATGCGTCAGATAAGCCTGCCAGCATGGCTTGTAATTGTATACCGAACACTAGCCGAGGCGTACGCAGGGGATGACCGCCTTCCGCGTCACCGGAGATGCTCAAATGTCAAATGCGATGCGCTCCCCCCCCCCCTTCCCCTCCCCCACCATTGCAGCTTGCCTGGCTCGTGCATGTATCGTTAGAGGCGTGTTCGCACGAGGCCAAGGGCCGGCAGCATTTGGGACTGCGCCCCCAAGAAGTCGGTGCTTCTGGCAACACCACGCCAACGATAACTCGCCAGCGCGTGTCAGTATGTGCGCTTTCAACGAACTCGCTCGTGCAGCAATGAGTTACAGCGCGAAAAATGGAATGCAGCATGTAAAATATTGCACAAAAACAAATAAATCAACTTAAAAAATGATGCGCTATCGAGGATTCGGACTTCCGAATTAGAAAAGAATGTACCTAACGCTCCAGACCACTCCAGACGTGGTATTTATTGCACTAAAGGCCAATGTACGAAATACCCGCCGCGATGACTCAGTGGCTAAGGCGTTCGCTGCTGAGCACGGGGTCGCGGGTTCGATTCCCGGCCGCGGCGGTCACTTTTCTGGTGGATGCGAAAAGCAAAAACGCCCGTGTGTATGAGATTTAAAGATCCCCTTAACGTTAAAGATCCCCTGGTGGTCAAAATTAATCCGGAGACCTCCACTACGGCGCACCTCATCGCCTGCGTTGTGTCGACGCCTTAAACCCTACAATCAATCAAATCAATGTAGGAAATGATATTTACAACACATATTTACAACTGTGTACACAAGTTATAAAAAGAAGAAAAAAAAAAACTGAGCACAATAAACCATTATGCACACTTCAATTAAAACGGGTGCAACAGTAAACTACTACTAAGCAGGGGATACCAGTCAGGAGGAGAATAATTTTGGTTGTAGACATCTTTAAGATTAATAATCCTTTGGCAGAAGTGTGATCTGGAAGAAACCATGGGCTCAGCGTGCCTATCCGGCATTCGTGTTTTCCATAAACTATATGCAGAGCGATTAGAAAAGAAAGAACAATCATATGGCACATGAACGTCTGCGGGTGACACGAGATACGGCATACTATGTGGAGTCAATTCAAAGTCCTTCTTAAGAGTTCTTTGGAGGACATCCCAAAATAGTTTGGCATCCTTACAATTTATGAATCAGTGCTCCATTGTGTCCTGTTCACCGCACAGGCGACAGTTCACAGAAGGCACAAAAATGTTCCGGTTGTGCAGCACGTCTTAACAGGCCAAGTTTTGCTGTGCAGTTTGTAGAAGAACGTTTTTGTTGAGGGAGATAGCGGCATTTTACGGACACGTTAGAGCACGTCTTGTCCAGGCAAGTTAGAATAAACAGTTCCATTACAGTGGTACTGGGAAGAGCATGGTGATTAGGTCCTTGTAGAGTTTAACACGAGACACAGTGAACATATAATCTGGGGAAAAACTAACCAACAAAAATCGCATTTAAGTGTACACTTCATACACAAACCCCCACAAACAAGGTCTGGTAAAAAATGATGATGCGACAACAAGATTAGGTAAAGCATCGGCGAGGTTAACTTGCAAAAAAGCGCGAATAACAGTGTGGGTGGAGTCCCCCCCCCCTCCAAAAAAACAAAAAAAAAGAATCGTTCGACTACTTGCCGCACAAAGAGATGGATTGAATCCAGCCCGCCAGAGCAGACCGGTCTAAATAGGTTGCTACGCCTCATTGGCTCCATGGTAGACGACTAAGCCTTGCAATTCTTTCAATTCCAACCACGCAAATGTTGCGAAAACCAGATGGAATCGCTGTATGTGACTTCGAGCGCAATGAAGAATTTGCATTACATAGACATATTTTGATGCCAAGAACATGTTACATGCATAGGCCCTTCCAAAAATCGACAGGTTATGCGGAACGAAAGCTTGTGAATAACTACGAAGGGCCTCAGTGCGCCCCGCCAATGGCGAGCGCTGTGTCGGTAGGAGTCCAGCGGAACACCGAGATATTTAAGTGGTACACAGGACCATTGGATGCCGGCATACTCGGTTGGTGTTGGTGCCCATGAGCCGAACTAAAGTCCAGAGCTCTTCAGAAGGTTGACTTTAGCAGCAGACTAACCAGAATTCGTTTGTCATAGAAGTAACTTTTACTTGGCTTATCAACACAAAAAAAGTAAAGGCGATAGCGGGCACCCTTGCTTAACTGCCGAATGAATAGGCACGGGCTTCGAAAGGTGACCATTAACAAAATGCGCGTAGAGCAGGTACTATAACAGAGACGTACTCCCTTGAAAACGTCCGAACCAACGTTGGCTTGGAAAACAAAAATGAGTGTGAAACACGATCAAACGCTTTTGAAAGATCTATACCCAGGTGAAAATTAACGTTTTTTCTAGCTGGATTATTAAACCAGAAATTTAATTCCTCTAGCTAGATAAGCAGAATTTCGACCTAGAAATTCAGTTTGTAGTTCATTTCTAGCTGGATTGAGATTTACTTTCAGCTATAGAATTTGTCAGTCCAGCTAGAAGGAAAAAAATCCGCAAGCTGGAAATAATCATCTCTAGCTAAACTAAGAATTTTTCTAGTTAGAACCTGTCAATTCCAGCTAGAATCTAATAATGTAGTCAGAAATGAAGCCGGAAATTATGATTCCTTGCTAGAAAAGCTCTTTCCATTTTCATGGGGGTATGCAGTGACGTGAGCTGCTCATGCATCTTTACAGAACTGAAGGGCTGTTCGAGCCAGGGTGTCGAACCGGAACCGGAACCGAACTGAAAACCGGAACCGAACCCGAATTTTCACCCGGCACCGGAACTGAACCGGAACCGTGTTTTTTCCGCCATTTTGGCACTGAGCCAAACCGGAATGAATCGAAGGAACCGTTCCGAACCAGTTCCGAATCTTGCCGTCATATATATGAGAACTTTGATAATTTAAAGTTCTGATAATTCAAACGAAATTCCGGGTTTCCTTCGAGATTAAATCATCGTGAGTCGACTATCAGTAACCAAAATGGGGCCGTGTGCAGCACGCATCAATGTGCGAAAGCAAATAGGTAGGCAGCTATAGGAAGTAGAGATAGTAGTTTATCGGCAGTGAAACATTCGCGAAACCGTTTGCCGGAAATGGCCGTGCTAACAAAAAAATTCCCCTGACCATACGGTTTCGGCGAGCACTTTCGAGAGGTCGTTTTCTTGTCTTTGGCGACTGAAAAGGTACTTGCGATTGCCGACTGGACAAGCCAGTTTGAACCATTTGGCGATTTGGCACACTCACAAAGGATTCTCCCTCAAAATCAATTTGAACAAGATTGCCGACGGTTTCATTGCCAAAACAAGCGCCCGAATGAACACTTTTAGATGCATAGCATCTCTTGCTGTCGGCTCCGTCGTCCGTCGTCCGTCCATCCACTGGTCCAGGAAGACACCGGCAACTCTGCCGCTCCAGGAGCCCTTTAAGAGGAAGCGTGCTCGTCTCGTGCTGGCACAGGAAGACACCGGCAACACTGTCGTTCCAGCATTTCATGGCCGGGGCTTTGTCCCTCCCTTGTTGTGGCGCCGTCCACACCCCCACTGCGCATGCCTGACTTATCTCTGGCCGGCCCAGAAAGACACCGGTAACACTGTCGCTCCAGGGGTCATTAAAGGGTAAGACACCACCGGGCGTTCAGCAAGCCGAGCATGCGCAGTGGGGGTGTGGACGGCGCAACAACAAGGGAGGGACATAGCCCTGTCGCATCTAATAAAATTACACCATCTTCCCGTAGGGGAACCTTGAGTAGTATGCGAAACAGCCATGGGCTCAACGCAATTTCCCATTTCGTAGTCCGGTAAGTGAAAAGTGTGGTAGTTACCATGGAAACCAAACTGTAAATGTAACGGTAGCTACGTACCTCAACACCTAACGGAAACGCCGAACTGAAAACTAATGCGCCCTTAATCGACCCCATGGCTGCTTTGCATACTACTCAGGGTTCCCCTACGGGAAGATGGTGTAATTTTTTTCACCTATGGTAAAACCACTGCATCAGACAACGAACTGACGCCTTTAACAGGAAAGAGAAAGGCACCAACATACAAGTCAGATGATGCCATTTGGCTAAGAAAACAACGCAGACTGTTATATAAATAAACAAAAATGGGATGCATGACACCCAAGACGGGTGAGGACTTCGTGTGATCTCTAAAGCAACTGGAATTGGTCAATTTTAATTCAGACCTTGTTTTTTATTGCGAATTGCTCCGTGTTGCATTAAGAACTGTAATGCGCCAGTTTTTTGTCTGTTTCATTTTTATTGTTTACTTAGGTATGTGAAAAATCAAGCGCTCGCTTCCCTTTTGTATACCCAAGTTTACTTCATCAATGAGAAAAATACCATTACAAAACCGAACCATCACACTATTGCGAAAAGTTGATATCGTGTCTTTTCAGCTCTTTATCAGGAGGGTATTACTTGACTGTATCTTTGTGTATAAAATCCTTCGCAAGTGTTAAATGGCTTTCTCATTGATGTGTCATTGACGTGCTTAACTGAATCCACTTGTCGCATGGCTCATCCGAGAAACGCTCTTGGTGGTGCGAGGGGACTCACGTTGTGAAATCGAACTCTCGCACTATGCGGTTGTTTAAGTATTCGTAAAAGTCGGACACCTCAGTGAACAATTCTTTGGGGTCGCAACAATCTTCAAGCGTAACTGTTATCGCAGGTTCTCTCTCTCTCTCTCTCTCTCTCTCTCTCTCTCTCTCTATATATATATATATATATATATATATATATATATATATATATATATATATATATATATATATATATATATATATATATTTATATATATAAAGAAGGCATAGGGGAATGGTTAGACATTTTTTTTTACCGTTAGTGACGTTACATTATTTTTATTTTTATTAATAATTACGTGAGAAAGAAAGAAAGAAAAAAAGAAAGAAAAACACGAGCCCAGAGTGGGGACCGAACCCACGCCTTTCGATTAGATCTCGAATGCCTTACCAATTCGGCTATCTGGACTCTTTTTTTTTTTTTTCCTTGCGGTCATTGCGCGTTTTTTTGGGGGGGTGTGTTGGGCGTCGAAGAGTTCTTCCTTCGTTTCAGGGTGGGGGTTTGGGGTGTTTTGTATGTACGAGCGTCAAGTGAAGCTCTCTCAACGGGCTCAAGTTGGATCCGTTTGTTTTTTTCCATGGGGGGGACGGTGAACACGCACCTCGCATGGGCTCCGCTTCAATGGCCGATTTTCGCTGACCTGTTGACCACAGCGACCTGCAAATAGTGTCACTGAACTCCTAACGACGAGAGCTTCACGTCGACACCCCCCGTGGCCCCGACAACCCCGTCTCTTGGACACAGCGACCCCTGAAAGGCTGGACCACGCCGGTGACGCTGCTAACCCTAACGCGGTTGGCCGCGCCGCCGCCCCAGCGCCGAAGCCCCGCCTCGCCATGCCGAACGCCGACGAAGACGACATGGAGTACGATGCCCTCAGCGGCCGCACTCTGCCGAAACCTGGCCCCTGGCAGATTATGCTTGACAGAAAAATCACCCAGAAAACTGCCGCTGCACAAACCACACGCCCGCCGCGAACGCCACGTCAGCCGACCAGCCGCAGCGATTTGGCGCCCCGACTACCCGACGCCGACTACAAGGTAATCTTCCGACCTCGTACCGGCCTCCGAATATCTGCATGGACTGACCGCCAAATAGCCCAAGGCCTACAACTGACTAGCGGAATACCGGAAGAAATCTTCAATGTGCACGTGACGGTCCAATCCCAACCAATTCAGAACCTCATCATCGCAAGCACTCCCGACGAACGCTGCGCTCGGGCTCTAAGCAGCACCATGCTCGTGCACCTAGGAGCAACAACATACGAACTGCAACCATACTTGAAACCCTTCCCGGGTACGGTCCGCGGGGTCATTCACGGCCTCGACCAGGACACTACCACAGCGCAACTGCCACACATATTAGCTCCAACCGGCATCAATGGCGCATCCATCATCGATGCAAGAATGCTCGGCACCACAACTTCGGCACTGATCACTTTCGAAGGCAAGCACGTCCCTTTTTACGTGAAAGCCTACGGAACACTTTACCGATGCCGTCCCTACCGTCAAACAGTGCAACACTGCTCCCTGTGTGGTGAGCTCGGACACCGCCGGGACGTGTGCCCCGAACCTGACAAAAATGTGTGCGTGAAGTGCAACGCGCGCGAACCGACACCCGACCACGAATGCACTCCCAAATGCCTGCTGTGCGGCCTGGATCATCCTACCGCGGACAAAGCCTGTAAAAAAAGGTTCAAGCCCTCCCCACCGCCTTCGAAGACCCCGCAGCGCACTGCTCAACTGAACCAGCAGCACCAGATCCCTCAGACCACCCAAAGACCAGCCGCCACACCATCAGGATCAGCACGGGAACCGCAGGTGAGCTGGTCAACCCTCTTTAAAGCCCCGCCCACTGCTCAAACCCAATTCCCCCCCCTTCCTAACACAACCCCCGTCCAACAACAACAACCACCCCCCGATCCCCGCCTCCAGGAATTACAGCACGAAAACACGCAGCTCAGACAACAGAATTCCAAACTACAACAACAACTCGCCGACATGAAAACGCAAATGGATCAACTTGCAACCCAGATGGCAACTATTTTGCAGAATCAAAATACACAACAACCAAGCCTAGCCACTGCCCCACGCCCTGAGTCAAATGCAGAACTCCCTTCCCCGGCGGATACTACAGACGCTCGACTCACAGCCATTGAAACTCGACTGGAACGACTGTGCGAGCAAATAAAGACCAATTTCGCCAACATTTCCCAACCCCTCACTTCATTGGATACCCGGGTTGCTGCCCTGGAAGAAGATTGGCAAAAGCAGACGCAGCACAAGAAACCCAAAAAAGACACCCCTCCGATCACTAATACACTTTCCGAATAACAATGACCGCTCCTGGTACACAGACCCCGACACGGAGTAAATCCCTGACTATCTGGCAATGGAACTGTCGCTCACTACGTGGCAAGAAACAATCCCTCACCCTTTTTGCGGGCCAACATGCACCGGACCTTATCGCGCTACAAGAAACGGGCACTGATAATATGTCCTTCAGTGGATACACAACATTTGTATCTAATCCGACATCTCGCACCGCCATCCTGGTTAAATCCACCCTAACAGCTCAACAACTCACTGCACCCACGCAACTGGACTATACCTTCGTAGAAGTCATACCACGACGCAAACAGCAAACCAGCCTATTTGTGCTAAATATATACAGCCCCCCTGATCACGCCCTACCCGGAATTGACCAACTAGTCAGAACCATCCGACAAAGAACGAAAGGCCACAAATTATTAATCATGGGAGACTTCAACGCCCATCATACTACGTGGGGCTATATCCGCTCCAATAAAAAAGGCACCTCCCTGTACGATGCCATACAACAAAATCAGCTGCATCTTTGCAATACCCCCCAAGTTACTACCCGCATCGGCAACAGTATATCACGGGACACGACACCAGACTTGACGCTCACGCATAACATCAAAGAAGCTACATGGACAAGGCTCGACGAGACACTGGGTAGCGACCACTATATCATCCAACTTCAACTACCACATAATCCGAACCAGAAGTGTAAAATTGGAACAGCCCGTCTCACTAATTGGAAGAGCTTCCGTGAGGCAACACCCGTAGACCCCATCACCAACCTAGAAGAATGGACCTCCAAACTACTCGAATCGGCCAAGCAACACACCAAAGAATTGACTCTGACTGAAGATCACCCCGCAGCGGACGCGCATCTCCTCCACCTATGGGACGCCTGCCGTGGCTTACGCAAAAGATGGAAAAAACACCGCACTAACCGCCGTCTAAAGATTCGCATCGCTAAGCTAACCGCAGAAGCTGCAGCATACGCGCAACGGCTCAGCCAGCAAAACTGGACACAATTATGCGATAAATTGCAAGGAACACTGGGGACTCGACGCACATGGCATCTGCTACGCTCCCTTATGGGGACTGGTACGTCCAAGCAAGCCACAGCACACCAGCTTCAACGGCTTATGCACAACTACCAGGGAACAGAGGACGACCTGCTCAACGAACTCCGAAACCCCATTGAATTAAAGCCGTCCACCTCCCCCAAGACGTATAAGACCCCGCCGTACACTGGTCAAGCCAATCCTGCCATGGACGAACCCTTTACAATGGCTGAGATCGAAGCGGTGATCAGAAAACTTACCCGCAACACCACCCCGGGAAGAGACCAGATATGTAACAAATTACTTCGCAACCTGGATTACATAGCCCTTGAAAACCTCCTCAACTATATCAACGAACACTGGATAGCTGCCACCCTACCTCCACAATGGAAACATGCCGACATTACGCTAATTCCAAAACCAGGCAAGCCACTCACCCCCAAAAACCTTCGTCCAATATCACTAACTTTTTGCATCGGAAAGGTTTTTGAGCATCTAGTTCACAACCGACTGCTTTCACACATAGAAGAGAATGACTACTTCCCCGACACGATATACGGCTTCCGACCACACCTATCAACACAGGACATCTTACTCCAACTAAAAGAAGACATCATAGACAACCTCAGCAATCAGAACAAGAAATCCATATTGGCTCTAGACGTCAAGGGAGCTTTCGACAACATCTCCCACGAGGCTCTCTACGCTGGCCTGGCTTCAACAAACTGCGGCAAACGGACTTACGACTACGTATCCTCTTTCCTCAATGACCGCACTGCAACAATAGGCATCGGACACCTTCGCTCCCCCACTTTCTCAACAATACCAAAGGGAACCCCACAGGGCTCAGTAATATCCCCCCTATTATTCAACATTGCTATGAAGGATCTGCCACCTCTCCTTCAACGCATCCCAAACCTCAAGCATGCAATATACGCAGATGACCTGACTATGTGGACCCCCATGGGCTCCACAGGCACCCAACAAGACGCTCTTCAAGAAGCAATACAGATTGCCCAACGATACTTGCAATCTCGTGGTTTAGAATGCGCCCCTGAAAAATCCGCACTCCTCACGCTATGTAAAAGAACTCGCAAAAGCCAGGAACAAGCAATCCCGGATCCTGAACTGCACATAAATGGCCAACCTGTACCTAAAGTATCTCACCTCCGAATTCTAGGCCTCAACATCCCGAAGGACGGCTCCGGCTCTCACACCATTCTTCATCTACAACAAACTCTGAATCAGTTGGTCAGCATCATTCGACGGGTCTCTCATCGCCGATACGGCCTCAAAGAAGCTGACACCACGCGCATAATACAAGCTATCCTGATTAGTCGAATGACTTATGGTGCGCCATACCTAGCCCTAAAAAATGCTGAAAAAGAGAAGCTAAACATAATGATTAGGCAAGCCTACAAAACTGCACTGGGTCTACCCCCGAAAACGGCCACACGCAAATTACTCCAACTTGGACTTCACAACACATGGGAAGAATTACAAGAAGCCCACAATGTCGCCCAGCTGTCACGCCTCAAACTCACCAAAACTGGACGCACTACCCTCGCCCGCTTGGGATACATGGTCCCGCCACCACAGGACCAAAAACAGCGCATCCCTCTCAACATCCGGAAAACCATCAGAGTCGCTCCAATACCACGCAACATGAATCCCATCTACAACCATGCACGACGCGCCGCCCGCGTCAGAGCCCTCCAAAATAAGTATGCTGGGCAACCTGACACCCGGTATAGCGACGCCTCCCCGTACCCACACAAACCCGCTCACGCAATCAGTGTAATTGACTCCCATGGAACAGAACTAACAGCAGCAACGATTTGCACTACAAGCACAGAAACTGCTGAAGAACTAGCCATCGCATTGGCCGCAACTACTGCCCCCCACCAGGATGAAGAGGAATTCCTCACGATAATTACAGATTCCCAAGCAGCATGCAGAAACTACACTATTGGCCGAATATGTCCCTCTGCGCTCAACATCCTACGCTCTGCGAAGACGCTACCGCAAATCCAACTTGTCTGGACCCCCGGACACGAGTCCCTCGAGGGAAAGGAAGCGGCGCACGCCGCGGCCCGCGCACATACACTCCGGGCCATTTCTCAAGAGGGCAACGCTCCAAGGCCTGAGCCGCTGTTAAACTACACTGACATCTTGGCTCACCACCGCCACGAGCGCAGAAGTTTCCCTGCACCTCACCCCGAACTGACCCGCACCGAAGCCACCACTCTGCGCCAATTACAAACAAACTCATACCCGCATGGCACCATTCTACACGCAATCCACCCCACCCTCTATCCCAGAACCTGCAAATTCTGCACCCAGCCCAGCACACTATACCATATGGTATGGGAGTGCTCACAAACCCCTAGCCTCCCCCCAAACCCCAACCCCACCTACGAGCAGTGGGCGGCCCGGCTGACCAGCTCAGACCTCTCCGACCAGCGAGACCTGGTACGAAGAGCAAGAGCAGCCAGCGAGGACCTGGGTTTTCCGGACTAAAGAAGACCCCCCACAGGGCAGGTGCCCCTAACATCAGCACCTAAAGCTCGTCTTAAATAAAGTTTATTCCATCCATCCATCCATTCCATGGGGGGAGGGGGGGGGGGGGCTGTTTTCGTCGTTTTACGGTGTTCTGTTTTTTTTTTTTTCATTTGTCAAATGTACCAGCATAAATGCTTTCGGGTCTGTTTGTTTTCTCTCTTAACCTGGTGTATTTAAACACGCCAATCCGTATTGCCACGCTTAACGTCCGGGGGCTTGCTGACAGGAGACGGCAGAATCAGTTGTATCGTTTAGTGACCGAACAGGCACTGGATATAGTGGCGGTACAAGAAACGAAGGTTGAGAGAGAGGAGCAGACAGATCGTATGGTGCGCCCGTTTGCGTCGAGGTACGACGTGTGCGTTGCTCACGCGGTCGGGATGTCTGCGGGCGTTGCCCTGTTGGTTCGAAGGAGTTTGGGGGCAACCCTAGAGACCGTCACCGCGTCCGAGTGTGGGCGTTTTGTTGTGTGCGATTTTGTTTTATCGTCAAGCGAATGGCGCTTGATTTGTGTGTACGCGCCCACAAAGGCAGCGGAAAGGAAGGGTTTTTTTGAGGATGTTCGCGGGTTTTGCGATACGGAGAGGCTCGTTATTTTACTTGGCGACTTTAATTGCGTATGTTCTGCGCAAGACAAAAGTAGCTCGACAAGGTTCCGCGATGCGAGTACGATAGTTTTAACTGATATCGTCGCTGACTTCGCGCTGGAAGATGTGGGCGATAGCCTTGGCAGTAGCGGTACCGTTCGCTATACACACTTCCAGGGCAACAGTCATGCGCGTCTCGACAGAGTGTATGCTTCGTCAGAGATTCTGCCGGAGTGTGATAGCTACCGAGTTTCCCCCGTTTCCTTCAGCGATCACTGTCTTGTGACCGTAACCGTTGGTAGAATGGTAAAACCAGGCAACGCGTTCTGTTGGGGGCTTTGGAAGCTTAATAACAAGCTGCTGCAGGATGAACATTTCACTGAGGCCGTTAATGCATGCGCACGGACGTTTTTCGGTGAAGAAGAGAACGTTAACTTTACTCTCAATTGGGAGCTCTTCAAACAAGAAGTTAAGTTAAAGGCCCTTGAAAGATCATCCGCAATCAAATACGACGAGAAGCAAAGAGAAGCCTGGTTACGAAGTACCCTGGACGTTTACGTTAAGGAAGAATGTGAATCGCCCGGGGCGTTGAAGGATGACATTAGAGGATTAAAAGCGCAGCTCGAAGTAATAGATAAAGAGAAGTATGAGGGTGCGCTTGTGCGCGCACGAGCTGAGAGATTTTTGCACGGGGAAGCGCCGACTAAAAGAGCGTTCAGCGCGGAAAAGAAGTATGCGCGCAGAAATGCGATAGTGGAAATTGAAGCCGAAGGTGTGGTTTATAGTGACCAGGCTAATATAGAGCGCTGTTTTTGTGACTTTTATAAAAATTTGTTTTCTTGTCATCCTGTCGATGCCGTCAAGTTTAGAGAAGAGTTTACGTCTTTGTTACCGTGCTTAGACGAGGAAGTTATGGCGCATCTCGAAAGAGATATTACAGTAGAAGAGATACGCGGCGCTATCGACGAGTTAAGCCCAGGGAAGACGCCGGGCCCTGATGGCCTGAGCGCTGCTTTCTACAAGGCGTTTAAGGGTGACATTAGCCCGGTCCTATGTAGAGTTTACTCTGAGGCGTACCACAAAGGTGTGCTGCCACCTTCTTTTCTCGTGTCGCACACTGTGCTTATACCGAAATCGGAGGAGGTTGCGAAACTCAGGCAGATCCCTGGGTATCGTCCTATTAGTCTGACAAATGTCGATTATAAGGTTTTAATGAAAATATTGGCAGGCCGCTTACAGACTGTCATAAAGGACCTGGTAGGGCCGCATCAAACGTGCGGGATCAAAGGGCGGTCGATAGTTACAAATATTCATACTGCCCGAAGTGTTCTGGAGTGTTGTGACGCCACGCAAGGGACTTTGGCAATGCTCCAGGTAGACATGGCTAAAGCCTTCGATCAGGTGTCGCACGAACTTTTGTTAAATATGTTGGAACACGTGAATGTTGGTTCTGTTATTCTCAGTGGTGTGCGCATGGCGTACACTGGGTGTTTTACTAGGCTTGTTATTAACAAAACGATCGGCGCACCCGTTCCTGTTCAACGTGCCGTTCGTCAGGGTTGCCCATTGTCTCCGTTGCTTTTTTGTTTCTACATTGAAGCGTTTTGTTTAAGTGTAATCCGGAGCAAAGACGTCAAAGGGTTTAAACTTCAGTCGTGTGAAGTGCGGGTGTTAGCTTACGCTGACGACATTGCTCTTTTTTTTTTTGTTGATAGGAGAAGCATAAGCATTGCTGTAAACACCTTGAAATGTTTTTGTAAGTACAGTGCCAGTGGTGTTAATTGGCAGAAATGTGTTGGTTTCTGGCATGGCCAGTGGGACAGTATGCCTAGTGTTTTCGAGTGTATCAGCTGGCAGACGACGCCGGTGAAGTACTTGGGAGTGCCCCTCGAGAACTATGTAGACAGCGACCCTTATTGGCGCAGTCAAACAGTCGAATTGCGTGAAAAGGCCGAGAAATGGAAGGGAAGCGGACTTTCAATATTTGCTAGGGCATCAGCGTGTAATGTGTTTTTAATTAGCAAACTGTGGTACGTTCTACAGGTGTTGCATTGTTCGCGGGCACGTGTACAGGCCTTGCACCGAGTTTTTGCTATGTTGATTTGGGAGTCGTCATGGGAGAGAACAAGCCGTACGAACCTGTTTCGGCGCGTGCGTCTTGGTGGCCTGTCATTATCGCATTTGTTTTTGCGTCAAGTGGTAAATCGTTTTTTGTTTCTTCGGGATGTGAAGGACTCCTTTTTGCGCACTGTGTGTCAGGTGAAGTTGGCCAGAGCGCTTCCTGATTTTGTTGTAACGTCAGCTTCTTTATCTTTTGGCGCAACGAAAGGCTACTTCCGTGAGGTGGTACAAGCCACCATGTTTTTGCGTGCACGCTTCACGCTAGAGTACTTATCTAGTGTGACGCGTAAAAGATTGTATAATGACCTCGTTGATTCCGTACTTCCCGTTCCATTGTATAGATCGCTGTACCGTGTAGGGCCAGGACAGGATGTCCTCAAGCGTGTGAAACGTATGGCGATTGGCCCATGGGTTAAGACGTTTTTCTTTAAACTTCACTCGGGCGTCCTTGATGTGAAAACGTGGCAGAAGGAAAAGGGAATGTTTTTGCCGGGTGGGGTGGACTGCTACCCGTGCAGAAAACCCGAAACTGTAGAACACGTGTTTTTGGACTGCTGGGACGGGGTCTTCTTTTGGGACGTGCTTCAGATAACCCTCAAAAAAGATTTTCCCCTGGACGCTCACGGCATTAGGTTTTTACCTATTGAGAGTGACGAAGTACCTTACGACCTCGTGATGGTCCTGGCCCTACATGCAATTTGGAAATCCCGCATGGCCATACGCCATAGGGACGTTGACGCTAAATGGTCAAGAGAATATTTCGCTGATTCAATGCGTATGATTATTGAAGTGTGGAGGGCTCAGCCTGAGCCTCCAGAGTGGTTGCCTGTGATGGAAACACTGACCAACCTCAAACAATTTTAATCGTTTTTCTGCTGTCAAGGTGATTACTAGCAGTTTTATCGTTGCAGTTTTTTGTTTGATGGTGCTTGTTTTGTACTGAAATGTTGCAATATCGGCTATCTGGACGACTGTGTTCTCCTTCGCTTTGTGGGGTATTTATATTTACTACAACTGTATCTGACGCTTGAGGGTGGTAGCCAGCGCCACTCAGACTACACGGGGAGAAGGGGACCTTCTTTCTAACCCCCGGGGCGTGACGCGAACGTCTACAGCCTGTCATAAGCGGTTAACTGGCGGGAAACCCTCGTATGCTACCTTGGCATCAAGGCTGCCAGAACCGAGGCCCTCGCTAAGCTTTCGCAAGTTAATAGGGTTTGGAAATGAGGGGCTCGTTAGGAACATACAGAAATAAATGCCGGCAGTCTACAACACCAAAGTAGGCATAGGGGAATGGTTAGACAATTTTTTTTTGTCTAACCATTCCCCTATGCCTTCTTTGGTGTTGTAGACTGCCGGCATTTATTTCTGTATGTTCCTAACGAGCCCCTCATTTCCAAACCCTATTAACTTGCGAAAGCTTAGCGAGGGCCTCGGTTCTGGCAGCCTTGATGCCAAGGTAGCATACGAGGGTTTCCCGCCAGTTAACCGCTTATGACAGGCTGTAGACGTTCGCGTCACGCCCCGGGGGTTAGAAAGAAGGTCCCCTTCTCCCCGTGTAGTCTGAGTGGCGCTGGCTACCACCGTCAAGCGTCAGATACAGTTGTAGTAAATATAAATACCCCACAAAGCGAAGGAGAACACAGTCGCCCAGATAGCCGAATTGGTAAGGCATTCGAGATCTAATCGAAAGGCGTGGGTTCGGTCCCCACTCTGGGCTCGTGTTTTTCTTTCTTTCTTTCTCACGTAATTATTAATAAAAATAAAAATAATGTAACGTCACTAACGGTAAAAAAAAATTGTCTAACCATTCCCCTATGCCTTCTTTGGTGTTGTAGACTGCCGGCATTTATTTCTGTATATATATATATATATATATATATATATATATATATATATATATATATATATATATATATATATATATATATTTTACTGGAGATGGTAGTCCCGACAAGACGACATGCACAACTAAACTTTTTTACACCCTTTTTGGCCAAAAGGGGTATAGCGTGGAAAAAGGGCGTTGGGAGCCCATTACACCCATTTTCTTGAATCTCAAGACCCTTTTTGTAGCTCTACACCCTTCTTGTGTGAAAAAAGGGTGTTGGTCAACTTCAACACCCTTGGGTTTTCTTAGGGTGTTGAAATGGTGTGGCAAAGGTGCTCAGCTGTTCATTGAATAAGGCCACGCATACATCTATAATTGCACTGTAAAGAACAAGACATCCCCTCATACCCTCCTCTACTCGCAATATTCAAAAGCAAAACAAAAAAAAAGACTTCGTCTGCAATGATCAATCATTTCCATATACGGTGTGTCCCATGCCCCAAGTTCAGCTTCGGCACGTGAAATATCAATTTGAACATATAAAAAAAAAACTATAAAACATGCTTGGCTTTCTGTGGGGTGTTGAAAAAAAATGTTCAGTTGCAAAAAAAGAACAGCGCAGCTGCGGGTCCGCCTAGTTTCTTCCGGTGTCGCTAAGTTTTGCTACATTTTCTCGGCTTTGCGATATTCTTGCTAAGCTAGGATAAGCTGTGAGGGGTAAAGCCAAGTTTCACCTGATTTTACAAGGCTATTCTAGTGTGTGTGTCCCCCCCCCCCTCCCCCCCACTGACAGTGGATCCAAGAAGGAAACAAGCTAGGTCAACCCCCAACTATGCTGTTTCTCCAGCCTAGCACCACCATTGCAAGCTGTGCGAATTCTTTTTGCGTTTTGGAACCCCAAAAAGACTATTACCTTTGAAATGGTGTAGTAAGAGGTGCGTATATGCTTGCGCCTTCTGCGATAACACTCAAACAGGCTACAAAGCCGACTTTACTCGTATAATACCTTATCTGCGGTGGTGCACCCATTACAGGGGGCGCAGTTCGTTTTCTTTTTTGTTGCTACCGCCACCTAACCTAGTTCAAGGTTAAACAGGTTCACTTTTAATAGATTATGCCAATTTATGTTGTGTGGAACATCGTGAGGTATAATAGATACTCCGCTTGTAGAAAATGTTTCATTCACTCGTGTAAACGGGTATAAAATACCTCCAAAGTTTGAGGTCTCTTACACCCTTTTTCTTAGTTCCCAACACCCTAACTTGAAGCTTTATACCCTCTTGGGAAAACGGGTAACACCCATCTTGAAGGGTGTTGCCATGGAGGGGAATATTTTTCTGGTATTTAATAAAATTAGCGTAAAAATAGCTTATTTTCGCGACAAGCCTACCGGCTCTATTGGAGGACTTTACTACAGGACTTTCCACCCGACCTGGCTCTATTGGAGTATTTCTAAGTATGTACTCACTGTCCCCATGCATCCAGTTGGTTTTCTTGCTCAATTCATTCGATGGTCAAGTGTGACTTGTGCATGTAGAATGTGTCTGTATGTGATGCTGCGCTCTCGGCCCATCCACACCGTCACGCGTAGCTCCGTTGTACACACCCTTATTTTAGGGTGTTGAGCAACCTCACTTTTTAGGGTGTTCGCACGAACACCTTTTTTTAGCTAAAACACATTTTAAAGGTGTTCGCCATGGGAGAAGATTCTTACACCATTTTCGGCCACAAAGGGTGTAAGAAAGTTTAGTGTGTACCATGCGGTTAGTGTGCGCCAATCTCTCCTGTGCAACCGACGTGGCATGGGCCGGAGGAAGGATTACTATGCGGCACATGATGATGACAGGCGCAAGGTGCTGGGAGAGAGAAGGAGACGCATGGTCAGCATCTCGTGGCACGCTCCGAGACATCGGTCTGCACTGCCTTGCCCGTCTCTGGTCTCCGTCTCTTTCCAAGCGCCTTGGAGGTCCCCAGCAAAAACACATAACTGTGATATATATATATATATATATATATATATATATATATATATATATATATATATATATATATATATATATATATATATATATATATATATATATATATATGGTTTCGACCACGGTAAAAAAAGAGAACAGATTTAATAACGTTTCGGCCGAGGGACCGGCCTTCGTCAGACGAAGGCCGGTCCCTCGGCCGAAACGTTATTAAATCTGTTCTCTTTTTTTACCGTGGTCGAAACCATTTTTGTGTATATTCTACCGGCGTCCAGGAAAACTTTGTTGCTGTATATATATATAGGGTTTGGAAAATGAGGGGCTCGTTAGGAAATACAGAAAGAAATGCCGGCAGTCTACAACGCCAAAGAGGGCATAGAGGAGTGGTTAGATTTGTTTTTACCATTATTGACGTTACATTATTTTTTTTTATTGATCACGTGAGAAAGAAAGAAAGAAAAACACGCGCCCAGAGTGGGGACCGAACCCACGCTTTTCGATTAGATCTCGAATGCCTTACCAATTCGGCTATCTGGGCGACTGTGTTCTGCTTCACTTTCTGGGGTATTTATATTTACTACAACTGTATCTGACGCTTGAGGGTGGTAGCCAGCGCCACTCAGACTACACGGGGAGAAGGGGACCTTCTTTTTCAACCCCTGGGGCGTGACGCGAATGTCTACAGCCTGTCATGAGCGGTTAACTGGCGGGAAACCCTCTTATGCTACCTTGGCATCAAGGCTGCCAGAACCGAGGCCCTCGCTAAGCTTTAGCACGATAATAGGGTTTGGAAAATGAGGGGCTCGTTAGGAAATACAGAAAGAAATGCCGGCAGTCTACAACGCCAAAGAGGGCATAGAGGAGTGGTTAGATTTTTTTTTTTACCATTATTGACGTTACATTTTTTTTTTATTGATCACGTGAGAAAGAAAGAAAGAAAAACACGCGCCCAGAGTGGGGACCGAACCCACGCCTTTCGATTAGATCTCGAATGCCTTACCAATTCGGCTATCTGGGCGACTGTGTTCTGCTTCACTTTCTGGGGTATTTATATTTACTACAACTGTATCTGACGCTTGAGGGTGGTAGCCAGCGCCACTCAGACTACACGGGGAGAAGGGGACTTTCTTTTTCAACCCCCAGGGCGTGACGCGAATGTCTACAGCCTGTCATGAGCGGTTAACTGGCGGGAAACCCTCTTATGCTACCTTGGCATCAAGGCTGCCAGAACCGAGGCCCTCGCTAAGCTTTAGCACGATAATAGGGTTTGGAAAATGAGAGGCTCGTTAGGAAATACAGAAAGAAATGCCGGCAGTCTACAACGCCAAAGAGGGCATAAAGGAGTGGTTAGATTTTTTTTTACCATTATTGACGTTACATTATTTTTTTTATTGATCACGTGAGAAAGAAAGAAAGAAAAACACGCGCCCAGAGTGGGGACCGAACCCACGCCTTTCGATTAGATCTCGAATGCCTTACCAATTCGGCTATCTGGGCGACTGTGTTCTGCTTCACTTTCTGGGGTATTTATATTTACTACAACTGTATCTGACGCTTGAGGGTGGTAGCCAGCGCCACTCAGACTACACGGGGAGAAGGGGACCTTCTTTTTCAACCCCCGGGGCGTGACGCGAATGTCTACAGCCTGTCATGAGCGGTTAACTGGCGGGAAACCCTCTTATGCTACCTTGGCATCAAGGCTGCCAGAACCGAGGCCCTCGCTAAGCTTTAGCACGATAATAGGGTTTGGAAAATGAGGGGCTCGTTAGGAAATACAGAAAGAAATGCCGGCAGTCTACAACGCCAAAGAGGGCATAGAGGAGTGGTTAGATTTTTTTTTTCGAGATCTAATCGAAAGGCGTGGGTTCGGTCCCCACTCTGGGCGCGTGTTTTTCTTTCTTTCTTTCTCACGTGATCAATAAAAAAAATAATGTAACGTCAATAACTCATCGGGAATCCCAGAATGGCCGTAATTGTGACAATGAACTTGTACGCTGTGGCTCGTAGCAAGCTCGATCTTTCAAGACTATGGCTTTGAGCCTTCAATAAAAGCATAAATAGAAACAAATCAGGAAGCCTCGATCTCTGAAATTCAGTTTACAACGGCAATATCAATCGCTTTCACTGGTAGCATGACGCATTCTTGCATTTGCGGGATGCCCTGAAATGGTAACACCACCTACCTGCCCCGACATTCTTTCTAAGAGTTTACGATATTTTTTGTGTGTTTGAAAGGCAACATAAAAACTGAATTTTGATCAGCGCAGAGATATAAATGTAGCCGCTCTAACGGGTCTTTTAAATGAAATTTTAACGACTCTGAAGGAAGGTTTGATGAATAACGGTTTGTGATCACTTATTTACGGCTTTCGTCGCAAGTGAACTTGCGAATTGAATTGTCAACGCACGCAGTACAATCAACATATCATGCTTAGCTAGGTTTTCACAAAGTGGCAAGCAGGTTTACAGTGTGCAAACCAAGCTTTTGGGACCTCACAGTGAGCACAAATTTTCTGTTACGGCTGCTCTGTTGACCATTTGCGTTCCTTTTAAAATCTAACAGGTGCCTGCAACAGCGAGATGTGTTTGCATTCTTGCGTATAAGGTCGCTTACGAACCCTAAAGATGGCAATAAATGAAGTTGCGCTGTTGCAGATGTAGTAAAACATTTCCTTTTAATTATTTCTCATTGCGAATTAGCACAATGGGTTCCCGGTAACTACTTTGTTTTGTAAACTGAATATCGCCTTTGTCTTGGCATTTAATTCTTGAGGATTGGTTAAAAAATGAAATTCTGTGCATTTAGTTTTTTTTTCGGGAAGGTGGGGGGGGGGGGTCCTGCCAACGTTGCAAGAGCAGCGAGAAGAGAACGCATGTAACGCGAAAAGCCAAACTATGGTTATCAGTATTACTTACAATCGAAACTACACTAGGCGTCGTGTTCTGTAGCTGTGAAAAAGCAGTACTTTAACGTATTTTCACAACTGATTAACCCCCCTTTGGTCCGGTATTGACCAGGAATTGTGGCTCGCCTTTTTCAAAATTGTATTGAAAGCAAGCATTGCGAGAAAAAATTAAAAAAAAACAACGAGTCATGGTACACACCCCTCACATATGTGAGCAACAACGTGCACTATATTACGCGTTTTCTCCTATTTCTTTAAACTTAGGTTCACCTTAAGAGGTTAAGACGTGACCATATTAGGCATTTGGTTATGCTGAGTGAGACACCTTTCTGGACAAGGTGATTCATGTCGGATTTGAAAATGATATATATGAAAATGACACACGAAATGCCACATGACAGACGCAAACTCACAACTGCTTAATTTTAACGAAAAATTCCCCCTAAATACTCTTGCGCATTCATAGAAACGTATTTTAAATAATACGTAAAATTAGCAACTCGATACAGTTGAATAAATGTTTGTTCCTCCTCCTCAGTATAAACAATGACTGTCCAAAAATGGTATTTAATTTAGAAAAGGTACGGGAAGGACACGATCACACAGGCGCTTGCGGGTGTAAAATACGTGTCCGGTAATGTATGGCCGATAGCGCACGGGTCGTGTGCAGTGTAAATGTTTTTGTTTGTTTCTTCTTTCTATAAGAACACAGCACAATTTTACAAGTGTGTGGAATTTGCCCGCGTATGCACAGGTCTTGTCGCTTTCCTACCCGTTTCGCGTACTAAACTTTTATCCTTTAAATAATCACCACGCCACCTTCAAAAAGCACCCTTCGACGTTCCCGAAACGGCAGACGACTGCACTCAACAATAAGAAAAGTGCAATGTGTGGAAGCAATGTTTATAACACGTTTCACGCTCAAGCGGTGGCCAGGGCGAAGATGTTTCGTGGAATTAAACCAGCGCATTAACCCGCAACGGCCGCTGATTATTGCGTTTCTAGAGGAAATGCGCAAGCAGAGGTAACTATGTCATTGCTTACTGCCAAACGAGCACACATATTGGTTGTTTTGCCGTGTGCAGCACGCGTCTTGCTCCGCACGCAACGTGAAAAAGCAGACGACGCGAGAGCGCCATCCACACTAGGAGCGGTTCGTCCCGCCGCCGCCAGGGGCCGACTGTGTTCGCGCTCGGGGCGAATACTGGCTAGTGTGCGGAGCGCGCGCATTCTCTACGGGAGAGGGTGGCCCCGCCGGCGATGACTGCGCGCAGAGGCCGCAAGGGGCGCTGCTCGGCGAGAGGGTGCATGAAAGCCGCCAAGCTCCTTTGTCGCGGCAGCGTATTCGGCAGACCACGCTTTGGTCGGCGGCGTGTGAGCACTGCCGGAGTAAACAGGTAGTCCTTTTTCAGAAACTGTTCGCCCATCCTTACAGTAAATAAGCTACCAATCGCCTGGCTATTTTGTGATTTCATCCAGAGACCCAAATTTAAGCTCTCCTAAGGCAGTATATTGTATATGCCGACTGAGTGCGAAATTTAATTTGAATGGTTTATTAATAAAATATTCTGAACCTGCGGGGAGCTAAATTTTTTAGAAAAAGTGGCGCTTACAGCAAATGAGATGGATACCGAACATCACAAAAATATTTTAATAATGAAACATATAGTTCACTGGTAAACAGGTAACAGATGTACATTTTTGCAGGCAATATATATATTTATAGCAGAAAAAACACGTTCCTATTGCATGCGGCTCTTTTTCTCTTAAATACTAAATAAATAAACAAAATTTTGTATTCCTTACGCGCGTTTCGCCGAAATCCAACCTCGAAATGGGGAATGTGTACGTATTAGCATGCTTTCTGTTTTTATTCGTGTTTTAAGAATAGATAAAAAGTTCTGCATGTTTCTACAAGCGTTTCCGTTTCACTCGCTAGTTTCTTGATGATATCCTCATCATTAACGCTTTTAAGAATCTCCGTCCCCACGCTGAGCAGCGACAAATCGCTGAGGCAGCTGTCAGTCACCACTGATCAAAGCGTTTTTTGATCGATTTCAGCTGGCTGAATGACCTTCGCCAGTGAAATTCGTTACCGACAAGCACAAAAAAAAAAAAAAAATAGCAGCAACATAAACATCTGGGAATGAACCTTCAAAGTTTTCACGGATTAGAAGTTTCGCCATGTCCGTCACAGAAGAGCAGCCTTCGTTGCTCGCATTTGAAATAAACTGCCCAAGCTTATCGGAAAATATGTGCCAGCCAGACTCGGACGGATACTTTTTGCAATGTCCAGTGCCTGCAGGCTCCTCGGAACTGGTGAAAAGCAGTTCCAATCTTTAATAACAGCAAACTGCGAGGATACTTCGGTGTACGACCATTCAACGAAATTGCTACAATGATTGAAGTAATGTATTACACACACACGCAACTAGCAAGTGAAGGCGGGCCTGGATGCGTTACATCAATAAGAACGCCGCCAGAAGAGTTGAGAAGTCCTTGAAAAGCTTGCAGCCCGATTGGCCGTGAAATATTTAGCATGAATATAGATAATTGCACAGACAAAATACTGAGAAACCAAAAAATAAAAAAATAGAAATTTTACGAAAATTTACAGATGAGAAATATGCATCTGAACTCTGGACTGAACTAGAAAAGCTCGAAAAAGGATGATGCGAATTTACATTAAAATATCGAGAATGACCCTAAAGTTATGCCTTGCATTACCACAAAAATGCATAATTGGTAGAAGTAACACATTTAATTGTTATATTGGCGTCAATAATTTTTGTACAGACAAAATTCAAGAAACCAAAATACACCACAATAGAAAAAAAATCATCAACTACACTTTTTCTACGACCTCAGGGGTCGTCTACTTGGGAAAATAAATCCAAAAATTAAGAGGGGGGGGGGGGGGGGGCAGGACATCCCGACCCACCCTCTGAATCCGAACGAAAAATCAAACCACCACCCCTTCGGAGTCCTTCCATAATCAGAGAATTCCATACCGTATAAGTGTTTAATAGGGCGTTGTTTACGCTATCATGAAAACATAATATAGCATAGAAACCTCTGCGTTACCTTATTTCCAGTTATTTTTTTTTTCAGCGCATTAAAACAGGTTTCAAGCAGAAACTGCTCTCTGTGCGCTATGCGCGTTCCGAAATTGTTGGAACGCGGCTTCTCAAATCCCAGTCCGGCTGCTATCGGTGTCCATTAGCTAAACTAGCTTCTTCGCTGTACGCGATGCATGGTTCTGGGCGATTGAAACGTTTTCCCCTCAGACTGGTGAACTGTGAGCTGACTTATAGTTTATGCACACTATGAAACAAACAGCCCTTTCGAAGCATTCATTTTGTAATAGATGATCTCTGTTTTAATAGGAAATCAGCCGGAGGCCTAAAATTTTTTTGAAACCATCTGCCAACCGGGCTCCCTAAGCACGGAAGGCCCGGTTCATTTGAACCCCCACGGTCCCCACCATGGATAATCCGCTTTTCATCGTGTGACCATGAAGGCCGGGGACTCTCGTCTAGCCGATAGAGATAATCCTAGACATGCAGACAAAGGTTAACAATGTCACGTTGCGGCTCGCCGCACCTTTGTTAACTTAGGTCGAAGTGACGGCGAAGGTGCCTTGTGGCTCCGGCGGTAGTCTTTCCAGTTTCCGGGGGTAATTACCGCATTAGAGCTTGCAAAGCACGCGGGTGCGTCCTGGTCGGCGGTGTTAGTGTTACGGTCGCTGCGACGTCATTCGTGGGCCCGAAGATGAATGAAAGGGGCGCCGCCGCGTTCGGAGAAGTTAGAGAGCACGCAGTGAAGTTCACAGTCGTAATGGGCCTTGAGTGTCGCCAAGGCGGCGGATATGTGACGAGGGACTGACAGCTTTTTTTGTAATGCACGCGCCGTGTTGACCAAGGCGGAACAGTATTTTAAAGAGGGGAATAGTTTGGGCGCGCTTTAAAAGAGGCCGCCCGAAGGTCGGTTCCTAACATCACACTGAGCTATCTGGTAAGTAGGTTAGTTGAATCACGAGGAAACTTTTGGAATTGGTTAACGTGTAATAAATCGTGGTTTATATTGTTGGTCAGGCCCTTCGTCAAAAACAATTTAAAGTAACAGATATAACAATGTTTTTAATTTAGTGCCTGGTGAAGCACAATAGGTGCTTTGAGTTTTCGAACGCCAATATTGTCATTACGACAGGAGTTCTGAAATATAATTCATGTTCTATGTAGTTATTTAATGCTGTAATAGGTGAATTGTAGGTTGTTAATTATGTCTTCGGCAACGACCGTCCTTTGGAGACATTTACAAATATCCATGTTCATTTTAAACGAATCGAAGGTGTCGCTTTAAATGTCATTGCCATAATGTTTTCTATTTCACCTCTGATATTTCCGTACGTGTTATCTTATCTCATTTGATTGAGAGAGGGTCGCAAACTAACGTCACCAGCCCAGAATAATCAGCGCAGCGCAGCAATTAAGGCACTTCTGAATCTCAAACGTTGCTTTAGTGTCCGGTTATTTGTTTGACATACTTGTAATTACTATTTTGTTTTCACTTCATCTCTGGCAGAATGCAGGCCATGTGGTAAGGGGTTTCAAACTTCCTGTGATATTTCTGCTCTCAGAAGCAAAGTAAATAAAAAATCGGTTGGATGGTTACTGACAAGTTAAGTTTTTTGAGAGCGGGAGGAGACGGCGAAGTTTACACCACACATTTATCTACATTGGGTTTAACAAACTGCGTGCATTCTAAACGCACTCGCGTAGTTCTTATATAGCATGGCGATTTGTAACGAACGCTCCAAATACACGGAAAAAGTAAACGCCCGCTTCGCGCTACTCGGCTAACTTGAAGCTTCGCAGCGCTTGGGAAGCGCGCGGAACGCTGCGCGGACGGCGCGCAGATGCACCCTCTCGCACAGCAGCGCCCCAAGCGGGCGCCGCCGCCAGTCATCACGGTCGGGGCCACCTCCGCGCCCGCCCTCAGCACACTAGCCAGTATATTCTAGGCACTATAGCGAGGGGGCTAGATCTCGTACCCCGCGCGGGGCACGAGACTTACCCTAAACCATAAATCTATCAATGTTTCTTTCACTATATTGGCCTCGAGGACATACCGTGGCGCCACCTACGAGTGACGTCACTCGTAGGACGCCGAATCGTGTTGTCGTCTGCTACAACACATTTCCCGTGCGTATGCGGAAGCGTGTTTTTTTGTTGTGGCCACCGTCTCGCCCGCTCCTTGTGGATTTGATGCAAATTACCAAAAAAGTTGTTTGTAAACCAAATAATTTTGGCAAGCAATCAGCGACTCGCTTGTTCCCGGCGACACCGCCGCGTTTAGGTAGTTGCTACCATCGCGACCCACAGCTCGTACATACGCAGCCAGCTAACGCCAAGGACGATGCAACTGACGCCGAGAAAAGTACGCTGTAAATTCAGTATCAAATACTTTTGACGGGACATGTGTGTGCAAGCAAACACCTTGTAACAGCGATTAAAACCCGTCGCTCACTTATGATCTCACCGCGCGAACAGCTCGTATTGCCTGGCGCGAGAACGGTGATCAGATTGCTTCGCCGCACATGCTTAAAAGTATTGTTATGGTCTGCAGTTTGGCTTAATCAGTGCCTATTTCCCCTACGACGGTTTTGTAGTCATGCCCGGATTTGATTAACGATCACTGCCGTAGCCTGTACTCTGCACGGCTGATGTTTACTTTTCGCGACTTGTCCGCAATGCATGAACGGTATGAACGCGAGTTTTTAACGCCCTCGAGCGGGTTCGGACAAGGCTATATTTAGTTTTCATTATGTGCTCGGCGTGGTAATTTATAATTGCAGCGTGTTTTGTATGTTTACAGTAAGCCGGCATTTCTCAAGCATCAATTTCGAAACTCACGACTGCTCACAGAAGGCGAGGCTGCGTACGAGGCGAAACACGGTGCACGTCGTTAATGATTTCAGGTAATGGGGATATTTAGATTAGGAGAACCGAGCGTTGGGGGCCCCCAAGAAGTTAGAGGAACCCAAACGCAACACGCGCGTGCGCGACGGGAGGGCCTTCGCCAACAGCTCGCAGCCGGCTTCGGATGCACGTAATCGGATGTTGGGAACTTTAGACTTGGCGTCGCAGCATATATTTCATCGCCGTTAGAGTTGCGAGTGACAGTTCCTAACAGAACGTTCACCGCGCTGGGAACTCTGCAAGCGCGGTGATTTCCGTTGAAGCGATCGACGATCAAGCATGGCCATCCTTCGGCTGCTCGCCGCACCGTGCGTGAACGGGCCGGCGCTGCCGGGACCGACCTACGCGGCCGGTCGGCGTAAATCGCGGCAGATATTTGAGCATCGCTTTCAAAACCACAGCTGATGACACTACGATATCGGAATTTTTCATCAAACTAACATCCACTTTCACCAATCTAGAACTTCTTTTCCACGACTTGTGTGATTTTAAAAAGCGGCGACAAGTTGTTGCTGCCGTGACCTGCGTCGGTTTGAGCCGCACCGTCGGCTGTGCGGGCAGTCAGGGCGGGTGCGTGTGCTTCTGCGAGCAGTTAACGCTTCACGATTTCCTGCTTTATACATTTCTTGCAAACAATGGAAATCTAGAAACTTCACTCGGCGATCGTCGTACTCCACATTCTTGATCGGGGTAACAAGCCGCTGCTTACGCTTCGGTCGCATGCGTAATACACCACCACGCTCATGGTGTTTGCGGATAATCTACCACAGTTGATACGGTTATACAGACACCATTAGGTCGAACTGCGCTTGACGCACTGAGAATTAACTTCAAACGAAGGAAATTAACACGAAAATACTTTTAGAACGCGCTTTCTAAGCGAAGTGTCACGCGCTGCAAGCCAACTACGCAGCAAGATAGGAACGGTGATCCTACAAGTGACGTCAAAACGATCGCAGCGCCGGCCTCTCCAGTGGTGGGCCTCGCGGCCAATACATCTCCATACTTGAAGCCACGAGTATACCCCTGTCACACGGGCACTTTCAATCACGATTGAAGTGAATTGCGATTGAGTTTTCGAGCGCGCTCGACGCACTGCCGCTGCCACATGGCACGTTTCAATCGCGATCGAGTTGCACCGGTTGCATCGTGTACGCCAGATGGCGCTAACGACGTACTTGCGGCCAACGTCTGGTAACTTCGCGCGGTCGTAGGTAGACGTAACCATGTAAATGTTACCGCACGCTTATTTGGCTCAAGTTATTTGACACAATTTGTGGCGTTAGTTGAAGTTGTCACCTTTTGTGCCATTACTGAGCGGGCACGAGAGCATCGCCACTTTCATCCGATCACGCTTGAGAAACCAGGATTGAGTTCGAGCGGGATCGAGATCGATCGCGATTGAAACTGCCGTGTAGCAGCGCCCGATCCGGATCGAGCTCAATATGGATCGACTCAATCGCCCTTTTGGAACAGATGGTTGAGGAAAGCTCAGCTCATGTGCAATACCTTGTACCATTATGGGAGCACTTCCTGAGTGCAGACTTCATACATTTAGAACATTGGATTTTTTTTTTGTGTGTGCGCACTTCAGAAAACCCATCAACATCTCGTAAAGTGTGCAGAGTAGGAAGCAGAGAGTGAGGGTGGTCACACGGGCACTTTCAATCGCGATTGAGTCGATCCGGATCGGGCCGCTGCTACACGGCAATTTCAATCGTGATCGAGCTCGATCCCGCTCGAACTCAATCTTGGTTTCTCAAGCGCGATCGAGGCTTGCAAGCGCGATCGAACGAAAGCGGCGATACTCTCGTCCCCGCTCAGCAATGGCACAGAAGGTGACAACTTCAACCAACACCGCAAATTGTGTCAAATAACTTGACCGAAATAAGCGTTCGGTAACATTTACATCGTTACGCATACCTACGACCGCGCGAAGTTACCAGACGCCGGCCGCAAGTACATTGTTAACGCCATCTGGCTTACACGAGCGCAACCGGTGCAACTTCTCGATCGCGATTGAAACAGGCCGTATAGCAGCGGCAGTGCGTCGAGCGCGCTCGAAAACTCGATCGCGATTCACTTCAATCGCGATTGAAAGTGCCCGTGTGACAGAGGTATAATGCAAGAAACGTTCTGGCACTTTCCACATGCATGTACGCATGTTGAAAGGTTTTTCATCCAAAAAATGGTCGCAAGAATGGGGGGAAAATTTAAATATAAAAGCAATCGCCTCAATTTATTTCTGTGCCCAGAGTAGATACATTATGTAAAGGAAACCAGGAAAAAAGCTGATGCACAGCTTCATTGGGCCCTGTTCCTCAGTGCGACAGGGTGCATTAGACAAAAAGAACATCAGAAGAAATGACAAAATAAAAATACAGCATTTATATAATAAGTGTATAACCAATGCAGGAATAAACAACAAATTTCTCAAGAACAAAAGTCACAACTGAGCAGAACAAATGAAAAAAAATGTAAAATTAAAAACAAGTCGGCAAATAATTTAAAGAAATAGTAGTAATTTCCAGAAATTATATAATAATGTTTGCAGTTTGTATCGCAACATTTGTTCACCGCAGTTTTCACGGCACTTTTTAAGTTTCCAGCTCAAACTTCCTCAAATTTCAAGTATAGTTTTAGCACAAAACGTCTCACAGCAAAAATGTCTATAAACCACCACCCCACAAGGGGGCAAAACAATACATGGCTTGAAATACTTTTTGTGTGTATGAACAAAAAATTCAAAATTGTTAAATTTTAAGCACTTAAACAATGTTGAAGCTATTTTTGGGCTATGAGGCGCACCACAGTGGAGGACTCCGGATCAATTTCAACTAACCAGGGATCTTTAACGTGGACGGAAATCTCAACGCGCGTGAGTTTTTGCTTTTTGCCTGCGTCAGAAAAGCGGCCACCGTGTTCATGATTGAACCCCTGTCCTTGGGCGCAGTGGCGCATTGCTGTAGCCATTGAGCCACTGTGGCAGATGTGCAGTGGTGAACGGGTTAACAATTGCGAGGCCCAAACCACAGATATAAAAATAGCATTAAAATTTTTATTGCTCACAAAACTTAGTGAGGTTTAAAATAGCATTAAAATTTTTATTGCTCACAAAACTTAGTGAGGTTTCTTCGGGACCACAGAACCCGTGAGGTCTGACAGAGAGGTGCTGTCATGTTGGGAGGGGGTGGGCTGCTCTTCTCCTCCCCCCCATCATGTAGCTGCCTTCCGGCACTGCCGTGGTCGACGAGGAGGCAATTTCAGCTCAAGGGAGGCCCTTTGGCATCGCACAGATCTTCTCCATGATGGACCACAGGTGGCGCCGTGTGTCCTCCTGCCGTGCCAACTCGTCCCTCAACGCTTCCTGCCGCACTTTCTCCTGGATAAGAAGAGGCAGGAAGAGCAGGCTGTGACTCCATTAAACAAAGCTGTAGGGCAAGTTGGTGCATTGTGATTGAAAAATAGAGCGCGACTTGGACAATGACAGTGACAGCGGCCACAGGGGTTCAATCATGAACACGGTGGCCGCTTTTCTGACGCAGGCAAAAGGCAAAAACTCCCGTGCATTGAGATTTCAGTAAAGAAGGACGACGGGACAAGCGCTCTGTCCCGTCGTCCTTCTTTACTGTCGTTGTCCAAGTAGGGCTCTATTTTTCAACCAGGCTGTGACTCTTCTGGGCAAGGCCACCGTTCTTTAAAGGGCCGTGAAGAAGAAACACAAGGCTGGTTCATGAAGAAGACTCCTTCGTCCCAAAATTACGATGATACCAATATCATCGCAAACGCCACACAAATAATGGAGATATTAAAGGCGCCCTGCAGCACTTACCACTGACTACTCAGAATGCATTTTGGGGCGAAGTCTATTGTCCCACCAATCTCCTTCCTCAGGAACTATAAAAATCCATTTACGACCACTGAAGCTATGCGAGATAAAAAATCGCGCATAATCGTTCCCTCGCAACTCGACCACAGACTATGCGACGAAACTTGCGCGCTCTCTGCCTGTGAGGGGGGCGACTTGTGGCGTTCTCTTCAGCGGCCTTAGTTTTCTCTTGTTCTCCGCAACATGGAGGGGTGTATTTCCAGTCTGGTGCAACAAGAAAGCAGGCCATGGCTGCCTGCTCGCAAGCGTGTGCTGATGTCGGCGCGGCACTTTTGAAGCCATGAATGCTTGTTGTCAAGTGGTCTGGTTGAATGGGGGGGTATTGAGTATGTCCCTCAAACTCCGCGTCCACTCAAAACGCAAAAGAAACGCCAAAACTGCTCGTAGAGGCTCAGGCATAGAAGAGGTTGGTGCACGGCGCCGACCACAGCGGATCGCCAGAGGAAATGCGAGAAATAAACTGTGAAGTTTACCAGCAACAGCCAATAGGTCAGACACCGCTGTAACGATGTAATTGAAGTGGTGCACAATGAGGGAAACTGAAGAGAGCGCGGTTGATTTTTCTGTGTCATTCACAGCAATTTGCGAGCTTACCGCTTCGTGTGCACGTGTAACATTTGGCTCGGGTACTTCTGGCAGTGTAGTCTGAACATTGCGCAGGTTTCTTTGCACTGCTCAAAGCGTGTTGCAGGGTCCACTTAAGGGAAACAGATGAAAAAACTCTGCCAACTCCCAAGCCACTTTCTGGTGAAGGTCACAACGACACCACAGAATCTTGTTTGCATGATTGACTGCTGCCGACGACCAAAGCCATTACCATGAAACATGCCAGGCCAATTGTGGTGGGGCCTCTAGTTTTGCTTGAGCATGTCACTTGAATGTGAATGAGCAGTGACCACTCTTATATCTACCTGTATAGTGCACGCCCACGTCACGTCACTCCCGTCCATATTGCACACCTGTAGCACAACATTTTCACTTCATTTTTTCGGTTAGAAAAGACTTTTGTGGCTGCAATGGAGCTGAGTGAGTTACCGAAGCTAGTTCTTCCAAAATTAACAAGGTCATATTTCCTTCAGTTTGAAAGAACTGGTGATGATTGTTGGATTGTTTTGGTGCAAGGCCAGCTAGGGCAAATAGCGCCAAGAAAAAGTGATCACCACAAAAAAGCAGGTATTAAAACGTGTAAGCCAGACAAATGGTAAAATCAGTTAAAGGCAATGGTGACGGCCGGTGTATAGGGCCAGTTTTGATTATGCATGATAGGAAATGAGGTGTCAAAACTTAACATCTGACAAACACTTAAAAACGTGTTTCACAGAAACCATGGCATCGTCATCCAAAAGCGACAGTGGGCATGGCGGAATGAGTTGTCTGTACAGTTCTCTCAAGTCCTTGTGCCGTGTTGTGTTGAGTGTCTTGCATATGACCAGGATGTGGCCTACGGATAGGCCCTCCCCACACCTGCTACACATGGGTCTTGGAGAACCGGAGAGGAGGTGCAAGTGCGTCGCATGCGAGTGGCCTTTCCGTAACCTGGTCAAGGCGACTTCCGTGTGTCTGTTGCGTGTGTCCGTAGTGTATGGTCCCAAGTGTGGTTTTAATAAGTGTAACTTGTTGTCTGTCTCTGTATTCTAGTCTGAGTTTGAAAGAACTAGTCTTTGGTAACTCAGCTCCATTCCAGTCTTAACCCCCAAAAATGAGAGAAATGTTGACAGACTTTCAAATTTCACACAACACAAGTTTACCAGCGACGTGATAGAGGGAAACGCTGGAAACATGGTTATCAGTGGGCCTCCTTGATTATCAGTCCCGGATTGTCCGCAAACTGCCCGAGACGCGATCCGGCGCTCGGTTTTCCCACGATTCCTATGGGACTTCAGGAAGCACGTAGTCCCCAAACTGCCCGCAAACCATCCACGACTGGTAAATCGAGGATGCCCAGTGTGTTAACAGCATGTTAGGATTACAGTGATATGCTCAAACAAAACTAGAAGCCGCACAACAACCGCCCAGTCATGTTTCTCAGCGGTGTCTTAGGTCAGTGGCCGTTGATCACATAAACAAAATTCTGTGACCTCATAGAGACCTTGCCGGAAAGTGGACAGAGAGTCACCACTGTTTCATCTGTTTTCTTTAATGAGCAGGTTATTTGTTTGAAGTTTGACATAAAACTAATATCATTGTTACTGTGACAAAGTGGTTTTTTGAGTGACCAAAACTTGAATTTTGTCCTCGTGGCCTCTTTAATTTAATACGTAGAGCTGGAAACCCCCCATAAGGCCCAGGTATGGAAAGGCAAGACCTGATTTTCTCCCATGTTTTTGGAATACCACCTGACTGCAGTCTCCCAACAGGAAGTGAGACTAGTGGACGATGCAACATGAAATTCACTGCTGAGCTAGATAGACTAAAACTCAAAATAATCAACATGGTGCGCCTTTTATTGCTAAGAGCTGCCCCATGAAGTGTAACCCATCTGCAATAAAGGTATACCTATGCCAGTCAGCTGGCTAGCACCTAGCGACAATGTGGACAGTGTCTTTATGTTTCATTTGCGATGTTTTTGCCTAAACGCCGCCTGTAAGTACATGCCATCTGTGTGTATCAATAAACCATTTTTGAGAAGTTAGTTCTGTTTAGAGTTTGGACTGTAGTTGCACGTACTAGCACTGCTTACATGGGGATGCGTTCAGAGGTGGTGGCCACCGCAACCATGTACTCTCGCCGCACTTCCTAACAAAGTGATCCTCTATAATTTTACCTAATTAACAAGTGCATCTTGTACACTGGTGTGTCTTATACGCCGTGCAACTTATATACATTTTTTTTTTCGGAAAAACTGTCGTTTTAAGATGGGCACGATTTATACAAAGGTGCGACTTGTAGACCGCAAAATACGGCATGCCAGTCAGCTGGCTAGCACCTAGCGACAATGTGGGGAGCCTGGACAGTGTCTTGATGTTCCCTTCTTCCATCAGCAAACACCTTGACAACCATGTGGTCTTTCCAAAAGGCCCCGGCCATGTGATGACTCAGAAATCTCCGCAATTGTTTACCGCTGATCCACGTCCCTTCATTAGGGGAGAAGAAGCGATATTGCGGAATGATTCTTTTTTGCCATTGTTGTAAAAGCTGCTTTTGTAGCCACATTGCACACACCACCCACGAAATGAAGTAAGGTGAGTTATCAAGCTCTCTGTGTAGATTTACAATCTGCTATAGTGCCAAATTGAAATCCACTCCATAAAGTCAAAATATATTCTGAACTAAATCAAATATTTACAAACGCCAACTGCAAATCAAACCGAGTACATATGACTACAACTGTCTCTGCTTTATTAAGAAAAAAAGATAACCTAGGCAATCGGTACTAAGCACATCTGATTCTTAATGGCTTATGGTAGATGAAAGGAATGGTTCGAAAAATCAAAAATAAGAGATGGCGAAGGAGTAAAAAAAACAAACTTATGCCTCTCCTTTTGACAACAAAAACTTCTTTTTGAATTATCAAATCTACACAAGTACTTTCCACTTCAGCTAACATACGCGAAGTTGGCATGCACTTGCTTTGCGCAAGGTTTACACATGATGGGCTTTCTTGCATAACTCCTGTTTGTGCGAGAAAGCCAACTCAAAGGGGCATGCCGTGTGGTGAAGCCTAAAAACCCGCAAGTCGTGTGACAGAGCCAACTTTCAAGGCTCCGTTATTCGTTAATTTCGAACTTCCAAAAACGGAGTACTCCGAAAGGTAAAACTGCGCTGCCAATGGAACAAAACGCCAAACGCTATTCGTGAAGTGCTCAGTGTTCTTAATATTCACACACATGTTATCTACCACACTCCTAAGGCAGATACACAAAATGCAACTCAAACTCGATTTTTTTTTTAAATTTTGGTGGTTTAAAGGGCTGAAGCTGCATCTAGGCCATGAGGCATGCCATAATAAAACGTTCCAGATTAATTTTGACCCCCTGGGGATCTTTAAAGGGGCCACGCAGACAAAACACAAGTTTGGTTAATTCGAAAGATTGCCTCGTCAGAATCATGCTGACACCAAGTTTATAATGTAAACTTTGCTCAAATAAGCTGTATAATTAGGAAAAAAAAAATTTCGCCATCTTCCCGTAGGTAGATGGGGATCACATACCCTGAGTAGTATGCGAAGCAGCCATGGGGTCAACTCAAGTCCACATTAGTTTTCAGTTCGATCGCGGCGTTGCGGGAGGAGAATGAGGGGTACGGAGCACGCGCGCGTCATTTATACCACGGAGCTACAGTGGCGCCCCCAGCGGAGTATGCAGCGGCTACCACAGGTGTTGTCATTCATTGCGCGATCCCGGAGAGGAGAGGAGCTTCAGAGAGGAGAGGAGGAATGCCTCGCATACTACTCAGGGTTCCCCTACGGGAAGATGACGACGGTAGTTGACCACGAAGCTATCTCGTGATGGATTCTTTGGTTGGCCAATCCCTAGGAGCATCCTGCCACAATCATCATCAGCGGTGCCTGGCCAGGCATGCGCAGTGGGGGTGTGGACACAACGGCGGAGGGAACAGGCTCGACCATAAGGTGTTTCGCATCTAAAACGAATGGCCATGCGACCCAGCAGCTCATTTCCAGCACTAGAACCTGTGACTTCATATGCCCAGCTGTGCGATTGGTTGGGACCGGCAAAAGGAAACACAAGTTAGGCAGCGCTATATAAGCTTGCAGAACCAGCTATTTTCGCTTAAATGAAATGCATATTCATTTCACAGCACTGAGAATGGTGGGGTAAACAATGGAAGTTACAAACACATAGAAACACCACTGCACACTGCTGTTGGTACTGTACTCCCTATGCTTGTTATTATAGCTGCACAGCAGTCTGCCGTTTCGGGGTTGTCTCACACAACACTGGCGAATTGGCGTAAGTGACAGTGTCTTACGTGACCTTGTTTGTCGAGCATACCCCATATTTCACAAAACGATTACTACCTACCGTAACAAAAACAAGCCAGGTGCAAATGCGGTCAGAAACAAAGCAAAGGCAGAAAGCAGCCCTGCACAGCATGGTGGCGCCATCTAGGAGGACTGACGGTAACAAAATTGTCCTGCAGTCTGCTGCAGAGTAAACAGCGCACTAATGTTCGCTTGAAGACCAGTCCTCGTTCATTATCGCAGACGTCACGAAACACGTGATTTGGCAGGAGAATCAAAATTTCAGCTCAGATTCATTGACTTCTCAGTGAACAAAGCATCGTTTGCTGCCGGACAAGCACTGGGCGCACTATAAAACACCAAATCTTTCGAATAAAGCAAACGTTAATTTTGTCTGCGTGGCCCCTTGAACGTTTGCTGGAACCGCGACACACGAGCGTTTTTGACTCCATCTAAAAAGCGGTCGCCACGGCGCATCCTTGGACTCAGCAGCACCACGCCACTGCGGCAAGTAAAGCCAGTTCCATCAGTCTACCTGGGTAGGTACACTGTAGGCAGGCAGGCACACTGGGTAGGCAGATTTGGGTAGGTGTGATGAGTTAGATGTTGTGCTGAGTGTCACTGTTTTTTTTTCTCATCGTGGTTTTTATGAAAAAATACCCTTCGACTTTCACTCCTTTATATTTATTTTTTATTGGCTGTTAACCTGCCATAGCTAGGCTGGAGGAGGTTTTGTTCCCCCAAACATTTTTTTTTGTTTGTTTTCTTACAGGGCACACGGAATCAATAAACGGAATAAACAAATAAAGTGTACCTTGGCGATGCGCTTCATCAAAATGGTCGCCTGTGCCTTCAGGACGGCCAAGGGGATTGCGTCGGGCGAGCGGTGGATCTCGTCCGTGGGCAGCAGCACGTACGACGGCACATGCATCACGTTGCGCTCTGTATACAACTGCGAAAGCAGGTCAGAGAAACACAGCACTAGGAGTGAGAACGGCTTCTCGAGGGAGCCCACTGTTATGGTTGGGAACCCCCCCCTCCATATTTACAGCTGAACTATTTCTCCCAGCGCGCTGAGAATGTGGAATCATCCCCTTCATCGCCGTCACCATCAGCCTTTTAAATTCTTAGAAAAATTCCGCGTTCCCCTTCCCCCCCAAAAAGTTAAAAAGTGGGGAACAATACCCCCACTAGCAAAGCTGCAGCAGGTTTAAAGCCAATACATAAAATAAACAAGAGAGGCTAAAAGCCGAAATAATTGTTTCAAGAAAAGTCAATTTGCAGTATAAAAAAAGAAACGGCAAATTCTCTTTCTTAATTAACAAAATTAGAACCATCATCATCACCACCATCACCCTATGTTGTGTGCACTGCAGGAAAAAAGAGCCTCTTTTCCATATACTCCCCCCCTGGTCCTCCTACCCTACGCTGACCAAACCAATTCCTTGCCACCAAAGTGGGGAAGAGGAGACGCTCTGAAAAGGAACATGTGAGGAGCAGCACCTGCCCAAATTTAAAAGAAAACTCCCGCGGTACAAGAGTACGCAGACAATTCACTTTCGCATCAAAGGAACTTCCAAGTGATGGTGGAACCTGCTTTGCCGCTCCGTTTGTAAGTGGTTGTGACACGAGATTCAATCGAGCTCTACAGGAACACACACTTCATGCTCATTGTGATCACTGAACGAGATGTTAATGAATGAAGTTCTGTAATCAGCCTGCTTAGTGAATATTTAATTGCAGGGTCAACCGCTAACCTTTTGTGACCCCTTTTAACCCCGTAGCTTATCTGCACTGCATCATTCCTTGTTGCATTTCGTTTCCCTTAGCGTGCAGGCAAGCTCTCTGTTGGCTGCTGCTACCTGAATAACCGAATGGCTGAATGACATCTTGCATCCAATGGGTAACCGAGTGGCTTCTGACAGACGGTGCCAGAGGTCCGGGAAGGCGGACACCTTGAAGGACGGGCGAGATAAGGAAGCTTGGTGGCAAAGAATTGATTTGGACAGTTCAGGATAAGAGCTGTTGGAGGCCAATGGAAAAGGCTGGCATCCTGCAGTGAACATAAAATAGGCTGCCAGTGGCATTTCAAAAAGGGAAGCCGGTGGAGAGCTATTTATGCTAACCATTAAATCATTAAATGTTGCTCTGGAGATTGCCAACAAGCCTTTCTGCTGTACTCAAGAGTAGAAGGCAGCCATTTCACGCAAATGTGTTTGCATCTACCTGCCCACTTTTCACTTCACTCCTGCCACAACGAACTTCACATTTAAGAGAACGAAAGATCTCGCATGTGACCTTTCTCGTGCTAATCCACACTGAGACTGAAATCCAATGTCAATGCAGTGCTGATGAGAATCACTTGCGGAGGCCCTTAGCTTCAGCAAGACTGAGCTTACCGTAGCAATTTTGCAGCCTGCTGCTTTGACGGGCAAGTTGTCTAACTGACCAGTACTGCTGAAGAGTAAAATAACAAATTAAGGGTAACACTGCAGTGAATCAGTTGAACCCTCGCTACTTGCTGCATAATGCAGCTGAATACAAATGGTCCTTCATGGAAAAAAGTGCAGCAAAGGCGACAATACGGAATAAGAGCAAACCCGACGACACGCTTCCTGCCTGCCTGTTCTTATTCTGTGTCATCATCATCTTTTCCTCGCTTTTTTTCCATGTTGTATCGAAACCAACTTTCCCAACCTTCAATCGTGCAGAACTTAATCCTTTATTGCACTACCTTGCAGAAGTTAGGAGACTCGGTTTGTACAGCTCTCACAAGCTACTGCAACGAGGCTATGGTGTCTGGAAGGGGAAGTGTGATGGGCGGAACAGAGAGGCTGCACAGTACAGCGATTACACCTCCTGGGTGGCGCCACAATGGAGGATTGGAGCTAGCGCTACCACCGATACGCTGCCTCCCAAAGTACGGAGGAGCGCAGGCGGCTGGCACTGCGTTTCTTCCAAAATCACTCTTGATAGGCGGAAATTTGATTTGTGTTTCTTTAAATATGCTACGCAAAAAGGCTGCAAGCAGTTCCTCAAATGAAGATAGGACTGACAGGACGATGTGATTTGGAACTGGCGCTGACACATGTTCCGTGCAGGCGGCTTTGTTGCTGCATCCGTTCCTTCGCGTCTTTCAGCTATGCAGCACCCAAGCAGACGAGCTCCGTTCGTGGCCCAGAGCTGGAATGGCTGTCTGTTGTTCAATGCAGTCATTCACATGGAGGAAAGAATACTCAGGAGAGGCCCATAGCATCCCAATGCATTGCGAAAAGTGTGGAGGAAGTGGAGTCATTTTTCTTGAGCCAATGGACAATGTTGCTTACTTGTTTACAACTGCGATGGCCAAATCTGGGCGAATAGAGCGGACAAACTTTTAAGGCGCTTGGTATGTGGCTGCCTTGCTACGCTTGCAAACCAGCACAGTCGCTACGACAAACGTTTTTAGATTAAGCCAGTTTGAAAACTCTGCCGTCGGAGGCGGCCTTAACTACCCCGGCCGCAGCGGCGCTTACGTCGCGTCGAGATCAGCGGAGCAAGCTGCTGCTGCCGCCGGCGACCTGCCGGGAAAATCCCCTTCGCTCAGCGTTGGCGAGAGCCACAGTTCGTTCTTTGCTCACTTTGCGTTTCTCCGTTGTGAAGTGAAGTGAAATTTATCGCTTCTGAGACGTAGTGCGCCAAGACCGCAATGCTGTACGACCCCAAACAATGCTCCCGTCGTCTGCGTTCGCCATCCCGCGTACCTGTTGCTATGACGACGAAAAACGCTACTTTGCCAGGCTTGAGAGCTGAATAATCGTCCTTCTATCTCAAAAACGAAGGCCGTTTTTCGATTGAACCTTTGGGTGAGGGTTAGAATGCGCAAATTGAAGGCGAAATCAACAGCTTAGAACATGACATCGCACCGAGGAATTAGCGATGAAGCTGTTTTCGCTTCGAAGCGGGAGGGCAGGGCGACGCCATGTTAGTAAAATCAAACCGGAAACAGCAAAGGATGATGGGATAGAGTGCTGGGCTCCGTGGGCTCAAGTCATGGCGGGACTCGGCTTCACAAATGTGATGTCAGGGCCTCTTCTAACCTTTTCTTTCCTCCATGAGTCATTCACTAACAATGTTAATCTGCGCCTAGATATTGATCCAGGTGCATTGTAACTGCCGACAATATTTTATTGCCATATCGCGGCAAGGGCAGGTTTCATTCGCATGTGGACGAGCTTGGAACATGAACGCATACTGAATGATGAAAATAGCGCAAAAAGGAAGAGGAGGCCCCATGACTCAAACAAAGCTAGCTTGTGTGCATCGTGCTGTCGGTCTTCCTTCCGCGCTATTTTTCATCATGAACGGACAGCAACGTGCGCAACTTTCAGTACTGCACTTCTCAAACGTGAACAAGACAATATAAATGCACACAAAGAAACGTCAGCTTCTAGAGAAGGCATATAAGTGATGTTGAATAACACTTCTAAAGAGCAGTCTTTGCGCCTTCCAAGGGAAATAACCTGGGCTAGTATCACCTTTCCCGGCCTATGATTGAACTTTGCTTTTCGCGTTTCATTTGTTACTGATGCACAATTCTTTAAAACGAATTGTCTGACATCCAAGAAAACTTGTTTACAATAGTAACTGTCGGGGAAACAATTGCTGTACATTTAAGTTTGCTGGGAATCGGTACACACCTGAAAAATGAGTACATAAAAGCGCAACTTGAAGGGCATGTTCCAGTTTATTTCTTGCATACACTTCAAAGAAGCATGCGAAGTGCGTCAATTTGAAAGCGCATACTGGCATCTCCGAAGCTTCAAATGCTTTTGCCTCCCGGCCGCGGCGGCCGCTTTTGTGATGGAGGCGGAAAGCAAAAAAGTCCGCGTGTTCGAGATTTCGGCGCACGTTAAGGATTCCTAGGTGGTCAAAATTATCCGGATTTCTATTAATCCGCCAATCCCTGCTACGGCGCGCCTCATCGCGTGTGCAGTGTCAGCGCGTTAAACCCCGCAATCAATCAATCAATCACATGCTTTTGCCGCTGTCTCTGCACAACTCTTTCCTTACTCAGGGCCTTACAGTGAGCCTCACAACCGACTTGGTCGAATTTTAGGCTGCTCAAAGAAGCGACGAAGTCATGCATGCTGAACGCATGAAGTTTTTCCTATGAGGAAAAACATTGTAAAGGCGTCCTCCAGAACAAATACAAGCTTGCCGTCCGTGGCTTCGGCGGAATGATGTGCTTGAAGGTTTCGCTACGTTCATGACAATGTAGATCAACAAGGAAAACGCACAACGTACACTCAAGACGATAAATACGGTACGCGCACACAGCCTATACCGAAAACAAAACAGATAACATCCACAGCAGGGTGAGCACAACGCTGACGACGCACGCGACAACCCTTCCAAGGCCGCTCCCCTCCCTGGTGCAGTGCCCCTAGTGGACTAGTGAGGTTTTCCTCGCGTTTCGTGCAGCACCCAACCATGGCGCGCATACAGCGCCCCTCACACTCCCCCTTCCAGACACCATAAAGAGGCCACACTGGCCTGCAAGATCATTCAGAGCTGCCTCAGCCGTCAAAATTTTGATTCACCTTCCTTTCACGTGTGACACGGATGTTTTGTTCAATGTTGGACAGCTTATAATGTAGAGGTTAACAAAGCTCGCAATCCCGAGTAGTTCTATGGAATTTGAGCGTGTCGCCACAGCTGACGTCCACAGATCAGTGAGGAGGACTGAGCGATGGTAATGTTGCTCCTGAGAGCGATTTTCTCACAAAAAGAAAACGCTTCCACCGGGTGACTGAACTGACAGTACGGCGTACATAGTTTACACTGTGGCTTAATAAGGTAATTGAGCAGCTTTCGTAACTACCTCCAGTATCTGTTTAATCGCATTGAGTGTTTTTAGACAAATATACGGGGAACACTGAAACAAGAGATGTCTTTAATCGTCTCCTCTATCCATAGCAGTGCATTGCATTTGGTCTGGTAGTCGTGCAACACGGTCATGCAACAGCACAGAAAGATCACACACACAGCTCATAAGATCTATTTGGTAATCACTGAAACAGAGGTCACCTTGGCAATAGCATGGATATGAAAGGGAGTTTCTCTCATGAGCAGACACAACAGCACCAAGTGTCTGTTTCCTGGGCTATACACGTGCCCCGAGAAAGAAACAATGGGAGCGCTTTAACTGTGACAGCGGTGAATATAGGACACAAAATACTTCAAAGGGTTGGGTCCCCAGCTAAGCTTTGGTTGAACTGTGCAGCCATCTTGGAGCGAAACCTGTATTACTTCAGGTACAAACCCAGAAAACGGCTCATTCCTTGTAACGTCACTTTGACCTTCAAGCTCAGCCAAGGTCAAGCCAGCGCCTCATGCGGTTGCGCATATTGAAAGTGTCTAATCACTGATTACGTCCAAGGAGAGGGGTGCAAAGAGGGAGATACGGGAAAAGAGTAAGGGCGCTTTCCATTGGAAAATGGTATAAGGAGGTGCAGTGTCACAAACCCCTCCCCTTGATAATTGCGTCTGCTAGCAGAAACCAAAGACGGGCGCGAGGAAACAGTTATTTATATTTTAGCAGGGTGGCCGGCCCGCGAGTTTTCACGTGTGCCGAGATTGCTGGAGTGAATGAAATCACAGCGGAGATGCTCGACTGCGTTTTTAACTATATATGTTCGCTGCAGGAACAAGGGGTTACAGGGTATGGCCCGACACAAGAAAAAGAAACCTTCACACTGCCATCGGCCCTGTGCACGCAGGCACTAATCTGCCGTACACTAAGCGCACGCGCGCGCTGGCAGGCTAGTGCACGGCGCTAACTAGATAATAACACAACAAAGGACAACCAAATACACAAGGTGGCCACTACGGAGGCCCTCGATCCACCGTGGCCTACGCCTTAACCTTCGACCTCGAAAACATAACTCAAACAGCTGTACGCGACACGCGAAACACTCTAGAGGCAAACACTTGTTTAAACCTCGACAACGCAACTACAGAAAAATACTAACAAGTACGCAACACGCAAAACACTCTAGGGGACAAACATCGTTAACTCCCCGACAATAGCACTTACTATAAAAAATCCAGCAGCTCTGCAAGCTGTACACGACACGTGAAATGCCCTCCAACATCATTACCCTCACCAACACAACTACTACGAACAAGACACACAAAAAAGGAACTCGCAACCCATTAACTACCAGCGACGCCAGAAAAAACCCGGAGGAGGCAGATATCTTAATCCGATGCAACAAACAAAATTTGCAGGCGAGGCGCGGCAAAGGAAAGTCTCTACGGACCCACAGGAGAACCCACAGGTTCAACGGCGGAAAGTCACGGCGAGGTTGAGCCGGCCTCGCCGGGCAGCCGCTTACGTGTTTTGGGGGCTCCGGGGTGCGGAAGCTGATCGGCCATGGGACTCGCGGCGACGGGCGAACTTGAGCGCTAAGCCGAGGCGTTGGTCATTCGGTCGCGAGCCTACAGACTTACTTCCGCTAAAGCGCGTCACCCCCGGACCCTTCCCCGCGTAGCCCGTTCAAGAATCTCCAGCCGACTGCTCCCAGCGACCGCTTGCGCTCGCTTAAATAACCTCCGCCGGCCGTCCCGTAGAACCGCTCCGACGTCTTCCCCATTGTTCCTCTGTTCCCCCCTCCCGGGGCCACCAGCCACTCGCCACTATCGCGCGCGTGTCCGAGCTAGCGATCGTGACGTCACCCCTCGCACCTGCACGCTGGAATGTCGCAGCCCACTTTTGTCCTCGTAGCAGGCACGGCGAAACAAAGGATGCGAGCACAAAGCCGAAGGGGGATCCCCGATTCTGCAGCGCGACAAAAATGGCCGACCCTCGTCCGGGAAGCCGTCATGTCGGCCGCTCGAATGTACAAGATGGAGGGCCTGGCTTGCAGTTTGTGACACGCAGGCTGCATCCAAGTTCACTCCGCATTTGTGCCTGCAGCACAATTTCGCGCTTAAGCACGAAAACTGAGCTATAATCCGACAAACTCGGTTTAATTGTGTTCAACCAGGGCAAAATTCGTTTGACCCAAACCTAGCTCTCAAAGGCCCCAAAGGGCGTGAGGTAACAGAAACGACGCTTCCCTGACTTCTCATTCTTGCCTTGCCCTACTAGCTCACAGCCCGACGCTCTCCTGTGCTGCTGAAAGCCTCGGCACTTTTCCCTCCCCCAGTTCTAGGCCTAAAACGAGTGCAGCCTCACAGTTTCAGGCTCAAAGGGTATGCAAAACAAGCAGGTTTCGTCGGCAGATCGAGACTGAAAGTTACCACACGGATGGCTTAAGCTCTTTTGATAGTGCGTTCAACTAGACTGCAGATGAACAAAAACAGATTGCAATTTTATATTTGAAGTGATAGAAAGCTACAGCCTTCACCAATACGACATATTTTTTGCCTTTTTCCAGGCTTTCTCAACTTGCCTGAAAGGCAAGAAATGTTGCGCAGTGCAAAAAAGTTGCTCATGGAGTTCCACAAACAGCAGGCAGTATAAATCAGCGTCTAAATCGAAGATGCCACTTTGGGGACATTAGGAAAGTCAGCAAGAACAAAAAAAAAAAAAAAAACATTGTCATAAGACTGTAACAAGTAAAACCTCAAGAGAAACAACTGGCATGATATCTTGTCTACGCATATGACAACACAATGTCCTCCACCACCCTTCCATTGGTGGGAGAAGAAGTGCGCCATGCCTCCTCCACACGGCAGGCAGTCCAGCGCGTCTCACGCCTGCACTACCATGCAGCAAGACGCCTCACCTGAAGCTTGTCACAGTTCTTGTTGAGGCTGGTGGACAGCTCGGCAAAAAGTTTGTGCATGCGATGCTCCAGGTCTGCAGGTGCCTCATCCTTGAGCTGCGCACAAGGGTTTCAAGTTCGCCCACTCCTTGGGTTCCTCTCTCACTTCCAGAAACTCTTTTCTCAATGCCAGCGTTTAACAAAGATGACAAAATAAAAAAAATTCAGTGCCCTTGTACTGCATGGAGAAGGATGACACGTGAAGCTGGGCACAGTCCAAGGAGTGCACGAAACCACACACGATCATTTGTAACTTGCGACTGAGCATGCGTTCCAGCAGCCTATTGGCTGAACGAAATTTGGAAGGACTCAAGCTTTGCTGTAGCCAATAGATGTGGGGCTGTCCTTTTCCCTGACAACTTCACTGCAAAACTACGTAACTATGACAAGTAGATGAAACTCGGTGTAAGTGGAGTCATCTTAGCGGCCGATTTAAGCACAATTTTTTCAAGACATGTGACATTAGACTGAGAGCTACCGAGGAATTTAAAGTAGCTCTGGAGACGAAAATTCTTATCCTATGCGGCTCGAGTGATGGACACAGGTTTGGTCGGAACCTAGCCATTTACAGCTTAGCTGTACAAAAAATGTCCTCACACCCGCCAAACTGTTGGAAGGATTACTATAGTAGGTGCTTCTTGGAAAACCCCTCCACAAATGTCTGTTCAAAAAAGTTCATTAGGGGGGGGGGGGTCATTTACCAAAGGAAGATCATCTTTGAAAGCCTTTCGCAGAGCTCTAATCTGGCTAATCCTTCTGAGTACATGGTTACATATTAGTGCCGCAAGTGCGCCATTTATTCCACAATTTTCCACATATGTGTTGAAATGGGCATTGAGTGGACAAGTGGACTGAGATTTGTGGTTACAGTGACAAACGCTGAGATTAGACTGGGATGGTTATGCCAGGGAGTATCCAAACTGGCTTACAGACCGAAAGTGATTACGCAGCCACTAGAGCCAGAGCAGGGCAGTTGGAAATGGTTTTCACTACGAATTTACAGGCTGCGCTGCCCTAAAAAACTGCTACGTTCAGAGACCACGCTTGAAGAACTCAAAAGGCGAGGATGTTTCAAGGGGCCACGAAGGCGAAATACAAGTTTGTTTCATTAAAATATGGCACTCCTGCCCACAGTACGACCCTGCAGGGAGAAATTTGAATTTTTTTCAATATTTCGTGCATTTTTTTGTGTCAAAAAAGTATCTTCCGTGGCTGGAATAGAGCTTATTGAGTTAGCAAAGGCTATTTCTTTAAATTGAAAAAAAAAGTTGTAATTTTGTCTTCATGGCTTCTTTAACAGCACGTGCAACCGAGTGGAAAGAGTGAGTGGTTTCCCTTTATCCTACAGTAGAGGATAAGGGGAAGATGCCCCTTATAAGGGAAGGGGAGGATAAGTGCCACTCACTGTCTCGGACACCGCAACCTTGAGGGCATCCACACAGTTCGCCAGGTAGTCGAAGGAGAGGTTGTACACTGCAAGACAGGCAAAACGGCAAAAGGACATCTGGGTGACCTGGATGAAGCCAGGCAACAACCAGCCTAAGAACTTGTTGCTGGGGGAGGTGGCGAGTACTTGATGACGACATTCGAAACCATAGGTGGCGATTTCACATCTCAGCTATTGAACGCAATGCAGCCAGGATGCGCATGAATTTTTTTTTGTTTTTTTTTTTTGCTCATTTTTATGCGATAGCTTGAGCCAAGCATTATTCTAGCCACACGATTCGAAATCAAGCGGATCGCGAAGCACGGCAGGCACCCATAGTGAAATCGGTGGCATTCGTGACGAAGCAGAAAGCGGACCCCACTGACGACAAAGCTTTCTTCGCTGGCTCTGCGTAAACAGGCCTTCGTGAAGCTCTGAAAGCGCCCCTGGTGAGCAGAGGTGGCAGCAGCGCGGCTTCGCTTGAGCGATGAGGCGAGCGTCAGAACATCGAGAGGGGCCAGACGGATTTGCCCACGCACTCTCGCTATCTGCGGCGCATCTACGCATAGATCGCGCTGGCATGCAGTTTTGCCCGCTGCGGCCACCGCTCCCGTGCTCCGTATTATTTTTAGAACATCTGCACGTTTATATGAGGCCTTTCGTGCTGCTCCGCCGTTTCCCGGCCTTGCTGTTCAGCCAGCGAAACTGCGGGACTGCCTCAATCGGCTAGAGGCGGGTTCCCGGCGCTGCAGCTGTATATTAGAGCCGTGCACGGGCCGAAAATTTCGGCCCAAGCCCAGCCTGGGCCCGGTGCTTATCGCAGTAGGCCCGGCCCGACCAGACGAAGGAGGTCGACGAGCCGGCCCGGCCCGGCTTGAGACCTTAACCTTATGGCCCAGCCGGGCCCGGCCGTGTGTTTTCAACCCCAATACCGTAGGGGCCCGCGCCTGATTGGGGCACGTTTGGAAGCGAAAACTACCTAAAGGCGGGGTAAAATGCATCCTAAGGGAAATGATAACAGGCAAAACCAACATTAAACGGGCATGACAACCCCAATTAAACGCAACAATCATGCACATGTCCCTACCGCAGCTGTCCTTTGCTCAGCTACATACGAAAGAATTGAAACCAACATAAAGGTGACCGAACCGCCCAACATAAAAAAAAGATGAACCAAAAACCACCCAAACCACGGAAAAATTCATGGTAATATTGAAAAGTCTTCAAGAAAAGTAGCCGAAACCGAAATGGCCCAAACCACTGAAAAGTAAAAAAAAAAAAAAAAAAAGAGCTGGAGCTCACCTTACGGGGACAAAACCACCCGGCATTTTGTGTAGAATTTCATATTGTGCCATAATGAATTTAAACAAACAATTAAAAATAGAATGGCACCTTGGGCATTTGAACCTGATTCTTGCGATTGCTATCCAGAAACGGAACCTGTATGCCAGGGGACCAGCTGGTTCGTGTTTGTTTAAACAGGGTGTGTACTTGCTTTGTTGTTTAGTCCGTATACATTTCCTTTTCTCAAGAGCATATAGGGATGTCGGACTCGGTCCCTTTTTTTTATTGAGACGCAAAGTACACGCGTGCACTTATGCACATGTTATCGTTGCCGCTTCACTGCGTTCTATACCGACTCATATCGCTTATCTATAAAGTTTCAATCATATCAAGTGTTACTGTTTAGGCGGCTGTTGGCGCATTTAAACCACCCTACTCCCCTGTTGCACTTTTCCTTTCGTCTTCGTCTGCCGGCCACCTCCTTCCACCAGCTACGCTCGCCACCGTGTTTTCCCGCCGCAACAACGAGCAAAACTAAAGTTGAATTTTCACCTCAGTCTTTGACAGCTTCACTTTTGTTGGCTCAGAGAAGGAAACGCAACTCTGAATAGGGCACTGCTACAGAAAACAGATGGAGACGCAGGTTTCTCTAGCAGTGTTTGCAGTTCAAAGTGTTCCATATAGAAAATTTGTTTTCATCCGAACTTAGAGGTGGAAACTAGTCACGCTGAATTGTCATTCGTTGTACTTCCCTAGGCGGTGTGCCGCTGAGCCTCATGTGTTTGTCAGTTTATCCCAAGACATGCAGTTGCAGATCTCTCACACTTGGCTTGCCATATACCCACATGTGCCTCAGGGCCTAACGATAAGTCCCGTGGAATGTAAAAAGAAACCTTCTGTGTTTTTACCGAGTCAGCAACATGTAGTTTCTGTGATATCATAGAAAACCTAAGTATTTCTGCACTGTGCCTGGCCAGCCCGGGCCGTCCTGAGCATTTACATTTCGGCCCGATTCCAGCCCGCGGGCCGGTCCCGGGCTTTCGGGTAAGCCCGAGCCCGTGCACACCTCTACTGTATCAGCATCTGGAGCGGGCACAGGGACCAGACGTTGACATAGCCCTTGTTTTCAGCTTTATATGAGCAAGAATGTCCTTAAAACTGCACGTTCCGCGTCTGCAGGCGACGTCAGGCGGTTCTTCAGGCTACTTAAATCGCACCCCAGCCTGGCAAGAAACATTTCGGGGGGGCCGGAGGGGCACGAGCCCAGTGTGCCCCCCCTCCCTGGCTTCGCGCAGCCGTCGCTGAATACATAGTGTGTTGCGACGGTAATTGGAACACTTTAAAAATTTTTCCTGAGCGAACCGCCGCTCGGTTCGCGCTCAAACTTCACACGAAGGTCGCATTTTGTGGTCTATTTTGTTTGACACCGGGAACAACGACGGTACTTACCTGTTTATCCTTAAAATAAATAAAAACGATTTTCGCCTATGGGAAAATGGCGGCGATTTGGACGTGCGAGCCCGAAAACTGGGTTTTCTGATCGTCTGTTAGCTCATTTCTAGGTGTGTTTTCTGATCGTCTGCTGCACCATTTGGCTCCGTACGTGAATCCCAAACATGCGTTTCACTCTGCAGGTGGTTCCGTCGTTCCAACATCAACTTGCGCTGGCTTGCACGTCCAAATCAGCTGCCATTTTCCCATAGGCGAAAATCTTTTTTATTTATTTTAAGAATACACAGGTAAGTACCATCGTTGCTCCCGGTATCACACAAAATAGACCACAAATTGCGACCTTCGTGGCAAGTTTGAGAGCGAACAGAGCGGCGGTTCGCTCAGGAAATTTTTTTTTTAATGTTCCAATTATCGTCACTAGTTTTGAATCAGAAATGTCCCCATTCGGCAACAATTTTACCTGAATTGACGAGGGACCTCGCAGAATAGCCGAAGTGCTGAACCACATAGGTCTCGTCACCCATGTTACCGGTAATAAAGAACGTGGACGCCGGCACAGAACAGGGAGGATTGACGCCAGAACAGCACAGACTGACGCAGTTGGAGCGGTTGGAGCTAGAGTTCCTGTATATAGCTCCCGCAGGGAGCTATAGAGTTCCTGTATATAGCTCCCGAATACAGAAACTCTAGTTGGAGCTTCTGTTGTGCAAAATAACCGCCCGCCAAAAGGCTACCGCGTTGGCTTGACGTGACGTTGGCTCGGCTCGTAGTGGTACAGCGTTATCAAAGAAATAGTTTTTTTTTTGTTGTAGCTTTGCTGTTCTTGTAACTGTTTCATAATATCAGCATAAAACTGTACGGCTTTTCTTTGCCAGTAATAATTTGCTTAATATTGTGCAGAAAATTTCTCTGTCGTCTGAATCACTGGGGCTGTTTTTGACCGAGTGACAACGTTTTTAGGTTCCGAATAAGCGTAAATGTATCTAGAATATGAATTTTTTGTTTTTTTACTGCCTCTACATCCTCTGCTTACGTTACGTTTATGCCTTGACCTTTCAAGTCGTTCTTGCTGATGCGTGTTATCAGTGTCGGTCAGTGTAGTCGTTCAGGAGGCTACCGAAATGAGAAGCCTTTAATGCATTTATTTCGGTAAATTAGCTGCTGCTAGAAATATTAAAGCCTCAAACAGGCTTGTTTGACTTTGGGCTGAGGTTACTATCATGTTCTTGAGCCCAGAGAAGACTGAAAAATCACGCCGCCTGCGCCGACTAGTGCGCCACGGCACGGGAACGGAAAAACGCGCGCTGCAGTAACGGAAACACAGAAATGTCGGCGCCATCCCGTTCGTAGTTATGCGTCGAAACCCGAAAGTCGTTGCGACTTCCCCGATGCGCAAGTTTTGAACCTTAGCGCGCGTGCAGACTGCTTCTGCCGCAACGAGCGGCCACGATGCCGACGCGACGCAAGCGGCGGCTGTCGTCGCCGGACAACAGTGGCAGCAGCAGCAGCAGCGACGATTCGTTGTCGGTGTCGGACGTTACGTGCCCCGTGTGTTTGAGCCTTGTGGTGGAGCCCGTGACGATGCCGTGCTCGCACGAGGTGTGCTACGCGTGCTTCTCGAGCACCGTGCTCATCGCCAACAAGGAGTGTCCCATGTGCCGCACCCGCATCGCCTCTTGGGCCCGTCGGGCTGCCCGCGAGGGTACCCTGATCAACCGAAAACGGTGGGAGCTTATCAAGCGCCTTTTCCCGGGTCAAGTACAACGGCGGCTGAGCGGCGAAGAAAGTCGGGCAGGTAGGGTGTCTCGATGAAATTCATTTTATTTGGCCAGAAAAATACAAACTCTGGCGGGAATCCCACTTAAAAGCTGTCTTGCAAGAAGTAGCTTTCCGTGCAACGCACTTGGTCGCCTGATTGTGACGGAGCAGTTTGAGCTTAATCTGTTTCGCTACGCTTCACGAAGTTTTTACGGTGACTTGATGCCTCGCAGCTGCGAGACACGTGGTGTTGCGGCGCTCGGGAACAATGCCCCGGGCGCGTTTTCGGGCGCCGCAGTCCCAGACATGTGTGAAATGCCCAGACGTGTCTGCCGTACCTGTACCTGGTGTTGCGTCACGTTTTAGTGCCGCGCCCCGAGCAAATTTAAAACCGCGTGCAATTTAAACTGCGCGCTCGGTGACACGATATACGGCTGCAGCCGATCTTTGGCGAAAATTGATATTCATTTAGGGGCAAGTCGTAACGTGCTGAGCATCGCTGGCAACGGGCCAGGCCACCTGCTCGTGTTGCTGTGGATATAAAAGCCGTTTTCCGTGCTTTTGCGGGCCGTTCGGAGACGGGCAGATGGTGCCTGTATTCCGGCCGCTAATTATCCTTTTCGTGCCTGCCGCCCATTTAAGTGGCGCGGTTGAACGATGTTTTTTTTGTTGTTGTTATTGTCGTTGCGAAAACTTGTTCTAAATGGTCAGTCACGTCAAGCCAATGAACCCCGGTACTTGATTCTAGTGTTTCTTAATTCGATTATAAAAACTTTTGAAGTTAAAAAAACGCAAGTTATAAAAACTTTTTAGTGACCCTCGTGTAGGTTTCAAACTTGCTTTATGCGAAAACGTTTTGTACAGCCTGTGGGGATATTCAGTTTCAAAAGTTATAGAGGTCAGCGAAATGCAAGTTTGGTTCATTGAAATGACCGCTGTCTCTCGATTACAATTATGCCGATTTTATCGCAAACTTCTAACAACTACACTTGGGAAAACTGGTAAAGCAGTGGTGACTTCACCTGGTGAGGTCACCATGACGTCACGGGGTCTTATCAGCGGCCCCCGACCAAAGCCATGACAAATAATGATTGTGACGTGCGAAATTTTAAAGTTTTACAATATTGGTCTCGTTCTTGTGGTTTGGAAAAATGTCTTTTGTGGCTGAAATTGAGAGCTGAGTGGGTTACCAAAGTCGAAATCATTCAAATAAAACCATGCATTTTGTCTTCAAGGCCCCTTTAAAATTCGGCGCGAGTGTTAAACTACAAGGGGAAATAAAAACGTATTGTGTAGTCGCCCCTGATTGACTAAGCAAGTTCATTGAACCATCCTGCAGGTAAATTTGGTGTGAAAATGTTTGAGTTCCTTTGGGCTTGGTTATTGATTGCATGAGGAGGAGGAATAGGTTCATTTTTAAAGCGAAGCTGTGATGTTTTCACTGATGGCGTCTGTAACGCAGAAACGGGTGAAGAGAAAGAAAAAGAACGCTTCCTGTGGCCGAAATAGAATCTGCGTCCCTCGCGTTATGAAGCTGGCGTCTACACGACTGCTCAATTTCGACATAGTCGAAGTGGTTTGGATTTGGAGAGGGGTGCATGGACGTGCAAAATTCTAACAGAAAAATCCTGCACCCCACCGTGTTGATACGACGACGACCCGTCGCGAGAAAGCTTGGCACTCAACTATCGTCGTTAGACGGAGGGGTGCCTGATTTTTCGTTTTTTGCGTATTAAATTCTGCTATTGTATTTGTGCAAGTGTTAATGAAGCTACGTTATAGCCTCAGCCCTTTTCCCCCCTTCAGTTCGAAACTATAAACGTACAACACTTGTATTGGGTTAGTTTTAGTAGGGTAGGTTAAGTCGAGGGGTGGAGAGTGACCCACCATGCAAGTTAGAAACAAGGTCAGGTTCTTTTGGCTTGGCTGAAGTAAGATTGTTGAGCTTTTGCGAAAACTGCCACGGCGATTCCCGAGGGTGAAAATCCTGGCTGCCATGAAAATCAATGGCCACAAAAAATTAGAATGCTGGAAGCAGAGTGAAAAATTTTCCTGTTTCCAGTCTCATTTTTGTGCAACCAGAACAGATTGCCATGGCATATTTCTCACTTCGAGTGAGAAGGCTGTATACCTGCATGCTTGTAGGGATTGTTTCGGAGTCTGGTTGTGGAAAGTTGTAGCACTGAAAAAAAGGAAAGTATTGTTTGTTAAAAATAGGAGAACTGAGGTATTTATTCACTTACTGATGGGGCTGCTTAATAACGGGGCCAAGGTTGCTTTGCTCACGTGCCATGGTGATGTAGCAACTAAAGAGTTGCGCTACTTTGCACGAGGTCACATTTCCAAGTGGTGGAAGCGATATTTTAAGTGCAGAGCACTTTAGGGGTTCACCTTGCCGTCGTAGCTCGCTCGGTGGACCCAAGTAGAGCCGGCGTTCCGGCGCAGCGGCTGTTGTCACGGCGTAACACAGAGGCTTCAAAATCCGAGCGGTTTATATAGTCATAAACAATCGAAACTCGTGAACCACTGGCGCTTGTCATACATCTCCTCGTTCTTTAGCGCAAAGAAAACCGGAGGTACATTTGAGGCAAAATATACGTTCATTTAGTTGGGAACGCTCGTTGGGTTGTTTTTTACTACAGCAAGCAAAAAAAAGTGGCAGCGCAACGCTGGCATGTGCGGGAGGATAAGCAAGCACAGAAAGAACAGAACTCCTGCTGGCGCAGTTTCAGGCAGGGGGTGCGCGAGCACTGCGAAGGCGGGAAATTTGAATTGCATTGCGGGGTAGCAGTGAGCGGATAACGGTGCTACAGCCCATGTTGATGAATCACTGCTCCGCTCTTCTGACAGCTTTCACATTGAGTGCAATGGCTTTAATTTTTGAATAAGGTTTCAGTACAAGTAAGTCTTCTTTAAAGTTGTGACAGTGTCTTTAGCTTCAGAGGGATGTGATTGATTGATTGTGGAGTTTAATGCGCCAAAGCAACGCAGGCGATGAGGCGAGCTGTAGTTGAGGGCTCCGGATTAATTTTGACCACCTGGGGATCTTTATCGTGCGCCGAAATCTCGTACACACGGGCGTTTTCGCTTTTCGCCTCCATCAGAAAAGCGGCTGCCGCGGCCGGGAAATCCAGAGGGATGTGTGTCTGGCATGTAATCTTTGCGATGTAACAGTTGCAGTGTGTCCGCTGGTGGTAATTTTCATGCAACGGGCGCTGTCTCTTTGTTCTCCGTGTGGTGTTTTTGTTTCCTGGCATCCTCTTCTGAGGTGTGCTTCCATGGGAGGCCACATCCGACAGCTGGCGTTGGGGTAGATGCTTCAGAACCCATCACAGTAGAGATTAGAGCACTGCATGGACCACGATTTCTGGGGCCGGCCTGGTAGAGACTGTGCCTGAGACCGGCACGAGCCCGACAAAACGTTGAGATAAAAGCCTGAGCCCAACAAATTTTTATAATATGAGCCTGAGCCCAGCCCGAGCTAGACAGAATTTAATAAAATAAGCCTGAGCCCACCAGACTGTTTTTCGGGCTCATGTTTAGAATCGGACTTTAAAAATGAGCCAGAAAAAAATGTGGTCTCTTTAACCTAAAATAGAGCGTAGAGCAAGCATATTGAATTTAAATTTCTTTTAAACATGGGCCAATCTTTGTACAACCTAAATATCCTGAGTTCGAAAATGTGTTCTCGAGAACATCGGTGAAATATGCAATTTTTTTGAGACAGCCTTGGAACTCAAGGCACACCGAGGATCATCTAAAGAATGTTGAGAAGAGTGGATGCAGGTAAACCCGGTTATAGAGAACTGCAATATGCGCCACGATTAGTTTGATATATCCAATAGTTCGAAATAGCCGCACCCGCCTATAATGAGATTTGAGTTCGCCATGCACGGGACCCCTCACCCCCACCCCCCTCCTCCTGCCATCCCCGCATGCAGAAACGAACACAATAAAGTATGTCATTACTGTACACAAAACTACCTATTTATTGCAAGCAATGAAGCTATTTTCCGCTATAACTATACCTACTTTCCGAAAAGCGGTCATTCTGTTTCCACTTTCGTTTTGGAGGCGACAACTAGCACAGCATTCTCTACATAAGAAATAATTTGCATTAGTTGCATTCCCTGTCCTTCAATATCGAAGCAATATTGGTAAAGCACGTTGACTGCCAAAAGCACTTCATAGTGCCTGTTGTCCAGGTCTTTGAGGTACTAAAATAAATAAATAAATAAATTAAGCATTGGACGGATTTCCCTCGCGACATCCTCCACCTCTTCGGTGCCTCCAGCAGCCATTTTACATCGGTGACGGTGTCGGCGTCCGAGGGGCTCACAGTGAAGGCAATGTCGTTGTCGACACTCAGGCAATCCTCGAAGGGCACTCCTTGCAGCCAGCACAACGTCGGGAATGTTGGCGAGCTCTTCTCACATTTCATCGATGCTTCCATCTTGGTCCGGACTTGCTGACTGGGAGGGTTTATTCGTGAGTCAGGCGCGTGGGAAACAGTTCCAGAAAGTGACGGGAGTCACGTCGCTCCATGGGAGGCTCAACATCTCCATCGCAGCCAATCAACATCTCAATCGCCGTTCCGAGACCATGCATTTTGGCGGCAATTCGAGGCGTGCCGAGTTAGATATATGAGATGTGAAATTCGTTATAAGGAATATGTTTCACGTGTATTTTCGTAACTGATATTTCTTTGTTCGATATGTAGCATAATTCGCTCTATCCGGGTTCGTTATAATCGGGTTTGACTGTAATCTGTTTAGTTACGCATTTCTTGGAACAGATATCGCACCTTTCGTTATTTCGTTCATTCGTTTCACAAAGGACGCTCCTTCTTACATGTTTATGACTCTATCGCACTCTGTGAGAGCTAGTTTAGCTTGTACTTTCCTCAATTTAATTCGTTCTGGTTTGTCCCCAGCACCTATTGAAGTAGTGCCAAGTTCTCCCCGTGCTCACAAAATTGTCTACTCAAACAGTTTATTGGCAAAAAGGAAAATGTACAAAAGTTGTAAGAAAAACCCAAGGGTATGTTAGCTTATCTTTGGTGGCATGGCCGGCACGAAGTGCAAATTCCAGTTTGCGTTTATTCCTTCAAGTTTGAAAAGCAGGGGGAAAAAATTGAAGCCGTTCGACTCAATGTGAAAGCTGTCGGAAGTGCAGAGCACTGATTCGCCATAATGGGCTGTACCGCCGTTATCCACGCACTGCTACCGCCCAATGCAATTCAAATTTCCCGCCTTCGCGGTGCTCGCGTGCCCCCTGCCGGAAACTGCGCCAGCGGGAGTTCTGTTCGTCTTGTGCTTGCTTTTCCTCCCGCGCATGCCGGTGTTGCACTGCCACTTTTTCTCGCTTACTATCGCAAAAAAAAAAAACAGCCCAACAAGCATTTCGAACTAATGAACGTGTGCACTGCCGGGTATTTATGTATATTTTGCCTCAAATGTACCTGCAGGTCTTTTTGCGCTAAACAACAGGGAGTTGTATGACAAGCACCAGTGCCTCACGAGTTTCGAACGCTTATGACTATATAAACATCTTGGCTTTTGAAGCCTCTGGGTTACGCCGCGATGACAGCTGCTACAACGGAATGCCGTGTGGGTCTACTTGGGTGTAGCGAGCGAGCTACGGCAACAAGGCGAGCCCCTAAAGTGCTCTGCCCTTAAAGACAATCATGTTGTGCTCTGCGACCGGGGAGGCCCCATTCTGACCCGCTTTCTCCCACTATGCTGATGGAGCCCATATGTTTCCTTTTATTGACTTGAAGACTCTCTTAGTGCAATATGTTTTCTTGTTCTTTTTTTAATGGGGCTGTAGTGTCTGCACTTTTCTTTTTTGTTTTCATTTAACCTAAAAGATCATTGAGCCAACTTTTCGTTATCAACAATTTAAAATTTGCGGCACGTGACTGCCGGGCCTCAGGCACTGCTCGGGTCGGTTCGGGCCAACACGGCCAGAAAATTTTTTTGTTCAAGCCCAAGTCCGGCCCAGGCCTAAGCAAATACATGCTTCCCAGCCTGCGCCCAGCCCGTGGGCCGGGCTGCTTTCTGGCTTTCGGGTCAGCCCGGGCCCGTGTGGTGCACTAGTAGAGATGGCTGTCAAGAAAACTCGAGAACAGGTCCAGTGGTGCGATTGCGTCCTCTTTTTACCATCGTTGTCTCCTCCTCCTCTCTGTTGCAACGACTGAAAGGCCTGACCATTTGCCCGTTGTAGCCCTGCATATACGCTATTAGTGTTAAATCGCTCTGCAGTTGGCATTCTCAAATTAACTCTCGTGGGCCTCAGTGCACATCTCTGACTGACGTTTCCAAGCCGAAGGCCACGTTGTGCTGCTGAGCATGAGGACACAGGTTTGATTCCCGGCCGCGGCAGCCGCTTTTCTGATGGAGGCGAAAAGCAAAAACGCCCCTGTGTATGAGATTTCGGTGAACTTTAAAGATCCCCAGGCGGTCAAAAATTGATCTGGAGCCCTCCACTAGGCACGCCTTATCTCCTGTGTAGCATCGGCGCTTTAAAACCTACTATCAAATCAATTGTGTCGAAAGCTGCAGCGCATCTGCTAGGTCTACCTTCAGTTACTGCACCCAAGGATTGGCAGTGGCGTAGAGGACGCGTGCGTGTTTGACTTGCATGGCTTAGGCCGAGGGTTCAAATCCGAGTCCCAAATGCACTCAGGTTTCTTTTCTTTTATTCTCTTTGCGCCAACGTCCGTTTCCAGAACCATCACTCTGTCACGCCATACACGGGATTTTTCATGTATGGGGCATTTAACGCTTTTGCATTCTGACTCCCTGGCGTTCCATAGATCCTTCAGCAGGCATTCCAGGCACTGTTCGTCGAACTCACTTGCCGCGGGAGCTCAATGGCTAAGGCGTTAAGCTGCTGAGCCCGAGTACGTGGGTTTGATTGCCTGCCACGGCGGCCCTTTTCAGAGAGAGGCAAGAAATGAAAATAATCCGGAGCCCTCCACTATGCTATGCCTCATAGCCAGGGTGTAGCTTCGGTGTTGTAAACCCCCCAAATTTATTTATTTTTCTTAAACTTTGACAAAATTGAAGCACCGCCTTCTTAGAACTTGCCTAGCCAGTCGTGGCCTAGTCGTGGCTCTGGTGCATGAGAGCAGCCCCAATTGGCTGCTATGATTTTTGTGTGATGGTTAGTAGTTGCGGTTGTTAAATGAGGCTGATGCTGCTTAAGGGACACAGCCACCTCAGCTTTGCATCTGCATTCATGCATGTGTGCATGTGTTTAACCTGCCATTTACCCTTAAAGCAAACGTGCAACTACAGAGGTGCTGTTTTTGCAAGTTGGTTTTAGCACCAAGCTGGCATTATTTGCGGCAAGGAAGTGCAACTTCCGTATGATTTGTCGCAAAATGTCAATATATTAATGGTTAAGTCGCCGTTTGTAGGAGTCTTGTTTCCGTCACCAAGATGGAGGGAGGGAATGATGAGGTACCACTCTTTAAAAATACATGCAAATACATGCAAACGCAGAAAATACCAAAAGAAGGCGAACAGGTATCGCCCCTCCATATAGTTCTGCACAGTACGGTTTGCGATATCATGAAACTTGTTTGGTGGAGCAGGACATTGGTGAAGCTTGCTCAAGCGTCTTTTTGAAACAAACACCGAGGCAGCAGAGACATGCAAATGTAAAATAAATGCATGTGCTAGCTTTTGCTGAGCATATTTGTTTCAGAAAGCGACGGACCTTACCTTTTGAACACTATTTAGCAGGTTCTTTTACTGCAACTGCTGATAAGATTTGTTTTAATTTTGATTCAGTGTATTGCATAGGCGTAAGTACCTTCAGAAGACGTATGCGAGTATATGCATCAGCTATTGTTGCCACTTTCCCCTGTTGTTTGTTTATATACAACAAACGAATGACAAAACTGCATGATTACTGCTGCCACAGGGTAGGTAAGGGACCGGCTGTCAGCTGCAGTGCTGGGAAATTCCACGGGTAGTCTCTACTGCTTCTCCTACGTGGCAGCAGCTCCCTTTCTGAAAACGCCTTAAATAACTTTGTGGATGGCCCGTCTTCCTGATGTGCGTTGTGTTCTTCTGTGTGAGGTAAAAATGAAAGGAAAACGTGAGAGAGAAGTGACAGTTTTAATTGTGTATTTTCAAAACAAGCAAAGCATCGTTTGCCGTCGAGGTAAAACAAGAAGTTAATCAGTGTGTAGTCTCTTTTTAAAGAACAGTGCTCCCCTGTGGTGTGGTGTTGAGCCCTTTGTTGTCTGCCCCTACCTTAAAGGGGAATGGTAGCCCTGGAGACAGCACTCGTCTGCGCATTGCCGGCGGTGTCTTTGCATTAGTAGCAGGTGACGTGAGGATGCAGTCATCTGAGATGTCTTCACCCTTGTGACTGCCTTAGAGGAATGGACGACCTCGATGGGAAACTAGAAAGAGACTTTGTTGTCATTATGGCAGTCCGCTTGCGAGGAGCAGGAGCAGGAGAGAAAGGTTTATTAGGAGGGAAAAAGAGAAAAAGAAGGTGTCGCGATTGTCCCAGGGGTGGTGCCCTCCTTCCAGGGCCCCAGACTCTTCTGCTCCTCTCCGGGCTCGAAGAATTAAGTCCTTCTGAATCCCAAAGTCGGAGCTGGTCAGAGCTGCCTCTTATAGCACGACTGTGCATCTGGCCTTCGGTAAACGCCACTTGCGAGGCCGCCATAGTTAGATTAACGTACCTTTCCTCCCTTCCCCACTTTCCCGCAGGCCAGGTGGCATCCCAGTAGTCTGAGTAACTTTCTTCTTCTCCTTGGCCCCACCCAGGCACCCCTCAGCTGAGTGTGGGTCCGCGGCTGCTGTCTGCGCCGGGGGAGATCCGGCAGGAGTGGGAGGAGCAGCGTCGGCGGGCGGAGGCCGAGTGGAAGGAGGAGCGGGAGCGAGAAGCCCAGGCGGGGGAGGCCCTGGCCCAGCGGCTGGCCTCCGAGGAAGAGCGGCTGCTGCAGGAGAAGCGGCGGCAGGAGCGCCGCGACCAGCGCCTGGCCTGCCTCTGGGGGGTGTTCGGGGACACCCCCGCCGTGCTGGCCGCCGCGCCCCTCGTGGGCGCCCTGCTCACCCCGCCGGAGGACGACGACAACGACAGCGCCTCCTCCTTCCTGCCCCCCGAGGAGCGGCCGATGCCGCCCCCGAGGATGCTGGCACTGCCCGCGCCGCCGACCCCACCTGAGGGGGAGGAGGTGGAGGAGAGGGGAGGACATGACCTCCGCAGCAGAACTGGTGAGTGGCTCCTATTGGACCCCGAAGAAGTGTGCGTTGCGTTGCGCCACGTGTTTAGAGCTGCTGGAGGAAGACAGTCCCAATGTACTATCATGACACGTTGAAATACAAACAACGGAGAGTGTGGCTTTCAGTACATGCCACACATCCTGGTAACGGGCTGCGTATGCACAGTACAAACAAGTTACCAAGAGTCCAAGTCCAACCTTGGTGTGGAAAGACCATCGTTCGGCATTTGAGCCCTTTGGTTCGTCTTCCCACCACGTTCGGCACTTGCTCACGCGAGCATTATCTAACTTCGTCGCTGTGCTGAGCGAAAACGGTGCACGCAGCTGTATTCCTTTATTTTTTTATTTCGTGCTGAGCGTGGAACAGACGATGGAGAGATGATAATATTTTGATATTAAGGTTGGTCACTAACTATCGTAACCTCTTCGCACTGCGCATACGCAGCCCGTTGCCAGGAGAGCACAGCATGCACTGAAAGCCACGCGCTTCGTTGTTTGTATTTCAATGCATCACGATGGTACGAGAAATTTTCAGCGGAAGAATACGTTGATGGGCAAGTCGGGACTCAATTAAACGTGACATAGCAGCGCGAAAGGTAGACGAGACACACAAGACACACGTGTCCTGTGTGAGTTGGAAATTGTAACAAAGAAGATGCGACTCCTGGCACATAACGCACCACTATTGTCATTGTACATTTGCGATCCTTCGCCGTTAAAATAGTTCGATCGGGCTTCTTGTGGCTGCATTCTCTGGCGGCGCAATCTTTACGAGTTGGCTGTTCCATGACAGTGTGTATTGTGAGTCTTCATCTACTTTTCGTACTGCCACATCTCGTTTAACTGAGTACGAGCTTGGCCAGCAACCTATTCTCCCGCAACGCCTCTAAAAGAGCTTCCGGCTGGGTTAGTTGGGGAGTTGCTGCCATGGCTTGATGCGCAACAGAAAAGGTGGAATGCTGAACACAGAGTAGGCAAGACAGCCAGTACTTTGTGTTTGCCGTCTGTTTCTTGTTGTGCATCAAATCATGGGAGCAACTGGCCAACTAGCCCGGATAGAAGCTCTTTTGGAGGTGTTGCGGGAGAATAGGTCGCTGGCCAAGTTCATACTTGGTTAAACGAGATGTGGCAGCACAAAATCAAAAGGCAGATGTAAGCTTACAGAAGACACAGGACAAGTGTGTTTTGCAAGTTTTAGTTTGTCTACCTTTCACACTTCCATGTCTCGTTTAACAGAGTTATAAACTTGCCCTACAACATATCCTCCTGCAGCACATTTCTACAGTGGGGCTTGTCTTTGTGTGCAGCACTTGTACTGTGGGTCTTGCAAGCAAAGCAGCATTTACATGTTGGCTTGAGCGATAAAAAAAAATTACCTAGTTCAAAAGCTCGAAATTATGCTTCAAATCATATTCTCTTTCAGCAGAAACTGTCCCACGCAGCTCATTCTCCGTTCGACTTGTCTATCCTGTCCGTTTCACCTACTCGTATCATTCATCGCAGTGTGGGAACGCATTCATATTGCCTAAAATTTAGCTCATTGTATACTTTGTACTTCAGCTTAGGAATTTTTACATTGCATCAGCCAAAAGTTTATATATCCCCTATTGTAGCAAAATTCTACTTAACTCTACTTAACTAACTTCGCATCACTCGCCAGCTCAGGTTTGTGCGGTAAGACAAGCGTGAGCGATGCCTCTTTCATATTTTTGGCCAAATGTTTTTTAAGCAACCCCCTCCCCTGGGTGAAGCAAGTTTCCTGGGAAATAAACATGCAACCTTCATATGGGGGCTCTTTGCTTGTAGCTGTTTTATTTAACATGCAGTGTTGTTCGTTTGCCAGTTTTATTGGTTTAACTGCTTAGTTTTAAGGCCTTTTTTATTTATTCTTTGTGGTGGCTGTTGCCTTTTGTACTACGATTTTCACTTTCGGTTATTTTTTTTTTACCCTGATTTTTTCCCCCATTTTCCTGTTTAATTATACAGTTGAACTCCGCAATAGCAAATCCGCCGGGGAAAGCCAGAAAATTTGCTTTTGCGAGAACTTTGTTGCCACGGAAATGAACATATAAGGCGGAAATTGCTCACAAACCTAACGTTTATTTCAGAAACTTGGCTATATTATTTTGCGAGCCTTATGTTGCAGCAACTTCACAGCTCGGCTCTCGCACTGCAAATAGTGGTTCATTGCCGGTCATTGTCGTGCTGCCTAAGAATGGCCGAATCGAGTCGGACATCCCAAAACATCCCATGGGTTTGCCTTGTCTGCACGTTTTCTTTTTCTTCTTGGCCCTCAGCACTGAGCATGGAAGCGAAGTACAGCTTCTTCTGTTGGCTAACTTTGCCACACAGTGGCCCCTTGTTGTTCCAGTGCTGCTATTAAAACCAAGAGAGCACCGCTTTGTCAATGGCCGGCACTGTTTTGTTTTGCGCACGTGCGCCATTGAAGAGTTGCAGCCTTGTTTGTCAAAACGGTAGAGAGAGGGAGAGAGCTGCACGCGGTTCCAAACTTTCAACCTCATCGGTGCTTTCCTCCCTTCCTCCACTTGGGCAGTAGCGATGAAAACAGCTGGCAGTGGCATCTTATTGAGAGCAAACATGCTACAGAGTTTGCGCAATTTGAGTCTACCACAAAATGCATTTGAGCACCTTTTGGATACTGTTAGCCCCAAATGGGTAGGCAACGTGTCGACTGGACTTGAAGTGAATATGGTTAATGCAGGATCGCTGTCCAAAAACAGTTCATTGCCAAGAGATAAGAAATACATGGGCTTCTATAGGAATTCACCGGGGATCTTAAAACATTTTGTTGCCGTGGGAATTTCTTAGTTGCGGGGTTTGACTGTATAGTACAGTCCTTTCTTTCCCTTTTCGTTTCCGTATCGCCATCCTGTCCGTATCAGATATGGACAGGTCCGTATCCGATACGGACAGGTCCCGTCCCTTTCTTTCGTGTTCTGCTTGTTCCCTCTTCCTTGGGAGTGTGGTAACCCGTTCTCTTTTCTCCCCGTCCACATCTTCACTGCTGCAGACCCCACCCTGGAGGGCATGCAGCTGACGCCGGTCCGGGGAGCACTTGTCGCCCGGCTGTGCTCGCGCAGTGTGCAGACCGCACTGCTGCAGACACGGGAGCAAGAGGCTCAGACGAGCGAGCCCGGGGACAACCGGGACGGGGAGGAGGCAGACGAGGACGCCGATCAGAGCATGCGTGACGCCCAGCTGGAGGAAGACCTGCGCCTGGCGCGGCGCATCCAGCGAGCTCTCAATCGGCGGAGCGATGAGGTGGCGGAGCGTGTGTACGAACTGCGCTCCAGGACTGCCCACTAGGTGGGGGAGGGGGAGGGAGTTGGGCGTACTTTTTGTCGGGGTTCTCTGTTGAAATTTACCACTTGGTCACGCAGTTCGACTGGCATCCTAAGGGTTGGCCAGCGCAAGTTGAGAGCTGTGTTTTATTTGTTTGACCTGGTCAGTTTTGTGCGGTTAGCCTCTTTTGGAGTTCCACATTTCGCTGGGTCTGTGGGATCGATTGATGTTCTAAGGGAATGTTGGAGTTGTTTGATTTGATCAACCTGATTTCTTTTATTTGGTTAGTCGCATTCGAAACTCCATATTCGAGTTGGCCCTGCAGCATGGCTGACATTAAAAGGTTGGCAAGTGAGCATTGAGAGTCGTTTTATTTGGTTAACCTGGTCAGTTTAGTCCGGTTAGTCTTGTTTGAAGTCCCGTTGGTTTTTTGCTAAGTGGGCATGTTTTCATGAATTACCTCTGTTGGCTGCGCTGAGAAGTGGAAACCAGTTGACCGTGACATATTTTACTGGTTGTTGCAGGGGAAAAAAAATTGCTGCATGTTCATTATTTATTTCTGCGCATCATTAATCTCTTTTTGTTTTTATTTAAATAGAGCTGTGGTACTAATCACCCCCCACGTGCACGGCACGGCACATCGTCTCAGCTCTGCAGTAGCTATGCAATTGGAGCATCACGTTCCTCAGGCTTCATTCACTTTTTAGTAGACGCACGATTTGACCTCTCAGCAGCCGCTGGCACAAAATGTAGGTTTCGTTTTGCGTTTGAGCTTTCTGAAATGAATTTCCCCCTCTACGTATGCTCCGTAGGGTGACTGCTTCAACGGATCAAAACATAGTGGGAGTGGCTCCAACCGTCCGTGGTTAGCAGGAACAGAAAGGTTCACTTCGAATAGCACGGCTCTTACTTGTTTGCACCCATTGCGTTCCGGCAGTGATAACACAAACGGCCCAAACATGGTGCTTCACTCGGCCCGTACGTGTGTGCACAAATGCGTGAACATTTACCTCGAGCCTTGGTGGTCGGTGTTTCTTAATTAGAACACGGCTCGTGAGAAGGGTCGTCTTAACAGAACCCCCTCGAGGAAGAAGAAGAAAGAATGGCCGCTAATCTTGCATCTTTTTGCGGAAGTTGCAAAGTGGTCGGGTCGCCGTCTCCTCCTAGTCCTTGAGTAGCACGGAAAATATTGGTGTCTGTGAGGCTAGTCGCTTTCAGCGAATGCTTCAGTGGTGAAGGGCTGCCGGAATGTTCGGTGACGATGGCTTGACAAGTGTGAACACAAGAGCGTCAAGGAGCTCGTGGGGATAGAAAACCATCGTCGGTGGTATGAAGAAATTCTGATTGGTCCTTTAGAGCAGGGGTTGGCAACCTTTTCAGGTGGAGGACCGCGGTGCATAAAGTCAATGTAGCGGATAGCCGGATGGCAAATCGAAGCGGCTTTGCAGGCAGAGAGAAAAAAATTAAGCTAATTGACAATCATCGTCGTCATCGTCAGCCTCGTTGTGCCCACTGCAGGATGAAGGCCGCCTCCCAAATTGGCAATAATATTTGACAATAATTAGTAATAACCTGCCTAAAGGCCCAACCACATGCACGCGTAGAACCGACGTACTCGCACAACGACGTAAACTGGTGTAAGCGCTTAAGGAACCGGCGTACTCCGGTGTACGCCGAATGCATTGCTACGTGCTTGTTACACCTAAGTCGGAGCCCGCCAGACATCGACGCTAACTTTCGGGGCACTTGGAGTTGACGTATACCTCGGCGGTGATGTTATCTGGTGGTCTCAGGTCGCATAACAAGACAGCAAATCGATAAATAAGCTAACTTTACTATTCGTTATGCGATAAAATGCAGTGATTTTTAAAACACGGAGAGCAAATAAACGGACAAAACACGTGAAGCAACGACCAACTGTGGGAGCGAGGCAGTTTACGCAAAATGTAGTGGAGGGTTTTGTGCCTGCCAAGTATGCGTACTAATCCTTAATGTTTTTTAATGTCCCAAGAACTGTTTTAGTTGTTTCTGTATTAAATATACGTTCCTTTGTGAGGATAGGCATTATTTGTTTTATTTGAGTTAAAATGCAGTCGACCTGGTCGCCACAAAGCTGAGTCCGTGGTAGTCGAGCCACACTGCACGACGCATTGGTTTACGCGCGCGTTGCGGTGAAATGTGGTTACTCGCCCTCACCGACGTCGTTGGCCGGCGTATGTCGCTGCAGGCGTACGTCGATTTTATGCGTGCATGTGGTTGGGCCTTCAGTGTGAAGATGGGGGACAATGCCAACGGGAAGCGATCAATCCTCCGTTCTTGTCTCCCGTTCAACCCCATTTAAGGTGAAAACTGGCGTGTCGGCCTTCGTACACGAAATGCCGTGGGGCCGCATAATACTGCCCCGGGGACCGCTGGTTGCCAACCCCTGCTTTAGAGGGGAAAGTTGTCATTCCTTGTGGGGGCTGCGATCCTGACGTCATCGTTCATCTGCTAGGCCTCTGCTAGGGGGACGTGTGGTGGGTGCAGTGCCATCTTATCAGTGCCGGCACTCTTCAGAGTTGTCTTTCGAGAGGACAGATTGCACATCTGCGTCCGGACTCCTACCCTTTATTTGTCCCAAGGCGGCGACCTTACTTAGGCTTTCCAACGCTCTCTCTCCCTGGGGACTTCCTTTCTGGGGCAAAAAATGTTTTTCTTTTTTCGTCGAACAAATCTTTCGTTTTACTTTTCATGTCCATATGGCCTGCTGAGTGTGTTTGATTTTTCGAGATGAGTTCTTGTCATTTATGTTGAATGCAGTGGCAACAGGCGCACATTTTATGTACATAATACAACTGGGTAGCTCGATATTTTTTACGATGTGCGTGGACAAAGTTCGCTTGTTATGTACATACATAGTTGAGTGACAGCAAGTGACAGCGAGGCAACTGGTCATATTGTTGCTTTCACCCTGAAAATGTTAAAAAAGTAAATGTGAACCACATGGATATTTTTGAAAAAAAAAAAGAAAAACGTGCCTCTGCCTGGTTTTTGAACCCGGCTTAATGATGCCAGCTAGCACTGAGGGTAAACCTGTACTTGTAATGGTCTCCATCACTGCATCCAAGAATGGCTGTTGCAGCAGTCACTTGTGCTTGGTGCCTTGAGGTAAACTGGTCACAAGTTTTTTTTTTTTTTTGTCCATCTCCAACTCTGGCGTAAACTGCACTCTGCAGCACAAATAAGACTGCATTGAAATGCGATAAGTTTTTAGCTACGGGCTTTTGCATTTTTTAGCCTACTGTATCGTGCTTGGATCGAGGGGTGAATGCGTGTGTGTGAGTGCTGCGTTTTTTGCGAGCGTGTTTTTCTATGGCGGAGATCTAGAAGTCTTGTGCGTTGCGTGGTTTTCTCGCACTCCTGTCGGCCACGTCCACTCGTTCTTTGCAGTGACTTGAGGCGCATGATTGTAGTGTACTTGTTTTAAGCATACACTGTTGCCTGGCTCAGAGCAGTACGTTTTTGGCATCGCCGATATTGTTTGTCCCATGTACAGTTCACTTGATGGTTTCTTTTTTTCACCCATGCTTGCCGTGGTGTGTGGGCACTTGGCACAAACAGTCTTGGTCCGAGACCAGAAGGCGATTGTTGCATTTAACGAGTATCCTCGTTTAGATTTTATTTATTTTTTTTTTTTAAGGGCAAGTGTAGCATCCCGAGTGGCCAAATTATTCACGAAGCACTCGTGGGTTATGTCATGCGCTCGAATAAGCAAGACTGATCTGTGGAGAATGCTATTTAGCTCCGATTTGCATTTACTCAGGCAATTTAGAACAAATTCGTTCCTGCTCTGTTGAATGTGACATATCCCGCTTTTTGGGTGTTCGTTGCAGCATGAAATGATGCATGCTGTGTAAAACTAGTGTTTAGTGGTTTTTATGTCTTTTTTTTTGTTCACAGCAAGTTTTTAGTTTGGGGGCGTTTTGTTTGTTTCTTTGTTTTAGCGAGAACTCTGAGCGTTGTATCCATTTTTTTTTTGTTACTCCATGTAGCTGTTTTAGTTCGATTTGTGTGTGGCAATGCTCTTCTGTTCACCCAACTCGTCGATTGTAGGAGTATTGCGAACTGTTGAGTGTGCCGTTGTTTTTAGACCTGCGCGCCGTTTTGAGTGAATGCATTTACGTTTTCGTTTGACTGAATCTGGCTGTGCTGGAAATAAGCTACAGCCAGTGTTCTTTAGTTGCAGATTTGGTCATGTGTCAGCTGTGATGCCTCATGTACCGTTTGCTGTAACTAGGAGTCATCCTGAAGCACGTTTTGAAGAGAGAGAGCGACAGTGCCATGGCGTGTAACGCGTGTGGTCAGGAAAACAAAAACAGGCTATACTAGTACCATCATCCCACCCCATTTTTCTTTGTTTTGCTTTGGTTTGTTTTGTAAAAACTGGGCAAATCTCGTTTGTTACTGGATTTTTTTGACTGGTGGGAATTTTTTTTATACCTAGAAATAGCTCCTTTACCTGCATTTAGGAAGCTAAGATTCGTGTCGGTTGAATAAAAAACAACTGCGGTATCCGAAAATCTTGCTTTAAGGGCAAGGAGTGCAGTTGTACAAATGATGGTAACTTTCGAATGTTGAATGTATAATCCGATATATTGGGCTTCAAATAGTATCGCTTGCAAAAAAAAAAAAAACTGGCCATTTGCGACGTGTTTTACACTTGGAAGCGTGGTTAAGTAAATTTGGTGGCAGGGTATTGTCCATAGGGTGAAAAGTAAGCAATGCTCTGGGAAAAGCACAGACACAATTGACTTTTGCAGCGAGCTAAATGTTCGTGATGTCACACTTTCAGTGGTAATGAGGCATGGTGCTCGGTTGGAAACAGTTTAGCTTCTTTATGTTTGATTTATGCCGTAGCAGATTCATTTACGAAGGCTTTTTTAGACAAACCATCGTCTTGTACCCATTGGTGCAGCTTACTCATGAAGCTGTAAATTTCAGTTTTCATGTTGACAGTCACACACTATTCCCTTGGACCCTCGTCAGAAAGGGTTAAATTACAATAGTTGAAACGGGTGTGTTTTATATAGTTTTCTTTCTTGCGTGACATGGTGTATCATGTGAGGGGGTAAGCTTTTCAAGTTCGTGCACTGTCTAATCACGTGTTGGAGGCTTGAGTGTTTTACTTTGAGGCAGAGTGTCTCTTGGGAAATGTTTTGAAACGAGTACACTGCGAGTTGCAAACAGTGCACGTTTTGTAGGTTTTGAAACGCTGTAAATATGCGAGAAGACTGTTAACCAATAAATTGCCCCAGTATGAGGAACCTTTTCTGTCTTGTGTTCTTGTCTAAGTGTCTGTTTGCAGCGGAGCTGTTAGCACAACATTTTGTGTCTTATGCGCCTTTCTTTGTCATTAAGTGCGCCATTCGGCAAAGCGAACTTTGTGGCAAGAGAGCCAACCGATGACAAGATGGCAGTGTGCGCGGATGCAGTGAACTATGCCTTGCACATCGGAGGGTGCCGCAGCGATACTGTTCCATCAGCTGATGACGACAGATTTGACAGGACCTGGAGGCACGTGTGTTTATGAGACTTCAAATGGCTCGTCATTGTCCTCGGTCATTAGTCGTGATCATTTTGTCTAATGTGTTATACAAAAGTGTGAATGTGCCGCTTCCCATTCACATTTTTGAACAGCGAAGCTGTCCGCAGTTAAAAAAAATTACACCATCTTCCCGTAGGGGAACCCTGAGTAGTATGCAAAGCAGCCATGAGGTCGACTGAAGTTCCCATTAGTTTTCAGCTCGTCGCTTCCGTTGACGTTCAGCTTCGCGTGCCTTCGTTGTATCAGTAGCTTCTTGACGTGGTTTGAATGGGTGAAGGACAGAAGGCGCGTTCGTAGCACATGCTCCCGTCTCGGTTTGTAGCGCAGTGGGTAGAGCACCACGTACCTCCTGTTGCAGCCAGGGATTCGTGGGATCGAAACCGGGCGCCGCCTAACTACTTCTCTTTATAGTGGACTGCGCTGACGTCAGCCCAAACGCTGACTGGGCTGAAGAGACGCACATGCGCAGTAGAGTGCGGACGGTGGACAACGACAACGAGGGAGGGAGTGACACAGCCCCGAGCATGAGATGCTTTGCATCTAAAATACCAAGAAATTGCTGAGCGCGCTCCCATGAGCACGGGCCTTGCAACGGCCGCCCAGCATCCCCTGTGCACATTTGTCAAGCCAGCATACCAACTTAGGGAGATTGGCCAAGATTGCGGTGACCACCTGGCTGTCGAAAAAAACAAATGCCGAGCGCTCGCGTGTGCGTGCTTTACGGCGACCGCCCAGCGTCCCGGCGCACGTTTGTCAAGCTAAGCATACCTATTTAGGCAGGTTGGCCAAAAAAACTCCAGCGTTCCCCGTAATTGACCTTTTCCACAACAAGAATAGCACTAGTAGCGGCTTCTACAAAAAGCACAACTGGGGGTCCTTTAGACCACGGTGTAAGATATACATTTAGGTGTGGACACAGCAGCCCAAAAATCTGTCAAATAGAGTTGGTGGCGCCGTGGCGCCACGCGTGGACCTTTGATTGAAAGGACATCTGGTGGCAGAACTCTTAATTAAGCTTCGAAGCGACCGAGGCTTCAAGTGACTTGAACAACAACTGTCCGAAGCCAGGTGGTTTGCAGGCACCAGCGGCATGCTCGTAAAACATTGTTTGAGCTCACCATGTGAGCTCGCACAAAGCGATCTTAACGCGTAATTTATTGCATTGTTTAAACAGCTGCGAGATTTCGGGCGTTCTAAGTTCATTAAGACGCGCGCGCAGCTCCTCAGAACATTGGACACCGGCAGTAAGTTTGACAACATCGATTCGTCTCCGCTGCTTCGTGCATGGACTTACCCCAGTTGTGTAACGTCATTTACGACGAAGAATTATCAGCGTACTCACCGCCAGTTTAATCCATTTTGTAAAATGGATTGGATTAAACTGGCGGTGAGTACGCTGATAATTCTGCCTACTTTCCTTGTATGTCAGGGCGTTGTTCCGGAAGCGGACGCTATCTTTTGCCGCTGTTTGCACGGAGTAGCTTGGGGGGCTGTAGCCAACAGTAAAGTCGACGGCACTGCATCGTTTGCGAGCGCACACCTCTTCGACATTCAGTAGTACATCCCCTCAAAGCACCAAAAAGAACCCTTTCACGCAACCGCACTCTCAGAAAAATGCTGACCGCAAGTAGCATCATTTTCTGCTGGAGATGGCTGCAGAGCACGCATTCATTCGTTTAGGATCGCAGGTGACGCTAATTACTGTCACGTTTTCTTGCCATCCGTTGCAGTACGTACTCAATAAAACATTTGCACTCCATTTTTTCTTTTGCACAAGCATAAAAAGCGCAGCATAAAATCTCATTTGTGTGAGTGCTCAACGGCTACTGCGGCACACATTCCCTTCGGTTTATACCTTCTTTTGATTGTTATCGACTCAAAACACATGCTTAGAACACGTTGAAACACTGGGGCGAGCGCAAAGGCTTTCGCACGGCTTTCTTCAAATTATCATCTGCACCCCCGGCCGGCAGAACCAGCCAAGCTGCGGCGAGCAGAAATCGAGCTGACGACCGGTTGCGGAAGCTGCTGAGAAGGCCCGACAAGGAGCCGAAGAGACCCGAACACCTCCGAGTGGGCGGCGCTCGGGCAGCTTCTTTTCTCTGCCGCTGGAGGGCGCTGCAATCAATGGTCTCAGCGGCGCCAGTTTGGTGACTTTATCAAAACGAAGAGCACACGTTCGTTTTGCAAGCTGTGTCCTCACCTAATAATATATCTTACACCGTGCTTTAGACCATGGTTGTTTGGTGGTACACTGGTGCTGTAAGGGCAATCACGGAGAACGCCCTTTGTGACACCCTGCGAGACTCTGGTGGCACGCATATTGCGATTTAGCTTTTTTTATTTCGAGTTTTGCAATTTAACTTCATGCGCAAAGTTCGCATTTTGGGTGCGTTGCTGACAAGCAAACGTTTCGCAACGCCAGTGACATGCCGTCTGATGACTTAGCAATTTCGCAGCGTCTACCAAATATCAGCCGCAATCTGGCTGGAGTTGGAACCTAGTTGCCAACCGTACACGTCATCAGTGGCGACTTGGATAACACCGAGCCCCCAAAAGTAATGGCGGCGCCTCCAAGTGCATGCGTGGATAAAGCACTTAGAAAAGGCCCATTGTGGCAACACTTGCATGGAACGAGACAGACTCCAGCGTTCGCCGTAATCGTGGCAAAACTTGCTCGGAATGAGAAAGACACGTCATAGCGCACGCCCCTCCAAGGTGATGTCCAATGATTACCGCTTCCAAAAAAATGAAAGAAGCTCCCTTATAGCAACAACGATGAAGTAAAGGTCGTTGCAGTAGCGAAGAAGAAGCAAATGGGCTGCAATCGTGGACTTAAAAGTTCGTGTTGGTCATGAAGGTTGCGCACAGCTTCGCTACCTTCAAGTCTTGTGCTTTAGTGTGAGCTTCCTTCATTTTTTTGCTAATGAGAGGCATTATCATGAATCTGCGTGTCGTTTTGGTTGGGAGGGGACAGCACGTCTGCTGTGACAGTCTGGGTCCTCCTCCTCAGCCGCTTTCATGAGGAAGGGAGGGGATTGCTTTACCTCTACCAACATTCCCCATTTCAGTGACGGGCTCTGAGATGGTGCCCTGAGCAAAGAATGTTGCACCTTGTGTCCCCAAAGCCCCCACTCGATGCCTCCAGCATTGTTGCCATGAGTGAGGCAAAGGTAATCCGTTACAGAAGTCCCTTAGCAGACAGACATAATACAATTTACATTACGGCTGATAGAACCCTGTATCGTACAACCATAGCAACACATGTATCTGGACGTGGAGGACAGCTGTAGAATGCCAATTTTTTACAACTCCCCTGTAAACTGTCAAGTGGATTAAACTATATATATGGCTAACAAATTGTCTTTGCATTCGATATGGCGTAATTTCTTTAGGTACATTCGTAGCACAAGTTACAGCCACCTTGGTGATTTTTTTTTCCGTGAGCGCTAGCTGTTTACAGCTGAGGTGGTTATCAGCTGTGCTCATTAAGCGTCCAAGAAAAGACATCGTCACTGCCAACTGGAAGCGACGGCACGGCAGCCAGCAGCTGGAATCGGGAGGAGTGACAACTGGAGTGTGGAGAGGAGGAAACGTGTTGTAGGCTTGCCAAGCGTGGTACTGCTCCAATGGAGAAGGAAGAAAGGATAACGCAATCTCGGCAAGCACTGCGTTTATGCAGTTAGGCTTGTTCTGTCCCCTTCAGTGCTCACACAGTTCTTTGCAGGCACGGTTGGCAGCCGTGAGCGGAGGGGGCACCATCGTACCAAAGTGCCTCTCCCACAGAACTATTGCCAGCAACAACACTATCACGTAACTACAGAAAGTGGCCCAAATGTAACCACTCTTGGTAGATTTACCACTTTCTCATAAATATAATCGAATGGTTTAATTAATTCCAGTTATAAAAAGGTATAACCAGTAAATGGTGTCTAATTGCAAGAACTTGCAAATACTTTTCAAGTCTCCACCGTGGCGAGCTCTTTGTGCAAAACGATGGCACCACATGGCCAAGTGCTGGTCCTGCCACGACACTTGCAAAATATACATTTTGAAACACAGAAACTCGCCTCATGCTTTCACGGCCATTTCTTATTAATAAGTGTAGATGGGCAGTCGGGCTTTTTTCCACAAGCTTTTAATGCTCAAATCATTTGGCAGAGTTGAGTAGAGACAACTCACTTGCTTTTGATGTGCATTAAACTTCCTTAACAAGCTCTCAAGTCTTCCATTGTTATGAATGTAGGGTTTAAAAACAGTGCCTTGTGTGTGCTTGAGGAACTTAACGTCTCGCAGCATCCAAGACACAGAAACTATGTATATATTGTAGAAATGACTGCAACGCCGAGTAATAAAGACCGCTTGAGCTTAGATGTGGCATTTACCGTTGCAACCCAAGTGTGAAAAATATTGTTACAATGTAGGTACCATGATTAAAAATACACTTACCCTATTCGAATATAAGGCGAGGTTTTTTTCTAAAATCCCTGTGTCAAAGTCATACCCTGCCTAATATATACAGGGTCAGGGTGTTCCACCTAACTTTAGCCAGAGTTTAAAAATATGTCGATGCACTCTAAGGCAATGCAACCAAATGCATGTTGCTCACTTTTGTATGTAGTTTCTTAGGCTATTTTTTTGTATTTACCGAATTAGATAATTAGTCAATTTTAATTAGCCAACTTTCGAACCAACGAAGCTAGGAAAAAAATCCCAATTAGAAAGTTGCAGAGCGGTTTTCAAGATGTCCGAATAAACAGTTTCTGTCTTTCTATCCATTAGTGTATTAGTGTTTTCCAGCTTACTGAAAATGCCCGCGAAATACAAAAAAACATCACGTGACGTGCCGTAGAGCACTGCACGGGCCTGATTTTAAGGCCCGAGCCCGCTTTGTGAAGCCCGAGCCCGACCCGGGCCCGGGCATTCATAAGTGAGCCTAGCCCGGGCCCGGCCGAGGCCCAGGCCCGTCGTCTCAAGCTCAGGCCCGGCCCGGGCCCGTCGTCTCAATCCCAGGCCCGGCCCGGGCCCGTCGTCTCAATCCCACGCCCAGCCCGGGCACGGTCTTTTTTTTTTTTAGCCTAGGGAGGGCCCGCATGTGTGTGACCAGGCCTGGTCTTAGACGATGAAGAAAATTTGTTTATTATATTTGGTCGGGTGTCTTCGTAGTGGGAAGTCAGTAGTCTGTACAAGCACGCCCTGAATTGCAACGCAAAAACTAAGGGTTTAAAAGTACACGTAGTTTAGCTCACACCGTCTGCAGTTCACGCCACATGAGCGTAATAATAGCTCGTATTCTTACACGAGAGACACCATCACCTTTGATGACCAGACTCTTGGCAACTTCATGTGGTTGTTTCGGTCACAAGTTGGTATTAATGAAATTTCTTGCTCTCCATTTGAATCCACGAGTATGTGCGTGCGTTGAAATATTTTCCCTGGAGTGGTTGTTAAGCGGTGGCGCTTCTCTAGCACGCGAGTTTGATTTCCAGCCACGGCAGCCGCATTTAGATTGGTTCGACATCTAAAACACACGTAAATAGACATGGGTGCACAGCTCCAGGGTGGCTTAATTAATTCCTTCCTCACTAGGGCATTTCTTGTATCCGTATCTTTGATATGTTATACCCCAAAATATAAAATCTTGATGCAGTACATGAAATGTCATTAAAGTTACAGTATAGTTACTATCAGCCCTAGCAAAACGCGTTTTTAAAACAATGTGTACAACTAACATCAAGAAGCGCGTAAAAGTATACTCAGAATATTCAATTTTATGCTCTTTTGTACACTTCACGTCGGAACTATTAACAGCCGGGCCTATGAATTCAAGCCCGAGCCCGGCCCGGGTCCGTGGCACTGAGCCCGAGCCCAGCCCGGGCCCGCGGCACTGAGCCTGGGCCCCGCCTGGGCCCGGCGATAATCGACTTCAGGCGGCCCTACCCGGCCCGCGGGCCGGGGGTCGGGCCCGGGCTTTCGGGCCGGCCCGGGCCCGTGCAGTGCTCCCAAACGTTCTGCACAAACTGCCACAGGTGCGCTGCTGCTTAAAAAGTGACAGGGCAGATAAGGAACCTGTTGATTCCAACAGGACAAACGATAACCGCTGCATCTGCTTATCGCTATTGACTATCTGTCACGAGAGCAGCACATCGCTGGCCTAAATCGCACAGCCAACGCCTACGTTGCTGCCCTGTCGCCTTTTAGTAAGCGGCAGGATGCTTTGTGCGGAGAACGTTTGGGAGCACTGCAATCAAGCCGCGCGAGCGGACACGTCACGCGGTGTTTTTTTTGTATTTCGCGGGCATCTTCAATAAGCTGAAATACACTACCACCGAATAGACAGAAAGACAGAAACTGTTTATATGAATGTTTTGAAAGCAGCTGCGCAACTTTCTAATTGTGATTTTTTGCCTAGCCTTGTTGGTTTGAAAGTTGGCTAATTAAAAAACTACATACTTAAGTGAGTAACATGCATCTGGTTGCGTCGTCTTAGAGTGCATCGACATATTTTTTAAACTCTGGCTAAAGTTAGGTGAAACACCCTGTACTATATAGGTATATGGCAATTTGTTGGACTCTCCAAACTGTACCCTCGCCTTATAAATACGTAATTTTTCGTGGGTAGAGGAATAAATGCCTCCCCGTTCGCGGGGTCTGGCAACATTGCCACAGGCACAAACAGACAGTGGCATTGACGTGTTCTGCTTTATTTATATTTCGTTTTTACAACAGGAGCGGCTTGATTCCTGTAACAAACTACCCAGGTGTCACGGAACAAAAAGCGAATGCAAGGTGCGTTTGATTGATACAGTGGATGTGCTATTCACACGAGAGAAAGAGAGAGAGTTCGCCTTTCCCCTCCTCCTCCTCCTCAGCTCATGACGATGTAGTTGGCCTTGCAGTGCACCACAAACTCGGTCACTGCGTCCCCTTCCCCTCCTCCCCCAGCCACTCCCCCTTCGGCGCCCGCGGCCCCCCCGGCCGCCCCCGCCCTGAGCCCCCCCGTGATCTCGTCGCTCTCGGCCAGGGGCAGGAAGAGCTGGACGAAGTCGGGCGTGTAGGGCGGGGCGATGACGTCCAGCACCTCGGTGACAAAGTAGCGGATGAGCGAGACGTCCGTGTCCTGGCGCTCCCAGCAGGCGCGCACGTAGCCCACCACGGGCACCACGCAGCCGCGGCTCAGCAGGTGCACCATGCGGTCCAGCAGCATCTTGCGCCGCTCCAGCTGCACCAGCACGTCCAGCTCCTCGTGCGGCGGGGACTCGAACAGCCGCACCAGCAGGTCCAGCACCTGCAAGGGGGGGCATTGCGGTTGCAATGGGTGGCTCACAGGGGCCACTACTACTACTACTATTCAAACAGCACCGTGAATCTACTCTTTCTAGAGGAGGTCCACTACTACTACTATTCAAACAGCATCGTGAATCTACTCGTTCCGGAGCAATGGGCTGTAAAAAATTACGCAGGATGCTTAGAGCTTTCTGTCAAAGTTTGGTGTTGTGCCTGTGACTACTTCACCAGCACCCTCCGAAGATTGTTTCGTTGCTTGCCACTCCCTGTTTGCTCCCTTGGTACCTTCACCTCTCAGGCCACTTGTATTGCACATGTGGGCTCATAATTCTTTGCAATACAAGCTGAATGATGCCTGCCCACTGTGCATTACCTTCTTAATAAGGACACCGCAGAAATGCTGCAATGAAAATTCAGTGCAAAAAGCTCCAGTATTGCTCGAGCTCCCATTGTAACGCCTTTCCACTGTCTAAGTCTGCCTTTACTACAAAACAGGACGACCAAAAAGCTAGGAAACAGGTGGGTAGAGCAGGTGAACATTAGGAGCAGCAGGGTTTGCTTGCCCTCAGCTGGTGACACGAGAACAGCAGAGCAATAAAGCCTATACTGTTATAATACGCACGACAACAAAGTCCGGACTGAGATTCCTAAAAAAAATCTTTTTGCATTCTTATGTTCTGTTACCCACCGCGGTGGCTCAGTGGCTAAAGGCGTTGCGCTGCTGAGCACAAGGTCACGGGTTCAATTCCCGGCCGCGGCGGCCGGTTTTCTGATGGAGGCGAAAAGCAAAAACACCCATGTGTAAGACATTTTGGTGCGCGTTAAAGATACCCAGGTGGTCAAAATTAATCCGGAGCCCTCCAATACGGCGCACCTCATCGCTTGTGTTGCGTCGGCGCGTTAAACCCCACAGTCATCAATCAATCTTATGTTCTGTTCACCAAGAACAGTGAGAGAGAGAGAGAGAGTTGCAGCGCTGACAGGATTTGCGAAGCTGTCATTCAGGCAGCAATCATAGGTGCCGGAGAGAATTTCAAGTGGAGATTTCCGGGAAAATTTTCAGAAAGGCCTTTTCAGAAGAATTTCAAAGGTATATCATAAATAGAATCGCAGGAAGAGATTAAAAAAATTTCAGGAGGAAATTCCAGTGAAAATTTTTAGGAGGTGATTTCAGGAAACTTTTTCAGGACAGGACTTCATGGAAACCTTCAGAAGGTGATTTCAGGGAAAATTTTTGGGAAAAGATTTCACACATTTTTGGGGTTGGGGGGATTTTTGGGAAATTTCTTGGCAAGAGATTTCGGGAAAAGTTTTGGGAAGGTATTTGAAGAAACCTTTCAGGAGGAAATTTCGGGGGAAAATTTTTGGAAGAAGAGGTTTACGAAAAATATTTCGGGAAGGGATTTCGCGTCCCGCCTCTTCGCCCACCTTCTGGTGCAGGGTGGTGTGGCACACGACGACCTCGTCGAGCAGGGCCAGGTGCAGCGGGGTGTGCTCGGTGGACAGGGTGAAGTAGGAGGGGTCCGAGACGGTGTGCTCCACCCAGTGGACTACCCCGAGGGCGACCACGGGGAAGCGCATTGCCTGGAACAGGGCGCCCAGCTCGGGCACCAGTTCCGAGGAGCCCCGGCGCTCCTGGCACAGCGCGGCCACCTTCTCCACGGCCGCCTGGGTGGGCCGCAGCTCCTCCCGGCTCAGGGCGCGGCGCACGCCCTTGCGCCGCGTCTCGTACACGCTGCCCGCATACGCCAGCAGGTACACGTACTTGGGCCGGTGCTCGGGGTTCAGCCGCGCCCCCGGTCGGAACAGGGCGTCCAGCAGGAGGTCCAGGAAGTGCGGCTCCCGCAGGAGGTCCACGGGGGGCGGGTCGGGCGCCTGGTACATCTTGTGCAGCACGGTGACGTCGGCCGGGTTGAGGGCGTCACGGGAGAGCATGGCCGACAGGGCCTGGCAGGCGCGCGGGTAGGCCGACGCCCCGTTCAGGGCCATCGTGATGGGCGTCGGGTCGTGGCCCGAGCGCTGCGCGTGCCGGCTCACCTCCTGGGCCAGTCGGCGCACGTTGGAGCCCCCCCTCGGCTCCTGTTGGAGAGAGAGAGAGCGGGGTCATCTTCGCCACAGAGAGAAGGGGAAGAGGAGGAGGAGGAACGGACCTGAGCCAAGGTGTGCAGGACGGCCTGGCTGTACAGGTAGGTGTGCTCCCCGTGGCAGACCATGCGGGTGAGCTCGGAAAGGTTCTGGTCCATGCGCTCCTCGCCCCCTTCGAGGAAGTTGTCCGTGGCCGCCCGCAGGACGCGCGAGAACACCTCCAGCTGCTGGGAGGCCGTCGAGATGGACGTGATCTCCGCCTGCACCGCAACAAGGGGAGGGACCACTGTTATCGAAAGGAGAGGATGGGGGCACCTGGAGGCTGCCACCTGCACTCTGGGCAACTTTTGTGTAGCAAAATGTGCTGATTGATTGATTAATTCTAGGGTTTAACGTGCTGATGCAGCGCAGGCGATGAGGCGTGCCGTAGTGGAGGGCTCCGGATTAATTTTGACCACCTGGGGATCGTTAACGTGTGCCGAAATCTCAAACACGCGGGCGTTTTTGCATAGCAAAATGTACTGCTGAGCCAGTCGTTAAGGCATGTTGAAATAGTAACAGCACAACAAAGGAAAGGAACAAGAAAGACAACGGGAAAAGCACGATTACTATTTTAGTCAGACCTCTGCAATTTGGATCATCTGCGAAAGACCGCCGTTCAACTTTCTCTGGGAAAGTGATCAAGTGAACTTCCGAGTTAGGAAGTGAGCAAATGAACCACACATTTCTAACGCAGTGGATGCAACTTTTGTTCACTCTATCCAATTTTAATTGTTCATGTATAAGTGAGGGTGTGGGGCAGTTTTGTTTTCGTGAAACCAGGTGACCGGCAAAGAGGGCCTGTGTTGCTCTGACTGCTTCCAGTGAAGGCAAATTCTACAAGCAATGCTGAATAATCCACCCCCACCTCCCCCTCTTGGAATTAACAGCTCATCAGCCACGTGTCAAAATGATCGGCAGATGTACTCACACAAGAGTAGAGAAGCTGCGCCAGAGAGTTTTTTTCTTCAGAGCCCCTTAAAGACTGGGTTCTGCACTATCTCCACTGCTTTTCTACTCTCCAGAAAGAATTTTGTTTCAAACTTTGAGTGCAAATATCTGAAACAGGCAAATTTTTCCAAGGCCATCAAGTCTGACCCAATTTTCATCAACAGCTCTGTTCAATTCAGATCTGGCTCACAACCCCAGCAGTAACTTAGCAGCAATGATCCCTTTGGGCTTACCCAAAGCCACACTTTCATTAGACAATTTTTTCCGCATTACTGCAACTCTCAGTCCAGAATTATCTTTTAGTCTGCCAGGCCATTGCTTTCAGGAACGTATACGTGACTAAACAAGACGGGCAACGTCAAGAACCGGCGCAGACCTGGAATCCGGCGTCGGAGATGAGCTTGATGGTGAAGTTGAGCATGAGGCAGTCGGGGTACTCCTCGGCCAGCTTGTAGACCAGGGAGCGCCAGGTGGGGTGCTCGATCATCTCGGTCAGCCAGGCAGGCGTCTCGCCTTCGTCGTTGAAGATCGAGTCAGCCTTCTTGGGGTCAAAGTGCTTCAGGATCATCTGCTTCAGGTGGTCCTCCACCAGGCCCTGCACCTGGGTTGGCACATAAAGGGATCACCGCAGCATGGAGTTATTTCTGTGAGCAAGCGACAAGTGTAACTCAACAGTTTTAGAGTGAGCTATCGTAAAATACTGAGCAAGCAGCCCCCCTTGAAGCGCAAATAGTTCAGGGAATTCTGGGCAGGCGGCCCTTGTTAGGAACTGCCCCGTAATTCAAAATGGTAGAATGTAAATGTTAATCAACCTTGCCCCTCCTCCTGTCCCCCCCCTTAAAAGAAAAGAATAATGCAGTTCGTTGGAGAGCAACACATTTTAAGTAAAGATGAAGAAGACTGTGAAGCCCCTCTTGGCGCAACCAGTGTTACAAATTCGTACGGTGTTCCCGTCAACCGTGTTGTTGGTCCTGTTATCCAGAGAATCCATTCTTGCCATCGTCTGGTCCATTTTTGAGGTGTTGAACAAGGTGTACTTGCGATGCGTTCGGAGGGCATTCACGGCGGAGCAGAAAGGCTATGGTGCCTCTCAGAAATCTTCCACTGTTTTCTGGCTTCCGTTACGGATGCATGTCATGAACCACCATTGCCACAAATTCACATGCAGCTTCGGCTATGCCAGGTGACAATAACAAAATGGCGAGTGTGTGCGGAATTAATGACTACCCTGTGTTTTTGGATTGGATTTTGCTTTAGACAAGAGTGCAGCCAAAAGTGTTCCTGGGCAGTTTCGGTTTCACTCGTCTGGGCCATCAACGAGTCATTTGGGGAGGGGGTGGGGGGGGCGCTTGTTCGGTAGTGCGCGAAAATTCGAAATACTCAGATTATGAGGGGGGCACTTGCATGCGGGGGGGGGGACTTGATCAGTATTTTACGGTAGTAGTGTGGGTGAGAGTGACCGGCTGTCACCCGCACTACATACTATTCAGTCATGCTTGCTGCATCGCCAAAAAAGATTAACTCCATGTGGTTATTACACCTTACACCATAGGGTAGCAATTTGGCTGGCCACCACAGAACCTTGGCAACCTAGTGTTCCGATCCTAAAACCATGAGCGAGGATGTTGTCGACCGATTAGAGTGCAGTAGAAAAGCGACAAGGCCATCTCTGCAGCGAAAGAACAGAACTACTACTCAATAACGTTATATTTGTGCCGACAGCTTAATACCGAAATGTAAAAAAATTTAAGAAGAACCCAAAGTCCATCATTTTGTGAGGAGAACGCAAAAGAGTCTCTATTGGCTAGGTTCTTCAACGGGTCTCTTGCTGATGTCGAGTATAACCTCCAACCTCGACATCAGACTCACTGCAGCTGCTTGTTCCAGAATCCCTATCCATGCTGCTGCTGCGACACTGCTTCCACAGAAGCTGAAGGTCAACTGCAACTGCGCCTGAGATTTCCGATGTACGCGCTTCTTTATGGACCACGTCGCAGCCAATGGAAATTGAGCGCGCGCCGAGGGTTAGCTTTTTCTTGGGCGTAAGCTGGGAACGCATCTTCCAACCTAAGCAAGTAATGCGTTCGCGTTAGGAAAAAAAAGAAAAAGAAACCACCAGAACGCAGGAAAACAGCGTCTCTGAGATGAGTCAAATGACAAATCGAACGCCATTCAGAAACAATGTAGGCAAAGCTGAACAACCAGCTTTGGGGTACCTCTCGGCAAAGTTAGAATAAAAAAAAGAAACGTTTCCCTCAAAGATTTCGCTTTCACAGGGTACAACGAGACGGGAGCAAGCTCAATCGCGGATGTTGTTTACATCCATCACACAGCGCATGAGCGCTGCCGGCCAGAGCGGCAGCTAAGAACGCGACGCTGTCACACGCAGTACGATGCAGTACGGGGGCCTGCTCACTTCGGTGATCTTCATGCCAGCCATGATGAGCCACTCGGCGAGGAGATTTGCCGTCTGGGCCACTGCCTGGTAGTTCTCCAGCAACAGGTCCACCACTTGCTCCGGGTTGCCCCCGGCCTGGAAGTAGCGCTTGAGTTGGGCAAAAATCCCGGGCTCCATGATGAAGTCCAGGCTGCTGAACTTCTCGATGCATTCCTGCTGGATGCGCTCTACAAGCGCCTCTTGGTCTTCGCCAAGCGGGGAATCGGCGTCGCCTTCTTCCCAGTTTCTCTCTTCGTCCGCCTCCTCCATCTTGTTTGTCAAACAACGCGAACTGGCTTCGTACGGATTGGAGTTTGACTTCCTCTTCGGCTGGTGTCGGATTTTTGTCCGCCCCAACTCAATCATGGACTCAACAAATGCGCAATAAATGATTTTGGTGGGTTGAAATTATTAAAACTATATTTTACACACTGTCTTGATTGTTGAACTTTGGTTCTATATTGCGAAATAGAGACGCTATGCTTATTTAGTGCCTCTGGACGCGCGAGATGTGCCTCTCGTGCTCTCGTGGTCGTCCCGCGACAACGTCGGCCGCATCGGGCAACGGTGCTAGAGTGAACTAGAAGTTCACTCTAACGGTGCGCTGAGCCTGGCTGAGCCGCGGTCGAAGCCGTTCTCCAGCTGACAGGAAGGTAAGCGCTTTCCTCATATTTGTCCTTTGAAAACTGCTAAAACAACTTTACGTATCGGTGCCCTCGCTTGAGGCGCTTGGTTGCTAAGCCGCAAATGACTCGCTGATTTGGGTACTTCGGAACTATTTGCTTCTCGCCACATTTCCCGCCAAGCCTGTTCGTTTTTCTGCGAGTAGAACCGCCGACTGAGCTTTCGAATCTACCCTGGCCATTGAGATACTGCGTTACTCCCTGGGATTGTTGATGTTTATGACAGATTTTGTTCGTGACGTGTGCGCTGCGGTTTAAGGGTACAATTAACAGCTGTAATATCCGTTCTCGACTCTGAAGCCTGCCACTGCGCGCAACAGTCGATCCGCCTGACGTCCTAATCTTCGAGAATGGTGTTGAGGCAGTGCCATATCTGCGCGGAGAAATATTTTGGTGCGAATGTTGCAACTCAGAAAGAAGGCGAGGTTTTTAAACTCGTCTTCAAATGGCAGCGCTTGCCGGGACCCTGCGAATCGGGTTCGCCTTTTGTGTGTGCGTGTGTGTGTGTTACTGGCTACGTTCCGCTCGGCATTGGCTTGCGTTGGTGTCACTTGCTTATTTACTGCCTTCAGCTTGCATATTAATGGAGTACGGGACGGGCCTTGACAATTCTCGTTCTAACTTCCTGTGCCGTCTTGGCGCATCTCCATTCGTTAATCGTACAGGGTGGTCTACTGTTAACCCCTTGGCTTCCGTCCGTCCGGTTCCCTTTCCCGTTTGGGGTTCCGCGGCCTTTCTTCTTCATCTTTTTTTTTCGGTTTGATTGCCGCGTGCGCTAGGGCGGAAGACTAGCGGCAGAGCTCGCAGCGGTTGTTGTGTGGACGCACTAAAAAACCGTTCACGATCAATGCTCCCATAAAATGAACTCAAAATGATTTCAGCATAAATGAAGCCCACCGGGAGATGAAGTTCAGCATCTTATTTCTCTCGCCCAATATAGCCGTGAAACTTCTAGCTAACCGTGTCCCTTTAGAGCAAGCATGGCCTTAAAAAACAACTCCTTTTGAGAGCCACTAGGTGAATCAGTGAGGCATGTATTGATGGCTGGTGTTGACTCTCGTACTATGGTTTAACGGTTACCTTGAAGCTGCTGTCCCCAGCACTACACACCTTGGAGCAGTGGGAGGTGCAGTTACTTTTAGATGAACATCTCGCTTGACACATGGCAAATTTCTGAAGGCACATTGAAAAATGTTTCCCTGTGCTACTTGCCAACTTTTCGTGCCTTCTGAGCTGGGTGCGAAGATCTGTAGGTGGGCATGTATTCCATTTTGTGTTGCTGTCAGCGATATAGCCATCTAAAGACAACTCTTTGTGGTCTAAACATGTTCGTTTTTAGCATGGTCACTTTTGGCATCACCGGGAAAAGCGGCAAGCTGTCCTCCACTCCGAGTTCTTTGTTGTTGTGGGACAAGGGAAGGTGCCTGGGCAGCTGGGAACTTTTTGCTGCTTCACAATCGTCATCGTATTTTGTGTCCATTGGAGGACAAATGCCTCTTGCTTCCTGCACTGTTGGAATCCGTTCCTTGCCGTAGAATTTTGACCTCGTCCGAGTTTTGGCAATCGGCAGTTGCCAGTTGTCTGTGGTACATGTGCAACCAAACTCCCCTTCATTCACTTAATTTGGGCTAGAATGTCCTCCACCTGAGTTTGCGCACTAAACCAGACATCCATTTCTTATTTTGAAGTGTTACTCCTGTCATTCTTCCTATGGCTTGTCGGGCCGATCTACGTTTCCGTTGGAAGTGTTTAGTACACTGCCAAGTCGCTGCCCTGTAGCAGTCGTCAGGAGTATGCATTGATTGTGTACCATTCTTTTCAGTGATACAGGTATCCTACTGTCAACCAATTCAGAGTGTTGGCCGATTGTACGCCAGCTCCTACTAATTCTATGCTTGATTTCTTTCTCGTAGTTCAAATCGGTGCTGGGAACTTGTGCAAGATAGTTATATCAATCCACCTCTTCCAGTATTTCTTCAGCTTGGCTGAAGGGGAAGCCTTCTGTGTCTGCTCAGCGTTGCTTTTCATTTCGTGTCTATCCCTGACTAAGCTTGCTGAATGGCATTGTGCTGTTGATTGCGAGGATGGGGGTTTGATCTTGGCTGCTGTGGCCATTTTTCTAGTGGAGGTGAAAAATGAAAATACCTGTGTGCTTTGACTTTTAACAACATGAAAACTTGGGCGAGTTGGTGATGCATGTTGAAACAAACCAAATGCGACATGAGTGGTAGCCCCGTAAAATGCATTGTTGATTGATTGATTGTGGGGTTTAACTTGGCAATGCAGGCGATAAGGCGCGCCGTAGTTGATTGATTGTGGGGTTTAACTTGGCAACGCAACGCGCCGTAGTGGAGGGCTCCGGTTTAATTTTGACCACCTGGGGATCTTTAACGTGCGCTAGAATCTGGAACACACGGACGTTTTTGCGTTTCGCCTCCATCAGAAAAGTGGCCGCCGCGGCCGAGAAGCGAACCCACGTCCTCGTAAACAAATTTGGCCGAGGTGAAATTTGAGTGCAGTTTGCCTGTAACTAAGCACTCTGAAAGAAAGCTTGGATAATTCCAGTAGGGCGAAAGGATGGTTAGCAGTGCTTGCCACCCAAGCAGATGCGTCATACCAACAAGTGCCGACGGAACCTGGGTTCCTGTCCCTCAGAGATTCCTCCTGCACCGCGTGTGCAGGCCGGTGTGAGTGCTTGGGCCACCACACCCCCAGACTGTCGCCATGTCGTCGTCGCGTGCCCCTTCACCGTCAACGGAGACCCGGCTGGAGGCCCTGGAGTCCTCCCTGCTGGTGCTGTCTCAGAAGATGGAGACGCTGCGGCCCCTGCTGCACCGCGTCCTTGAGAACAGCCAGGCGCTGCAGCCCTCCTCAGCCTCCACCCCCGCCTCTTCCTCCTCTTTCGGGGCGGCCGGCGGGGGTCCTGCCTCGGAGTTCCTCAGTGACTTCTTCTCTGACGACGAGACCGGGGATGCACAGGTCGGTGATCGCCAAATCTTCCTACACCTGCGCTGCATGGCTGTTTTGAAAGCCTTCTAAAGCACTGTCTGTTGGGTGGCGCAATGTTTATTGTAACGGTGTAAATAATCGCTGGGGCTCGGAGCAATGGAAGGAACGCTACAGTAGACCTTCGTTAGGACAAACTCGGTTACGATGAACAACACATTTGCTCTCTTGTAACATGCATGATGCAAAAGCGTCTGCTTAAAGGGGCCACCATGCAGAGAAAACACAAGTTGGTTCATTCAAAAGATTGCCTCGTTAAAATCCTACTGACCCCACTTTTAACGCAGGCTTCTTTCAGGTAAGCTATATAATTAGGAAAAAAGGGAATGGCCATGCGACCCACTAGCTCACTTCCCCCAACAGAACCTATGATGTCATATATGGCCAGCTGTGCAATTGGCTTAGGCTGGCAGAAGCAAACGTAAATTAGGCAGGGCTTATATGCTTGCCAGACGAGCTATTTGCACTTAAATGTAATGCATAATCATTTTACAGCAGTAAGAATGGTGGGGCAAACAATGAGAGTTACGAAAATAGGCATAAACATAGTAGTAAAGGAAAGTTTGACATCCACCTAAATGCAGCCATACGGCTACAAAGGAAAGCTTTAGGTGGATGTCAAACTTTCCTTTACAGAAACTTACTCCACCTTGGGGATTTCCCCTAAATCTGGTCGATTAACACCTGTCCTTCACTTCGAGTTGTTGATCAATTCGCTTTCGCGCTACTAACGACTAGCCTTCTGGTTAGCTCAGTTGGTAGAGCGACTGCTCCGGTTAAGCAGTGGTCCCTGGTTCGAATCCTGGACCAGGACGAATTTTTCTTCAACTGCGAAGTTTCTGAGAAAGCTGTATAGCTTTCCTTTGTAGCCGTATGGGTGCATTTAGGTGGATGTCAAACTTTCCTTTACAGAAACTTACTCCACCTTGGGGATTTACCCTAAATCTGGTCGATTAAAACATAGTAGTACTGATGCGCACTGCTGTTGTTACATGGCGCACTATGCTTGTTTTAGCTGCACAGCAGGCCGCCACTTTGCACTTGTCTCACACGACACTGGCTGACTGGCATAAGCGATGTTGTCTTACGTGACCCTGTTTGTCGAGCATACCCCATGTTTCATGAAACATGAAACAACTGTAACAGAAGCAAGCCAGGTGCAAATACGGCCAAAAATAAAGCAACAGTGGGCAACCTGTGGCTCCGTATGGTAGCGCCATCTGAGAGGATTGACAGTAAAGAAGGCTGCAGAGCCTAATGATGGCCTGGAAGTTCATTTCAATACGCGCCCCTGTGACTACATGGCAGACGTCACGAAAACACAATTTGGGGGGAGAATCAAAATTTCAACCTAAATTGAATAACTTCTCAGTGATTACAGCACCATTTGCTGCCGGACAAGTGCTGGGGGCACCATAAAACACGAAATCTTTCGAATGAAACAAACTTGCATTTTGTCTGCATGGCTTAAGGGCCTGCCTTGCAGGCCTGTAGCTGCCATGGTGACCCAGTGACTAAGGCATTGCGCTAGCCTACTGAGCACCGGGTTGTTGGTTTCATTCCTGGCTAAGCACCAGATTTCATTTTGGGGGAGGTGAAAAACAAAAGCAAGCCTATATGCATGAAATTCAAATGCAGAATCAGGCCGGTGGTTTATGATAATCCATAACCTTCTGTTGCGATGTGCCTCATGGCCTAGCTGTAGCTTTGATAAGTGACTCTTGTTTTGGCTACCTAACCACAACACTAAAAGAATGTATGTGAAGTTAGTCAACATAGGCAGAATCAGGCTGGTGGTTTATGATAATCCATAACCTTCTGTTGCGATGTGCCTCATGGCCTAGCTGTAGCTTTGATAAGTGACTCTTGTTTTGGCTACCTAACCACAACACTAAAAGAATGTATGTGAAGTTAGTCAACATAGGCAGAGTTTTTGTGTTTTTGGAGTTAATAAGCTGATGCAGCTTTTCTATCAGCTTTTGTTTTTTTGATAGACGAGACTTGCAATTTTTAGAGTTACATAAGCATTTGCAATCTTGGTAATGTTATGCACACATTCAGCTATAAAGGTGCTTTATTAGACAATCGCTTATAATAAATCTGCTTAGAAATTCACTGCTCACCAGTGCCTTTGAAATTAAATGTATATGGGCGTTGTATTTGTGCCATCAAGTGCATGTGCTGGTTCATACTTTGGAATTGGGAAGTGCGAATGCCTTTTTGACGCTCACACCAAATACTGTGAAAGCCAACAGGCCCATCCAGTGGGCATGCTGAAGGACTGGTCACTCCAGAACGCTCTTGTGCCTTGACTGTGCTTGTTCAGCAATTGTCGAGCTAGTGGTGAAGAAAGCTTCTGCAGTCGTGCTGCCGAAAAAAACAACTCCACAAATCAGGTGCTTCAATCCCACCGTATTGAAAATTGGCCACACAGCTGTAGGCAGCGCATTCTCGGAAAGGGGGGGGGGGGGGGGGGGTGCTGCCAATGGCCAAGCACATTCTTTACTGTGCCAACCATCCCGTATGGAAGCTTCAAGGTGGCTGTGTATAATTAAAGGGCTCGCATTTAGGGGTGTGGGTGCCATTATATAGCCCAGAGCCATCATGCAGGGTGCTTGCGCTGTCAGTTACCCACTTCACTTGTGGTCCCACCACATTTCTAAGCAGAAATGTATTTGAGGACATTGATACACAATACAGAACCATTGTGCGAATTTCTTGCTTAATTAGGGCCCTGCTTTGCTTCTTCACCCACCCTATTTTTAAATACTGTATTTTTGCGCGTATAACCTGCCCCTGCATATAACCCTTGTACAACCACACTTCCTGTCAACGAATAAAAAAATATCCTTGCATATTGCCCGCATATTTTATACATGAAAAAATGTAGCAAAGCTACTGCTCAAGCAACATTACACTTTTGTTTATGCAAAAGAACTTACCTAGCTGGCTACGTAACTAGATGAATTGCTGCGTGCATTCTTTCAGTTGGTATATTGTTGAGCTGTGTGTGCAAAATAAGCACTGTCAATGGGATGACAGTGGCTTAGTCACTATTACTGCTGTAGGGGCATCACGGCCCAACATGCATTGCGGTGAAGCTGCACCGAAGGAAATTCCTCGCCCATAATCCGCGCCTCTACTTCACCCCTGAAATTTTTGCATTTTCAGTGGGGGTTATAGGCGTGAAAATATGGTATAAAAGTATCCGAGGGCAGAATCTTGCAACTGCTCACAAATCTGCCAGTGTGGTGTCTGACGTGGTTGCTTTTCCTTGTGTATACCTTGAGGCAGGTGCAAACAGAAGTGCAGAAGTGGGCAGTGTCTTCTTTGTGGTGTGGTTCCCTTGCCCCCTTCCTGTTGTGACTGGCCACCGCTGCGGTGCTCTGCAGGAGGACGGTGGCAGCGGCGAGTGGACGGAGGAGGACTTTGGGGCGAGCCGGCCCGTGGCGCCATACATTGGGCGCTTTGTGCGCCGCTGCTGGGAGTCCCAGGGGAGGAACCTGCGCTGCCGCAAGGCCCGGTCAGCATACCCGAACCCCCTCCTGCCTTTCCTCAGGGTGCGTGCCGTTATCAACCACTGCTTCTGTAGAGACAATGCAGTAGGGAGCGGGATGGGGCTGGGAAGCTGTCGCGTTGTTCTTAGTGTTTGTTGACAGAGATTTTGAACATATTTTCCCTGGGTCTTTCGTTCCGTTATGCTGTACCTTTGTAAAGGTTGGATGTCCTTCTTTATATTGTTGTTGAGATTTAGGGCGCATTTGTTGGTCTCAACACTGTTACACGCTCCACTGTCAGTGCTTGCTTGCCAAAAATAATGGGCATTCAGGGCTTGAATACCATTGTTTGTTGTCTGCCAATATGCTAGAATAATTTATCATTTTTGTGGACGACTCAGTGAGCAATGGAAGGGAAGATGATAGGGGTAACATTAAGGGACAAGAACAGAGCGGAGTGGGTCAGGGAACAAACGCGTCGTAAGGACATAGTAGAAACTAAGATGAAGAAATGGACGTGGGCAGGGCATGTAATGCAAAGGCAGGATAACCGTTGGTCATTAAGGGTAACAGACTGGACCCCTAGAGAGAAGGCAAGCGTGGCAGGGGGTGGTAAAAAGCTAATGGGTAGACGAGACCAAGAAGTTCGCGGGGATAAATTGATCGCAGTTAGCGCAGGACCGGGGTAATTGGAGATTCATGGGAGAGGCCTTTGCCCTGCAGTGGGCTTAGTGGTGGTGGTAGTGCTGGTGGTGATGATGATGATCATGACTTTTGTTACTAACATGGCTGTGCAGTGATGCGGGCAAAAAAATTGCGGAATACCTAGATGCTGTTTATTAGGTGTGCATGCACGTACTGCAGTCTAAGAAGTGTGGGTTAGGTTACCCACCACTTCATGGGTGGTAGAAAGTAGTTACATAATGTCCTTGCAATACAATGATGTCCTTAGGGCCACCCATCATAGTGGAGGTAAACTGTGCTCTTCAGCCACTTTTGACCTGCCAGCAGACAGTGCTGGAGACTTTCAGCTCTGCAGGCCTCTCACTCTCCGAGCTGAAGGCTTTATATACGGCGTTGGGATGTGGATTCCGTTCCCGGCTGCGGCGGCCACATTTCTGATTGAGGCGAAAGCGAGAATGCCTGTGTGTTCGAGATTTCAGCGTGCGTTAAAGATCCCCCGGTGGTCAAAATTAATCCGGAGCCCTCCACTATAACGTGCCTCATCACCTGTGTAGTGTTGGCTCGTTAAACCTCATAATCAATCAATTATATACGACATTGTCAGCAGCATTCCTGGAAATAACTTCTGTTGCCCTGTCCAATCATAGGGGTGTAGTTAAGTTCCCATGTGCTCAGGAGGGGCATATAGTGCATTGCCCTGTGCTGTTTACAGTATACCGTATCTTTGCGATTCTAAGCACTGTCCCATACTTTCGGGAAAAACGACTGGAAAAAGGGCTTGCTTGTGAACTTAAGCACGTTCTTTTTTAAGCAACCATCGGAAGGTAGATTTCAGAGTTGTGGAAGCAAGCCTGAGTTCACGTTGTAGCCAAGTCATGATTGAAGTTTCCTATTACAAACCACTTCAATGGAACGGAAGACTACCTGCTCAGGAACAGTGGGAGCGGCGGCCCAAGCACCACAACGGACTCAAATGGTAGTGAAAGGGGGCTGAGTATCAAGCATAAGCGGTGGGTTCACTGTCCGTACCTTTTATGTTTGCCAAATAAAACATTATTTGTTGCGCCCATCTTGTCGTGATATGGCGGCGAAAAAACATTGGGGGGTTTGGATCTAACCACCTCCCCTCAATTTGGGCATCGCGATTATGGAAAAAAGGGGGTGCTTAGAATCGAGTAAATACGGTATCTGGTCATTGTTAGTGGTTCCACACGTGGTTGCAAACCCATTTTCGCGAAGTAAAACACCACTGTAGCTTTTTTGCATCTTTATGCGTTCAGCAGTAGGTTCTTGCACCCCTTCTGCACTCCGCTAATTAGAGGGACACTTAAGTGATGTTCCTTTTCTGGTTTTCCGTGACTCCTTTTTTTTGTGTGTGTGTGTGTGTGTGGGCCCAACAGCGACTGAGAACTTCAGTGGAAACTAGTTCAGTTGCCTTTTGAGATTGCGCTTGCCTTAGTGCAAAAACTTGACCCCGACCTGTTGTGGTGGCACAGTGGCTTAGCCCAAGGACGCGAGTTCAATTCTCGGCCGTGACGGCTGCTTTTCAGGAAAAGCGAAAACGCCCACGTGTAGACATTTCGGCACACGTTGGTGATGCCCAGGTGGGCAAAATTACTCTGGAGCCCTCCACTATGACGCGCCTCGTAGCCCAGACGTAGCTTTTGCAGAAACCCTCGAAAACTTGGCCCTCTTCCACTGTGTTTTTCAGGTGCCCCGCCTGAACCCAGAGTTTGAGGGCTACAGTCGCTTCCGGGCCATCCGGCTGGACCGAGAGCGGGACGAGGCATTCCGCCGCACCCAGTCATCGCTGATCGGTGCGGTCGGTGCCCTGGTGGACTTGCTGGACTGCTGTGACCGGTCGGGACCGCACGTCGATCGGCAGGTGAGCAAGCGGCATGAGGCCTGGCAGGTTGAAAGGCGGGGCGGGGTCTTAGCTTGGCTTTGTCTCGGAAAAACCTTTGCTCAAGGGGGAAAATCTGTCCGTGGTGCGAGGGGACACAAAGTGTATAGTTTTGCGCTAATTTATGTTAGAGGGAAATCTGTCACTGCAGTTGCCTACTGTTGTGGCTACCGCCGTAGCATCTAGCAGTGTTCCTCTCCCACTTGGCTTGGCTAGTTGCGTGGCTTTTATTTGCTCCCGAAGCCAAAGTGGACAACTAGGAAAGTAACATATTTTTGTTGTTTGGCTTGCATGAAGCTTTGACAAAGTTGCTGACAAACAAATCTTTTGAATTTTCACTTTCCTATTAATAAAACAACTGAAATAATCTTTTACAATAGTGATACTGTTTCCTTTTTGCAGCCACTTGGCCACTTTTGAGATTGTTGGCGAGCCGTCTCATGAACTCATGAAATGTTCTTGACCATACTTGTTGAAATGCGGCTCATCTAGACACTAGCGCCACATTGCCCTTTGGCAAATGTTAGTATGAAACTCTGTGTTGGCAGGATCAGCGATGACGCGTGGCCTTGGCTTGGCTTTGTCAGGAAACAACTTTTGTGCCAATGAAAAAAAAAAACGTGAAATCCCCCCATTCTGAAGGTTCTTCTGCTTGGTAATATCCTGCTAATTATTATCAGGAACGTTGTACACTTCCACTGTTAGGAAGTCGGTATGAGGTGTAACGAATGAATTTTGGTGAAAAAACATCGGAAAGCCTTTGCAAATATAATGAAGAAAACTCTTTAGTTAAATTGTGCGTGAAATGAGCTTGCAGTGCTGAGTTAAAGGAGAGTGAACATGGGGTGAAATTACATTACCTGGTGACTGCACGCAGTGCATTGCTTCATGTGAGTGTGAAATAGAAGGAATAAATTCGTACACTTCCACTGTTTGCCTTGCTGAGGGCCAAAGGGGGGCGAGGGGCTTTTCTTCAGCGTGCTTGGTGTGTGTGTGTTGTGGCATAATGGCAGTATTTTCCTTTCAATGCACCAGAATGATGCTACCATGGATCTCTGATTGTACGATGTCCTCAGTCCTGTGCAAAATGTCTTATAGTGAGTTCTGTGCAATCTGATCTTCCAAATGTACACCTATAGCAGAGTCTAATGGGGCAGAATAGCAAGGAACTTTAAATTTAAACTATGAGCACTGAGGGCCTGTAGACCAAACTCGCCAAAATGAACTGGGGAGGAACGAGTTGCTCGAACTGCGTGTGAAAATCAGGCTATGAAAATAAGCATTTCCCGATTGCTTGCATCACTTGTGAGCTGTCGTATAAAGTAAGACGTGTGTAGCTGGTGTTGTATAATCTGCGCCTTCAATAACACTGCTACTGTAGTGAACTTGATGGACTGGCAGTTTGTCGCAGAATGTGAGTACCAGACAATGCGCATGAAATCAGACCCCCCTGCATTTTGTGTGAGGAAAAAGGTGGCATATGGTCAGGTCACTAATTTGTCACCTCTGAGTGGCCACCAACTGTGGGTAAGATGGGACCTGGTCGATTCGAGTGGCTGACTGACAGAGCAAAATTTTTGCGCTTAGAAATACTTCTCTGAAAGCAAGTCTCTGTGTCCCAAATTCTTGCAGCTGGTGGTAATGTTAACGGAGGCGAAAAGTGAAAACGCCCGAGTGTTCGAGATTTTGGCGCATGTTAAAGATCCCCAGGTGGTCAAAATTAATCCGAAGCCCTCTACTACGGCACGCCTCATCGCCTGTGTAGCACCGGCGCGTCAAACCTCACAATCAATCAATCAATCAATCAATCAATCAATGCGGTTGTTTCTCAGCTCAGCAGCAGTGTGAGCATTGGAAAGGGCCATGTGTGAGCAACAGTGGCTTGCCTCGTCTGTTCATTCTATCGTGATTCCATCCTTGCCAGTGGGAAGAGCAACCACCTGTAACAAAAAAATATTGTGCCTGATAAGTTTATTGTGCCTGCCCTAAGAGCAGCATTAGTATTAAGTGAAGAGGGTAAAACATAGGTGCATTTTTTTTTTTTTGTTTAGTAAGATGACACGTCATCACCCGCTACGAAGGGAATACCACTATCAATCATCATCAGCAGCAGCATCAACACCTCCTCCTCCTTGCCTGGAGTGCAGCCACCGCCGCAAAGTCTCCCCCACTAACCACCCTCCCTCTCCTCGCATGGGTGTCCGCAGGCGGTGGCGGAGCGGACGGCGGCCTCGCTGGCCCATCTGGGCCGGGCCTTTGAGTGCGTGTCGGAGGAGCGGCGCCAGGCGGTGCTGACCCGGGTAGCCCCCGACCACCGTCGCCTGCTGGAGGGGCTCGGCCCCATCCCCCCACCGCCGGGGGGAGCGGGGGAGGCCCCCTCGACAGAGCTGCTCTTTGGGCCCCGCCTGCGCGAGCGGGCCGCCAAGCGCACCGAGCTGGTCAGCCTGCTGGACTTCCTGCGCGAGCGCAGCCGCCAGGGGCAGCAGCAGCAGCAGCAGCAGGGGGAAGGGGGAGCGGCTGGCGGTGGTGGCGAGGGAGCGGCGGCGGCAGCTGGTGGAGGAGACCGGCTACGTGGCCCAGTGCGCCGTCGGCCCCGCACCCACTTCGGAGCACCCGTCCGCCGTAAGGGCTCGCTCCTCCTCCTTCTCCTTGCTCGCACAAAGGGTGCCTCGCTGGGGATTTATCACCTCAGTTGATTGATGGGGACCTGGCACACTTAAAGGAGCCATGAAGAGAAAACACAAGTTTGGTTCATTCAAAAGATTGTCTCGTTAGAATCATACTGACACCACTTTTAATGTAAACTTCGCTCAAATAAGCTACATAATTAGGAAAAACGGGAATGGTCATGCGACCCACCAGCTCATTTCCCGCAACAGAACCTATGATGTCACATGAGCTAAGCTCTGCGATTGGCGGAGGCTGGCAGAAGCAGACGCGAATTAGGTAGAGTTTACAAACTAGACGAACGAGCGATTTGCGCTTAAATTTAGGGCACATTCTTTACAAAGCAATAGGAATGATGGGACAAACAGTGGAAGTTACGAAAGCACATGTAAACATAGAAGTACTGATGCGTTCTGCTGTTCGTACTGCGCACAGCATGCTTTGGTTTAGCTGCACAGCACTATGGGGCTTGGGGTTGTCTCAGACGACACTGGCCGATTGACGCAAGCAACGGTGTCTTACGTGACCCCATTTGTCGAGCGAGCACTGTTTCAGGGAAAGAATATTTTCTCCCAGAACAAAAACAAGCCAGGTTTAAATGCGGGCAAAAACAAACCAAACGCTTGCCACGGTATGGTGGCGCCATCTAGGTTACGGAACGTAAAGAAACGTGGGAACAAACCAACACCGCTACAGGGTGGAGACAACCTTTGAACGGTCCCGTGCCGCCGCAATTGGGCCAACGGGCTCAACGCGTTATTCTTTTCGTTTCCCACGAGGCCTAGCAACGCGAAACAGACAATATGATTCAAACTTCTTTAGTAAACCGCGTTGCGGCCATAATTTTAGCGCGGTTTTGACACAATGACTTGCTTCGGCAGCGAGCGAGCAACCGAACATGGCGGCGCCAGCGTTACGTGTCTCTACCCTGTACGGCGGATGCGTGAATGAAGGTACTCTAGGCTGCAGAGCGGTCGGTTCCCGTGATGTCACTTGGGACCAGGAAAACGCACGATTGAGTGGGAAAATCAAAATTTTAACCTAAATTGTTTAATTTCTCAGTGAATAAAGCACCGTTTGTATCCGGACAAGCGCTGGGGGCACTATAAAACACGAAATCTTTCGAATAAAACCAACTTGCATTTTCTCTTCATGGCTCCTTTAAAGGAGCCATGAAGACAAAATACAAGTTGGGTTTATTAGAAAGACTGCTAAGTCCCGATAACAATGATACCAATATCATCGCAATCTTCGAACAAATAACGGAGATATTAAACAAAACAAGTGAAGCCGAACCGACCCCCTAGCTAATTTCCCGCAACTTTTCTATGACGTCACGGAACCTTGTTTGTGCGATTGGCGGCCGCCTAACTTACCTGCCGCGGCGACACATGACTGGACGTCTGTAATGGGGCCTCTAGTTCCATTTTACCGCATCACTTGAATGCTAACGTGCAGTTAACGCACTGAAAATTATGTTTTATTGTTGGCCCGTATGACGTCATTCTTGCTCATAACACGTCACTGTAGCGCAAAATTTGAAAGTTTTTAAATACTTCTTGCTTTTTTTTCGTTAAAAAAACATCTTTTGTGGCTCTAATGGAGCTGAGTGAGATACTGAATCCTCGTTCTTTCAAATTAAACGGAGTTGTATTTTCTCTTCATGGCTCCTTTAAAGGCCAACTGCACTCAAAATTTTGACCTCCTGAAAATCTTATTTTCGTGTAGTCTGCCCAAAAGGACTCCGGGATGGCAAATATGACAGCTGAAATACGCGTGTCTACAGCAATTTTGAAACTAAAATTGGCGATTTTGAAACAAACTGAGAACAGCGCGGCCATTACGGCCAAGCTGCAGTGACGTTGCAGCCAGCCCAGCCGGCCTGTTGGAAAAAAACCTGTGCGCAACACTTCCCCCTCCCAGCAGACCTAGGAGAAAAGCAGGAGCTTGACCAGTTCTCTTGGCTGGCCGAACGAAGAAGCACCTGGCCGGCCACAATGTCACTTCCGCTTCATGGCTGTTCGCGTTTTGCCGGCAGGTGCAGCGTTGTCTGCGATGGAGCTTTTGTACCGTTTATAACTTATTAGCAATGCATTTCACGGGACTACCAGTAATGTCCCAGCTGGTTTGCAGTACTAACTGTGCATTCACAGTAAATTTGGCCGAGGTGACATTTGAGTGCAGTTAGCGTTGGACAATGCAAGCAGAGAAAATGCACATCAGCTCCTTTTCAACTTGGACAGCATCAATAGAAGGTATTGGGACGAGTACTCCGGAGCAGGCATCAAAGATTAGGCAGGCTGTCAGGATCAGAGGATCAGACTCTGGGGCACCAACTGTAAGAAAGGAACAAGACTCGGGAACAACCGTTCTGACACCTTCCTGTGTCTGAAGTCGGTGGGTGTACCCAGTGACCTCTTGAAGTGGAAAGGGAGGGGGTGCCACCCTCTCACCCCCATTACTGTGGACCCACCACAACCCGAAAACCCGGCACGGTGTATCAGTGGCCGCAGCGTTGTCCTGGTGAGCTTGAGGTTACGGATTCAGTCATGGCTGTGGTGGCTGCTTTTCTGGGGGAGGCAGAAAGTGAAAATGCCCGTCTGTCTAGGTTTTGGTTCAAGATCTCGAGGTGGCCAAATATAATCCTCCACTACATTGTGCCTCATAGCCCAGGTATAGCGTCAGTGCGTTAAACCTCACAATCACCCGCCGCCGTGGCTCAGTGGCTAAGGCGTTGTGCTGCTGAGCACGAGGTCACGGGTTCGATTCCCGGCCGCGGCGGCCGCTTTTCTGATGGAGGCGAAAAGCAAAAACGCCCGTGTGTTCGAGATTTCGGCGCACGTTAAAGATCCCCAGGTGGTCAAAGTTAATCCGGAGCCCTCCACTACGGCGCGCCTCATCGGCTGCGTTGCATTGGCGTGTTAAAAAAAAAAAAAGTGCAATTAATCAAATCAACCACAGCCTCGCGGTATTTTAAATATGTGCATACAGTCGTACACGACTATATCGAACCTCTTTACATTGAATTATACTGTATATCCAACTATTTCCGGTCACGGTACATTTGCAGTGAGAACATATAGGAAAGATGATTATGCCAATGCATACCTGCCCACTGGTAGAGCTCGCACTGGTAGAGCTAGTAGAGCACTCTTCCAGCCGAAATTTAATCTAGCTTTTATCCATTGGACTATCGCCTGGTAGATTGTGTAGCTGACATTGGGGTAAGAATCGGTAGATTACATAAAGCGTGGCATTTTGAAAAGTGTTGAAACTTGTGTAGGGTAGTGGCTATACTCGGGAGCAAGTTGAGAACGACAGTAGCTCATGTACGGTATCACTCTGCTGAAGCGACGGATCCAGATGTCAATGCGCACGAGCATTTTGAAAGGAGATTGTTTTGAACGCGTGCTATCGCCCCACTCTTTCTCACGTAGTTTGTTTCTCGTCGCTGCAGTAGTTTATAAGCAGATTAAGTCCCAAAAATTCTGCAAGCGGCTCGTGCGATGTTTAAAATGTTCCCAGTAACCACTGCTTGCGTCTCGCGGAGTAACATTTGGCTGCGGTGTTGAGACACAGCGGCAACTTCTTTTGCCAACTTGTACCCGAATATAGTAGTGCCCATCCTTCAATGCTGAGGCTGTTGTGTTTAAAATATTTTAACCCTGAAAACGTTTTGCAAGAAATTAACAGCAAAATGCTATGGACATACATCCTTTTTTGTGCGTCTTGGTGCACTTTGATGAGCTGGCTGTGACTACTTTGCGGCATGTGAGCCGCCTACAGTCGTAAGACAGTTTTGCCACTTTTCGACTGACGACCTCCACACACCCTGGTGCTGATTGGCTGATGGCCTCAACACTGATTGGCCAGTGACTAAAACGGCGGTAGGAAGATTGATCTCCTACTCTTATGACCTCCGAAACAAACTTCTGTGATATCTTTGTTTTGGCAAAAAGAACCATCGGGAATAGTGCTAACAAAATAGCGCTCTAAACTGTGAACGTTTGACTAATGCCGCCGCGGTGGCTCAGTGGCTAAGGCGTTCTGCTGCTGAGCACGAGGTCGCCGGTTCGATTCCCGGGCGCGGCGGCCGCTTTTCCGAGGGAGGCGAAAAGCAAAACCGCCCGTGTGTACGAGATTTTGGCGCACGATAAAGACCCCCAGGTGGTCAAAATTAATCCGGAGCCCTCCACTACGGTGTGCCTCATCGTCTGTGTTGTGTTGGCGTGTTAAACCGTACAATCAATCAATGAAACGTTTGACTAATGCAAGGTGCTCGCTTAGCAATTTGCCATAATTTTTTTTTCTTGTATCACTCCCTCTCTCTCGCATGCAGGTCGGAGGACCTAGGCCTTGGCGTCGTAGGCCCTGCAATCACTGCCAGTGTATTTAAGTGCTAGCACAAGATGTGGCAACTTCAGAAGACTCCTGGCCAGAAGAAGGCTCTTCCTTACACTTTGCCATTTTTCCTCCTCTTGCCTTTTTGTTTTTTACCCCTTTTTTTGGTCTACTCCCGAGTGAGCTTAATGTGCTTCCATGCAATTTTTTTTTGCTCCAAAATTGCCTCTAGCCTTCCGAGTGAGCTGAAAGGACTTCCCTGCAATTTTCCTTTTTTTTTTTCCAAAATTGCTTCTGAGGTTGTGGAAAGAGGCGAGGTGCCACTGTGCTTCGACGTTCCAAGGGGAGATGAGACGTGGGTTTTGAGTCAAGTGTGCAGTGACTTTTACTTTGCTTTGTAAAATACTTTTCCAGGGAACTTTCCAGGGTGTTTTTTTTTTCTTTTTTTCTGTTCTGTGAAAATAAACTTTACAAAGCCTGACTGCCTATTTTTCACTGTGTACAAGTGTAAAAATACAGAAAAGCTTGGAATTTTCCGGGAATGCCACATTTGGGCAGGAAAGATTTGCCAAACACTGTGCACTTGGTGGAGTGTCAAATCGTCTAGTGCATACTTGTAAAATCAGTGTTAAACACAAAGTGCACAGAAGAGTACAATGCATGCAGCATCCTGAAAGTATGTTGTAGAGGGGGGGGGGGGGGGGGGTGCATTAGACATGAACAGTCTCCAGCTCAGCATAATGGCTGCAAAAAATATATGTGGAAGTCATCGTTAGAAGGTGTAATGATGTGCTAATACCTGTTAGGCCAAGAACCCTAAAGCAACTCCATATTTCTTTTGCCAAAGTGTTCCTATCATGAGGGAACTCCTGCACTGCCTATGAACTATACGGAACTCTTCTGGACTGGAAAATCGAGAATACCTATTGTTAGCAGTCTTTGTGGTGGGGGGTTAAAGAAGTCCACCAGCCTTCGCTGAAAGCATGTACAATCGATTGTCAAATCATCAGATACTCAAATAGCAAACAGAACGAACCTGTGCAACAATTTCTCACGCTCAGTAAATGCATCTACGAACAATCTAAATGTATTCTGACATGGTTTGCGAGATAAATGCATGCTGTTGTACTCCTTCATGATCGCTACATGTCTTGTCTTGTCTGTAACCGTTCCTTTTTCGTGATTTTCAAGTAACCGTTTTGGCACGATGGAAACTCGGTTTCATGCATGCAGCGTGTCCAGAAATCTTATCCGAGCTTTTTGGTCGACCAACCAGTCTATGGGGGAAATGCATTAGTTTTTTAACATAACAGAAAGCTTTCACTTTAAAAATTTTTTTCTGTTTGGGCATTCTGAATGTGCACCTGGTGCAACCATTTTTTTTGGCGGAGTGCAGGAAATCGCAAATAACCACCACGGGGGTAACATAGACAAGCATGAAAAAATTTCCCAAGGTTCGCAAATATAATTTTTTTTTAGTTCGATGTCTTGCGATTGGAGCGCCTAACATTTTTTGGTGGCGTTAGAAGGCGTTCATTCAAGAGCCTCAGCCTGGTCACATGTACCAACCCATGTAAGGAAAGTAAAGACTATTCTTTTGTATCCTGAAACCGTTTTCTAAGCTGTAAGGGTCACTGTGCGAGCACAAATATTTTTTGTTTCCTTGGTGCTCAAACTTAGTTGAGTGGTAGGGTGCCTGAATGCTGAGCAGAGCAGCCTTGTAAGACGACAGAAAACATATAAGCCATGAGAGCCTCGGTTCATGCAAGTTGAATGTATTATAGAAAGGAGAAGGAGGAATAAACTTTTATTGTGCACACCACGATGTGCTGAGCCTCCCAAGTCCAGGAGGCCGCGCGAGTCCGAGCTGCGTCCAGAGCTCGTTGCACCAGGGCTTGCTGTCGCTCCGGTGTTGAAAAAAAAAAAATAAAAGAATTGTATAAATGGGTTTTGAAGTGCAGAGGAGCCTTTTGTGCGTGTAGATTTTCAGGCATAGTTTTTCGTTGCAAAAAATCATAATTGACGGAGCGAGTGCTCTGACGCCAAAGAATTGCTGATAAAATACTCGAGGACTGTTGTAAGCTGTATGAATTCAGGCGCGAGTGCAGATATTGGGCGAGATTCCTTTAATGACGCGTGACTGTCCCAAAAAATGATGCATCTGCACGCAGTAAAACATGTATTTTGTTTACATGCGTACACTCAATAAGAAAATTCCATTTTTACGTTTCGAAATGGTTTCGAATAGTTTGGTAGGGGCAAGTTCTCAAAAAGAAGGAAAGAAAACGTCAAGGAGTACTTTCGGGGTTACACGTTTCTTTGGAAGTGTATGCAACCCATTACTGAGCTAGAAAGCGGCGGAAAAATCGGGATGGGGATTTCCGATAAGGTCACCGCCGTTCGATACGGCCGTAAAAACCTTCCATTAGATCTTTTACGTGTTCATTCGCGCGCATGTATGAGATGCATACATGCTATTTAGAATGTTGAGAGAATAAATAATCACAAAGTATGTACCAAACAGCCCCGTTAAAGTTTTTCTTTCTCTAATGGTTGCGCACTGAAGTGGGAACGGTTGCGCGCGAGGTCCACTCACAATTCGCGGTCACCTTGACAACTATGGAGCGCGGCCGCAATCAAAACCGTAACTGAAGAAAAAAAGATGAATGCGATAAAAACGAGCCTTATTATCTCATAGCCTATTTTTGCCAGCAACTTGAAATTTAAAAAAAATATATTTCACAGGAGTAATGGATTACGTAGAGATGCGCATGCAGCCACAGGTGAACACAAATGACGGCAACAATAGAGTCAAAATGGGCGGAACGAAATTATAGGAGTTGCACGATAAAATTTACGATATTCCCGCAATCTTCCAGCGATAGACGCTATCTTTTTCGGTTCCAGACACTCATTTCTTGCTGTCGTTCGACACAGATGACTCATGCGAGGGTGGAGGCGGGTTGGTCTATCTCGTGACGTCACAGTCCAAGCGGCGCGTCTCGTTTTGTGCGCTTACTTTTCGGGGGTCTCGTCGTCTGTGCGTGCGTGCGTGTGCGTGTGTGTGTGGCCGTCGGTGGTGGATGCGAAATGTGGGAGATGCTGGCGGCGATGAACGGCTCTGGATCCTAATAGGCGTGGATGCCTTAGGATGAAGGTGAGTCGCTTCACCGCTAGTAGTCAAGAGCGAGGCCGAATCGACGGATAGCTCCTTGTCCCACGGGGCGCTCGGGGAAGCGACGTCCGTCTACTGCGATCGTGTCGACAGATCCCTCACTGCCTCGCCCGAAGTGTACTGTGATGTCCAGACGAGCGCAGAAGGTGTATTCGATACGTTACTTCAAAACGGGCATGCTGGAATATTTGTTTCTTTCCCCTGTACCACGAAACGACTCGCGAGAGTTATCCCTACTCTGCAGGCTAGGCCAGCGGAACGTCGATGCTTGTGATCCATGTGCCTCGAGAGTTTTGCGGCTTCGCTTACTACGGTTGACACGAGAAGCTAGCTCGTGGTCCCCCGCGTAGCGCCGGCCCCGCCGTACCCCGCGGTCGCGCTTTTCGCGTGGCCAGGAGCTCGGGATCGTGAAATCTAGCGGTATCTCCGTGCGCCACGGAAACCGTAAACCGCGCGGTGGAACGTGCGGTCCGTCTCTCGTGTCCCTCCTCCCGTTATGTGCCGTTATTTTAGCGGCGCTTGCGTGCCCGCGCACAGGCGTTCGTATCAACTAACCCTTATCAGCCGAATTCCCGCCGTCGCCGCCGTTATTTCAGGCGGTGGTCGTCTCAGGTGCGTCCTTCGACATCGCGCAGGGTTTTGCCAAGTGAGTATGTACACAGCGTGCGCTGCATACGCCGTGTCGGTCGTTCGCTAGTGTCAAGTCACAGTCGCTGGCGAAACTCGGGCACTCCTCGGTTCTCGGCTGTCGTGTCAGCGCAAAACAAGAAGGGAATGCGTTGACGACCGACCTGGCGGTGGCGAGGAATGCTGACCGCAGCCGACGTGTTTTTTGTGGTATTTTGTTTGTGGGCTGGCTTGTTTATTCTGGGATGTACTGCAAATATGGGGGTGCAAGCAAGCGTTTGCGTGGTACCGACCTTGGTTATGTATGGTGTAATTGGGGTCCTGCTGATATGTGCTTGATAATAGGGCACTTCAAGATCGTGGTCGCACATACTGTGCGCACACTGATTCCGATCATTGGTAGTGAAAACACTGGTTTGCAGATGCTGTTGAACGGTAAACACAGCGTAAACAGAAAGAAACACACTTATCTTACAAACACGCCTATCATGAGGTTGTCCAAACATTTTTTACCTGCTGCGACTCCTGTATTATTACTTACACGCAACATTTGCAACACATTAAATAATAAACTTCAACAATGTATGTAAAGGAGCTGTTTCATATAATGACTCGTAAGGTTGGACAGTGCATTGAGTAAGCAAACCAAAGATCTTACTCTTATGGCTTTATTCATTTGGTTAATTATAAATATGTCGTGTTGAACAAGCATCTGTCAAGTTCAATAATTTACATGTCTACAGTTGGGTTGTAGTACAGAGGAAGGCCCCAGGCCAAACCCATATGCAGGACCTCCATGGAAATACACAAAATAAAGAATATGAACGACATTGCAAAAGAAAAGCATGTACATAACTATATACAGATTATGATGAACTTAAAAAAGCCGTAGATATAACATCATTATGCGACAGATTGAAACACAGCCGAAATGTAAACAACAAGATACAAGCACAAAAACTAAGCAACAGTTCACACTAAAACGAGATTACGAAAGATCGCTATGAACCACTTAGCGTTGCAAAAAGTTTCCCACACGAAATATCTGCCTGCTAGGCTAAATGAAACTGTGCTGCAGACTCGAACTCATAACAATTGTCTCCAATTGATATGTAGCTTTGTGTAACAGTTGTCATTGTTTCATCCAAAGCGTTGGCTTTTCCAGCTGTCATTTCCTTTGCCCCAGAAATAGATAAGCTTTCAGGGCCATGTCATTCGCTCCTGGGTCAGGCACAGCAGTCTAGCGTGCAACTGCTACCCTTGATTTTCTTCCATACTGATGTCATGGAGGACATCGCATTCAATTTCATGCGGTCCGACGGGGAAAATAAAAAGAACATTTTTCACATAGGTGGCATGCACAGGCTTGTTCGTATATCCCCCCCTCTTGTTCTCTTGTAAAGATTGGCATGTATGCCCTGAAAACAGTATGCATGTGTTCTCATGTGTGCTCACTGCCGCTGGAACTGTTTTCACTTTCGAGTGCAAAAAAAATAAATAAAGAAGAAAAAGTTTATTAAGTTAGCGGGGCATGTTATTGTTCATTTGACAAGCGGGCGAATGAAAATCGGCAACGAAAAGAGAAGAGGTCTTCATAGCCCTTGGAAACTAATTACAAGTCGCGTAATACTAAACAGAGAAGTATCTCTGTCAGGTATGCTGATGAGATCTAGTTGAAATTTATGGATACGGTTTAGCTTTTGTTTGTGGGCAGGCATTTTAGATGGCAGAAAAAAGTTTGTGCTGGATGCAACAATGCTGTTGCCAAGCTTACAGGATGTTTCAGACAAGGCGTGTTGTGCCTTGTCGAAAAATTCCCGGCACTGCATTAGTTGCGTGTGTAGGTAGTTTGTATGAAAAACGGTTTTGAGAACCAAAAAGAAAGACTCGCAGAAATTCGTGGAATTATCTGAATTGTGCATAATTGCAAGGTAGGAAGGCACTGACTAAGACAAAAGAATTATCGGGGTTTTCTCCATTTTCGAGGTCACGTATTCATTTTTGCGGCAAAACGGCAATAGTACGAGCACTGCGAGGCATGCCTGGAGAACATAAGAACATAAACAAAGCCATAGAGGAACTCTGCGAAAATGTTTTAAAGGGGAAAGCATAGGTTCATTTGAGCAGGGCCTAGTGAAACGCGAGCCCAATGAATGGGTGGCAAGAAACCAGTAGTTCTGCTAACTTACTTTTGTGCCTCAATCAGTTTGTTCCCAGGAACTTGCTGAATTTGAAAAAAAGGAAAAGACTGCTTCAAGGTCAGTAGGCAAATGCCCTTTTGCCACTACAGGTGACATACGATTGAACCTATTTCATACACTTCGGCCAGCATTTGGAGTGCCTTTGTAATTCCCCCCCTGCTACACTAAAAGCTGTTTGCTTTGACATGTACGCATTGCTGAGCATTAATCTTTCTGCAATGCAGAAAAAAAAATGAAAAGGTGGGGACTATAATTAGTCGTTCACTAAAGTTTATCGGATTATAATGCAGTTGTGGAATAACGTCCTCAAAACAAAATATGGTGGTGTATGCACTTGCCCTGTTGTTTAAATCAGGCAGTACTTGTTTCACCACACTTTTTTTTTTGTTAAATTTTATTTACACCATCTTTCCCATTTAGAGCAGTGGCTTCTGGGTGCTTTTTGAAACAAAAAAGCGATACATTGAGGCCTGAGTTCGGATGTCAGAATAAAACTTCATTATCCGTCGGGCAGGCTTTTGAATTCACCGATAAGGGGACACTGATGCTACGTAGCTTTTTGTTTGAACTCAAAGCCCGTCCCTTTGGACGGCTGTTTTCACAATGCTTTCTTTAAAAAAGGGTAATCATTGCTGCCTCCTGTCACCACTCCATCAATTGTTTTTCGTTGGCGTTTGAGAGCATTTCACAAACCTAGAGCTGAAAGCAGCGAGAAAGCAGTTTGGGGGCCACCATTTGGGACTCATGAGACCTTTTTAAGCCATTCGTCATTTTCTCCCCCGAAGATGCCCCTCAGGCTTCTCTACCTGCAAAGGGGAGGGCCCAAAATGGACAGCTGTCGCTCATAGCCACCTGGCAATCAATTAGCTGCCTTGGCACACTAGACGAATGCCTGTACCCCTGTACATTACTTGTGGTCACAAGCGCCGACTGACCAACTGGTTCTGGAGGACAGGATGAGTGCGGGCCTGCAATAGAGCGATTGTTCGTTCATTGATAACAGCACTGACCTTCCGGTGCTTCGGAACTGGAAACCACAGTGCAAGCCCTCCAGATGTAGTGGCGGCCTCTTCTCATTCCCACGCGAAACGTCAAGACAAGCAGCGGGAACAAAGACAAGCAAGGAAGCTTAGGGCAGAAAGCTATCATTTTGGATTCGTGATCCGGCCTATGTCGAAGACATTCTAGCCAGAATTGGCTCTAGTTTCACCCGTTAGTACTGTTCATTCCCTGTGTATCCTGCTTTACTCAATACTCCGCAACGGAGCCTGTTAGGTATTTTAAATAAATAAATTGGCAGGGCTTGTGATGTTTGCGGGATGGATGACAGAGGGGGAAGACGCGATAGATCGCAATGTGACTACCATGTGACTGGATGGGAGGCAGGAACAGAACTTGGGGTAGCGGTAAGAAAAATCATTGTGGACACGAGCAAGGTCTGCATAAGGTTTAGCAGCAGCAAGTGGAGGAGGATCTGGGGGTTGGAGGGAGACGGCTCCATAGTGCCCAAGGCAACCAACAGCTTGCGATGGTGCCATTCTGTTTTGAACTGGCAAGCAGTGTGACATTTTTTTTTCTAGTTTGCAGAATAGTTTGAACTTGCACCATGCAGGCTGTGAAGCAGGAGTCGTGTTGTGGCACTTTGCCCTGACTTTGCTTTGCCCTGACCTGAGGGGCTAATGGTGCAGTACATTTCGTAGGCTTTGTGTGTGGGACAGGCTTTGTGGGTGCACCACCACTTCAGATAGCGCAGTAAACAGCACTGCCTGGCCATGTTTTATGCGTACGATCTGGACGGTTGAATGGTCAGCCAGATTCTTCATCTGGGTTGAAGATATTCCCATCTTGCACGTTGTTCTGGCTCTTTTCCTGGTTGGCGTGTGTGTGTCCAGGGCGGAACATTGGCGCAGCACGACCCATGTTTGGTACGACTTTGTCATTGGCACGTTTTCTTGCTTTTAAACGCGAAGCATTTTTTTGCAAACTCCTTCTGGGTCGCTTAAAGGTGCTGCCACAGGGTGAATGACCACAATTCCTGTCATGTTACTCCAGGAACAAGATCGTGTATACTCTACTCCCATAATAACAAAGAAACTGCATTATGGCTACAGTTAGCCCAACTACTTGGCTTCGAATGCTTCATAAAAATAATCACCAGAATGTCACACGCACAATCCCACTTCATTGAAATTACAAGAAAAGTTTAGTGTGGTGGGGCAAGCTTTTCTCTCACATTTTGGCAGTGTGCCCCGAAGGATCGTAAGTTGTCTCCATATTTGCTTCTTGCTGCCGCACATGGGTCTTTGTTGCCGTCTCATCACTTATTCTCAAAGCAGTCGTCACTTTGACGCAGCCTTGAGTGTGACAGTCACCCTCGACCGATCTCTGATTGTAACGTATTGCTTGCTGTCATGGTTCGTTCGAGCCAGGATGTAATCCTAATAATTGCATGACATATTTTCCAACATTTGCCCATCCGATGTGCCTGTAAGCTTGCATGGGGAGTTAATCACCATACTTATAAATAGCATAGCATCCAAAACTAGTATGGGATCATGTGTGTGACCTGCTTTAATGTCTTGGCCTCTGATTGTGCTAATCGAAATCAGCACGTTAGGTGGCATATTTTGCGTGGCCTGGAGGGACAGTCCAAGAAAAGAGGTGTAGAAGAAGCTTTGGTATCAACCCTAGTACCAGTAGGGGGGACAGTTGAACGATGTTCATAACAAGCTTGCACGCACATGAAAATTTCAGTGGCCAGGTATCCACAACCATTTTCGCAACATCCGGTGTTCCCCAGGGTTGTGTTCTTGCTCCGACCTTATTCCTAACTGACAATACTTTGTTGGAAGTTTAAATTCTGACTGTAAGGCAACTGTGTCAGACTATTGTTTTTTGTAGCTGAGAAAGGACTTCAGTGCTACCATTTTCGGGGAAGCATTTTCGATGGAACTTTCCCATTTTGGGGGGAACTGATGGAGCCTACCAGCTTGCCCAGTATGGTCTTAGTCATTGAGCTTCTCACTAGAAACTGTGTCATCACCTTAGTGCTGTATATTTTTTGTGTTGCAGCCACGAAATTGAGAGCACACTGCTGAGATAACAGCAATTGATGACTGTTAACCACCGCCCTTGATCTAACGCTGACTGGGCCTTTCTTGCGAAGACTGTGACTCTGGCAAACAAAGGGTGGCAAGCTTGTCAAAACTGCGGAGATAAGATGCCGGAAAGCAAAGGGGCATGGAGAGCTCGCATCCGCCTCTTATCAGCCAACGGTCATGCCACAAGGGGACTCAGAGATTACGAATGCCTCGTTGCAAATCTGTAGGTCAGAGTCGTGTATTTTGAGACACACACCACTGATGGTGACTAGACAAACACGCTCAGACAATGTTTAACGAGTGCCGGTTTTCGCTTTCTGGGGTGCAGCGCTCACATCGCACATAGAGCACTTCTTCAAATAATTAGGCGTGAATGAGAGCATTCCTTGACTATTTTGCAGAGTTTTTTCTTGAACCCATAACTTAGATCGTTCATTTATTTGTTTTTCACTTTTTGCGGATTTGTGGCATGATGAACACGGCTGATGTTAAGTCATTCAGCTGACGCCGCACGTCTGGAGTATGCTTTCGGAGGAAAGCTTGGGTGTTTTACCAATCTTGTGGGTGATAAAGCTTCACTGGTTGCTTAGACCTGTGCTTATGCATATGCATATTCTTGTGCAATTTTAAATCTTGTACTCAAAATTTAGGGAATACACAAGAAACAGGGGGCGGGAATACACAAGAAACAGGGGGCATACTTTGGTAACGAGTTCACTGAATGTGATCATTTAATGTTTTCTGCTTGTGTGGCCCCTTCCGGCATCAGCAGACACTCAAGGCCGTAGCTTTAAAGATATTCAAATGCTGAAGTGGCCCTGGCTATTATGTCTTGGGATGATTCACTCACAATGTCTGGGTGCACGGGTTTGCTATCATCGCTACCTCTTTTTGGCTTCATGGAAATGTATATCAGGCAGTGTTTTTTTTTTTTTGTTTTTTTTTCTGTGTTTTATACGGACTCTGTCCTTCCATTGTGATCATTTCTCCTTTGTGAGGACTGTGCTGGCTCTTTTGAAAATAAGACTGGCTGCTGAAATTCTTATAAGCTTAATCTTCGCTCTACGCATTTTATTCTGCTAGGGACAAATAGAAAATGGGACAGAGCTTACGCTCCATCCTATCTTCTCGTCTTTGTGAAACCTTGTCTCTTGTAAAGTTGAGTGCTTAATTAAACCCGAACTGGTGTACCAACTAGCCCAATCAGTAGCCTTGGCAGAGGCTTCAGAAGCCATGAAGAGTAATTTGGGTTCGCTCCGTGTGCAAGTTGTCATGCATTCTAAAAGCATGATCTTTTTTTTTTTTTTTCATTTGGGAAGTGGATGATGACATGGGCCACTTTTTTTATTTGTGTGCACATCAACTGCGATCTTTTGACAGCAAACTGGCGATTCCAAGCTGAGAGGATATTCACGCTCGTTATTTTCACCCCAAGGTCATCTGCATTCTGCAAACAAGCCGTCAAAGTGCTGACTGCAGCGAGTTCGTTGTTTGCGGACACAGACAAACGAGGCAGGAGATGACAAGGGTGAACCTCACAGGCAGTGTTTATTCAACGTGCAATCAAGACACTGCATACAGACCAAGGGTGTAGCGGGGGGGGGTTGGTGTCAGAACACCCCCTGATATTTTCTGACGCTGCATCCCCTTCCCCTCTTTCATCCTTTTGTTCACCCATGCTCCTTACACACTCTATTGCTATATTAGAATGTGACAACGAAGTTCAGAAGGGTGTCAGTTTATTAAAGCTGAAAATTGACGAAGAATAAAAATGGGCACTGAAGAGACGAAGAAGAAGTAGAAGAATACATACACATACGCTTGTACGTGTTCTTTGTGTCTACTTCATCTTCGTCCCTTTAGCGTTATTTTGTTCTGTCCAGTAGGCATGAAGCAACTAGCGCAACAAGTTTTGTTGACCAAGATGTTTGAGCACTGGCTCCGTTTCTCCTCATTTTTTAGCCGGCGGGCTACAACACCCCATTGGAAATATTTTTGGGTATGCTCCTGATACAGACTAATCATAGGCCACAACAGTAACATGGGAGCGAGGCATTGAAAAACACTGCGGAGATCGAGGTGGTTCGACTCTGCAATAGTTATGTGGAAGCAGAGTGCCTTCACGTGTGTGTAAGAGGGCAGCTCGGTCACCGCTGCACAGACAAAGCTCGCAAAACGCCTGCGCACCAGGCCTTCCCCCCTTCCCCCCAAGTCTGAGAGATGTCCCTTGCTCTCTTCTTCGTCAACTGGTAGTGCTAGTCGCAGTGGGGGAACTGGTTACAAGCGAGGGCACTTTTCGCATTAGACAGAGCAAACTTGTGAGGAATGGGTTTGTGATCCTTGAATGCGCATGTGCGCAATCAAGGATCTTCATGGTTAACCTAGCTGTAGAGGGATTTGCGTGAAGATTGCAATCCCCACGACGATTGCCCTCACCTCCAATGGAATTAAACAGTTGGCCACGCAACTGACGCATGCGGGGTTGATTCAGTGAGCATGGCAGCAATGCGCTTTCTAAACGAGAATCGATTGCACCTCTGTGCGACACGTCCATCTTGTGGCTCCCCTGTTTCCGTTCTCTTGCTCTGACAACTCGGTTGGGTTGAGGAAAGCTTGTAAAGACAACTTTGGGTGAGCAAATGTAGAGTAAGCAGTAAATTTTGTGAAGACCACCATCGCCTATCAGTACTTGTACGGTATAAGAGAAAGTTGTCATGTAGTTTTTTTTTAAGAAAGGTCAACTGAGATGCTGTCCAAACACGCAGTTCTCGTTTGAAAATGCATTACAGGCATGGCGGCTTTCAAGTCTACATTTACTCAATTCTGATTAAAATAATTCTTGGAAGAGAACAGCACAGCGGCTGTGTTGTTATTTTCTTTGTTGTCCTTCTTCTCGCTGCTCTGTTCCCTTCAATGTGATACCAGGCAGCTCATTCTGAGGTTTTGAAATAATTCTTCAGTGACTTTGGCCCCCTCCCCCTCTCTTTTATTTTCGGGAAGCCTTTACTCTGGGGAACTCTTCATGACGGAAAACGTTGAAGGGAGCAACAGGCACCGAAGCATGTCTGCCGTATCTTATGCCGTAGTTTGCTTCATACTATGCCAACGCGCGCAGGTAGAAACATACTTTAGCAGTGAGCACTTCTGGCATGTTTGACCGCTAACATTTTGTCATCCCAAGTTTCATCTTTCTACAGCAGTATGTCCCTGAGGAAGTTTGACAGCTGCATCTTGCCGGTACTTCAACTACGGGGCAGAAACTTGGAGGCTCACTAAGAGGGTCCAACTTAAATTGAGGACGACTCAGGGAGCAATGGAAAGGAAGATGATAGGCGTAGCATTAAGGGACAAGAGGAGAGTGGAGTGGGTCAGGGAACAAATTCATGTTAAGGACATATTAGTAGAAATCAAGAAGAAATGGACGTAGGCAGGGCATGTAATGCGAAGGCAAGATAACCGTTGGTCATTAAGGGTAACAGATTGAATCCTTAGAGGAGTCAAACGAAGCAGGGGGCGGCAGAGAGTCAGGAGGGCAGATGAGATCAAGAAGTTTGTGGGGGCGAATTGGTTGCAGTTAGCACAGGACTGGGGTAATTGGAGAATAATGGGAGAGGCCTTTGCCCTGCAGTGGGCGTATATACGATGTCCATAAAGGGGGTGCACATTGTTTGCTTATTCTTGCCGCAAATTTATCCTCATCCTGCATCAAAGTGGGATATTTGGAGGGGTGTGTAGGGTCATTCTTGTCGTGCTGTCATCCTGTGGTACCCCCTTCAAGTTTACTGTGCAGCTGAGTGACGGAAGGTGGGTGCATTCCTTCTGTGTCTCTCCCCCCACCCAGGTGCGGGTCTGACCCGGCCTCCTGCCACCTGGGGTGAGCAAGCAGTGGGGGAGGGAGGAGCCGGAGGGAGAGGAGCATGGCCGACAACATGGACGACAAGCCACCCGCACCCCCGGTCCGGCTCACCAGCGCCAGGTGAGGGGGTGAGGGGAGGAGCAGGGAACTTGCTCTGCTGCAGCCTCTTCTGCTGCTGCTAATAACCTGGCGTTTGCTATTTTAAGAAGAAGAAGAAGAAGTTTATTCAAATACATTGTACAAAATACACGGGAAAAACAGTACAGACAAGGGTCAGTACAGACAACAGTACAGACAACAGTACATACCTGCATCGACCGTTGGGCACTATGATATTGGAGACGGGTTCGCTTTTCTGATGGAGGCAAAAAGCGAAAACGCCCATGTGTTCGAGATTTCAGCGCACGTTAAAGATCCCCAGGTGGCCAAAATTCATCCTGAGCCCTCCACTACGGCACCCCTCATCGCCTGTGTAGTGTCATTGCGTTAAACCCCACAATCAATCAATTAATATAGAGGAAATAGTTGAATGATATTCAATAGGTAGTATTCATTGAAAAGTTTAGCTGTCAATTCCTTCGCTTGGCAACACTAGAAATGGCCACAGGCATGGCTGCTGCGCCACGGACATGGCCCGGCTTATGCCACTGCGCCCGCACGTTGAAGAAAAAAAAACACCGGCGTGCGTCGTCTGCTCCGTTTCAACCCGATTCTCAATGGTGGTGTCAACACAGATGTTTTTAATCGCACTCACAATAGACTCGAGGCATTACTTTGCGTTCGCTTTGGTAGAGTTTCTAATGTCCAACAGACATCATGTGCTTAGCACGGACAAGTACCGCCATCCCGCGGAGCCCGGCGTAACCAGTGACGGCGCACTCACATGGTTGTCTGCATGCAAGCCTCGCCTGTGAATACAAGCCACACAAGCTTGCAGACACATGAAAAGGTGGGAAAACAACAATTCAGAAAAAAATACGTGGCATCTAAATATTACGTAGCTGCACACTTCAGTCCATGACTGCAGTAATAAACAGGCATATGGTACATTTTACGGGAGAGTATAGGAAATGCTCAAGAACAGAGTTTCGACCAGTCGTTTTCAGTTCCTTTTGTCTTTTAACTGGTATGGTAACAACCAGCAGCAAAAAAGACCAACTGGATTTCCTGCTTCCTTGGTTACTTCTGGCTTTGACAGTACGCATCCTTTCTTGACTTCGTACGAAACTTGGCAAAAGGGGAGGTGACACCAAAAGGAAGGCCTTTATTGTGCGCAGTAGGAATGCAGGCCAACTTGAGCTTGGATGTTAGCTATCAGGGAACAAGCTCCTAAAAGGAGGCTGAGGCACACCCCTGGTGTGCTGCAGGAGGTCACGGGTTCAGCTCCCGGCTGAGGGAGGTCCAATATTGAGAAACCATTCAGCACACACTGGAGAAGGAACTGCGAAGGAAAGTTTGGCATCCACCTCAAAGCAGCCGAACGGCTACAAAGGAAAGCTGTACAGCTTTCTCAGAAACTTCGAAGTTGAAGAAAAATTCGTCCTGGTCCAGGATTTTAACCCGGGACCACCGCTTAACCGGAGCAGTTGCTCTACCGAGTTAACCAGAAGGCTAGTTCTTTGTATCACGAGAGCGAATTCATCTACAACTCAAAGCGATGGACAGGTGTTAATCAACCAGATTTGAGGGGAAATACCCAAGGTGGATTTCCCCTAAATGTGGTCGAATAACACCTGGAAAAGGTACTTAGGGTATGCAAATTGAAAGCTTAGCAAACTGGACGCCCTCCTTTATTACTTCTGCATAGCTTGGGAACATTGAAGCCAAAATTTGGTTTCGAATTTCAGTCGTTTAGTGAGCAAACTCTGCAAAGGTGCACCATACAAGCTGTCGGGACCAGCGACAAAGCAGCCGTACTTTTCTGTATTTTTGTAAATGATACTTGAATTGTAATTCACGTCCTGCACCTTCAAGGCAAATCTTCTATAGGATGGAAATAGGTTGCGCTTGGCTGATGATTTTGTTTGAGTGCCCCATGTGAAATAGTATATGGCACCTGCAATCAAGCCCTGCTGCCCTATGCATGCGTTGGCCTAATGGCAATTTGATTTGGCTTTTGGCTTTACTGATGCTGGCAGGGCTGTGGGCAATAAATTCTTGCGAGAGAGTTGGCAGCTTGTGCAGGCCACACAGTTCCTTGAAAAAAGAAAAGCAAAAGGCAACAAAAAGCTTTTCACTGAGCTTGGCAGCCACACTAGCTGTAGTTGTTCTTTTATTTTTATTTTTACTGAGGCCATAATTTACTGTCTCTTTAGAATGGAATCGCCTTAAACACGTGCACTCGATTTCGAACTTTACAATTTGGAAGCAACTTCACCTAGCTGTGAAAAATGTTTTTGCTGAAATAACGGGGACTTATTTGCGAGTGTTTCTTGTCATGCCTATATCTTTTTTCTCTATAGTTTTCTGCGGGTTTTTGATATTTGGAATGTGCGCAACGAAGAAAAAAAGAACACTTGTGTAGCACTTTCGTGGCGCGGTTACGTTTCACAGCCATGCAGACTGCTATTTAGTGCTGACCTCTCTTAGTGCTGTGATGTAATGTGCACGTGTCCCTAATTGTGCTCCTGTTATGCCCCCACATTTGGGCGAGTGCAGCACGGTGCGGGGTGTGAGTGTGACACCAGTGCGGGACGTGTCCTCGGTGCCCGTGGACATGCGGCCGCTGCCCAAAGAGCCAGAGCTGGAGAAGAAAGTCAAGCTCAAGCCATCCAAGGGTGAGGCTTCTTTTACTCCAGTGCAACTCTGGCGGCACTCCAGTGGCACACCAGTGGTACTCCAGAGGTGCAACAAAGCAACTGTCTAGATTTTCAGAAAGGGGATGAAATAGGGGACTTTTAACAAAAAAATTCATTACTTGTCCTGATTGTTTGTGATGGGGTTTCCTTAGTAAAGCAGCTCTTTTCTTTATTTTTTTTTTTGTAGTTGTCATTATGTTTTTTTTTGGGGGGGTGCACCTAACCGCAGGCACGGCTGCTGGTGTGCATGCCCGTGTTAAACCTTAGCATGTAAAATTGGATACCGTGGAAGGTAAAGAATAGAGTGAAGGGTGCACCAAAGGCGCACAAACAAGCAGGGCTGGTACGAATGCTTGGATTTGAAGTTGGACGTTTCATTGCGAAGCCCTCGAATATTGTTTTTTCGGAATCTACCAAATGCCGGTTTTAAATGCAGAATAAAATTTAACAGTGGGCCAGCCCACTGAAAGAAAGAAATAACATAATGAGAACTTTAAAATGAACTAATGGGTTGTCCGGAACAAGAAAATGAAAAATCCAGAAAGAGCACATCCCCATAAAAGCATGTACTAGCCTCGATAGCGGTTAATTAAAAAAAAAACCTGTGGTTGATTCTCCTGTCATAGGAATCGGTAAAACATAAAAATGAAATATGCATCTGAGTATGATTTGCGGGTCGGTGGCTGTCTTGTGGGTGTTCTTGGCGAGTGACGTCCCACTGGCGGGTCGCTTCGGCAAAGGTGTACTGGCATCATTTCCGTAACGGGTATGACGTCAGTGAAATCTTGGCGTATCCCGGCATAAAACACTTTCGCGTTAAAATATAAAACCCGAAAATGAACAACAACATACTCTTTAGTGCCGAAGGTTGATTACCCGCAAGAAGACCCTGTGTGCAGGGGTGCATCCTTTACAGGCTGCTTGCTTTGTTGTAATGGCGTCATTTCCATGGCGGATATGACGTCAGTGAAATCTTTGTGTATCCAGGAATAAAGCAGTTTCGTGTTAATAAATATTTCGCTGCCATGTGCAGGGGCCAAGAAGGAGCGCCGTGGAGCCGGTGGGGATCTGGTGGAGAAACCGGTGATCTCTCCGCCCACCAATTTCGAGCACACGGTGCACGTGGGCTTCGACGCGGTGACGGGTGAGTTCACCGGCATGCCGGACTCGTGGGCACGGCTGCTCCAGAACTCCAACATCACCAAGCTGGAGCAGAAGAAGAACCCCCAGGCAGTGCTGGACGTGCTCAACTGGTACGACGCCTCCGTCAAGGAAGGGGGCAAGGGCGCCTCCAAGTACATGACCATCAACCGCACGCTCGGTGAGTAGCAAGCATAGTGTTTCGGCAAGGGGAGTTGCCTGCTTGCTGCTGCGCTCGCATCTCCGCCTGATTTCCATCGATCTTTGTGCTTGGTGAAGCAAATGACTTTCAAAACCAGGGCCGTGTTTTATTTGAAAATATTGTGACCTATGGGAATGCAACCCTCTGCGGTGCAGTCAATGCCTTTGGGGCTTGTGAATTTTTGTTTTTATTTGTATGGGAGAATGTTCTCTTTCCTATAGGGCTGTGAACTACTCAGCACATCAGCATGAAACAATTGACCCCCTCCCCTCTTTTTTTCTGCCTTTATCTTCTACATCGCATTAATTTCTCCTGGAAGCACTTTCTGTGCCCGCTGTGAAATATGCGGATCAAGTGAGGACTGACAGTTATGCCACCTACTGCAACTGAGCCACTTCTCGTTGTGCAAAGTTCTGCTTGTGGTGGTGGGCGTGCGAGCTTTGGCAGTGTTCTTGTCAAATGTTGCGAGCCTCGTAATCTCTCGGCCATGTTCGCCATGCATTCTCACAATGTTTCGCCCTTTCTTCCTTTCCTCCCTGGCCCCCCCGCCTCTTCCTTTCCACCTTTCCTCTTCTCACTTTCTGCTCTAACACTGCTGCCTCCTTTGCGCTGGAACTCACTCACCAGCCGAGCTTGTCGAGCTGTGGCAGATCTCACGTACGTAACACCTCTGCCAACATCGTCTCTCTTTCTCTCTCTTCGTTTTTTTTTTACCCCCTTTTTTGCCTGTTTTTTCTTCTGGCCAGCATGCTGTCCACAGTGTCTTCACCCTCATCTTACCCTGCCGTCCGATGCTAACCACCGTCATGATCTGTTGCAGTCTTCCTCTGCGCTCCTGTCTTGCTATTGGCATGGTCATCACTCTCCTTTCTTCTTCTTTTCTCAAGTTCTTCTCATGCCAGAGCATGTTCTCACATCTCGCACAGCTTTACCCTCTGCTTCAAACTCTGCACTCATTGGAACCCAGTGCAATGCCCGTGGCGCTGTGGGTATCGGATAAGTAAATAAATAGCTGCTACGCCAGAGTTGAAAGGTGTGTGTTGTGTAACTGCACAAACTTTGCTTTTGACGCAAGTGGCGACATCTTTAGGCCGTAGATGTACCGTATTTTTGCGTGTATAACCCGCCCCTGCATATAATTCGCACCCCCACTTTCAGCTCGGCGGAAAAGAAAAAAAATCCTTGCGTATTGCCCGCACATTTGATACAGGAAAGGCTGCAACGAAGCTACTGCTCAAGCAACACATCACATACTATGCAGACAGAAAAAGCATAATTGTAGCAAGCAGATTACACTGACTGCGAGGCGAAAGTCACAATTCACTAATAAAATTCAGTTGTTAAAGTGCGTGCATCCTTGTTTATTCTTCCTTGTCCTTGTATGTTTGGCGCAATCGCTGCCGTGGAAGTCTTAGTCAGGGTTACTGTGTAGGAGCTTCACACCACAACGCGCATTGCTGTGAAGCTGCACTAAAGAAAAAACCCCCGCATATTTTCCGCACCCGTACTTTGCTACCGAAATTTTCGCATTTTTTGTGCGGATTATACGGGTGGAAATGCGGTAGCTTGCCTAGCCACATCGCATTTGGGATAAAAAAGAAAACAACCGTGTGTATGCCCTGAACCCTTAATATGTTGTGGCATTTGTGGAATGCGAACAAATTCAGTACTGCTAACAGACGATTCGGGAACCCTGATTTAGTTGGGTGTGGCAGGGACAGAGGACAGATAGGGGCCAGGAGAGGAAAAATGGGTAGCTGCAGGGTTTGTCTTTCCCCCGTCCCTTTGCAGTCGGGCGATTTTACCCCAGCCAGATGGCGAAGCCCTTGCCATAGCTTGGGGCAGCGCTTGGCCAGTCCAACAAGAACTTGCGAAGGGGAAGGGTGTCGTTGTGCGCCTCCCTTTCTGTCAGAGGAAAGGTGCAAAGTGTACGTTCACTGCATCCACCGTTTAAATTCGCCCCTGCTGTGTTAACATTAAACCACACTTGTTTGGCCTCTGTGTTTGCAAACAGTCTCGTTATACCACACCACGCCAACACCAGTGGCGTCTGTATACACCATGTGTGCTCCCTTCTCACCCGCTCGTGTCCTACAGACCCTTCACCCCGGCCGAGTTACTTGGGAGACAAGTATGCTGTTGCGACGACGGTGATCGGATCATCCACCTCGGTGAGTTTGAGGGAGGGGAAGAGAGGGAAGAAGGGGTAGAAACTTCACACAAAAGAAAAGTTAAGCGGTGGTGCTTGTAATGCAGTATGCTACTAGAATTAGAAAAACTAAAAAGTGAGCACAAGCTCACTTTGTGCATAGAGCAAACATTAAAGATGATTAGCGATGGCTGTAGGAGCAAATTAGCACTTTGGCATCACAGTTGGCATTGATGCGGAACATCAAAACTAGCATTGCGTCATCAGGCAGAAAATGAGGAAGAGAGAAACGTAATTGACATCATTGTGCACTAGGAAGGTCTTGGAAGCGCCACAATGTGAGACGCCCTTGAACCCTCCCAAGATACGTCGTGGTAACACAGATTGTTTTAAGAGGTTGTGCGATGCTGCCAGTATTCGTGCAAAATGACCAGTGCAACAGTTATGCAGTACTGATTGTGTGCACGCTTTCATGTGCAGAACATTTTAGGAAATTTTTAGGGAGTTTGTTTATTATCAGTGGCTCTCGTTGAGTGGCAGTACATTTACTGCCAATATGGGCTAACAATATTAATAAAGAGTGAGTAAATTTACATGCAGAGGTTTACATCCATAACATGCACATCAGCCTCACACATTTCATTCTGTAGTTTATGGGTGCAGCCCAACGCTCCACAATTTATTGTGTAACAAATGTAACAATTGTGTAACGAAGTCTCAAAGACTTTTTTGAGACTTCCAGTGTGACAGTGAGCAAGCCAAATTCAACAATGCGCCTATCATCAAGGAGAAAGAGCTGCATAGAAGGCATAGGTTGCAAATACCAGCAGAGTGTCATCGTCTCGGAGTGCATGGCTTGGTTCCGTTCTGACTTCTGACCGCCTTCTGACCGCCTTTTTGTTTAAATGCCTATGCAGGAGGACAGCATATCTGAGCCGGAGAATGCGCCCAAGTTCTTGTCGCCACACGACCCCCGGAGGAATGTCCCCGAAAAAATCATCTATAAGGTCAGTGGGACCCCACCACCCCACCCGTTTCTCTTTCTCGGCTTTTGTGGCAGAAAGTGGTGAGGAGCTGCTGGTTCGATTCATTGAGAAAACTGCAGTGTTGACTTAACTGACAGATATGTATTTGCTCCCTGGTTTCGGGTACTAATGGTGTTTAAGTGTCTTGCATTTGTTCGATACTGCTCGCGGCCTTTTGACTGCCAAGGCGGAAGTGCACATAACATAGTACAACGAGGCATATTGCAATCTGCAAGCATGCAGAAGGAAGAACAAGGGATATACTAGACATACAGCATAAGTACCGTATTTTCCGGTCTATAAGTCACACTTTTGTATTAGTCCTCAAAGTGACAGTTTTTTCAAAAAAAAAAAACATATATAAGTCGCACCGGTGTATGAGACACACCAGTGTACAAACGCACTTGTTAATCAGGTAAACTCATAGAGGATCAGTTTGTTAGAAAGTGCGGCGGAAGTACATGGTTGCAGCAGCCGCCGCCTCTGAACGCATCGCCTGGTAAGCACTGCTACACATGTGCATGTACCATTAAAAGTCTAGACAGAACTTCTCAAAAAATGGTTTATTGATACACACAGATGGCATGTAATGTACTTGAAGACGGCGTTTAGGCAAAAACATCGAACCCTTTTTCCTCCGACTCGCTAACAAATAATTCATTCATTTAGACCTTAACGTACGCTGACATCACGCAGCACACAGGCACCTTTTCGCTTTTCGAGCGCGGACCACACGCTGGCTGCCATGTACCAGATTTATTCCATACATAAGTCACATACATAAGTCGGTGGGTAAGACGCACGAGCGAAAATTGAAGAAAAAAACTGCGAATTATACACCAAAAAATCGGTATACAGTTTTCAAGGTCCTGGATTGAAAAAAGCAGCACAGATTGGAGGTTGAAAACCTTGTATAGCTGCGAAGGAAGTGCTCTTTAGGTGTCTTCGGGAAGTAAAAAGTGGAAGTTTCCTGAATGATTGTGAGGTCACAAAAAATGCTCAGCACAGTGTTCGTCTTCAGTGGAAGACGGCACTCGTGATGCGTTAGTACCAAGAATGGCACTCGAGGTGGTTTGTATATCTATTGTAAGAATCTCCTCTGTGGCATGTGTTGGGGATGTCGTTGCGTAACTTATCACTGAAAGCCAATTGCTTGTCAGGGTTGTGCAGCTGACTGAGTGTCGATCATTTAGTGGCACTTCTATCAGAGAAGAAACAACTCGCGTGGCGCGATTGCTTGGAAGTGACGCTCTAACAAGTTTTAATTAGTGGTGTGCGAACACCAAATAGTAGCTTCCGAATCAAATATGGAATCAAATTGGGAACAAAAACTGAATATCTAATTGAGTATTGATTGTAAAATTTATTTCTCGAAAAAGTAAATGAGAAAAAAATAATGCAGTACAGATGCCAGTCACGCTGTATAGGTGGTATTCGTTGAAAAGTTTAGCTCTCAATTTCTTTACTTGGCAACACTGCAAACGGCCACAGTCATGGCCGATGCGCCACGGACATGGCGCGGCTTGGGCATTGCACCCGCATGCCGAAGAAAAAAAAAAAAACACTGGCGCGCGTTGTCTGCTCTGTTCCAACCCGATTCTCAACGGTGGTGTCAACAGAGATGTTACTAATCGCACTCACATTGGACTCCAGGCAATACTTTGCGATCGGTGAGGTAGAGTTTGTTAACGTGCAACATAGTCATGTGCTTAGCACGGACAAGTACCGCCATCCCGCGGAGCCCGATGTAGCGAGTGAAGGCGCACTCACACGGTTGCCTGCATGCGCGCCTCGCCAGTGAATACAAGCAATTAAACAAAAACCATGTACCGGAGTCTACTGCCACGATTCCTGTTAGCCAGTGCGAATCATGGCAAACATGTTCACAGCAAACACATGTGTAAGCCTAACCAGCATAAACCTCGTTGGAGATTGACTACTGAGTCGGGGAAAGGAGCACCTGCACAACTGCGCAACAAGAAGAGACACAAGCGAGGAGAGGGGGAAAGCGATTGTGCAGGGGAGCAGGTGGCTGCTGGAGGGAGGGAAACGAAAGATGAGATGGAAAAGAAAGCTATGGCGGAGAGAACTAATTGAGTGGGCATGAGGTCCAGGCCGGCAGCACTTTCATTTCGTCCGCAGGTCGGGCGCGCGCTTCGTCGCGTCGGATAACTTAGGTTTTTAAAGCATCATTTCTGTAGGGACTGTGCCGGGACTCAATTAGTCCGTCGTGAAACCCGGGGGCATATAACCGGGCTTTCACTGTAGTTGTTTGTCGAAGTCACGACCAGTGAAGTTTCCGTGGAAACTTAGTTTTACCCATGCACTATAAATTCAGTTGAGCGGAGTTGGGCTGTATCTGCAAAGAGAACTTGGACTTGCAAAAAACGCGTGACACTTTTCTCTTGCAACAGGAAAAAAGAGAGGAATAAAATCTGCTCTCGCACACACGCCATGTCATGGAGGTGATGTTGAAGAGGGGCACTAGTCCTATTGGGGGTGACACAACGCGGTTTCACATATCACATCTTCAAAAATTAGCAACCCCTGGCACGGATCATCGCAGCATTTTGCAAGTCTGGGTTTTGTTGGGCCTTATTTCTCGTCGTTTCAGAAACCTGTGTAATGGGCAAAGGGTAGCGTACTTCCAATCTCGAGAAAGGGGTAGCCGACCTCTTAGCTGGAGTGAAGTTGCCCAATGGCTTGGAGCAGGCACATGCCGTGTTCACTGTTTAGCATACCCGTGCTCTCCTCATGTTCCGTTCCTCCCCTCGCCTGCAGTCCCAGCAGGAGCCGCCGTCTTCTCCCGAGGAAGAGGAGGATGAACCGGGACCCCCACCCCCCATCGCCACACGACCCGACAAGACCAAGTCCATCGTGAGTGCCCTCTGCCTCCTCTCTCTCTGCTGCCTCCCTTTGCGTTCCATTGCAGTTCATTGTTAAAGGGGCCATTCCACTGGCAAGGCTGGGAAATTGGAAGCTTGCAGCTGTCAGATCTGCCGTAGTATGCTCAAAGTTGCCAAAGGAAAGCCACCACATGTGCTTTGGGGAAAGGCAGTTTGATTTGCAGGTGGGGGGCCAAGCATCAACCATTAGTGTTGACCCTGAGGAGTTCTCAAAGCTGTGCAAGATAATTTATTTATTTTATTTACACGTACTGCTGTCTTGGTACACAAGACATAGCAGGAGTGGGTAATCGAACGTACAATGTATTTGAGACGTGTCATAAAGCGTGGTTAGTTTATTCTTTTACAGACTGTTTACTTGGTTTTTCCCGCATGGAACCATGTGTAGGTTGTTCCGCATACCAACAACACATGGAAAAGAAGACTACTTGAAGGAATTTAAAAATGAATGGAAAGGAATAATAAAAAGTAGGTGAGATTGATGCATGGCATGCCCAGTGGAACGACTAAAAGAAATCTGTGCTTGAATGCAGCTGTGGCCATGTAAAAGGTTATGTAGGAGAGTGATGTGCTCAAGCGCGTGCTGATGAGCCAGGGGTTTTATTCCTAATTTGCATGCGTGAGATGAGGGAGAGAAATTGTGGTCATATCGACGGAAAATGAACCATGTTGTTTTCTTCTGCATGACCTCGAGCTTTCTTATGTCGAGTGCAGTGTAGTGTGACCATACCACTGAGGTGTATTTTAGTAATGGTCTGACGAAGGATTTATGGGCAGTTAATTTGGAGTCGTGGGTAAAGTTTGTTTTAAGTATCCCAGCTTTGTAAGTGCGTAGCACAAATTGTGCCGATGTGAAAGTGCCACTTTAGGTTAGGAGTGAACGTGATTCTGAGATATTTGAAGGTATTCAAAGAATTTCAATGGTGCCGGTTTGTACTATAACAGAAACTTAGCACTGCTTTTTATTGGTAAATGTCGTTTGTACAATTCTTTGTTAATTAATATTCATCTGCCGTGTGTTGCTCCAACCGCAAAAGTACAGAAATACAGTTCAGAGCCTTGTGATCACGTGTGTTATTTAAACTGGCATAAAGCACACAGTTGTCAGCGTACAGTTGCAATTTCACTAGTGTGTCCTTAATGGCCTGTGCGACATCATTAATCTAAATAAACAGCAGCCAGCGTACAGTTGCAATTTCACCAGTGTGTCCTTAATGGCCTGTGCGACATCATTAATCTAAATAAACAGCAGCGGCCCAAGGATGGAACCCTGTGGTACGCCAGAAGTGACTACGGCTGAGCCTAAGCTTTGCTCCGGTTTCTTCTGCTCTTTAGGCTTCCCACAGTATAAACGTTTCGAAAACGAGTCGTGGCTGTTGGGAAAATGCCGGGCAGACATGCACCGCAACCAGTGTCACGCACTCACTCTCCCCTGTCGTGGTTGTCGCAGTACACCAAGCCCATCGAGGAGGAGGAAGAGGACAACAAGAACGGGGCCTCCACGGTTCTGGGCTATGACGCGCGGGACATCGCCAACAACAACAGCAGCGCTGCGGCCACCACGGTGGCCGCTGCGGCCGCCGTGCCCACGCGTGCGCGCAAGAAGAAGATGAGCGACGAGGAGATCATGGAGAAGCTGCGCAGCATTGTGTCGGTGGGCGACCCCAACCGCAAGTACACCAAGATGGAGAAGATTGGGCAGGGGGCCTCCGGCACGGTGTTCACGGCCATCGAGACCTCGACGGGCACGGAGGTGGCCATCAAGCAGATGAACCTGTCACAGCAGCCCAAGAAGGAGCTCATCATCAACGAGATCCTGGTGATGCGCGAGAACAAGCACCCCAACGTGGTCAACTACCTCGACTCCTACCTGGTGGGCGAGGGGGAGCTATGGGTGGTCATGGAGTACCTGGCGGGGGGCTCGCTCACGGACGTGGTCACCGAGACCTGCATGGACGAGGGCCAGATCGCCGCCGTGTGCCGCGAGGTGCTGCAGGCCCTGGAGTTCCTGCACCGCAACCACGTCATCCACCGGGACATCAAGAGCGACAACATCCTGCTGGGCATGGACGGCAGCGTCAAGCTCAGTGCGTGACCTCCGTGTTGTCCCTTCTCTTTCCTTCTTTTGGGGAAGATGCGGGGCCATTTTATGACTTCAACTTATAGCATGTGTTAGAGACCTGTACTGAGGTCTACGGAGGTAATTTGAGCATGCAGTTAAAGAAGCGGCAATTGTAGGAGTAGCAAAGTACGTTCTGGCTAAATGTCCAGCTTTAAAGCGAAGCTTTAGTGTCCACACTGATACCGTTGTACACCAATATGCCCTGCAGGAAAGCCACCTTTCTCTGATGGTGATGATGAATGATCGTGGGTGAAGTGAAAGAACAAAACGCCTCCGGTGGCTGAAATCGAACCTGGTTCCCTAGCGTTATGAAGCCACATCTATCCGATTGCTCCATTTTGACGTGTTCAAAGTGATTTGGAAAACTTCGACGACAACCAAAGAGAGATGATTGGTGTTGCTCCGCATGCCATAAGGTTGTTGCCGCAAGACATTAGGCCTAACTTGCCATTTTGAGGTTTAGGATGTTAGGCCTCGCATCTTGAGGTGTAACACCTCAGTCTGGCATCCACTAAAAAAATTGCTCACTGAACGCCCGGCAGCAGGTAACGATTCTCGCCGTACACCCCAAACCCAAACATTACGCCTACGGAGTGCACACCCGAGAGTTGCTGTGGGTATTCCAGAAAAGCGGTGTGTACCTCCAGAGTAGCACATACTTGCAGTGTGCGATTGGCCAACCAAAGAATTCATCTCGAGAAAGCTTTGTGTTCAACCATCATCGTCTTTAGATGGAGAGGTGCATGATTTTTCTTGTCAATGAGAGCACAGGTATGTCCCAATTTTAGTAACTGAGAGAAGCAAAACACGCAAAGAGAAAAAAATGATGACAGTGTAAGCACATGTTTTTCAATAGGACAGTAATGTTTTTGCAATCACTGCTTAGTAAAAAGTGCCTCACCATTTCGAATCAAGTGGTCGGTATGCTGCAGTCACTTGCCAGATCTTATTTGTTGGTGGCATAGATTTGTTTCTGTGGTGAAGCTGAACCACAGCATTAACTTACAGGGTTGTCTCGTACAGTTCTCTGATGAGTCGTTATTGAATTAGCCTGATATCCTGCATAGTCCCCCCTGGCTGCTTTGCTTGTTGTATGCAGCCTCTTTGCCCTGTTATCGTTCCTGTATTATCTGGCTGGCTGAGGCAGTGGTGCCACCTAGATTGCTACCTGCCCCACTGCTCTGTGTCAGTTTCCTTGCCAGTACCAGTGGCCACAACTTATTTGTGTATTGAGGAGCCCGTAAGGCCAGGCGTTACTTGGGAGCCCACAGGTACACTGAGAATAATGGAAGGCAAGCAAATTAGAGCCGAAGGCTCTAAACTGGCCCATTTGGTGCAGGCTAGAGATGGATGGGCCCAGTGTACGTTTACATCTTGTCTAACGATCCCTCCTCTGCCTTGCGTGCGCAGCGGACTTTGGCTTCTGCGCACAGATCTCGCCGGAGCAGAGCAAGCGCACCACCATGGTGGGCACCCCGTACTGGATGGCCCCCGAGGTGGTGACGCGCAAGCAGTACGGCCCCAAGGTGGACGTCTGGTCCCTGGGGGTGATGGCCATCGAGATGGTGGAGGGCGAGCCCCCCTACCTCAACGAGAACCCCCTGCGCGCCCTCTACCTCATCGCCACCAACGGCAAGCCCGAGATCAAGGAGCGCGACAAGCTCTCCGCCGTCTTCCAGGACATGCTCGACCGCTGCCTCGAGGTGGACGTCGACCGCCGCTACTCGGCCTCCGAGCTGCTCAAGGTGGGGGCGCCTCGACCTTGCCCTTCCCCTCTCTCTCCTCTGCTCCGCTCTCCTCCTGTCTCGAGCTTTCGATTTTAAAGGCGATAATCATTCTTGGGCTACTTAAAGGCAGAAATTTCAGTCTGTCTGTCTGTTTCTCTGTCACTCGATTCAGCCACCCCACCATAGTGAAACAGAAGCTGTGCAATAGTCTTATATACCCACAGCCAAATCTAAACGTTTAAGTCCGGTGTCAGTGTTCATACTTGTCAACACTGTTGAACAAAAACAAGACAGTATGCAAATATAAGGCAGCAGATCAATACATAAGTGATATTTGAAGTGTTCCTTTATTAAAAAAATTATGAATGCTTGGTTTTCGCGATAGCAAATGAAATATTACATCAACTGCAGAAAATCGGCGCCTGCTGCTGCCGGCGGCACCATAGTTCCTGGTGGTATTTTGTTAAGAAAGCAAACGGCAACAGTAAGGAAAGGTTCCACTAGATAGGTTCCACGTTCCGCTTGGAATGCTCGTGGGGTAGGCCAACATGTTTCTATAAATGTTGTAGTAGGGTGCCTCGATTCGCGCACGTCTCTGCCGTACGGCAGTGCTGGCATTGAGGCACCCGGCCTAGAGCAGTGGAATGCGGCAGATTTAAATTGACTTGAGCAAACCTCTAGCGTGTTATCTAAGGAGGAACGAGATGGCAGAGGACCAGCTTGAGAGGTTAGCTCAAAAGAGAAGGGAGCCATTTACTTGCCAGGGGCGCCAGTCGACTATCGTCTTTCATCGACATTTGCAACAAAAGGAGCAGATTCGCGGCCTTTCTTTTTGTTTGTGACCCTGTCAGTGTCGACAACAGAACTCAAAGGGGGTGTATTTTCAAACTCTGTGCAGAGCATGGCCCGACCCTTTGTCCCAAATTGGGGTTGTCCTGCCTCGCACAGTTTTTGAGTTATTCCAGCTGTGTAGGGGAACACAACTTAACAGCAAGCACTAACTCTAGAGTGAAGCCAGAAGTGTCTGACGTGAATGCGGGTGTAGCGTACCTGTGCGTGTGTGTAATGACTTTGCCGTGTCCGTCACGTGACCCCATTGGGTAGCACAGATAAACAGGCTCCCGAATAAGAATGTGGCGAAGACGTCGAACGGTCTCTGGCTGAAGAATTGACCCCTGTGGTATAAGCGACGTGTTGCTGCCTGTGTGTCCGTATTGACGTGGCCTTAATCGTTACGTATGTAACGGTGAGGGGGTCAATGGCAAGTGCGATGCCACAGTCGAAAGCGGCATCATGACAGGAAGGTACCTCACTACTGGTGTTGCTCCCGCCTAGGACATCACATCTAGTTCAGGTGATGTGGCTATTCTTGGCATCAGTGCAGCGCAGTGAAGAAGCACTGAGTGTGGAACAGGCGGACCCTGCAACTGAAGGGAGGCTGGAATGAGAATGGGCATTGACATTTCTCCCCGAGATCGTTCTCTATACCTGTCCGACCGTTCATTCTGACAACACGCAGCTTTGCTAGGCGTTCGTGTCTTGGCCACTAACCAGTGTGCCTACCAAATTTTTTTTTTCAATGACAGTGACAGTTTCCTGCTCCTCTACACACCTCGAGCTTCGTGATGGCTGCCCCACCTGCCGCAGCTTCTCCGCGGCGTTTATGGGATGAGCGCTGGGTGGCTGATAGGGGCTCATGCAATTTTTTGGCTCTCTTCTGCTTCTTTTTGGTTTCGTGCACCCTAGAAACTTGTTACGGTCATGTCTGTAAACCAGACCTCGCATCATTTATTACTTGGTTTTCTTTTAAAAAGTTTCCTTAACACTTCGTCGGATTTATGTTAAAGTATCTGCAGTCGTGTCCTGGCAAGCCACAGGCATCCAAGGCCGCCTCCAATCTGGTTCATTAGACAGGAGGGAGTATTGAGGAAAGAACACTCCACAAGATACAGCTAGTAAAGCGTCAAGCAGCAGCAGCTGAAGGGCTGAAGCCTGTTTGTGTGTATTTCTGATCAATGCGCAAAAAAAGTATTCGGGTGTGCCCCAGTCTGCATGCTGTCAACCACAGATGGCGCCAGCAGTCCTAGCACTGAGCTAAAATTACCTCAATTACCAAACAGCGTCATTCTTTTTCATACGGGCAGTTTTAACTTAGAGCTGTAGCGTGCAAATGAAGCTTGCTGTTTGGTAAGAAACGTGAAATGCATAGTAAAATGCTGCTGAGTAGTGGAATTTAGTTCACGCTGGAACTCTGATTCTCTGTACGGTACCTGTGTCCAGAAGGCTACGTAATGTAGACATAGGTGGCGCTGGCTAACGCCCAAAACCAAGCAGGAATCGAAGTAAAGATCTATCAGCTGCAAAAAGAGAGTGCAGGGAAATTTGCAGGGAATTCTTGATAAACCTGTAGGGGAAAAATGGTAACATTAGGGAGTTTCTCAGCTTAATGGGGCCATTACAAAACATCAGAGAGAGAGAGAGAGAGAAGAGAGAGTGCGTGCGTGCGGGTGGGTGGGTGTGGGTGGGTGGGTGGGTGTGGGTGTGGGGTTGGTTGGTTGGGGTCTTCAATCCAATACTGCGTTGGTACGCCCGGCTGTCTTCACCCTTTCCACTAGCAAAAGCTGCGTTTCAGGACAGGAGCTGGCCAGCGCACTCTTTCACTGCACGCGTGAGGTGTTGGGGAGGGGGGGAATATTTGTGTTTAGTTGGCATTCCCAGACAATATGGTAGTGTGCCTGGGGCTTGGCAATGACTACATAGAGGATCATTGATAGTAGGATGGATGGTGTGTAGTCTTGCTGGGTGTAGTCTTGTTGGGGCACCTATTAGTCTGCAGTTGTCTCAGGACGACTTCCTGTTCTTTCGTGACCTAATCAGGGACTGCTGGATAGAGTTGTCTCACTAGTCGGTAATGTTGGGTGATGTCGGTGTATGTGAGAAGCGGTTGCCAGGTCCGCTCCGACTCTTCTTGCGGTGCCTGGTGGGCGAGTTCTCGGTCCAGGATGTGTTCCATCTGGTGGCTGCAGAGAGCAGAGTGGGCCGTGGTCCAAATGAATCTGACCTGCCTCTGTGGGGGTCGTGGAAGGGGAACCCGAAGCGCTTTTCTTGAAATCCTACCTTATTGGTATGCTCGGCAGGCAGCTTGACTGTCCGTAATAATTACTGTGGCCTTTGTCTAGGAGAGGGCAATAGCGATAGCCGTCTCTTCAGCCTTCCTAGTGTTAGACAGCTGAAGCGTCAGAGTGGAAATGAGGTCAGTTCCGGGGGTAACGGCCGTCGACCTTACCCCGTACCTCGCTTATTCCACCACATTAGTATAAGCGATGTGGTCTTGTCCTCCGTACAGTTTTTCTAGCGCAGTAGCTCTTGCTATGCGGCTTCCCTCATGATGTTGAGGGGAGGTATTCCGGGGTATTGGACAGACAAGAATTCTGGTTCTGGTCTTTATTTCAGGCGGGATGTCCACTGCGTTTTCCGTGATGTGAGGCGCCGTGTAGCCAAGCGTAGCTAGCATTTCCCTTCCCATTGTGCTTGCTCCAAGTCTTACTTTCTGTGCCGTTAGGTGGGCCTCTATGAGCTAGCTCGTCGATGGTGTTGTGCAGTCCCAAAGCTGTGAGGCGAACTTTAGAGGGGCTCGTAGGAAAGGTTTGTATGCCTTTCTAAGAATGACGTCTAGCTTTTCACGCTCCGATGTCCCCAGAACCACATAAGGAGCCACGTAAACAATTCTGGAGACGACTAAGGCCTGCACAAGACGGACCATGTCGTTTTCTTTTCGTCCATGGCTCCTTTTCACCATCCTATGCAGCATCCGAACAATTTGAGCCCTGTTTTCTTGAAGCCTGTTGAGGAGCAGGGTTTTTTTTTTTTGCAGATTTCCTGGTACGTCATTCCTAATATCTTGATTGAGGATGTCGGTTTGATGAGTAGGCCCTCAAGCCATATTTTGATGTTATCTGAAGGGTCCCGCCAGCATTTTTGTACTATGATGAGTTCTGATTTTTGCGGGGCACAAGCTAAACCACATCGGCTGGCATAGGTGTAAATGGCGTCTGCTGCCATTTGGAGGCTGTCCTACATAGCACCGGGAAAAGCTCTGCCAATCCAGATCATGATATGTTCTGCATACAGGGCATGCTTAATGTTGGCGATTTTCTCTAATTGTCTGGGAAGGCCTATCATGGCTATGTTGAAAAGTAGGGGCGATAGCACTGCCCCTTGTGGTGTGCCACGACTGCCACATTGTATGGGGGAAGATTGGATGTAGCCAATTTTAATGATGGCAGTTCTATCTGACAGAAAATTCTTGATGTAGGACTACGTCCTTTCCCCGCAACCCAGACAGGCACATCCGTGGCAGCAGTGGCAGAAGACTGTCATCTTTCGACAACATTTGCAGCAAAGTGAGCAGATATGTGGCGCCACTTTTTTCATCCTTTGTGCTGTGGTTGACGACTGCCAATTAATTTGTCAAGGACGAGGCTCCAGGGGGAAGAAGGTGTGTGAACGCCCTCCTTTTAAGCAACTTTGTCTTCCTCCTTTGCAGCACCCGTTTCTGAAGCTGGCACGGCCACTGACCAGCCTTCACCCGCTGATTGTCGCCGCCAAGGAGGCCGCCAAGAGCCACTGAGGGGGAGAAGACTGCTGCCATGGGGGAAAAGAGGAGCAGAACAGTGTGGTCATCACCTGCCCCCACCACCACCACGGTGGCCGACGTGTGCGGTCAGATGAATGGCCAGTGCTGAACAACGCGCACGTGTGCGACCTGTGGTCGTTAATGATCATCAGGCCGGCAACTGTTGGCCACAACGGTTGCCTCCCGCGCGCTTGAGTAGGAGAGGAGGAGAGACGCCTTGCAGCAGCCAGCCACTGCGAAGACTCCTGCAGAGTGCCGGAGGAGCATCCGCGCTTGCACGGACGATGCCTTCTCTCTGTGAGTGTGCCGTTTCCCGGAAGGAGTCGTTGGCCCGGGTGTGAAAGCTCTGTGTGCCACTCGGACGCTGCCGTAGAAAGTTACAAAACCGCGCAGCTCCATGCGTGGCAGGTTGTGGAGAGATCTCAGGCAAAGTTGGTTGGCCCTGCAAATCACAAAGGCTTATTGCGCTGCAACCGTGCAGGGAGAGAGCCCTAGGCGCCAGTCAAGCACTTAGCTTCAATCGCATTTACAAGCACTCGCACTTGCCGGTACCCGAAAGGCATAGGTGAATGGCGAAAGGCCGTTAAAAGGGGTGAGATTTGTGCTTGTACCCCGTAGCTGCGAATCCGCGAGGTGGGTGGGTGAAGCAGAATGAGCAAACAGGATTAGGTGCCACCCTAATGCATGGAGGGTTGCTGTGAAGGGGAAGGATGGATCCCACACGCAACCACTGCCTTTTGCAGTTGCAAAGCAGGGAAATTTAGTTCTTCCTTATGTGAGGCGTCTGCGTCCCAAAAGGGTGTTCTCAATCAAGGCTGGTGTAATTCGTTTCTTCTTCCACACCGCTGAACTGTTCGACAGAGGATGCAGCCACTAGTGTGATGCGACAAGTTCTCAAACACAGCAGCTGTTACCCTTGGCTTGTTTGTGCGGCTGTGGGGGGTTACTTCCAACTATGGCGCTGCCGTCAATCGTCATTAATTCTTGCTAAGATGCTGGTGAGGATGTCTTCAGCCTAGTGGAACAGTGAATGCCTCGGAAGAACGTCTGGTACCCCGCTCGTCTGTCCCATAGATTCACCTGAAGTGTAATGGCCAAACAATGAAACGTGTGTTAAAGGTTCTCGGGGGATCTGTCTAGGAAAGAGGCAGACCACTACACCGTGTTTCACCTGGTCCACAAAGTGTGCTGGACTGATTAGTGTCTGACGGGAACTTGTGTAGACATTCTCGCCGATTCTTCCGCGATTAATTAGTAGTCTGCAAGGGGATATCAAAGGATCAGCCGAGGTGGAATACGTGTCTTTTTGCAGGGGAGGAAAGCGCCCGAAACAGTTTTCCAGTGATCAGGAGCATAATGTGAAAAGAAAAGAAAAGAGGGAAAGGTCGACGTTGTAAGGTGTGCTTCTTGGATGTGATCTAGCTGCGAAGCACAACCACAGAATGCTTTGTAGAGTGCACTGCAGTTCAAACTACCGTTTGGTAGGTGGGCCAAAGGTGAACCAAGGTGTTCAGGCCATGGGGATGTAGGAGGCTCTGTGCCATAGGTTGCAGCCTCTTAGCGAGTTTCTTGGCTAAGCCCTGGAGCTGTGATTGGCGCTGTGTGGGGCCCGTTTCCCCTTCTTCAGTGGGCACCGAACCTCAGTGCTAAGTGTGTGTGTGTGATCGCAGAGTGGGGCTGCCGTAGTGTTTGACTCGATCGACTGGTACAGTTTTACCACTCTTGATGTGACAGAGCAGATCTTGCAGTGGTCTGTCGGTCTGTGTGAATGTCGATTGTGTGGTTTGCATCAGGCGTCCCTAAGTTGTGCTTCTTGCCTGCATACCTTCGCACTGACTCTTATCAGCTTTCTGAAAAAGGCAGGGCTGGCTGAAGGAATGACAAAAAAAAAAAAAAGAACACGAGGCTACCAAGAGGCAGGAGCAAGAAGAGTGTGATGAATGCGGGAAAATTTCTGTTTGAGGTTTCTGAATGATGCCGGATATACGCAAAGTGGCCAAAGAAGCCTATGTGGTCAATACTCGGCAAGGAAAGGAGCAACCGGGGTTTGTTTTCCTGGTTCACGACCATGATTTCATGACTGCAGTGGCTCAGAATCGTCTTCGGACATTTGCTGGTCACGCACTTCTCTCCGACTCCACCGGTAGTAGTGCCTTTTCCGTAGAAGTCCGGTAGTGTCCACCCAGGGATCCCTGGCATATCAGCCCTTGTCAGTAGGCTACTGCCTTTAGCCGGTGATGTCCCTTGTCAGTGCAGGCCAAGTAGGTCTGGGGCCTTCTGGATGCTTGTAACTGGGCAACCGGTTAGCAATCTTCGGTTCCCCATTGCGAGGCGTTTTTGCATTATTCCTCACTGAGTGCTCTGAAGAGACTGGGGCTAGCCGCTTGACATCCTCTTCATATGTCTCGGGTCAACCTGTAATCAGAGGGAAAGGGGATGCATTCAAAACGCCTAGAAGTGACTGGGTTGGCTTCTGTTTGTCCATTTTTGACCTGTAGGAGGCTTTCCTCAGCATAGTGCAGCTTGTTTTGCTTATTTTTACTACTATTGTGATGTTTTAGCAGCTTACCCCGTGCATTCAAGTGCTGAGACATTTTTTAGCCCAGTGAAACCACTGCTCTGTAAGCGAACTGCACTTAGAACTCGCTGGTGCCTCAAGTGCGGCACGGACGGCAAAACAGTGGCCAAAGTGGTTCCACGACAGAGATTGCAGCTTTTCCCATAACTAAAGACAGTCTCTGGTGTACGGCAGCTACATGAAGGCTTTGTGACCTCCTTTTCGGGTAAATGGCCTCTATCGTTTCGTTTAGTTGTGTTCGTCGTTGCATTGGGCCGCGCCTTTTGCACTTTGCAATTTCGTTGGTACAATGATGCTAATAACTTGCTAGTTTGGCCTTTGCTGTTTATTTACCCCCAGCTGGGAGGCCACTAATATATACATTTTCCCTTTCCGACCTGTGAACTTCTTTGCGGCGTTTCTGTCAGCTAGCAGCTTTGTTAGTAAGAGCACTTTTCTACACTTTGGCAGCAGAGTCGCCTGCTAGCTTATGCGAACGGTACCAAAGATGGCGTTGGGGTGGCATTGCTGGTGGGGCGTGTATTGCGCAGCTATCTTTGTACTGAGGTTGTGTTGTGTTTTCTTCTTTTTTGTTCTTTTTGAGCGGTCTCTTTTGGCGGGAAGAGAAGTGAAATCAGTGTCACGTGTCGTCGAATGACCGGTCTGCCTGCTTTAGGATCAGTTGATACACTGCTTTGAAGAGAGCGTTAGTTTGATTCAAAAGTGATTTTGCTGGAAGTTTTGGTGTATCACTGCATAGTTTGGGACTTTAAAGTTTCTTATTGGCGTTTAATTTCCTTGTAAGCTTGAGCTCTGAGTGAGGTGCTGGCATGTGGTGTGCTGCATTTTCCGAGGGTTGTGTGACAGTTGTGTGTGAAGTTTGTTTGTTTGTACCACTTGTTTGGTGCAGCAGGCTTTTTAAATTCGAGTAGTTTTTGTGTACATCAACCTAAGTTCTACCCTTCCCTTTTTTTTTTTTTTTTCTAATCAACGAGGTGCACCTTACTGCACAAGGCCTCATTGCGGCAAGACGTCTGCCTTTCCATCGTGTTAAATGGCTTGTACATGCTAAGGCACACACATTTATGTCAGGAGACGTTCTTGCGTTTGTGTGGTGAAACAGGTGTGTCAGTCTGGTCATATCCAAAGCGTTAAAGTCTGATCCTGATCCCTATAAAAAATTTGGTACTTTATTAACGGTTCTATTCGGTGGATTTTATAGTCAGTTATAAACAACGGAATCACCAAGTTGCAAAGGCAATGTACGGTGTGGCCTCTTGGTACACTCTACCTCCCGAAGTCTGTAGAGGAAAATTTTCTAGTGCTGCTGTTTTTGCTACCATTCTGGCAGCAGTCCTAGATACAGCTTTGATGTTTGCCAACTCGTATTCCAAAATAGGCTGATTATTATTTCTTTTTGCAATTTATCGCAAGTAGCCACCAACGAGTCATTCCTTTTGTGAAATCACAGAGATGTTAAAATAACACCTTGGAGGTCGTAATATTAAACATTTTATGAAAATCTAGTTTTTTTTTTTTTTTTTTGAGGCTTGCAGATTTGTTCAACGTTTGAGAGCCAGCCAGCACACTGGAAAGGTAGACATTCAGGCTTGCTGGCTGGCCAGATATTCCAATGTTTCAAGTACAACGAAAAAAAAACAAGTCTAAGTTGAAAGGAAACCCTCGGGCTGTGTACTTCAAAGCTATGAACTGTCAAATGCAGACTGTCGAAGCATGCTCGTTGAAACGTCAACGAATGCTTTTTTTATTTGTCAGATTGAATACATATATACATGATATAGTTTTATGACCACTTTTATGCTTTATACAGTGTAGTTCGAATGGGAACTGCCGTGTTTAACTGCCCTTTAAAACATAACCTGCTTTTAGAATCGAAAGGGAGGAGCTTTAAATGGCAAACATAAAGACATATGGATAGTTTTGTTTGCTGACTGTTATTTATTTACAATGTCTTTGGGCGTTCTTTAAATATGAGCATAGATACGTTCTCGGTTGAGTGTTTTACTGTTTTTGAGTGAGTAGATGTGTGCGTGCCTGCTGTTTTTTGTTTCATTTTCGAGAGTTGACTGTTCTAGCTGCCTACTATGACTATTTTAAATTTGGTTCCAGCACTTTCTGGTGGCGATTTTATTGTTCAATTTGAGCCTGTGTTTGATCTATCTGAACAGAAACCTTCACCTTTTTAGTGGGCAAAGGGCAGCTCTGGTGGACGTTGTCAGTGTTGTGTGGTTGGTACTGTTAGTTCTTTTCCTTTTTTTTGTGTGTTCCATTTAACGGGCAGCTTTTGTGACAGCCACAACTCGTGCCTGATTTGTAAATACATTTCTGCCACTGGGATCGTCATTGTTATGGTTGTTCTACTTTATGAGTCATTTACATTTTTTTACGCATCTCGGTGACCTTCATTTGTAGTTTTTTTCAGTTTTTTTCTTTTTTACTGGTTTGCTTGGAGCCTTACCATTTGATTGGTGCAGTGAAACCCTGCCGTGTTTTTATTTCTCCATGCTTACCTCGTAGACTCTTATGTCACTTATCGGTCTATGGTTGAACAAAGTGGGATGGCCAGCGTCAATGTTGTGGGTGTCGTGCACTTACAAATTACACTTGCACACAGGCTCTGTGCATTCGTAAATAATGGGCTGAGATCATTGCTCTACCAACTGGCTAGGGCAAAGAAAGCAGCAAGTTGGATTGATTCAAAGTTTCACTCAGTGCTTGCAGGGTTTAATGGACCCTACAAAAAGGAAACACATGTTTCTCTAATGAAGTTTAGGTTTAGTAGTTCACTTCGTCTGTGTAACTGAAGGTCGCCTTTCTTTAATTACAAGACTGACGCCAATTTTGAGTGCAAAACAAAGTCGTATTGGTTGCTCCACAGACACTGGAAAGAAGCGTGAAATGCTTTGGCAAATGTGGCACTTATTTTGCGATCTAAAGTGGTTTCACCGCTATGGAAGCTAAGATGTACAGGCTTTCAGGGTGTGGCCAGAATCTTGCGAATTCCTTAGCTCTGGAACTCTCATCTGGGTTGAGGTGGGATGAGTGGGTGCTTACCATGCTGCAGCTTCAGCAAGCTGTTTAAACAAAGGACGAACGTGCAGAGTCTCGCCCTGAAATCGTTCTTCTCCGGAGCGACCAATGAAGTTGTCCGTCAGTCGAGACTGTCTTTGTTGCTTTTGTTAGAATTGGTTGTGGCAGGACTCCGAGAATGTAATCTAAAAGGTGTTGCATAACCCAAGAAAAGTATTATTGTTATTATTATGGTTTCTTTCACTCAACACGATGGTGTTGGGGCTGAGGCGCAGTGCTGCCGAGCCCAGGGGTGCAGGATCGATCTCGACCGTGCAGACCGGTTTTCGGATGGAGGCGAAAAAAGCAAATGAGTGTTCTGAGATTTTGACGCATTTTAAAGATCTCCAGATGGCAAAATTAATCTGCAGCCCTCCTGTATGACAAGCCTCGTAACCCATGGATGTAGCTTCGTCACACTAAGACCAGAAATTTCAAAGCTGGCTCGGAAGCTGAAAGAGATTACTCAAAATATAGAAGCAATGTGAAAGAAGGGGCATAATAATTCGTGCAAGACTCTCTCTCTCTCTCTTTTGACCTATTGTGGCATGTGGCCTGCTTCCATTGCTGGGGAGAAGGGCTGAAGGTATTCAAGGGGCCTGCCTGAGAGAAATTCTAAGCGCCGTCTAATTGCTTTGTTCGGCCGAAATGTCGAATTAGTACGACACTTTCCCAGTTTTTTTTTTTCGACTTAACTATAATGACAAAATTGCGAGTCTGTGGACAGAAATTGTTGCATCGCAGGCATGTTTACCCTCCAAACAGTGCACATGAATGAACAGTAGGTCTATGTTCAATGTGAGACACGTGAAGGCAAAAATTTTGAATACTGAGCAGCATCAAGCAGCATTGAAAACGTACCGTATTTCCGCGCGTATAACCCGCCCCTGCATATAATCCGTACCACCACTTTCAGCCCGGCGGAGAAGAAAAAAAATCCCCGCGTTGCCCGCACATTTGACACAGAAAAGACTGCACCAAAGCTACTGCTCAAGCAGCAGATTGCAACTAAGTAGACAGAAAAAGTGTATATGTATTTAGCAGTTAGAATACACTGACTGCAAGGCAAATGTCACAATTCACTAATGAAATTCAGTCTAGGTTAGAGTGCGCTCGTCCTTCTTTCTTCTTCGTTGTCCTTGTATGTTTTGCGCAATCGCTGCCATGGAAGGCTTAGTCAATGTTGCTGTGTAGGAGCTTCACGGCACAATGCGCATTGCCGTGAAGCTGCACTAAAAATAAAACCCCGCGTATTATCCGCACCCCTACTTTGCCCCTGAAATTTTTGCATTTTGGTGCGGGTTATACGCACGAAAATACGGTATGTGACGTTCTGGCTGTAGTTTTTGAGGCAGCGTCTAAAGGAAAGGGGCGTTTTCGTTTTTTCCTAAGTTTCTTGAGTAAAGTAAGGCTGGTGGCTTCTGCTAAATGCACAAGCGGAACTGCGCGATGTAGCCATAAAATATTGAATTCGACGCTCACTTCAGTGTCTCTTCGAAAGTAAAATTTTAATGAATTCCAGCCTAAAATTTTCGGCTTGAATTTACACCACCAAGTTTGCAATGTCATAGTGCTGTTTTCAGTGCACTACAAATATGTTTGTTTCCTTTTGTTTCAGGTGATGACATTGTTAAGTTCACACCCTAAACATTCATGCCAGGTGTGTTATAATACGTTTGGCTTTAGGCTATCCACCTTCATTCATGAAAAGGTGGTAGGAGAATTCCTACAGAGCTTGCTGCCAGTTTTGCTTGTAGGTTGTCACTTTTAATGAGACAGAAATTTCACAGCCGTCAGATTAGAAGGCATTGTATAATGTACACTGCTCCAACATTCTTTCTTTATTATTTTTTTCCAGCGTTGACGTTTACACCTGAACATTAATGGTTTTATAGCGCATCTACATCTAATATCCAGGAGCATAAAAGAAGGAGGTCATAAGTTCGAAAACGTATAATTTGGTGCCTCAAAAACAGCTGCCCAGACTGGGGAATTCTTGGGAAACTGAATTATTGAGGGTCATTATTCCGGGTTGGCTAGTTTTCCTGGAGAACACTGCTTGCGCTTGAGTTAAGTGGCTTAGCAAGATCTGCTGGTTTTAGCATAACATTGTTTTATGTCACCGAACTAATTATGGAGGTGCTTATTTTGCTGAGCTTGTAATTATAGTATGTCCTAATCTGTAAAATTCTACAGCACCTTTAGGTACGGAGAATGTGCTGTTGTCGTAGTCGTGTGCGCTGCTGATGGCAAATTGTGCGCTTCTTGCACATCGTCTGGGATTGCCTCGCGTACCCGGACGAATCAAACACAAGAACGATGCCACCTGCCTTCGAGGAGGCGGTGCGGACTGAAGACCAAAATCTTCAACTCCAGGCTGTCCAGCGAGTCATCGTGGCGCTGGCCAGGCAGGAGGACCCCCGCTACCCGGTGACGGGGAGCGGAGGACCCCTAGCCGGGTTGGCTACATCTGCGGTGACGACTCTGGCCAAGTCATGAAGACCTAGCAATAGGACTTCATTCGCAGGCCCCAAAGAAGTTTTCCCAATCCAATCACTGCTTCACTTTATAGGGGAATGAATGCCTGCTGCCGTATCTTTGTTTTTGTGCACTAGTTTGTACAGAGGTATTCGCTACAGTGCAAATAGAGGGCAGGATAGTGTAGGTGAGGATGTTTATTGTCTTGCCAGACACGTGTGCATGATTAGCATCTCTAACCGTTTCTGGTTTTGTAGCACTTTTGCAGCCGTTTTTGTATGTTGCCGTTGGATTGCCCGAATGTTCTGATGGGACCGCCTGAATCGCGTGAATGAACCAAAGGTCCTAAACGAAACTGACTTCTTACGTGTGTTCGATGTAAAGATCTCTCTTCGCTTCAGGCTCTTAGAAGAATGTCTTTGCAAATCCAAACAGCATGTTTGAGAAGGAAAACCTACCTTGGTAGCCAGAAAGGTTGTAACATATTTTGACACGCCGCGTCGAGATGAGACAGGGGACATTACACGGTGAGCAGCATAACTGAGATGAATGTTTTCACGGGCTGCTCTGAGCACGAGTTCAGCTTTTAAGAAACACGAGTGGCTGTGTAGACTGTAGTCACACATGCACGTCTCTTCAGGCAACATTTAGGCCTTAGGTAGCAGCATTGACAGACAGCCTAGCTGACAGTTGTGGCAGGAACCCAGTAACACCCAACGTTGAGGAGGGGAGAAGCCTCTAGCGAAAAGCAGCTGCAGAGAAACTTATTTCGCAGGGAATTATTAGAGTCTTGCACTTTATTTTGCAGTGCAGGTACATTTCGTGCTAAGTTTAAAGGCAGGTCGCAACTGAAACATAGTTTGGGGTCACACAAGTTTACAATGGGCTCGATAAAGACCGAACCAATTTTTTAGGCCAGGGCTGAGTGTGTGCCAGATTTCTTCCTCTGCGCTGCGACAATGTTCACCCTTGTTCTCAGCGGCAACTTTAGAGTGAGTGCTTTGATCGTGCCATAGATCAGTGTTCCGCCAACTGCGTATAGTGCTCCGCATCACGATTGTCCTGACTGCACACTGGCCAGCTTTAGTCCCCGAGTGTGCGACTGCGTGCGTGCACATATTTAGCGTTGAACGGTCGCTGCCATGTCTTCTCTTTGTCTCGCAAAACTGCCTCCAGGGGTCTGCATCCGTTTCCGCGATGTGGCCTCGCAATGCAAGGGTGGTGAGGAAGGGAGGGAGGGTGTGCTTTGGTGCTGGCAGCAGTGGGACTTCCTCTCACTCCTAGCAGGAAGGAAATAAAGAGTGGCAACCGATCACGATGGCTGCCCTTGTTGATTTCGGAACGAATGTGATCAGAAACAAGATTTTGATTCTTCCCCTCATTCTGCGTGTGGTACTCCTTTTTGACGCGGAGTACCCCATTGGGAGTACCTTAGTGGTAAAAATACACCTCGGGAAGAAATTTAGTGGTGTGGTTAGTGTGGCCCACTGTGTCCTTGCTCTGCTTCCACTGAGATTGAGGGGCGATATTGGGAACTGGTTGAAACAATCTGGCCGGTGTTGTCCTTGCGCTCTTGGGCCACTTACTTTTGTTGGTCATCCCGTGTGCCATCAGTAGTGATGGCTATACAGCATTGTGTGTGGACTGTTTGCTTGCATATCCGCACAGCGGCCATGCTGGGCAGCTTGTGCGCAGTGCGAGGATGAAAAATGTGGCTGAGGGGACTGACGCAGCACTGAGGGTCGTAGAAGTTGCTCCCTGAATCGCTGCACCAAATGGCCCATGCATGAGCTACGTATGGCATAAAAATATGTCCACTGGAGATAAACGATTGATCACGGCGCAAGCTCGATTTGCTGGAGGTTGGGAATTTCTTTTTTAATTCTCTCTCGGGCGTACGGACGCTGTGACTAGGCTGGTGCCGTCTGGTGTTAAGTCGTGGTGTCAACATGTTGGGTTGAACACTGTTGGGCAAGTTGGTGTATATTGGGTAAAGCTTAGAGTGCAATTCAACAAGGACGACAGAAAGACGGCAAACGAGCACTTCTGTTTGTCGTCTTTCTGTCGTCCTTGTTGAATCGCGCTTGAAGTTTTACCAAGCATGTTGGGTATTCATGTCAGGGTAGCTGGAACCGTACCCTGCTTCTGGGTAACCCTACAGCCTGGCTATTGACGAAGCTTGTTGATACGGAGGCAGTGGACTTTCGTTTTTGACTCTGTAGCGTGCTTGTGGACCTCTTCTTGGGAGTGTGAAGTTACGCCTGCTTCAGAGCGCGGGTTGGTGTGTGTGTGAGTGCTCGACATACAGTACCCGGAAAGGCCTTTGATCACAACGTGCGCTTGTGGGTGCATGCGTTGTGTACTGCTCTGTTCTCGCTATACCGATCCTGTCACAACCATTGTGGGCGACTACGACCTCGCATAACGCAGCTTGCTTCGCCACAACGGTGAGCCAATCGCCCCGATTACTCTGCGCACAGCATTGACTGGGGCCCCTCTCTACGTGTACTTCTCCCGGACCTTGTGGCCCCCTTGAGGAAAGTGCGTGCGTGGTGCGTGAGTGCCCGTTTGTGTGTGTGCGTGACTTTTCACTTTAAGGAGTAACGGAAAACAGTATGCAATAATGCCAAGTGAATAAAGACTTTTCTAGGAATTGGACGGCCATCGATCGTGTCTTGTTTTAATTTGTTTCGCCACTTTGGGTGTAGTGGGAACTGTGCCAGAATGCCCTGTTCAACGAGATCGTGGTGCATGAATGAGCTGAAATCAAGGCTAAGAAACCGGTCCGGCTTTGTTAAGGCCACCGTCCTAAAAAAGTTCGAAGCACCCTCCAACAATGATTTATCGTTTTCTTTTGCAAAAATATACCCTGTATGTTTCACAAGAAAGGGATGAAGATAGCTCGCCACTGCCTTAACAATAAGAAACACTTCACTTCTGGGCAATAAGCATCACATTTCTCTTTTTTGTGATAACTAAGGGGACCAACATTTCCGGCTTTCATTCCGGTGCTAGTTGCGCAAACTGCACCAAATCTTGCAACATCCTGCTTGCAACAGTCTGTGCCAAACCGCCAAATTTAGATTTTGGGGATTTGCGCTAACGATGCAGAGTGCTTAGTATTTTCCAGTCGAGATCGGCATTGTTCACCATTTGAATTGAATTCTTTATTATTTCCAACGGTGTGAAATACATACAAAAAGTTAGTATACAGACAAGGGTCCCATAGTCAACAGACTGCAATGGGACCCCTGATTAATTAAGCAGCAAAAGAAAAAAAACTAACTAAAAAGAATGAACAGAGCTTAGGCAGCGCTAAAGTAGAATAAGAAAAAGTGAAGAACTCGGTTAAACAAAAATGCGAGAGAAATACGTGTTGCACAATACTAATTCAAACAAGGTAAAAAGGTTGACAGCAAAAAAATACAAAGTAGACACTTGCATTACACATACAATCTAGCTGAACTCGGAAACCTTAGGCAATGAAATGAACAATAACAGCAATACGGATTAAAAAAGCAAACATTCATCTATTCAACAAAAACGTTGAATTGATGCACATGCAATGCAACGTGCATCGATTCATGCACATGCAATGAACGATATTGCAATTGAGAATTCACAATCGATTCTCCCTACCTCGAAGGCATGGGTTTCAGCTATCAGCTTTGAGAAGCAGACAGTGGAATAGGAGAGGAGGGAGGAGGAGCAGGGTGAAGGCAAACGACTTCGCGAGTAGCCTTACACCGGCAACTTCGCGCTTGCGCTATTCCACCCTATGCAAAGTTAAGAATACGTTTGCTACGGTTTCACTGATCCCTGCAACCTCAGAGCATCGTAAGATGACCAAAAATTCACAATGAGGCAATACTAATGACCAGAAACATTAGGCTGGAAAATGGCTGCATGTGAGCCTGGTGCGAGCGAACGGACATGCGGTGCGTATTGGCTCTGGATTATGCTCAGGGAAGTGTTTGGTGGGCATCCGGTTGGCATCCTTACGTTGCACACAAGTTGAAACAGGCCAGTAGCTTCAGAATCATAGTGACCAGAATTAGCTCTAGAGTCGATCATTACTGTGGAAATTTTCTGAAGGAACGAGTAGTAACGACGGTGCTATTAGTGTACCTGGTGTGGCCGTGGAGGCTAAGAAGGATCTGCAAATGGTTACTCCCCACGTATCAATGCCTAGTGCCCAAGCAATGAATGCAAACTTCGTCAAGGTAAGGTTTGTCAAGTCACCTTAGCGAACATGTTGACCATCTGGGCTATTTCACAGCCGTGCACTAACTGCCGAAGCCACCGTGATTGCCATTCAAGCGGGCCTCGACACACTCTCGGGAGTCGGAACACCTCAAACCAACGGGCATGCAAGTGTCTCCAACCAGGACGAAGTGTCTGGTTATTCGGGGCTCTGAAGCCGAGCATGCCTAGGTCCACTTACCCTGACTGCAAACGTATTGTGCCTGTTGGCTGGACACGGATACTGGGCATTCCCTTCCAGGAGAACGGCACTCCCAACGAATGGCTATCGCAGCTCCGAAAGGCATGAAAGTCAATGCTGCACATAGTACAGGAGATTGGTAGCCGCTTCGGTGGTGCTTGCACCAAAGTGCTGCGAACGCTTGTTCCCGCGGTCCCCGCGGCTAAAGTGGGCTATGGAGCCGTGGCCATTGACCTAACCCAGCCACCAATGCTCAAGCACCGAGAGACTCCCTTTTGGTGGTCACCAGCCTCCCACGTCATTGCAAAGGTTGAGGACCTACATAGGTACACTTGACTGCCATCCTCGGAGGCCACTCGCTGACAGAGGTGACAGCAATGCCCCGAGGCAGACTATAACGAACGCTGGCCGGCGTATCATATGCTTTGGTGATGAATGAATCAGTCCCGAGCTGCGTGCTCCTACCGCTTAAGACACCACCGTGGGAGCACACGCTCTTTACTCGACCTGAACCATTACCACGGAGACACAATAAGGAGCGCTGCACGAAGGAACGTGAGGCTCGTGCACGCAGCACCAATGAGCCCAAGCTTCAGGCAACTACTGTGTACACAAATGCCGCTTGGAATGAGGAGACACGAGAGGGCGCCCTTGCAGTGGTTGCACCCTTTGGGTCGTACAGAGGGTCACACGCCTACAAATATGATGAGCCTGCGAGCACTGAACTAGAACTCCATACCTTGTAGATGCGACACTCGTGGTACACACCGAGGTGCCGCGCTCACTCCGGACGGCACAAGGACCGAGCATCTGTGGTTCAGTGTGCTACCTAATTAAGGAGTGCAGAGCACCGCAAAAACAACAAAATGTCCAGGTATGCATCGACTGTGTGCCGGGACATGCGGGCAGCCTCGGAAGTGAGGCCGCTACGTGATGACGAGCGTGCAAAATTCTACGCTCCACTTGCTTCTCGACCACCCGGTGCCACCACTGATTGACGTCGACCAGGCCACCCTCATAGAACACGAGAAAAAATAAAGGAAAAACCTGCGAGACAGGACTCTACAAAATGAACACCCTAGCTCTTGCAAAGGGCTTACCCAGAGGGGCTCAAGTTCTAACCTACAAGGCCCGGACAGGGGCTGCCCTCGATGTGCTGCAGCCCAAGTTCCGCTCCTACGTTAAAGTGACGGCACGCAATGACCCCGAATGACGCGACCGCTCTGCCACTTTAATCGACTCACCGTACCCTTTTCCGTACTATAGCACTTACAGAGTAAAGCTGTACGTTTGACACCTCCTGCGTGACTGTGAGGGCCTCCGTCAACTCCGAGCCCAACACGCCAAACGGGCATCGTATGAAGAGTGGAGGACGCCCACGAATCTCAGTCGTGCCAAGGAGACATTACTCTCCCTGTGGGAGTTTGCAAAAGAATCAGGCGTGTCCAGAAGGATTTAGGGCATACTGCAGGAGCCTCCCAAACAACCCCCTCTTTTTTAGGCCACTGCCCACCACTTTGCCAAATAAAGATTTGCATGTGCATCATACATACATACACATATACATACGTGCGTACATACACACATACATACGTGCATACGTATAAACATATACGGGCATACCTACACATACATACGTGCATGCATACATACATACATACACACATGCATATGCGCATACATACGTGGATACATATGTCTATATACATATGTATGCATAGGCACATATGCATATACATATGTATGCATACATACATATACACATACTTGCATATATGCATACACACATGCATGCATGCATACATACTGACATTCATATATACATACATACATATGTACATGCATGCATGCATACATACGTGCATACATACGTACACAGATAGCGTAGCATTTCGGCTGGCGTACCCGCAAATTTTCCCGCCATTTTTTGGGGGGCTACCATGGTTGCCAGACCAGGACTGCCCTCTGTTGATTAGCTCGCATCATCCGTAAAGGCCGCGGATCTGTCAGCCCGCTCTGGTTACAAACCCCTGCGCGCTCCCGCCGCGGGCTCGGGCTCGAACCCGGGTTCTTTTTTCGCCTCCCCTTTACGGACTGCCTTAACGGGCCCCATACGTTTGTAGTACCTCCCGTGGCGACGAAGCGAAAAAAAAAGAAAAAAAGAAAACCCGGACTCGAGCCCGAGCGCGCAGGGGTTTGTAACCAGAGCGGGCTGACAGATCCGCGGCCTTTACGGATGATGCGAGCTAATCAACAGAGGGCAATCCTGGTCTGGCAACCATGGTAGCCCCCCCGAAAAAATGGCGGGAAAATTTGCGGGTAAGCGAAAAAAATTCCCCCGCATTTCCCCGAGGGGGAGAATGTGAAAGGGCGAATGCACGGTTGTCGGCCCGCTTGCGGCGCTTGCGCTCGGCCCCCGCAGCCCACCGCCTCGCCGCCTTCTCTTCCATCTCTTCCATCGGGTTTGTAGTATCACGTGTACACCACGCAGTTATCAAGCCGCTATAACGCCGCTGAGTCGCCAACGCACGCCGCTGACGACGTAGTTTGAATGCGTTAAAGATATAAGGCGCGTCTAACACTGATATCACCGTCGCGTCCGTGGCTTGGTTCTTGCAAAAAAAAAAAAAAAAAAGCGTCCGTGGCTTGGTTGGTAGCGCGTCGCGCTGCGGCCGCAAAGTCCTCGGATCGAAACCTGGCGCCGGATGCTGTTACTTTTTCAAATATAGAGGAGCACTGCGGACGCCAACGCCGCCGGCGGTGGATGGTTTGGGGTCGCTTATAAAGTATTCGCACTTAAAAAAAAAAACCCGGACTCGAGCCCGAGTCCGGGTTTCAGTCGCTCCTTCAGTCCTTCAGTCGCTCCACCTGTGAACAGAAACTCGCCTCAGCTTGGTGTGTGCACGAGCGTGCAGCGCATTCCCGAGAGCTGACGTGAACTGAAGCAGCCCAGCCGAAAAAAACCATTGGCCGACCTATTGGCGTTCCAATTGGTCGACCAATTGGACGACCAATTGGTCGACCATTGGACGACCAATTGGTCGTCCAATGATGTTTTAGGCACCCATTGGCGTACCCATTGGCCGGCAAATTGGGCGACCCATTGGCCGTCCAATTGGGCGACCTATTGGCCGACCCATTGGAACGCCAATAGGTCTTCCCATTGGCCGCCAACTTGTTGCACTTTTAGTTGGTTCATCCCACTGCCGCAGTCACTCCATCTGAGCTGCCGCTGCAGTGCGTTGGTTACCTGTATCACAAATACAAGAACTCTCGGAATGAATGAATATCTTTATTGCTCTGTTTGTATACACAGCATGCAGACAGTTCGTCGTTTAAGCAATTTTTCACAGGCCATTGTCCATGCCGTGCTCCGCTCGCCGCAGGCTGGCTGGACCTTCACAAAGTGAGTGGCAAAAGCGAACAATGGGTTAAGTTTATAATAAACCGCAGTTTCGCGCATTAAAACAACAAGGCACTGAAATGTTGAAAGACGTGAGCTCACCTCTTCAACAACGTCCCATGCATGGCGAACTGCGTTGCGTGGCGATGTCGTGAACCCGTCAATCGTAACATGAAGAGCCCTGAAATATATTTAGGCAGACAAATTATTTCTTAATAACACCGCTCACGCTATGATTGGTGAAAATGGCAAGGAAAACTTACATATAAACAGTATACTCACATAAACAGAGACACTCTTCCTTCGGTGCGAGGCTTAGCGACGTCCAGCGTAAAGATGCATCTTGAAACACACTGCTATGGGTGTGCGATATCATCGTCGCCACTTCTCACACTCTTGCAGACCACCTTACATTTCCAATGCAGTCAGAGAAGACTGCGTGTGCAACCGATCAACACGCCTACACTACCTACACCGCCAATGCCAACACCACGTTGAATATCACTTATCCACTGTCCGTCTATGGATTGGATTCGATTGGATTGGATCGGGGTTTTATTTCCAAACAATTTTGCTACTCGTGTCGGAAAGTTTTCATTAGTGTGTTTGTTATGTTTTTTTAAGAACTTTATCTTGAATTGCTGATTGTAATATCAAAATTAATTGCCTCATAAATATACATTTGTAAAGGTTGCAAGTTTTGAACATTTCTGAAGGTTTCAAATTAAGGGTGAGAGAGAGAATTTAATTTCAGCCATTTGTTGTCGTAATTGAATACTATCCAAATACTATCCAAAACGCTCCCCGATTGGGTCATCATGTTGGAGCAGTCAGTATTAACTTTATAGTTGGAGCCAATGGGTCCAATTGGCCCAACTGGCCATCCTAATCGGGCCAATGGGCCCAATTCGGATCGCTCCAATAGGTCCAATTGGACCCATTGGGTTTCCATTTGGACCCATTGGGATTCCATTTGGACCCATTGGGTGGCAAATTGGACCATTTGGTCGGCCAATGGTTTTTTTCGGCTGGGAGTCCTTTTTGGATCGAGGGGAATAGATCCAACACACATGGTCACAGTTCACCTTGGGCTCCATATCCAAAAACTGCATCAATCCCCCGACCGGTGCTTCTATTTTTTACGAAAAGACATTGAGGGTGGAACGAAAGAGTTCAAAACACTTCTTCAACTTGATGTGTAGTGCCCTCTGGATTGAGCTGCTACAGCACTAGGAAGTCGTCAACGAAGCGGAAAATCTTAATGACAGTGCGGAGTAACGGAAGCAACTGACAGAGTTGTCGAAACGTGCGAGTAGAAGGTCACTGAATATTGGGGCAAGACACGACCCTGTACATACGCCGTCCTTAGGAACATAGGAACGACTACACACCCCTTGAATTGGCTCAGCTGGTTCGGCCGCTGGCACCGTCGCAGAGTCACAACCGCCGGTTGTGCCAAATCCTTCGGGCCTCCGCATAAAAAATTCGGCACAACCGGCGGTTGTGACTCTGCAACAACAACAACAAGGGCTGCGCCGCAGGGCTGCCCCACAGTAAGAGGGCATGGCACCTTCGTGCCATCCTGCGGCTGGCACTGCGGCGCAGCCCTCTTACTGTGGGGTGGTTGCAAGAGGGCAGCCCTCTTACGGTGGGGTGGTTGCAAGAGGGCATGGCGCCTTCGTGCCATCCTGCGGCTGGCACTGCGGCGCAGCCCTCTTACTGTGGGGTGGTTGCAAGATGGCATGGCGCCTTCGTGCCATCCTGCGGCTGGCACTGCGGCGCAGCCCTCTTACTGTGGGGTGGTTGCAAGAGAGCATGGCGCCTTCGTGCCATCCTGCGCTGGCACTGCGGCGCAGCCCTCTTACTGTGGGGTGGTTGCAAGAGGGCATGGCGCCTTCGTGCCATCCTGCGGCTGGCACTGCGGCGCAGCCCTCTTACTGTGGGGTGGTTGCAAGAGGGCATGGCGCCTTCGTACCATCCTGCGGCTGGCACAGCGGCGCAGTCCTCTTACTGTGGGGGGGTTGCAAGAGGGCATGGCGCCTTCTCATGCATGTATGTAGGCATCATGCATGTAGGCATCTCAAGCCGTTAAACGAAGCATAATCGGTTCGCGCTTCATGAGCTGCGCTTTTTTTAATTTTTTCTCGACTATTGTGTTTCTGTTTGCTTTCGTGTTTGTGTTCGTATTCTTGCCACTGTTAACCCAGGTTTCCCATTGTTAATTTGGTGTGCATAATAAAAAAAAAACTACACAGAGGGACCCGGTGAGTTGTTTCTCAATTGTTTTGCAAGTCCTGTAATTGCTTCGCAAAGTTGATGCAGTTTTTTTATTGTGCCTCGCGGTCCGATTTCTGTTTTATAGATGCCATTGTACAGGAAATTATTTAACGAGTGCGCATTAAATAAGTAAGTAACGTTAAATAAATTCCTGTATAATGGCATGTGTAAAGCAGAAATCGAGCAGCGAGGCATCCCATAACATAGGCATTGGTCATAAAGACTGGCCACATACCAAAAATGTGCATGAGAATTCACGGGGTGCACCCATAGGCATTATCATGGCAACATACTTTGCCAAGCGTTGTCCAATATTAGAGAGTTATAGCAGATTGGAAAAACGGTTCCGGTACGGTAACGTCTACCATCTGGACGCCACCGCGCATGTGCAGAACCCTACCGTATACCGGAGCGACTTGGCCGGACGGTACCGAGACGCACCGTGTCCGTCGTTCGAAAGCGGGCGGCCGCTTTGGAGGAGTTTGCGAGACGTACGATTAGCTCACGCCTAGTCGAACGGGTTGTAAATATGAGACAGTTTAAGAAAAATGAGTTTGCAACAAGTGAAATCCGCGCGATTCTGACAGTTCAAGCAGCAAGCGAAACACGGTCCCGGCCCAACTGCCGTGGCTTGTGTCGTCGAGCGACGCATGTCCGATTGCTTCTTTTAGGTTAAATAAGGGCGATACGGCTACATAACTAGTATTAACAGTAACATGGGGCCCGTCTACAAATCGGCGACTGAGGAACAGGCGGTATCAGACTCTCAATTACAAAGAAAAACTAGAAACAGCCAGTCGTATATGAGAGCTCAGCTTGACCTACTGGCGCCATCTATTAAAATGGCGTAGAGGTAAAATGCCCGCTTCATGTTCACGCAGTCGCAGTTCGAATCTTCGTAGGGGCGTTGGATGTTTTTTTTTTTTCTCTAATACTGTCTTTAGCGCTTTTGAGAACTGAAAACTAATATTTCAGCACAGGAACCGCCACAGACTGACGAAAAATTGCGAAACGACGTACAACACAAGTCGCTCCCAGTCACGGTAGCATGACCGGTAGTTACGGTCTGCTATAACTCTTAAAACGAGACTTCCCGGTCCGGTCCGGTAACGCGTACCGTGTACCGTACATGAACCGTTTTTCCGATCTGCTATAACTCTCTATTGGCCTTCCAGAGCTTGGCCAATTGTTGGCTTGTCACCTTTCCCAAGCGCCAGCTAATAATGGCGGCCGAGGTATTGCCAAGCTCGGACACATTGGCCACTGATGATTTGCCGTGCTTGGGCTTGGCAATTTCTGCTGCTTGGGAACGTCTTGTACACATTGAGGTTCGTGTGTCTTCTAGTCGCCTTAGTAAAGATGACTTATCAACATCTCACGGAGCTCAAGACGTCGGAGATCTTGCACAGGTGTCCTATAGATATCTCTCTTAAGACCTCTTTGAGACATAAAAAATACACGTCTAATGCTAACTCGCATAGTGCAAGATGTCGCAGACCTTGCAAGACCATGTGTTCAGTCGGATAGTCATCTTGTAAATGTCATTCAAATAAAACGCATGCAACTGCGGCTAAGCGCTTGCTGTGCTGTATCGACTCACGCTGCCGTATCAACAAGTGCACTTGCGGGAAGTTCAATTTTTTTGGGCCTCACCGTCAGCTGCGAAATGAATTCTAGCGAAAAGATAGCTGAGGCACACGCTCCCCTCCCGAAATGTCAGCCGTTGGGTGAGGTGACTTCTCAGAGATTCTCCCCAAGCGCGAGCAGGCCCCTTTAGCCGAGCGCCAGGCCGGGGTGCCGCTTGTACCCATAACCGGTGGGTGCCCCGCGGTAGTGGCGTGGGCCGCATACCACCACCCCCCGTGCCGTGGGCAGACGCTCTAGCCACACGGTGAAACGAAATAAAAAAGCGCGTGAAGTTTGTACAAACGTTTCACGCCAGCAATACGCTAGTAATGTTTTTCTCGAGCTTAAACTGCAAGCTGGGAACTCATGTTGTTTTGGTTACTTATTTTAATACCAATGTAAGTACATGCGTTTGCTCTGCTGGGAACTACATGTTTCGGCGGCTTCAGTTTCGTACACTTCCCAGATCCCGTAAACATGCTTGCTTTCGAACAAGCGGCGTTCTTCCTACTGTATTTATCCCTTACTTGAAGCGGCAATGCAAGCCTCGCGAAATGGCGGCTCGCAGTTTTTCACCGTTTGCTGCTGGGCTATAACGGCAAACTCAAGTGTAACGTTTGCTGCACACGTAGCATAAAGATGTCTCGGCAAAATCTATCGCCGCGCGCCGTCAAAACGCTAAAATCAAGGATCCCCGCATCACGGAAAGCAATGCTAAGACGGCCGCAGCCCCGCACGGAGCGGCGTGGCCTCCGCGATTTGCTGCCGGCGGCGCGGCAAGCCGCCGGTAGCCGATCGCGGAGGCCACGGGAGCGCCTGCGTGTTTGGGGCCCCCGCCGTTGGCGGCGCGCATGTCAGCTCGATGGAGGCGCCGCCCGACGATTGCAAGGTGCCTATACACATACATACATACACACATACATACATACATACATACTGCATACATACATCATCATCATCATCACCAGCCTATCTAAGCCGACTGCAGGGCAAAGGCAAAGGCCTCTCCCATATACATACATACGTGGATACATACATGCATACGTGCATACATACATACGTACATACATACGTGCATGCATACGTGCATGCATACATACATACATACATGGTCGTGGGTTCGATTCCCGGCCGCGGCGGCCGCTTTTCTGATGGAGGCGAAAAGCAAAAACTCCCATGTGTACGAGATTTCGGCGCACGTTAAAGATCCCCAGGTGGTCAAAATTAATCCGGAGCCCTCCACTACGGCGCGCCTCATCGCCTGCGTTGCGTGGGCGCGTTAAAACCCTACAATCAATCAATCAATCAAAACATGCATACATGCCTGCATACATACATACATGCATGCCTGCATACACACATACAGACATAACGTTTATCTGAAGCGTACAAAATCACACGGGCACAGAAGACAAGGACAAGCGCTTAAGATGAACATTATGAAATTCCAACTAGCCCAAACGCAAGCCCTTTTACATACATACGTGCATACCTACATACATAAGTGCATACCTACGTGCGTACATACAGACATACACATGCATAGATACGTGTATGCATGGATGCATACCTCTGATTCGAGTCGTGCAACCTGCAGCGGATTTCAAGTAGCGGCCGGTGCGCCGTTAGCGTGTAGGGTGCGATTTCAAGCCATGGCCTCGGTCCGTTAGTTCGTATCGAGGGCCGCTTCAACGCGGCTGCCTACGAGGACATCGTTGACAGCGTGGTGATACCCTACGCCCTCGATGGTCCATTCGCGGATGGTCTGTATTATTTGCAGCATGACCGAAGTCCGATACACATGGCTCGGTCAGTAAAACACCTACTGGAAGAGCGAGGCGTGATGGTGATCGAGTGGCCACCGCAGGAGGCGGACATGAATATAACTGAAAACGTGGGGGGAGCAATGAAGAAGTCCCTTAACAGCCGACAGCCACAGGGCGGCTCGCGTGACGCGTTGTGGCAAGCTGTCGAGGAGGAGTGGCAGCGCCTCCGGGCTGCCGACTTCGCGGCGCGCCTTTTCGAGAGCATTCCTCGACGTGTGGCGGCTGTTGTGTCTGCCAAGGGGGACTTCACCAAGTATTGAAGTGTCTCAAAAAGGCTCCCGCCACTGCCTATGTTGTCCAGGGCTGCTGCCTATCCCGGCGACTGCTTGCCATGACACTTGCATTTTTAACAATTTTTTGGATAATGTCACCGCTAATTGGCAGTTTTCGGGTTGTCGCTAACCGTCATCTCATTTGTTTTTGTTGTTGGCACAAAGCGCATGCTGCGATCTGTATGCCTCGGCACTGTGCGGCTACTACTTGGCCGAAATAAACCGAGTTACGACGTCGTTGCCAATGGGCTAATTTATTTTCTTTTGGTCTTGTGACATGCATGCGACGCCTCAGGATCAACTCCTGACTACTGCACTAAACATGGCTTTGGGCCAGTCCCAATGGTCGTCGTTGGTTCGAGTCACTGCGCCACGCACGCGCAGCTATGTGACGCTGGCAAAGGCGGGGAGCGGCCGATCGTGGGCGCCGAGCGCTGAGTAACCGCAGTTGCCTACTATCTTGCGCCGCCTCGCTAACAGCTCAGATTTCAGCGCTCTTGCGGCGTGGCGACAAAGCAAGCATGCGAGCGAGCAGAGGGCAACATATCGGAGTGGGACACGCAGCATCGCTCCCTACATCTCAACTGCGCATGTCCGTGAGTTTTCCACGGCCGCTACCAGGTGACGGCATCGGTATCTTCGGCCACGCGCTCCGCGGTTCGCATTTGAATTGTCCATGACTGTATGTATGTATGTATGTATGTATGTATGTATGCATGTATGTATGTATGTATGTATGTATGTATGTATGTATGTATGTATGTATGTATGTATGTATGTATGTATGTATGTATGTATGTATGTATGTATGTATGTATGCATGCATGCATGCATGCATGTATGTATGTATGTATGTATGTATGTATGTATGTATGTATGTATGTATGTATGTATGTATGTATGTATGTATGTGTGCACGTAGGTATGTATGTATGCATGCATGCATGTATGCATGCATGCATGTATGCATGCATGCATGTATGTATGTTTGTATGCATGCACGTATCTGTGTATGTATGCGTGTATGTACGCACGTGCGTATGTGTGTATGTATATGCACGTATGTATGTGTGTATGCCCATATGCAAGTATGTGTGCATGTAGCCATGCATGCACGTATGTATGTATGCACGTATGTATGTATTATGTATGTAGCGAATCAGAATAGGAAATGAGGGGCTCATTGAAAATAAGACAGAAATAACAGTTGGCAGTCAAGAAAACCTCGGAAAGCAAAGGGGAGGATGTGGTAGGTCATTGAAACAGATAAAGAATTTGGAAAAAAGAAAGTGGAGAAAAAATGCCCGTCAGGTGGGATCCGAACCCACGACCTGCATCGCACCAGACCGGTATTCTGGAGGTCGTGGTTTCAGATACGTCACTCAGTCACTCAACGTTCACTCTGAACGTTCAACGGTCACTCTGAGTCACTCAAGTCACTCTGAACGTTTTGCCAACGTTCAGAGTGACTGATCAGACCGGTCGGCCAGGGGCCTCATCCAGTTCGCCGAGCTTCTTTCGAGCTAACGGGTGCGCGGCTCTCCGTTAAAGAACAAGCTCGCGGAATCTCTGGAGAGTTGCTGTTGTTGCCTGTCGCGGTGACAGGCAGCAACAGCTTGTCGTGTCCGGAATATAAACGCGAGCACGCGTGTGTACTCCAGTCCGGCCATGGTTTGGCAGGGTTTCGGAGGGTCCCGTCGGCGTTCGTAGAGCTCGTTCGCACACAGAATACGCGAGTTGGGGCGACTTTTATCAGGTTGCAAGGGTCATCAAGCAAGGCAAGAAGGTAGCCCGGCCCACCTGGCAAGCTACGGGTCAGCGCCATCCTCACTGAGGCCTGATAGCCCAGCGAGGAGGGGATTCAGCCCGAGAATATCTTTAGCTGGTTCTCGGGAGTCCTTACTGTAGGTGTCCTTCCGGCAGCGTAACAAGGTAGGGGTTCCTCAGTGTCGCGGAAACCCCGACTTTCACTCGTTCATTCCCAAGACCTGCGACGACTGGAACCATCTCCCCGCCTCCATCGCCAGCATACAGCATCCTACATCATTCAAAACGGCTGTAACTAATATTGTATGAAATGTAACCACTCCTCTCTGTAACGCCTCCGGGCTTTGAGAGTATTTTAATAAATAAATAAATAAATAAATAAATAAATAAATAAATAAATAAATAAATAAATAAATAAATAAATAAATAAATAAATAAATGAATAAATTGAATGGCCGGTGCACTGTGCTATTAGGGGGTGTTATGGTATTAGGTTCCGAGAGTCCTCAAGTACCATAGACAAAGGTGTCGGATATCGCGACATGGGCATATGCAGACGAATAGGGCGAACATTTATATCTGGCAAAACACAAGGACGGAGTGTGTTAGAAATATACAAAGACTGATACGACAAGCTAAAAATGCAACTGCAGGAAATAAATTCGCGCTGCTTGCACTAGTGGTGCAACGCTGGAGAAAGAGAACTGGCGACCCTTCGTCCGAGACCCGGGTTTTGCACCTCACATGGATTTCCGAACTTGCCGCTCAAAGTTCTTCATGACTGAGAGGCCCGGGTTGTTTCGTCGTCAGGCTTTCACATCTCTCCCAAAGTTGAGCGCATTAGCACGCGCTATAGAACCCGTGACCCAGTCCAAAGCCAACGCCTGCGCTACGAACCCCCCCAGAAAATGCTGTGCGCCCGGAATGCGATGATGGCTCAATCGGATAGAAGCCAGTTTTATAACGCGAGGGGCCCAGGCTCGGTTCCGACCACGGCCAGAGTCCTTTAAGAGCGAATCTATTGGAAAAATCGTTTGTGTATGGTGTCAGCAGTTAAAAGCACCAGGAAAATGGCGAGCGCTCATGCACGCGTGCCTCGAGCGCACATTCCTCAGGCCAAGGATACCCACTAAGAGTGGCCAACATTGGTCTCGCACACGCACGCACGCATGCACACATAGACACACAGACGCACGCACACGCATGCACTCACATGCGCGCGCACACACACACACACGCACGCACGCACGCACACACGCACACACACGCACACACGCACACACGCACGTACACACACACACACACGCACACACACACGCACACACGCACACACACACGCACGCACACACACACACGCACACACACACACACGCACACACGCACGCACGCACACACACGCACACACACACGCGCGCACACACACACACACGCACACACAACTCCAGCGCTCGCTGTATCGTGGCAACACTTGCCCGGAACGAGAAAGACATGTCATAGCGGAAGCCCCTCATTCGTTCGTCCTCGTGTCGTCGTGCGCATGCACTCTGTACCGCAGAAGAGCCGCGACTTGAATGTCGGAGCTGCTGTACGTGATCATTGGCTCCATATGGCCCGGCCGCGGATAGCTCGCACGGCCGAAGAAGAGGCGGCGCTTCGAGAGGCCCAGCTTGCGAAGCATCCGCTAGAGACGATAAGTCGCGCTTGCAGAGTGGCGTACGAAACCGTCGTCCAACACGACGAGCTCACTCTGGCCTTTCTCAACCAAAGGTCATTGAAATGCCAGCCACCGACGTCAACCACGACACCGCAACGATCCTAAAACTCAACTTTGTGTCCGTCGATGATCACATATACAACAGCTTCGCCATTCAAGTCTTGCACGCGAGTGCAAGCTTCCTCAATATTTTTTTATTTCCAATTGGCTGCACATGTTTTGTTTCCCACCGCTGCTAACCCGCACCCCTCGGGCCTTTGGGGTGGCCCAGTGGATCGGCTGCCGGTTTCACGGCGTAAAGGTCCCGGGTTCAATTCCCGGGACCTCCCTAACCACATTGTCGTCTTGAGGCTTCGGGATTTTCTGTCTACGCCGGAAGGATTTGCGTCGCCCTAAATAGCTCTGCTGTTAAAACCTTGTGGTTTGTCTATGCAAATCAAAAGCGGAGCAGTGCAGAATAAGATGACAAAGTACAACTGAACTATCAGGTGATAAGCCGACGTCGTATCCTCTTCAAAATTTACAGTAAAACTGCCTATACGGCGACCTAAGAGATCGTTTTTATTTCGGCCTGCTTTGGTTCTTCCCGTAAGGACAGTATAAATCAAAGGCCCGCGCACCTTAGCCTCGTCGTACCAGGCTGACAGTGGCCGCGGGTCTGGAGAGGTCCAGACTGCCGCGTAGCGCCTACCCGGACACGTGGCCTGTGGCGCCACCGGAAGGCCGTGTGCTGAACCAGCGTTCACAACCACCACCAGCACGAACGCCGCCATCATGCTTAATCCAGTAGCGCACGATCCCATCGATGGTATTTTTTCATAATGAACCGTCTTGTTCTATGCTGAGCACCCCCCGTTCATTGCCAACAAATGTTCTCAATTTGATTGTTCCTGTTGTTTCACTGCCTCTCTTTCCCTTCTCAAATTAGGGATTGGGATGATGGCCAAGCCATCTGGTTTTTGCAACTAGCACTCTCATCGACGTTTGATATTGTCCATACCTCTAAGCCTTTTTTAATCACACTTAAGGCAACTGTTTTTCATCCGTTGGGTTTCGAGGTTGCGTTGCTACACTTCGCCGGCGCCCAAAGCTTTATCCAATGGTGGGTTCTTACTGCTCTCTACTGAAGCTGCCCAACGACGCTCTTGTGGTTGTAACACGATGATCAGAAGAAATGCGCCCGGTACAAAGTGTTTCTAAGAATAAAGAACACGTTAAGAGCGACGAGACGAATGGCTAGAAGGAAAATGTGACATCGAAGGGCAGCGAGTGGTACCAACCGGTTTTGACTGACCTAGCTGAATAGATGGCACTAGAGCCACTAGATCAGCTTATTTAGTGGCTCTAGATGGCACCACCCATGTCCGTCAAGGTAAAAGAACTGCCATCGGGTCAAGGACCGTGGCCGAACATGTTCGAGATACTGATTAAGGCTGAAAGTTGGGCTAGTTGGTGTTGACTTAGATGCATATTACCAGCGAAAAAACAGACAGGGACGAGGAAAGAAGCAGACGGGACACTCGCTAGACTTCAACTGAAAAGTTTACACAAGAAACACGTAATATATGAAAATGCCAACAGACAAGGATGATAGACCTTGCAAGTGATAAAAACAAACAAAAGAGATAAAACCGTCCACAATCTTAAATGCGTACGACCCACACAACCAAATTACATCCCGCGCATGCGGCCTTGCAAAAAATTCAGCTCTTTTGTCGTCAGAGCGATGGAAGGCTTACTGATACAGTTAACTACTGCTCCTGGCTACTGCTCCTGGGAAGCTGTTGCGGATGTGCCCAGCTGTCAATGAAGATAAGAGGCAAGGCTGCACAATAAAGCATGCCACCAGGTTTGTTCCCTGCAGAACTGGCGTTGTTTACAGCATTCCCTTGCCCTGCGGCAAATGCTATGTAGGGCAGACGGGGCGATGTATAAATGACCGTCTGAGGGAGCATCGGGCTGCAGTTTCATCGCTTGCTGGGGGGGGGGGGGGGGGGGGGGGCACTTGGCCGACCATTGTAAGCGGTGTCCTGGTTGTGTTCCAGCATTTGGCGCTACACGTGTCTTAGATAGCGGGCGCGACCAAGCAAAGCGCGAAATTTCTGAGGCTTTCTACATTCAAAAGGGGGCAGTTAACTGTATCAGTAAGCCTTCCATCGCTCTGACGACAAAAGAGCTGAATTTTTTGCAAGGCCGCATGCGCGGGATGTAATTTGGTTGTGTGGGTCGTACGCATTTAAGATTGTGGACGGTTTTATCTCTTTTGTTTGTTTTTATCACTTGCAAGGTCTATCATCCTTGTCTGTTGGCATTTTCATATATTACGTGTTTCTTGTGTAAACTTTTCAGTTGAAGTCTAGCGAGTGTCCCGTCTGCTTCTTTCCTCGTTCCTGTCTGTTTTTTCGCTGGTAATATGCATCTAAGTCGAGATACTGAATTACAGTGGTTTTTGGTTTGTGATTTAGCATGGTTACTAGTAATACCGCTACTATAGAGTATGCGTTGTACCTTAGCGAACAAAAACTATCTATTTAAACTAGCAGATTCTCAGTACGGCTCGTTCCCACGTGGCCGCTGGAATGCCCGCAAAAGCGTCATCGTCACATTGCGCGTAATTATATCTTGTGCAGAATGAAACGAAGGTTGGCCCAGTTGTGCGCTCAAACAAGTACACAAAATTGGTTTCTCGAGATGCATGGCCTTCGCAAAACACGGCACAGAGAGGGGACACTGTCGGCATTTTTGGTCTTGCATTGTACAGGTGCCGTCGTAAGTAATTGGAAGAAGGATTTGTGAATATCACAAAATATTCGTCTCACTGGCTTTATGAATGCCATTATGGGTTTACACGAAGCTTATTCTGCTAGGAGGACTCCTTGAAATGCACAGCAATGGAGCCACACAGTTTCCGGGAGAAGAAATTCCTTTAAATTTACGAGACCGTGTTCCAATTACTTTTGACGGCACCTGTACGACTGGACGTTTGTGCTTCGATATCTGCTGCCGCGCTTTTTTCATTGAGCACATTGCAACGGCTTAGCATGCTAAGCCTCCACAAAATTGTTCGGAGCGGTAACCCTCGGCTAGATTATCCAGATATGACGGACATGGCTCTTCATTGTGTGATCAGGTCAGTTGAAAAATGTATCACTACAATCCGTGCGTGCGTTCTATTGGTTATGGCTGTATCTGCGTTCGTGTGCTCGATATCGTCCCTATCGCTTGTCTAGTATAGTCCAATATTACGTAAAAATAGAGCGCGACACAGGGGGAGAGTATACCTCTGGTAAATGTCCTCAGCGTCAGTGCGAAGTACAATGCCAGGACATATTGTGATACGACCAACATAGGCCAGACGTGGGATACCGTCATGACCGGAATGCACTACGAGTGGTCTCTGCGGAAGGAATGGAAGAAAGGAGGTGGACGCTGTTAATGACAGCACCATCACTCGGAGATATATATACTGGGCTGGCTTCCTTGTCCTTGAGGCGTCACATGCTACCCGATAACGAGGAAAGAAAAGCCCGCATTTCGGGGCCAATGGCTAGAAGCAGGTTTCACACTGATAAGTATTTATTGTATCGATAACCGAGAGGAGGAGAAGGAGGAGGAATAAACGTTATTGATTCCAATAAAAGGAAGATTGAGCGCCAGATCACGACCTTGTTTCCATCGAGCGGCCGTGGCTAGATGATCTTCATTGTAGTAGCGTTGACCATTCAGGGTGGGTGGCTTCCCTCCAGGATGCCATGGCCCTCAGCTGCTTGTCTGGCCCGGATCACAAGGACGCGCTGGTCATCCAGGACCTCGCTGGACAGCAGAGCCTCCCACTGCTCCGTCGATGGCGCCAGGACCTCCGGGAGTTCCTTCACACCCTTGCACTCCCACCCCATGTGGTAGAGAGGGTTGGGGGTGCCGCAGAAATGGCAGTAGTAACTGCACTGCTGTTGTGCCAGAGCGCATGGCCCAAAGGCGTTGCACGAGGCGACGCGCCGACAGCGAGGCTGAGTCACGCCTCTCCCTTTCGTCGCTGCGGCGCGGCCGAATCCTGCATCTCGGAACGCTGCGGCGCGGCCGAATCCCGCATCCCAGAACGCTGCGGCGCGGCCGAATCCCGCATCGGAGAACGACCAAACAAGGGCATGTCGCTACGCCCGGAGGCGAGGTCACGCAGACGGCGGTGGCGTCGCCCTCCCTTTCCCCATCGGCGGCGCAGCTGACTCACCGCTTCGCTACCATTCGTCGGAATTCAAACTTCAGGCAGCGAGAGCTCTGATTGGAGCTATTTGAACTTCTCGGGGCCCCAACGAACTTCCCGGGCTATAAAAGAAGCCCGGAGGCTCTCATCGTCGGCTTTCCTCGGCGGCTTCTCTCCGGCACCAGTCTCTTCGGAAGCACCGAGTGAAAGGGAGCTGTCGCCTTTGTGCGAGTCATGTAACGTTTGCTTACCCTGTACATACTGTATATAAATGTTACTTCAAGTTTTCGTCGGCTCGGGAACTTCTTCGCTCTGCTCTGCGCCGCGTCGATAGCGGACGGAGCAAGGCAACGTCGCTACACCTCTGACTGCGCTCGGATGGCCAGTCGCAAGAGTTGGAGGCTGCGGTGAGAGGGCCGATTCCCAACGTCGGTGACGAGCTGGATGCGAGTCACAACCTTGGCGACCGCCCTGGGATAGTCATTCCTAACCTCGGAGACAACGGTGGGATAGCAACTTCCCAACAGTGGTGAGACCGGTGGGATGACTGATTCACAACACTGCACAGACTGGGATGAATCATGTGTAACTGTTAGGCGTGCGGGAAAGAGTTAGTTCGGAGTCTTCTTAACTGCGTTGCTTCTTATTTGATGAGTTGTGGATGACGAGGTGGAAATTTCCGTCTGCCCAAGCTGGAATGTTCGAATATGTCCCTGGTGCGTCGTGGGATAGGTGGGAACATCGGCGGGGGAGTGGCTTGATCTTCTGTGATGGTAGTGAGGGTAGCGGTGGTTGCACACTGGGAATGATCTCGGGCAGCGGCATCAGCCGCCATATTACCCCCCAGAAACTCGGGCCCCGGTGTCCACACGATGTATATGTCCGGTACATCTTCTTTTTGATCCTTTAGCGTCAGGAGTATATTAAGCGCCACAGTGGAGATAGACCCTTCTGAAAATTTCTGCAGGCTCATGCGAGCTTGGCTTTCCGTTATTGTTGTAGTAGCGAGAGCAATCGCTGCCTCTTCTGCGGAGTCAATGTTATCAGTCAGGATAGTTGACGAGCTTAGTTCCTATCCTTTGCTGTTGGTCATGGTTATCGCGTGTGCTGCATGGTTTGCGCTTGAATATTTTGCGGGGTCGATGTACCTCGTTCCGCTATCATTACCATAGGCTTTTTGCAGTGCCTTTACCCTGGCATTTCTCCTTCCTTTGTGGTAGAGAGGGGGCATGTTGCGAGGGATATTGGCAACCGTGATGTAATCTACTTCGATCATAAGCTGGGACAAAAGTACATCAAGCTCACCATCAAGGAATGCCGGGGACGCAGCAGATCCGCCGATGGAAGACTCTCTGCCTGAAAGGCCTGACCTGTGCAAACTGTGGGCTGTCTGTTGGTGCTAAACAACTACCATGTCTGATGGCAACGTTCTCAGGAGCACGTCCGTCACTATTGTAGCGTACTACGTGTCTGAAGAAACCCTCCGGGCTGCCAGTCCGCGCACGTGACTCTGCTCGTGGTACAGCAGTCGCCGGAGGCTGGCAACCTCATTCGATGACACCACTCAAAGGAGCGATCGAAGCTGCACCAGATGTTCCTGTACAGTCAGTCGTGTGTCACCGAAGCGTCGAGAAAAAAATTCCATGGCGTCTGGAGAGCAGTCTTCCGTCCGATGCGGCCCGGCAATGGATGCAGCAGCTGACCCATCCAGAAGCGACCCAAGGTAATTCAACTTCTCTGCACTGTACAGGCGGGTATTTTCGTGAACGGCTTCCTTAAATGAGCATGGATAGTGGATGTGGGTGTCCAACTACGTCTGCGGCTAACTTCGCTTCTTTTCAAGAAATCGAATGGGAATTTTGGGGTTATGTACATTTGTAGCTGGATGACAGTGTGCCAACTTTCACACAGAAAAGTTTTAAAAATAAAAGTATACAGTTTTCTAGCTTTTTTTTTTCTCGGCTTAAGGAGCATTTTCAAAAACGTTTTTGCAGAAACACTTCCCATGTGTTATATGCCCGAGCCGTCCATCTGAACCAAAATATTATTGGTGCCAATAACCCTTGATTTCTAAAAAAAATATTTACATACCACAAACTCAAATTTTAATCATTTTCCACAGAAAAAAGTGTGAATAAGAACAAATTTTTTCGAGAACATACTTATTCTCGTAAAGCGATCTCGTAAAGGCAACTGCAGAGACGCGCTATGCTGAATCACTATACCTCTAAGTGCGTGCTACGCCTCTAAAGCGTTGTACCAGGTCCGAAATGCTGCCTGGTCTGGTATAGAACGACGCCGGGTACCACAGGAGGCTGTACTAGATAGGCTCAACCATACTATGCGAGGCTCCCTGGGACACAAACAGCATTTTCTCACCAGACAAGTATTTGGCAACCCTGGTTGAGTACACTTGCTAAAAAATTCCTCGTAATGATTATAGAATCACTCTATCGGCCTCAAGGCACTCGATAAGCGTGGCTAGAAATCTTTGGGAGAGGCATTCGTCCTGAAGCGGACACAACCGGGCTTAACTTAAAACGTAACATAAACATAAACATAAAAGCTCATTCTCGCTCAGCATGTGCATATTGCATTGATAAACAACTAAGAGAAATATTGTTTTGGAAACCTGAATAGTGGAAGAGAAAATGTTCCTTTTCTCGGCGGAAATGGTGTTTGGGGAAATAAATCTTCAAAGTTTTGGTTTCTATTTGCAAATTGTTGCTTCTTGCATTGATTTTAAGAAAAGCGAGGGAATGCTACTAGCACCGGTAACTTTAGCCATAAAAACTCTTTGTAATCTGTCAAAAAAAAATTATTCGCGCTCACACGGAATGATAGACGAGCTAACTGACATAAACAAGCATTTCGCAGTGCATGCACACTGCAGTTTCTACTAACGCAGTGGCTTTGAAGCACGTACTGAACTACGAAAGAGTTCGTGTAACTATGAGCTATATTTGTCAGTTATTAAAACAATAAACCTTAATACGCATTTTAAGGAAACAAAATTAACAATTTAAATACCAGTATGCGTCACACGAAACTTGCAGTGACTAGGCCGGGCTACATTGGGGCGCCTTTGGCGCCTTTTTTATATGACTTCTGACGCTGATATGATCATGCTGCTTCGTGGGGACGCGTTCTCGAAGTATAACAGCATATTTTGGCACTAGAATAAAAGATCAAATTTTTTGCTCAGTTATGCCCTCAATCCTACCTTAAACTGCGTCCAAAAGTTGAAGCGCTGGCACAACTCACCGTTGACTGTTTGGAGCTGCAGCGTCGATAGCTTTACGGAACTTCCATGGAGATGACGCTCGTCACTGAGAATCCGCCATAGAAGGCGCTGGGGCTGCCGATCCCGAGAGGCGTTGTCCACTCCTCTGCGATCTTTTCTTGGACTTCAGATAGGCCAGCATGCCTTTGGCGGCGTAATCGTGCCTCATAAGTGCGTCGAACTCCGCCGTGAACTATTCGTCGGGTATAACATTTTCCAGCTCGGCATTCAGCTTGCTCAACTCATCATTGTTGGGCTGCAGCGGCTCTATGAGTGGACCCGAAGCTTAAGCATCAGCAGATCCAGCAACGTCTTCGCTTAATTTAGAAGCCTTGTGTTTTGTTGTCGACGAGCTGTTCTTTTTACTTGAAGCTTTTGCATGCTTCTTTCTGGATTATAATGATGAATAGTGTCTATTATCCCGATAACCGGGAGAATTACCGTCAGAAATTATTCACGGCAGTCGCCTGTTATTGGCTAAGCACGCTACTTGGAGATTATATGAGATAAATACTCCCTAAAAAGCCGCGTGTGCCGCTGCCCCTGTAGCGCTGTGTTATAGTACTCGGTTTTAAACGAGAAAGCTCAGTCAGGGTCGAGTCCGAAATTGCGACGTTTTTTTGAGCTTTCAGAATTTTTTCGTCATCGTGATTTTGATAATTCATTTTTTACTCATCAAGAGATCGACTCACAGGATTTCTAGAATTGGTTGAAGTACGTTTAATATAGGTTGTGTTCTGTGTCGTTGGGCTGGGTTAGATTAGGTTTGTTGCAGTTGGGCTGGATTTGGGTTGGTTAGGACGCGTTCGGTTAGGTCACGCTAGGTTCGGTGAGGTTATGTTACGTTAGATTAAGTTGGGACGTAATATTATTCAGCAAATTTTAGGCCAGCCAGTTTTTATGGAAACTGCCGTGAGAATTTCCCGGAGGTAATTCTCACGCCTGCCGTGAGATTAGACGAGGCCATTATGAAGCCTCTTCCCCCTTGTGGTCACCCACGTCACTCTAACCGGATGGACACGATACTACAGTTTAGGAGCCCCGACGTCTACCTTCCGGTGTTTGCAGGCACCATAAGATGATGAAGAAAGGAGTCCCAGCCCACAATAAGAAAGAATAACTCTATTTACATTAGATAGCTACATATGTGCATGGCTTCGAAAGATCCCTGTCTTCCTCGTCTTCTTTTTTCAGACGAATGAGGCTGCCCCCTTGGTCCGTACTTCCTTCATCTGGGCTATCTCTGTGTATCTGATGGCTTAAAATACAACAACAGGCGTGCATGAAACAACCCTCCGTACCACATACGTTCCTAACGTGGTCTGAGCTGACACAACGGCAAACATTAGTTTGAAATCTAATGTTTTCGGGTAGGTTTAAGGGTAATAACTTGTACTCGTACGTTCATTAGCTAGAACAATACATATTCAATATGCTGAGAATAATGTGAGCAAGAAATCTGTGTTTAATAACCACATTTTCCACCTAAGAGGCAGTGCAAAAAAATTACCAATGGAAATTGAATGCTTTAAAATATTATAAATCATTGGTGGCAGGGCAAGTTCCGCTAAATGAACAAAAGAAAAGAGTAACCCAAAACAAACAGGTGCCCACAATGTAGAAATGGATAGAATTTAAATATTCAGAGAACTTGCATCTAAAGGCTGTTAGGCACAACGCTAATCACTTTCAGCTAACATAAAATGAAGTTTCTTCTGCGAAGCAGTATGCCTCACAAATGCACACCCTCATGCACCAAAGCAGTACTTTTTGATAAATAGCTCCAGTCAAGGAATGTTCAGGGAACACGTAGCCACACAGTGGTACTTAATTATTCGATATGCATCGAAAATTTGCATGCATGCCTCCACAATTCTTTGGCTGTTTGCTAAGGACACATGGTGCACGCTGTACTAATAACAACTGTTGTGGTACCAACTCGCACAAACTCTCACGTTAATTAGTCTTAGCTACTCGTGATCTTCCTGGAGCAGCACTTGAGCCCAAATGGAACGCTCCATTCAGGGGCCGTATTTGAGGCCTAGCTGATCTTTGGGAGCTGAAACTAACTGTAGGTGGATCACAAGCCACTCACAACCACCCTGCGTTGGGACTGGGCATCCCGCCTTAGTCACCAATGTTGTGACTCGCATCCAGCTCGTCACAAAAATTGGGAATCAGCCATCTCGACGCTGTCACCACTTTTGGGACTGGGCAATCTCACCGCAGCCACAACTGTTGCGAATGGCCATCCGATAGCAGCGTTGCCTTGCTCCGTCCGCTATCGACGCGGCGCAGAGCAGAACGATGAAGTTCTCGAGCCGACGAAAAGTTGAAGCAACATTTATATACAGTACGTACAAGGGTAACAAAGTGTTGCATGGCTCGCTCAAAGGCGACATCACCTCTCCATTCGGTGCCTCCGAAACGTGGCGCTGAAGAATGCCGCCGAAGAATGCCGACGATAAGTGCCTCCGGGTGGGTTTTTATACCCCCGGAAGTCTGCTGTGGCCCCGGGAAGTTTGAATCGCTCCAATCGCGACTCTCGCTGGCCGAATTTTGAAATCCAACGAATGGAAGCAAAGCGGTTGCGTCAGACGAGCCACCTCTATGGCGAAAGGGAGGGCGACGCCCACGCCGTCTTCACAAACCCGCCTCCAGGCATTTGGCGGCATATCGGTTGCCGGTCGTTCACCCGATGCAGGATTCGGCCCAGCCGCCGCGACGCAAAAGGAGAGGCGATTCTGCGGCGATGCATGTTTCAGCCTGTCGGCCGCGGGTGGTTTGGTCTGGTTTGGACGAGGCGGGAATCGGCCCCGCTGTCGGCGCGTCTCCCCATGCAACGAATTTGGGCAGGACGCTCTGGAACAGCACCTGATACCCCTGGGCTACCCTCTACGAGAGGTGCGCCAACTTGCATACGCCTCGGAGTTTGCGACAGACATTCAATGTGACAGTGGTGCGGAAAGTTCCCCCGCGGATACTCTGTCTAGAGGTAGAGATAGAGAGAGAATCAACTTTATTACGAGCATCGCAGTATGGGGTGGGGTCCTCAGTCCATGCCTCCATTAGAGAGTCCTGCTGCAACGGCCTTTTTCCATTCGGCACTGTTGTTGTTGTGGCGCCTTTAGGTATGACACATGCCCAGTCAGGGGTCGGTCAATCAACAGAAGACAATGAAAATAAATAGAATTCTTATTTAATTGCGAAGGGCATAGAAAAGACAATTCAAACCGGTTGGAAAGCGTTTTCTATCCATAAACGAAAAAAAAAAGCGAGAGAAACCAATTGCAATCATAAAGTAGATCTATTAAAATTGTCAGTGAAGTGCAGAAGGGCAGAGCATGCTTCCCGGCGGCAGAACCCCGTTTCGGAAGCCCCGAATGTTAGTAGAGCCTGCACTGATAGGGTTATCCACAGACTGCAAAGCGGCACCTCCAGGAACTGACGTGTGCACACCAGTCACTCCCTCATCGTCTTCGTCGCCGATGGTAGACCATGGCGCCATGGGACATTGTCCGCCATGCCCCGTGACAACATAAAATTTGTTGTCTCTTTTTCGCGCCTACAGAATCGTTAAAAACAGACACCGAATGAACCGAGTGTAATGTACTGATAAAACCGGGTGCACTTCTAGAACCGAATGCGCGTGCTTCTAGGGCGCACTTTCAGTGCAAGACCCGCAAAGTGCAGGGTGACTATACGAGTGGGCAATATCCAAAATGACTGAGAAACAGAACGAAGCGCCTGGAGATGTATACAGAAAGGTTGCCCATCAACCACGCATCCTTTGCGTTAATTAAACACTGTGAGCTATAATTCCCGATGCCCCAATCGCAGTAAGCTGCAGCAGCTCGTGGCCCATGTGGAAAATAATTGCCTCGCAGTTCCATCACCGCCACATAAGGTGAGTGACGCTCGAATTTTCTGTTATGTCGAGTGTTTTTGGTAGGGTGCTATCAGAAATGTCAGTTTCATGGCGCTCCCGACTGTCAAACTTATCAATGCAACAGATTTTGTGGTCAGCTATTCAGCATGGAGGCGCTCGATTGAAAAGATTGACCGGTTTACTAATTGGAATATAGTAGAATGTATCAGTTTTGGCGGCATGACTTCGCTTATCGCAAAGGTCTTGGGTAACTCAATTTCAAATATGGTTCATGTGCCCCAGAAGCGCGCGCCCCCAAGAGGCCGGTTCCTCACAGTAGGCGGGCACGAGCTTCGCTGGCTCAGACGCTCGGATAGCGTAATCGCGTTGCCGGAACTTGAGACCATAGGAACTGAAATTCAAGCACCATGTAGATATGAGCGGGTAGAGGACTGTGGAGCGAGTGTCCTACAACTCGAGTTTCGCAGACCAAAGCGCGGAGCGCTGTCTTGGCATAGCTGTTGGGACAGAGAACACCGACGAGCTTGCAGGCATAGCGTCCACTGTAGCTGCGCTTTAGTCTCTGCTTGAAGGCAGTGCGCATCGTGAGGACCTCCTTTATATCGAAATGGCCAGTGTATGAGTCATTGTCTTTCTAGAATTGACACAAAGGAAGCACGGAGAGAAACTCAGTTTGAAGCAGCAGGAACGTTTCATCCGAATCAGCCAAAACGGTGTTTTATGCTTCAGTGCAGAGAAAAGCCACAAGTGGAACTGGGTGTGGCCGAAGTTTTGCAGGGAAACACGACTTGTCAGGTGACTCCGTTCTTCGATTTTTTCCAAGAAGTTGTGGTTGGAAAGATGCACTTGGCGTCACCAATTTCTCGAACGCAGTGCTGACGAAGCCTTATCTCGCTTCCCTTCCATATAGAGGAAACTCAAGCATAAAGATGCGGGCACAGCTTTCAACGCTACCTCGCCGCTTCTTGTCCTCCCGGCCACGGTGTGAGCGGCTGGACTTGTCGGACCACAGCGTGGCGTACCGGCACAAGAGTCTCTGGGAGTTGGTACGTGCCCTGGGCGTACTCAAGGCGTGCTCTTACGACGTCTTCGTGGATAACAGTCACTGGGTAAGTGATGATCTATTGGCTGAAGAAATGAACGTGGTGGTCAACTTTCAGTGCTCTCGGAAAATTTTATGCGAGTCATGGAGTTGGGGTACAAAGGAAGACTTCCTGCAAATTAGCGTGCACACCATTATCGTTAGCATTAGGAGCTTATTAAGCAATGCTATTTAGCTATTTCCCTCGTTGGCCTAAGAAAAAAACATAACTTTACATGGAAAACAAACAATGGCAGCAGGTAATGCACAAGCAATGCTGGTAACACGTCCCTTTGAACTAGACCTTTTCTTTTTCATGAAATTCCCACAAGATCAGAATTTTCGGCGTCTCGCAAGCAAACAAGGTCACAATCGCACCAGAAGGGAAGTTGTAGTACCATCAACAGACAACACGCAAAGCAGTTCTTACTTTTTCAAGCTATTTGTATTCGGGTGTCACAAAGCCAGCGTTCGGTTCCGTTCTGCCATCGTTTAGTATTGGGAGTGGAAACGTCCCCTGTGCACCACGTCAAAGCTCAATGTCACTATAAAAAAACAAATACATTGCAGACAATCATAATAGGAACGTCATCACAATTACAATTCATTCGCAGGGAGCTGTGAATACTATGTAAGTATCGCTATACAGTCGGCGCCTAGGCTCCCATGCAGTGACTTTTTCTGTCCCTTCCAGGTTTGCGCACGTTGGCGTGAGGAAAAAAAATAGCTGTATTCATTTAACAATGCGCAACCAGAATGCAGCAAACATCGTAGACGCGCTTTGGAAACATTTGAAAGAGAGCAGGATTGTTATTGGCGAAGACGTATGAAAAAGAAACGTCGAAGATGAACGAATGGGATGGAGGGAAGTACTGTGGAATCGAATGAGGTGAAAAGTCAGGGCATCTGGTGTAAATACTAGATTTAAAGAAGGCTGCATGTGGATGGTTGTCGATTACGCAAATGGAAGCGGGTACAATCAATGCCATTCGCTCATGAATTTTTTAGCACAAGTTCTCATTGTGGTACTAAAAACAACCAATAAAACGTGGAAGTTAGATATATCGCAGAAACATCTCGATGTAGAGCAAAGGCCAATAAAATCCATTTTTAAAACTTATTATGGACAACCAGCCCAAAACGATCATTATTTTAACTGTACAGTTTGACCATGTGCCTTATGTAACGAGCACTTCGAAGTGAATGATTGAATGTGTGCTAATTTAATTCTGTTCTCGGCAAGGCGAACTGTTGTGCTTTGTACATTTTGGTTATTCTGTAAGTTATCGTTTTCTTCTGGTTCACAACGTTTTTAATGTAATTTCAGCTTTTTGTGATTCAAGTTAAATTTTTTTCAGTACTGTTAGGGCTTTTTCCTTGCGCATGCATTTTTTTTTGCTACAACAGGAGATGATGGATTTAGTGGTGTCCCAGATCCCAAAATGACATTCTGAATTACCTGAATAATTTCCCTGCGGAGATAATCGTCCATTTAGTAGACCAAAGCAAACAATAATACTTCTGTGCAGCCGGACAGCTCTAAAATGACGCTGTAGGTGGTCTGGCAGCCCGTATATCTGATACACTAGAACAGTCAGATGAACGTTATTGTTTTGTGCATAGCGTCGTTCGAGATGATTCACTGGGTCATATTTCAGGAATCGAGGAATGCACAAATTCATAGTCAATCAAAAAGTTGAGCCAAGCATGAAAAATGTTATTTTCCTTATGTAGGAGGACTATCGGTTCCCCAAGACGAATTGCCAGAGGGAGCTCGCTTCATGGGCTCCTCTCGAGTAGCCACTCAACTTAAAATGCTTGAAGCCCGGTATCGTTATTAAGCCAAGTTTCTTGGGATATAACCCCCAACCACCTGGCTGCACCTAGTAGAGTAATTGAATCGCCCAGTCACTAAAAAACAGCTCTATGCGCGCCTTCACCGAGGCCATCTCAGGGATGGACAACTTGCCTATGAACATGGCGATGCTAGCCTTCGACTTATACGCAAAAGCCAGCCTCGTAATCACTAGCTTGACAGCCATGTTCAGGCAACACCGATGGTCGACGATATCGAGGCAGACGTCGTGACTCAACTCCATATATTTCGTGCAGCGCTTCTGCACTCTCGAATACGCATGTGCACCATCCATACCGACCCACTAAGTCTGCAGACACCGTCTTCGCCGCGACCGATGCAGGTAGGAGCCGGGATTTTTTCAGTCCTGCACCGGCGGGGTGACCCTTCGGCGACGTCAAACACTCACCTCAGCCTTCTCCAAAAGCACTAACAACATAAGTTCTTTCAGAACCGAAGTACTACTACGGCGCGAGCATTTTTTCTAAGCCAACGCAGAAGGCAGAATGGCTCTGGTCTGTGCTATTTGGTGCATAATTTCTTCGACACGCGACAGCAGTGTGTCGTGTTTCTCCCTCTTCCTTTGTGTTCGATTATTTTCAAGCTGATTTCCATCGAAGAAAAGCAACGCAGAAAGCGACGGAAAAATTAAAGTTTTTCGTAGATGCAGCGGTTAATGCAGCAGACACAATGAGGCTGGCTTACATAAGTATGACATCGAAATAGCGGTTTTCACCAACCGCTACAACCAGGAGGATCGACGGGCCGACGAGCAACTCGACATGTTTTGACCGCCGCTCTGCGTGGTATATCTGGTTTCAGATGTGTACTTCCGGAAGAAGCAAGCGGATGCCCCGATTTCGGTGCACGATTAGATACTCGAGTGTGGCGAGTCGCCGCCGAGGAAACGTAAACAAAATATTAGCAAAGCATGGTTCGCGGCACAATTCATCTACACGAACATCTGGCTTTGCCCATGATGCAAAAGCCACGCTTTCATCTCGCGCGTGCCGCTCCGTTAGATCTCTTGCTTTGCCTCGTCTTCTCAACAGCTGGTCGCCCTCGCGTGGATATCAGATGAAAAAAAAATTGCAAACTGTGGGCCTTTAGGAGAAAACTCGGAGGACGTTTAACCCTTTCCTTTAAGAACGGTACGCGATGTGTTATCGGGCTCCGTTCGCATCATATAATCATTCGATTGCCATGCTATACGGCAGCGCATCCATCACATTACACTTCAGTGCCGACATCATCGTACCCACTAGTAGCGCCCACAAGTGGTATAGCTTTCCACTTCTGCTCGCATGACATCTGTACGGGCAGTGCGTTACAATTTTGGGTGTTTTAGTGGCCACCGCAAGGTGGCGCTACGGGATTTTTAGCTCACGGTCATTGTCTTCAACGACGCTGGATTTTCTGTGACATGGGGGCCTTAACGCCATGCCCTAATAATGGCGGCAACCCGCTCTGATGTGGTCGACCCGGAGGAGTCTGAGCAGAGGAGATCTAATGGACCAAGCTAAGGGGCAACGTCATATGTTTACCTAGAATACATTGCTCAGAAAGGACAAATGACAAAGCAAAGGCGGGACTGGCGCTAACTGATGCTAACTAAAAAACTAGGTTATAGCTATAGCGCTAGCGCACAGACCAGTCCCAACTGATAGCTCGTGCAGGCGGCGAATGCGTTAGCAGGCCGTCCATATCGTTATCACAGCTATTTCTTGGCGTAAGTGGCGTTACACAAGTTATGATTACCTTTTTTTCATTTTGTCGTAGTCCTGTCTGTCTCTTTCATTCTTTCATTTCACGTATCGAATGTGTGTGTACTATGAGGATCCACAATAAAGAATTTTGTTTAAAGTTAGCGCTGATACTGTTGTTGCCGTGTCCTTCGTCCTTTCTCGGCTATGTATTACTTGTAAAAACCATGTGCAAACTCACCCAAACGTTTTTATTCTCCTGAAGGGCAGCTCGGCACGCTTCTATTCGTAGTTTTATGCAACTTTAGCGCAGCGTGAATAACGGGCCGTGCACACATGCAGCTCCTGAGCACGGGCGAGCGCATCCTCGGCCGACGCCTGCTGGGCGCCTTGGTCGGCCCCACCTTCTACCGACAGTTCGTGGGCGGCGACACGCCGGCTCAGATGCGCGCGTGCGTGTCTCGCCTCAGCGATGCCGGAGTCCGCACCATCGTGGCCTGCTCGGTAGAAGAGGACCACCACCACCAGGCGTCACCGGTCAGCGGTGGATCAACCATCGACAGGTGATACCTGTGGCCTTGAGATGCGTGCATGAAACACGTGGTACATGTCACAGGGTGTGTTCTACTTTGGGATATGTCCCCTAATTCGAGTTTTAACGTGACACCTTATTAGCCTAGTTGTGCAAGATTTTCTGAAGCGGAAGGTTTTGTGATACACAGAGAAGTCATTCCTGGATAGACGGTTGGGAGGTGAGGAAGCACAGAACTCACTGCTGATTGGCTGACAGGTGAAAAAGGAGAGCAACGCGCCGAGAGGGGTAGTTTAGAGGGGAGGCAGAAAAGAGAAAAAACGAACACTTTATAGAAGAACACACCGGAAGGGGGGTTGATGGATGGAGATGTACGCGATGCCGGTGGGTTAACTTGGGCATTAGAATTAGGTTCTGGAAGAACGCCAGGGTTTATAAACCGATCGTAGATATAGTGTGGCTTCATTATCGTATAGTTTTAGCAGGGGAACTCATGGCAAGTGTTAAGCCGCCAGGTTGTGAGGTACACAGGTACGAGCGGCTGGCATATTAGACAAGTTTGAATGAGAGAGTAGGTTTCACTTATGTAGAAATTCGTCATTCCTATTCTGGAGCGTATAGTTGGCAAACAAGGCCGTCTCAAATGCAGTCAGCCCCCTTATCACTGAGCATTGCCATGATCGCTAGTCGTACACACTACTACGTTTTGCACACATTCAACACGAACAGAAAGAGCTTTATAGTATCAGAAGCAGGGCATGCTGATATTAGTGCTTATTATATACAAGACCAGAAGGCAGGGATATGGACAGAAGCATACATGTGAAGGACCTGTTTTGTTTAGCTTCTTACCTGTCACCGTCTTTTTTTACACTAGTTTCAGTTGTGAAGACCGAAGAGTTCATTCGCGAAGCCAGTACGTCTCGCTTCAGTCACTAACAGTACTTCATTGGTAGGAGTGATTTCCCGACAAGGCGAACGACACTGATTCAGTTGCGCTTGAGGGCTTATTTATAAGCATATCAAAAAGCAAGGTAACCAAAGAACGAAATAGCGAAATATTTCCGGAATATTTCGAAACATTCCGAAGAGAAATATTGTACTCCTTAGTTTCGGATAGCAATGCCGCTTACTTGTATGTTTATGGCGAGTGGCGCTGTTGCGCCGCGTTTCACTTCAGTAATGCTTGCTGTCTGCGTAGAATGTATGGAATATTTGGTTTTAATGTAATAAAGTTGATCGCACATGATGTTTCTTGGTTTCCTTATAGGGGTGTTTACTTGCTTCTGAGGCTGAGCGTGGAAATGAAGTTTGCATGGCTGTTAAAAAGGCCGTTAAACGTAGCCAGGAGCATTATTAATTGAGCGACTGCTGTAAACCAACACGCTTGTATAAAAGGTTGATGCCAGTGGCACTCCTGCGCGTTTCCGCCGGTTTTCGTACACAGGATGCACTGGGATCCGCTGCCCACCTCTTCTGCTGAACAAACACTCTGTTACAATTATGCTTAGCCACTTTTCTGGTGGGCCAACAGCTAAGGTAGAATAACTGTGAGATTGCTGGGTACACATCTTGATTACTGTGAAAAAATTCCGCCAGCTTCGCAGTCGAAATGCGGATACTGAGGAAAGGCTGGTAGTCTTCTCCATGCAACGTGAGTGAAATCCACCCTCCTACACACAAAGTCCACAATCCACCCTCCTAAAGTCCAAAATCCAAATTGCCAAAGTCCGCAGCAAACGCCCGCGCTACGAACCCAAAGGAAATGGTGAGAGCCCCGGATGCGTTGATAGCGCAATCGAATAGACGCCAGTTTCATCACGTGAGGGACCGAGGTTCGGTTCGTAGATGTGTTTTTTAAAGTAAATCTTTACTACTTTCGTCCACCGGTTTCACCGCGGATGCGCAAGTTGACCTTTTGACCTCAGACACACCCCCTGTGTCACACCCCTTGAAGCGCATCGCGTTATTCTCTGGGCCCCCTTTCGGCACTGAACACAAGGCCCCGTTTCCAGTCGTTCTGCTCCGCTAGCGGCGGCGGCCGCCGCAATTGCGGGCGCTCAGCTGACCGAAAAGCGACCAACCCCACCGCCTCCCACACATGCGCCGATAGGTCGTCTCGGGCTACGTGACTCATCTTGCGCACGGCGAAGAGGAACATCACGTTCGCCGCGAATGAAATCGAGGTGGGCCTCCTACTGTGGGCGTCGCACGGCACCGAAGTCCTTGGCCTAGATTTTTCCTTCTCTCCACTTTGCTGCGCCGGGTTTTGAGGGACGCTAGGCACGGATGGAACTCAAACAGCTCCGCTGTTAAAAAAGCGCAACGCCTTAGGACCTAAGAAGTGACGAGCAAGAACGCTCGGGTCTGTCTGCCATTTCTGAGGTCCTCGTTTGTGAGCTGTTTTTGAGTAATAGTCAGAAGGGTTGCTGTTGCTGTTTACTGTTTGTATTAACGTTTGGTTGATATTGTTACCCCATTATGCCCCTCCTGCTCGGTCTTCCATGGCCTGCAGTATGCTCTTAAATAAATAAAAATAAGCATTTGGGCCGACCGGGATCTATAGAGACAATGACGATTATGAAGTTTCAGCTTCTTGGCAAACTTATCGTGGATAAAATGAAGGGTGTTTTAGCTTCTCGTGCCTCAAGAGGACGTCGACGCGACGAAGGAAGGTGGAGTGGGAAATAATTTGGGTAGAGCACAGTGTATCGACGGTTCGGCTGGCACATTTCCTACGCCTATTTGGTGAGTATTAACCAGTTCGCGCGGGCTGCGCAGGCGTGTTTCAATGTACGGGCGGAACAGCGAGGCCATCCTGTCGTGCCTGCGCATGTCTTCTGAGCTGAACGCTGATGCGCCACTGATGCAGCTGAAGATGAGCGGCCTGCTGCCACCGAAGCTACTGGTACGTGACAGTCGACGCGTCCCTGTGTTTGTCCCGGTGGCTAAGCGGACTGAATTTCCTACTTTTCTTCCTCTTGTCGTTTTTATCTTTGAACGAAAATGCTCTGTTGCGTGCCTACAATAGGCGAAAACGTGTACGAAAGCATTCGTAGATTTACTTGTCCCAACTTTGGGCGCATAGATTATGAAATAGCTGCAGATAGGGGTGCTACGCGCACAGCAGCGAACGGCGAGCACCAATCTTCTTCATGGGCATGACAGCGCTACTGGGCGTCCGTACCAGCGAGCACTTCTCACTCCGCCAGCGACGCAGTGCAATGCTATGAACGCTGCTATACCTCAATGACGAACAGAATCTATTCTCGACGTCAGAAAATTATTTAGTGGGTGGTCGTTTTGTAATATCTTGTATACTTTTTTGAGGTACATTATATGCGAGTCGTTGTCAAAAGCTATTTATAAGTCTGTGGAGGTTGCATCGGTCTGCGTTTCTACGCATAAAAGTAGCGAAATCTCGCGTTGGTCGCACTGGCCGTGTACAGAATAAGTATCCTTTCCGAAATTCGCATTGATAGCGATGTTAATATATTATTCCCCTATTTCAAATGGTGCAATTGGATGCGTTCTCATGCATAAAACGAAGCTATATACATAATTTAGGTTATGCGCTCTAAGGTTGAGATGTGTCGCATGATGTGTCGGATTTTGAAAAGCGTGTACTTTCTCCAGTATTTTAAGCATTCACTGTGCCACTACTTTTCTTTGTGTACTGCTATCATTCCTGTTTTTTGTCAGTTTCTTATTTTTTCTTTCTGTTTTTTCACACTTGTTTGACCGTTTTCAGAAATATGTACCAATTTTCAATGCGGATTGATGCTTTTTTTATGTAATTGATCCCTGCCCACCTGCTTGGTCTTCGGACTGCAGTATGTCTTAAATAAATAAATAAATAATAATAAATTCTGTGTACTCCTGGTCTACGTTTTGTATTTATTTAAAGAGTTGCTGATGATAAATTTTTTCGTGACCAGTTTGACTATTGCCTGGATCATTTTCATCAATCGAGGTTTGCTTGGAATTTCCTGTTGGAAGCTAGGACATTTATTCGATGATTTTATTCCCGTTGTTGCCCTGGCTTGTTCGTTTTGGGGCAAACATCTAAATGGAGATAAGTAATACCACGTGTTTGTGTAATACCACGTGTTTGTTCAGGCATGCAAGCCTTCTGGTGTTAGATGATTTATATATATAGTACGGGTTTCAGCTGGCTATGTTGTGAATCAGCTGTTAGCTTCTTACGGCTGCTGGCAGGACTTCGATTTTCTTGGCCCATTTATTCAGCCACTAACGTTGTTTCTCTCTATCTCTCGTCGCTCGCACTGTACCGAAGTGACGCGAGAACGCAGTTTTTATTGTTTCGCTTTATTGCACTTCCTTCTTTGCTATTGTTTGTGCAAAGCTCACGAAAAGCTGCCGCCGCTTAGTTTAAATATATAACTCACTCAACTTCATCAATTGAGCGGCAGTCACGAGAACACGTAAAGACCTCTGCTTCCGGTTTCTAACACCGTGTGAAAGCAGAAGCCAACCGACCATGCTATTCGCCGTAACACGAAAAAAAAAAAAAGAAGACCCAGAGGAATTGCACCTCCCGTCCCTCCCGTAGGAATTCCGGCCTTGACCAGCCCGTGCTTTCGCTAGCGGAGGCCAACCTTTAGTCCAAGGGTCCCCTCGACCGAACCGAAATTCTAGCCTCGCGGGGCGGGCCGAAAACCTATTGGAAAACAGCCTGGCCTCGTTATTGGTAATACCCATAGGAGGACACTTTTATATGCGCGCATACGGTTTCGGCTGAGGGGCAGCAGGCGCCACTGCACGTGCGAATGCGCGACGGAACTCTACGCCGCAATGCATTGTGCTGTTCGGGAGTTTTTAGGAACTCCTGTTTGAACCTAAGACATTTCCTTGACAACTTGATTTCATTTCTTTGCATGCTAGGTTTGGGACCAGCAGCTGAGTGGTGATCAATACTACCATCTGTTTATCCGCGTACGGAAGCTTCATTCTCTGAAAGCTAACAAAGCTGCAAGTCCACTTGAAGCTGCTGAAGAACTTTATCCAGCTTCAGAACAGCATTGCGGAATCCCTAATTGGCCAGGTGGAGCAGCATTCGAACCAATAGACCTTTTTTTAGGTTGGGTGACACCCCGCTCTGCCGAAACTCATGTATATGCGCATACGGACTCTTAGCGGCAACCTTAGGTCCATATGTAGGAGGGTCCGTCCTTTGAGCTGTGCACTATTACGTTTCCAGGCTGTTCTCTGTATATATGTTTCCAGCTGTTATTCTCTGTCGTATAGGTTTTCAGCGAGGTCAGGACTTCTGTTTGACTGAGGGAACTTTGGACAAAAGTTAGCTCCCGCTTGCAGAAGTGGCAGGGCTACGCAATGCCGGAAATCCTACGTCAGGGGCGGAAACCATTTCTTCTGGGTTTCGAATTTTTTCACGTTTGGCATGGGCGGCAGCGCAATGTCCGAGGGATTTTACGTTCATGCATCATCACAGGAGGATATAACACACGTACTGGTATGTTTTAGCGGTTGCCGCTTGATGCAGTAGCTATAATTTTCTGGGGTTTGCTTTCCAGAAACTTTGTAAGAATTGGTTCTTCAAGAATTTCCGGTTTTCGAGATAAGTATATGCGTGTGTGTATGTATGTGTGTACATGCATGTAAGTGTGTAAAAATATTTTTTTCTCACACAAGTACTTGAGTCGAATGATTTACTTTATTTCGCCCGTACGTACGAAATTGTACTTGTACATGTATAAATTTGTATGTGCCTATTATTGTGCACATGTTTTGTGTAAGTATTACTGCTTGTATGTGAGTTTTGTATTTTGATTGCTGCACCTTCTAAGTACTAAGTTGTTTTTGCAGTTTATATCTGCACTCCGTACTGTCTTAGGGTAGCGAGGGCTCGTTAGGCTTAACCGCCTATTGCCTCGGTAGGCATTTTTCTACGAAAAGAAAAAGATAAACTGTACTTTACTTAAAAAAAGAACCATGTATACTTGCTTCAGCAGAGGGGAGCGTTGAGCTCAATGTTTCATTCTGCTGAGCAAGCTGATTGCGCAGATTATTCCAAAACTATTCGGTTTTATTGTGGTTGCCAAAAAAACACCTCTTGCACTTTTTATGCTCATAGCATTGTGCTTGATCTGCCTATTTGAACAGAAAAAATGACTTTCTCTTTCTGCTAGGACAGGTACACTTGAGCAGCATTTTCCAGTCTGCCGGAGAATCGGAGCGCCTCGTCATTTGCTTGGGGGACGTATTGCGCTCCAGATCCTACAAGGTAAAGTATACTTGATTATGGATAGAGAAAAACCACGTAAATGTGTTTCAGCTACTTTGGGATTTGCAATCGTATTATCCAGGGTGGCCGACTTTTTACCACACCTATTAATGGTTAATATCTTACGGGTCAGGATTTTCTAGCCCGCAAGGTGTTCGCGCTTTTTATTAAAGGTTGAAGTTTTCTGTGCGTGTTCTTGGTGCTGTAAACGTGGCATTCATTGGCGTTAAGTTCCAGATGAGCGAAATCATCCACCAATACTCGTAGCTCACATAAAACCAGGAGATTTTCGTTCAATTGCCACAAAAGTGAGAATTTATTACGTACGCTGACTTTAGAGGCTAATGCCTCTGTTTGCTTCAGCGTTATGTCAGGTTGAAAAAATGATGGCAGAAATGAGGGGCCCAGGTGCAGTTTATTCGTGTACGAGTACAGTCGAACCTCGTTTTAACGAAGTAGTATTGGAGCAGTAAATTAGTCCGTTATATCCCAAATTTGTTGTAACAGTATGGTTAAAATTCGACTTCAACAAATTGGAAATCTGGCTACAAGAACACTATGTTCTACGCTTCGAACCCACTACAAACGAAGTAATCATTCCTTGTCTACTCATCGCATTTCGAAATAAATGGAATGGAACACGCGGAACTGAAACTGCAACACAACAAAGTGTGCTCGACAAAACAGGCTTGCGTTCTTATTTATTGGTAGTAGGATGTGATCTTCGTCAGGTGGCTTCGTACAGCACCGAGCAGGATGAAGCTTTCCTCATTGTCCACGAACAAAAGGGCATCTTCTACTTCCGCAATTTCGGACGTCGGTAGTTTCTCCAAGTAGCCTATCAGCCTTCCTGAAATATTTCTTCGTTATAGCCGATATCGACGGTGCTGCTCTAGTGGTTTCGGTTTCGTTATAAACAGAATAAGTGTCACTGAAATAAACCGTGGCCAACCAAAGTTAATTTTAGCTCGCTTTAGCCGATAATTTGCTATATAAGTGTTTGTTCAAACGAGGTTCAACTGTAGATTTCCACTAATCGTTAGCACTCACGTCCTAGGGAAGAACTGAGAAAATCAAGGAAGAATATGAAGCTATCAGAAGCTTGCTTACGGGCTAGTCAGAACATTTTTGTATTCACATTTGGCGTGCACCACATACTTATACAAGAGACAGGGACGAGGAAACAAACGAACCACCCGTTATCCGCACCAACGTGTGGTTTGTCGCTTCCTTCGTCCCTTTACCTCGTATAAATATTAAGCGCACGCAATATGCGGAGAAAAAATGCGTCACGTTAGTGAACGAACACGCAAACTTTATTGGAAGGGCATTAGTGCAAAATTATGGGCATTTTATTATTCCATGCACACTTAATTAAAGTTCGGTTCGTAAGCTCGGAGCATGCTCACCAAGTACGGTATGATGCCATGGTTTACTCGGGGTTTTATGTATGGTTTAAAACCACGTTCAACGTTTCCCCGCAAGCATTAGAAGGTGGAAGCTAGGCTGCGAAGCCTTGTAGCAGACAGAGCTTTCGCTCTCGGACAAAGCACAGAGTTCAGGGACTTGACGGTGCACTGCCTGTTTGCTTCCAACATTACCGCCATCCGAACCTTCTGGAAAAAATGGCTGCGGCTTAGCTCAACTAACCTTGGATATGCAAAGGGAAAGCTTGGCTTAGCCTGGTTAAGTCTTAGTTTCACTTGGTTAGCCTTTTGATTAAGCTGTAAGTATTATACCATTTTTACAAAGCACGCCTTCGTCTACGGATGGGGTCCCGCTTTTGGCGTTTTCCGAGCGGAAACTGCTCGCTGGACGATATCAGCGGGGTGGTCAGACTCCGCTTACCGGAAACGGCTCAAAGCCTCCAGCTACCGCGCAACGCTCGGCGAAGATGGTCCGGCCTCGCTCTCATTTATGGCCAAGCTCGCGTGCACGCGGCGAGTCACTTGGTCAGGCGCGAACCAGCTGCGGAGAGCGCATGCGAAACAGCGGCGGCACAGCGGTGAACGCGGCCCTCTGCGGAGCTCGGCACGGCGAGTCACGCGCTGCGCAGCTACGGTCAAATGGAGGTCAAATCCACCGCGATGGCGAAACCACTCGACGAGATTAGTAAAGCCAGAGTCCTTCAAGAAGCATTGAGGGACTCTGGTAAAGCTTTGCTTTAAGACGTGTTTGTAGCGCGCAAGGCTCGAATGACGCCCGAAACCGTGGTCTGGCTGAACGCGCCGGTAGTTGGAATGGTGCCGGCGATTTTGATCGTTTCAAGGCGGCTTAAGTGATTGATTGATTGATTGTGGGGTTTAACGCGCCGACGCAACGCAGGCGATGAGGCGCGCCGTAGTGGAGGGCTCCGGATTAATTTTGACCACCTGGGGATGTTTAACGTGCGCCGAAATCTCATACACAAGGGCGTTTTTGCTTTTCGCCTCCATCAGAAAAGCGGCCGCCGCGGCCGGGAATCGAACGCGCGACCTCGTGCTCAGCAGCGCAACACCTTAATTAGCCACTGAGCCACCGCGGCGGGGGCGGCCTAAGTGTGTAAGATGGCCATGGTGAACCCTGCAAACGGGGTAATATCGCGTGAGCGCTTTTGTTAGGTACTCTTATGATGGTCTATAGTGTTATTTTTAGTCATGCTATTGAATTCTTTCAGCCGTGTTAACGCGGTGCTGTACTTAACATGGTAGAACCGATAAGATGAATCCGAGCAGGACACAACTGGGATTCCTGTAGGGACCAAGGGTATCTAAGTTAGACGGAAACTTAGTGCGCTTTAGAGAAAAATTCAAACCAGCTTTCATACCGTTGATAAAACGTACTAGCGAACGGCCCCAGTTTCATTTGACGACCGTTTGTATGAGTTCACGGGCTTACTATGCATTAATTCATCTGAAAATTTTCTCTCCAGGAATATTCCGACTTGAAATTGGAGAGGAGTGACCACGAATTTCTCAAGCTGGCGTTGAACAATCTTCGTAATATTTGTGAAGTAAGCCTTTTTTATATAACTGGATAAATAGTTTGTGCTGATTCACATGCATTGTTTTTCTTGGTGCACTTTATCGAGTATCGTCATCGTTCGGCTGTATTGAAGGAAATGTAAGAACCTTTTTTTTTCTCAAAACATGGGTGACAAAGGTTGCGCATATATGGGAGCTGTTACACTTTGGACCAGACTACTGACCGAGACCACGACGCCGTATCATCGGCTTCCACTGTAGAAGTGCATGGTTCCTTGAAACAGGCTGAGTAAACAAAGGAAAATCGTTATTGCCAAAGCACGCGACAACCCAAGACACAAAATTACGTCCACCTCCCCTCGCGGGAACCTTGGTGTGATGCGACGCTGAGGGGGGTTCAAGCGCAAGCGGAGAGCAACCGTCGACCGAAAGGCCGCCGGAGAGCGGCGCACCGGTTATATGCGCAGCGCGCCCGAAGGAGAGGAGACCGCGGAGAGAGAGAGTGCCGCGGCTATGACGCAACACAATCCAACACAATTCACTTTAATCCAATCCAATACAAATCAAATCCAAGTCAAGCCAAGCCAAGCCAAGCCAATCCAATCGAATCCAATCCAATGCCCCTCGCGAGAGAGTGTTCGCTATCGGAGAGGAGAGGGGGAGAGTGGCTGCTAACTACAACAATGGACGCACGCGGACAACAACAACGGACGCACGCAGGAAGGACAGGGCTGCCGACAAGAGATGCTTTCCGCGTCGCATCTAAAAATTCGGCTGTGAAGACATGTCGATGCCAATCCTCTACCGCTAACTGAATGTGGCGATTACCTTTGCGCTTCATTATAAAATCTCGGGCCATCTCCACTAACGCGAAACCAGGGAAGGGGCGAAACATGCAGTATATATGTTTTTGGTGTTTTTGCCCACGAAGATAAAACTGTTGGGAGGTAGAGGTATACAGCTTTGCTTGAAGCACGAAGTGTTCTAGAGCGAGGCGTTGGAAAACTGGTGTCTCAGTAGGTTCATTTAGTACGCGTTACCTTCTAGCGCGAGGCGGTGGAAAACGAGTGTCCCGGTGTTTTAGTGCCGTGACTATACGGCAACGACGAACGAAGATGACGACAGGAGACGCTCACGGCCCGAACCCCTAATGGAGTTCGCCCCTAAAAGTAGGTTACCTTTGGCGATAACGGTGCTTCAGAATTTAATTTTCGTGGTCATGCCATGCGAGATGTACCAGACGACGACATTCCGTGGCGATATGTCCCGGAGAGTAGGTTAGATTGGCCAACAAATTTTTCAAGTTGCCATAGCCTTAACACATTTTCCTTCATCTCAACGCACAAACTAGAACTGTCGGATGTGCTTGCGATCGCGGCATCCACGGCGGCCAACGTTTTTCGGGCTGAGGAAGTAAACATGTTCGTTATTTCTTAAAGTGAGATATTCTTAGAATATTTTACTAGAAACGCTTTCTGTGCATTTTTATATGGTGTTGCGTTCTTGAAATGCAGCGATTTTTGTTATTTTTTTCGGTTGGAAAACTCGGCCAGTGAAGTGGTCAAGCGTAGCTATAATTTAATATCTCGAAGTTTTACGCGGACAACCAGTCGTCCAAACCCTGTCTTATCTGGTGTGATGTTGCACCTCACGCCTCCTCAACTATCAGCGAGCGCCTTGTCGCAGAGAAACTGTCGTAAAGAAGAAAAATCAAGTTCAAATATGTTCCACGTGACGCTGAACCCTCTAATTTAAACATGGTGTCCTGTTGAATGAAAGGATCGAAGTGTTCATAAATATTTACTCTGAAATTTTTTTTAGTGCTGCCTGAATGATCTGTATACCGCGCCAACGGACCCAAACCGTCAACGACTGTTCTACTGTTTTCATAGAAGTTGCGCGCCCTGATTTCATGCTCATTTTTTCTGTGACGTTAGCCAAATTTTCTTAGTAATTGTATAGCTGTTTTTATTTTGGAACTGTGGTGCTTAGCTAGCCTCCAGGTATAAAACGCTGCAACCAGGTCAAGCCGATAATACATGCCGTTGCACTGCCGGTGTCAAAATTGCAGACTTCAAGAAATACCGGTGTCAAGATTCTTGTGGATGCAGAGTACGCCGACATGAATGCGGGCATTGAGCTGCTCGGACTGGCCTTGATGAACGTCTTCAATGAGGGCACGCCGATTGTGTGGAACACTTACCAATGCTACTTGACGGTAAGCAGACGAATAAAATCTCAGAAATACATTTTTGGATGTTCGGGTGATTGGAGCTAGCGGTAGAAGAGCTCACCACTCAGATTTTGAGTTGCTATTCGAATAACGAGAAACACAGTTCACTAGAATTAAATTTTCCCGTATGCGGTCAAGAGAAACTGTGTGGAGCGTACAAATACAACTTCGTTTATTTTGAAAGAACTAGGATTCAGTAGCTCACTCAGCTCCATTGAGCCACAAAAGATGTTTTTTAACGAGAAAAAAAGCAAGAAGTATTTAAAAAATTCCCTCGCACTTCCCCGAGGGGGAGAGTGTGTAAGTGCGAATGCACGCTGAACGGTTGCTGTTAAAACTTGCTGAGAGATATCTCCTGATAAAAAGGAAGCGTTTTACATAGTTATCTCAGCTTTGAAATTTCGTGTCGGTACTCCTTTAAGCGGGTGCATTAGCCCTTCTCACGCCCGATTCCTGGTCAATCCCTCACGTGGGTATGTGCCATGAGGAGGCGCCCAACACCCGCAGTCACTGAGCGGAGAGAGGAGGAGGAGAGTAGCGCGCGCCCATCTCCCCCCGTTGCTAGGGAAGACGAGGAGGAAGACGAGGAGCGCGCGCACCCGCAGCGGTTGCTATGCGGACTACGGCGGCGGACGATTCAGGCTCGCTTAAGAAGTGCATTCGCACTTAAAACGTTCAAATTTTGCACCACAGTGACGTGTTATGAGCAAGAATGACGTCATACGGGCGAACAATAAAATATAATTTTCGGTGCGTTAACTGCACGTTAGCATTCAAGTAATGCAGTAAAATGGAACTAGAGGCCCCATTACAGACGTCCAGCCATGTGTCGTCGTGACAGGTCAGTAAGGCGGCCGCCAATAGCACAAACAAGGTTCCGTGACGTCATAGAAAAGCTGCGGGAAATTGGCGAGGGGGTCGCCATGGCTTCACACGTTTTCTTTAATATATCCGTTATTTCTTCGAATATTGCGATGATATTGGTATCCTTGTTATCGGGACTAAGCAGTCTTTCTAATAAACCCAATTTGTATTTTGTCTTCATGGTTCCTTTAAGGAGTTCGCGGTGCATCAACTCAATGTCTAATCAAACCGACCGTGTTTAAAATGTTAGTTGTGATTCACAGGGTTCACGTCGCAAGAACAGAGCACTCTATAGTGACTAGAAACCTGTTTGGCGCAAGCAATGCTAGAGCCAACACCGGGGATTCGCCGGTAGGAAGGTGGTCGTGATATTAAGCCCGAAAGGATTATTGGAATAGAAACCAAGGGAGGCTATTAGTCGGCAGGTTCTGAATATCATGGCAAAAACCTTGGTGTGACGCTTTATGGGGCTTGTTCACGGCATTGTGCGGAGAACGGCAGGTAACGTCATAGCAGACTGAAAGTTATGGGCTGAGTACTGATTTGTTTGCTTTGCGAAGCTGTTCATAGAGAGATCGTAAGTGCAGTTTCAGCAAACGCAGGTATCGCGAATTCCAAATTTCCCGGTTTTCTGAACTTTCTACAGCGTTATTTGTCTTGGCGCCCTCACCTAAAAAAATTGCCTGTGTTTCGGCCTCCTGAACCTCCCCCCAAAAGAAGGAAAAAAAAACAGACATAAGCCCTATTTAGTGTTTGGATTCAAACCCGAGTCCTTTTCGTTGCCATTGCTGCACTGCCATCTTGGCAACACGCATGGTAAAGGCACGTTACGCCTGCAGGATATACAGTGCAATAGAATACGTTCGGTGGCTATACTGACAGTCAGCGCTACGATCAAAGCAACTTGACCAGCTGAAGAAATAGGGCGAGCCAATTTTGATTGATTATGGAGTTTAACGCGGCCAAGCTACACCTGGGCTATGTGAAGAGGGATCACGATATTCAGACGTCTATAAGGGTCACAATCTATAAGGGTCACAATGATCACAACAACAACGCGGAGTAGCACACGGATCTGCTCCTCATTTTTCTTGTCCCGCTGTAATTAACCGGCCTTTAACCGCAACCGTCACCGACGCGAAATGGGGTCATGGTCATACGCGGATCGCGATCATCGTCGTGAACATTCTCGTGGGCCCTCGGAAATAATGTCTTCTTATCAAGGGTGGTGTAACGCTGCCACTTGTGCTTAGCCACGTTACTGAAAAGAAGGCCCTCATTTATTTATTTATTTATTTATTTATTTATGGCCCCAGGGGCATTACTGAGGGGAGTGGTACATGAGCAGTACAATACAAAAAAAAAAGGAGAAACGTAAGACAATTTGGCAACGCGTATACAAGGCAAAGGAAAAAAGATAGTAATACAGCCAAAAACATCTCAGCTTAGTTTTTTCAACAAAGATATGCATTATTGGACTGCGAATAAAGCCTTACGCTATTATGAGAGTCTGCAGCCGAACTGCTGACGAATTCGCCTAAAGTTCTTGCTTTAGATACCGTTATCGCGAAAAATCACCAGTGACAAAGGGACGCCAGGATACAAACGTGTCATCTCCTACACAGCAAGGTTCACGTGTTAGAAGCTGCCTTACAGTTCTCTCTGCTGAGATGACCCGCATTAGAGTGATGCGGAATTAAACGCCAGTGTCCGCACAAAAAGACGCGATTCACCAGAGCACTTTGTCACGACGTTAATGTTAGATCAACGCCGCCTGTATTAACATTGCCTGACGCGTCGCGCGCTTTTCAATGGGAAGGGTAGGTACGCTTAGTTCAGGCACTGATCCGCTATGTGGCGCATGCCGGCGGACATCTCGCCTTACGTCACTGCTCGTGAGTCGCGAACGCTGCACCCACTTCTACGACGTGTGTCTGTCAGCTTGCTTGTTGGGCTTCAAGGGCCGTTTCGCTTACATCTTAGCCGTGACGGGGCGCTAGTTCTGTGGCGCACTGGGGATCTCGTTCAACGTGTCGCTCGCTTCATACTTGCTGCATTTTTCCAAAGATAAAGACGGAGGCGGACTGAAATAGTCTAAGAACATACTGATTGTCGGGTAGACATATAGCTAACAGAAAACGATATTTTCGGATGGGGCAGCCATTATTTTAGTGATATGTTTCTTTCTGGAGTATTTAGAGAAGAAAAAATTGCGTGCACGTTTTTTGTTCAGGCGCTCACTTCTACGATTACTTTTCAATAATATCACGTGCTTTTAAACTTCAGAAAATTATAGGAAACAAAAGGATAAGCAACTGCGATCCTGCCACGCTGTCCGGGCGCTTCTACAGTACAGTCCTCAATTTTTGAAGTGCGTACCGATGCGGAGTGCGAACAGGGGGGTCAAAACAATACCTCAATGCGGAGGGGATAGAGGGGGGATGCCCCACTCAGAAAATTTCAGGGCCTGTGATCCGAGTAGATAAGCGCGCAAAGCCGGCATCAGCCTCCGGCAGCGCAAGGGATTTTGCTTCGTGACAAAGGAAGTTTTATCAGTGACAGACCAAGACAGACAGGCATGGTGAAAAACAAGAAGGCGTAGGAGCGCCGCCTCGGGAACGCTAAACAAACTTTCCACTATTTTGCATAGTTTCCGAGAAGCGGCGCTGGCTGGCGGACACGAAAGCACGCTGGAAGGCTGCGGAGCGGGGAAGGGTAGGAGAGAGCAACAGGAGAGTGGCTGTTTGGCCATTTTTCGCTCACGCGTTAGGCACTGTTTATACAGGCGGCGTTGGTTAGATTAACCATGTGCCTACTAAGTTTCACGCCTTCTCTTATGATAGTTTTCGAGTAGCGGAGACAGTACAGCGTAGGGATTTCTACTGTTAGAAATTCCCATTATATATTTATAAAACACAATTGCAGGCTGTACTGTGATTGTAACGACTTCACGATCGCGGGAAACTCACCGAACTCATTTGCCCCACCGAAGGAGACCCCGGCAAAAGTGGAGCGTCAGCTCGCTCTGGCCACCAGGATGGGCGTCTCCTTCGGCGTCAAACTGGTGCGTGGGGCTTACATGGACAGCGAGCGTATGAAGGCGCGAGAAGCACACTACCCCGACCCCGTCTGCCCCGACTACGCGGCTACGAACGACAACTACGACCGGTGAGACCGTGTCTGGTATACTTCCTGACAAGTTTGAACTATTGCCTTGTATCGAAGGAATCTTAGGTTACCGCATGGTTCTTGCACTGCAAGGAATAAAACAGAGGTTTGGCAGACAATGCCGAAATAAAGTATCAGGTTTAGCCAGGACAAAACAGTTGCCTGTCGCAAGACGTTTGCGAATGTTCTGTAGTCTGAACGATGGTGAGTGCTACATTTCGTGACAGTGACAGTGCAACACCTTGTGAAAGTGTTGCGAGAAGTCTAACAGCAACGTTTCTGTAGATGGCGCGAGCAGTGGAACGCGGGAAAATTGGATTGACACTAGAACGCCTTCACTGTGTTTATCGTGGCAAGGTCAAAAGTGAGGGGAAGAGCATGTGGGGTGGGTGGGGGAGAGACCGGGGTGGCTGAATACTATTGTCTTTCGAGGGCATTTGCAACAAAGTGAGCAGATACGCGGTCATTTTTTTCTGCACTTGGCGTCTATCAGAAATACCGCGTCCGTTGTAACGACATCGTGTGTGAACTTATGTGCTGCGAGGCACGCTTGGAAATTTTCTGTCAATTGTAACAGACAATCCGGAACCAGGAACGAGGAATTTGGTGAATCTACGCGGAGCTTTCCGTATACAGGTTGAAGTGTGAATGCTTTATGGGTACGTAAGTTAACAATACATTGTTGGCGAAAATAGTTTTTCGTTGTTCAAAATTTACTAAATTGCTCTCAATTATTCTGGACACAAACTTTGGCTTTTAAGGGGATGACAACGGTCATAAAATTCATACACCTAACCTAAAGACTGACCACTTTGGAAATTTTATGAAAGTAGTAACCATCCGCATGTAGCATGCATGGACCAAAAAAACATTTTCAAACGCCAGATGGAACAAAAAAGGAAACAGATCACAGGAGCTATATACTGCACACAAAAAAGGAACGCCACTGAAAATAAAAGACGCCAGCACAACAATATGGGAATACACTTATAGAAGTGAAAATGACCAAACGATGACGCTGCTCTTGTTTAGTTCTTCGAATGAAATGCAGCAGGGCTGGGCCTACACTATGTATCAAAAGGGATATTTTGTGGCAAGATAGGTACAAGCCCGGCACTTTTGTTGCGATGCAGAACGTTAATAAGACATGTTGATATGTCGCCCTCGCTGTTACATCGACCCAGAAGATGCTGAAAGCACTGTGTTTTACGTAAATAATGCGGGGAACAAAATTTTACGGTTAAAAAGTTTTGACAGCGCTCGGGCTCGAAGCCGGGCGTTCGCTCCAAAACACGTGATTCTGCTCCTAGGCTACTGAGATCGAACACCGCAGTTCATTTTGCGGTTGCTTAGAAGAATAGCACTGTTTGAGGCCAACCTGTAGATGGCGCCAGGTAGGCGCGGAGCGGAAGTGCCGTGCTTGAAGTTGTACCAATCTGGGAACGGATTATCACGTGGCAGAAGTCAGCGTTCAGGCCTAGAATATAATGAAATCCATCGCTATTGAACTGATATACCTGGTCATCCAACCGATATGCCCTGAAACCTCGTTATTACGTAACGTGATATAACTAAATAATGAATTTGACGAGGCAAATGAAATTCCCTTTGAAATCTCCATAGCGAATCGTGCATTCGAAACCTCCTTGTTACGAAGTAAAATGGACCTGTGAATGTATATATCGAACTATATTAGTATCCCCCGCAAACAAAATCCCGACCACGGTGCACGAAGTCAGTGACGCCGGAACAAAATTGTTAGGGGGAAGGAGTGGAGGGGAAGCCATGCGAAATTTTTTTTTAAAATTTTTATGTACTTTTTTATGTACTTAAGCTATACAATCCAAGTTTCGCTCCAGAGAAAAAATTTTTTTTATGACCATGGGAAAAAACGTTTTTCCTACGCACTGCTGCTTCTTTATAATTACTTTAGCTCACATACAAAACTTTCTATTGCCGAAAGAGCAGGACAGCAGGCCTATAGAACTAATATGCATTGTATAAAACCGTACTTACCGTAGCGAGCGCTCGCTGCCGGTCCGGTAGCAGGGCCGGTCGCAAGCTGAGCTTCCTTATTTATAACGTGTTTACAAGTCAGGGTGACAATCAAGTTGAGAACACACTCGGCGATCTGCAGCACGGCTTTTTTTATCTACCCGTCGTCTCATGGTTTCCTACGTCAGGAAGTTTGCACAAACGATGCTGTCCAATAGAAAAAGTAATAGTTACCTTCTCTACAGCATCACCTTTATAAGGGGGACACGTCTTGGGCGCACAGCAAGCCTGTATACTGACAAAAAACACGCTCTTGCCGGTTCAGGTGACACGTGCAACAACTATCCGCTCTTTCCAGCCCCTACAGGTGGCGCTGCGGAAAACGGCAATGGCGGACGAGACGGTGATCGGGCCCCCTTAGCAACATGCATGCCAGCATCAGTAGCGGCCTGAAGGCCCCTAGTTCCGGTTGAAACAACTACTCTCTCAAAAAATAAACGCAGGTATACGTTGCTAACTGCGAGACAACATTGGATTCGTGTGAGGGTCCCCCCTGCGGTGTAAAAAGCGCTGCGTGCGAGGCAATCCGCTCTGCATGGCTCAGGCCGCACTGCAGTGGTTTGAAAACAATCTCGCCTCATTGGGCTAACAAACTGCAGCAGAATGTGCAACGCTACGTTTTGGGACATTATTGCAGTGTGCGTCACTCAGTGTACGCTTTACTTTAGGCGCGTTCATTTTTTCCCCGTGTGCATACTACGCAGAAGCTCATGCGCACCACGCGTGGGCGATATGTGCGTATTGCGAAGTTTTGCTTAAGTATAGTAAAAACTAGTTATGACTTTGGGCAGTAAAACCCCGAAAACGACCTAGGCTCCTATTACGCCGCATCAAGTGGTATACAAACAAACGTGTTAGCATTAGATGTAAAAATATGTCTTCGCATTTACCCGTGCATGTAGCATACAGTGGCGTGTGATATTGAAGTGTACATGAAAATATAGACAGTACTTTACAGGTGCGCTTTTGGCTTGTGATAATTAATTTAGGAGAAATCTCCTGGCTTATGTTGATTTGACTGCCGGAAGATTTTTAAGTTCGTCGCTGCTTATTACCAAAACAAAATCGGGGGCTACCAAACGCATTCAAGAGCTCGCGTTTGAACTGCCAGACCCAGGTACAATATTGTCATTGCCAAAACATCTTGCTTGAACATAACTGTTTATATATTCTCTCATTAATCAATAAACACATCCCCAAATTTGCGTCTCACCTTCGCGTGCAAAAAGTTTTCATTTGTTTCCTTATTGACAATGAAAGCAAGCGGATTGGACAGCCTCTGCTGCTTATATGTTTTGCATATGTTAGATTTCTGCTGCTTATATGTTTGCTTATATGTTTGAAAGCAGTGGAATTGAGCCAATTTAACAACACATAAGCGGGGATCGATTATGCGGCTGCGAATGTAACCGAGAAAGACGATCACAAGGTTATACGAAAAGCCTACAAAATCGGCGCCCTCACAGCAAAGAACTATTAAATGTGGCAGAAGTTTCAGTGAAGAATAATTTAAGCCCCACGCACACACGGGTAGGTCCAAAGACTCGTTTTTCTCCTCAGCAGACACCGCTAAGGCCCGAAACTCTTTCATTTACCCACAGCTTCTCTAGCTACAAGAAAGTCGAAAGAATATGAACGCTGGTTCAGCCTATATTTTCCGATTATTTACACGGCATTGTCGATTACTAATTTCTTTTCGCTTCTGCGAGGCCGCACGGATGCCGCCGGCTGCCTCTGCCGGAGCGACCGGACCACCGATCACCGTCTCCCGGCTTCGGACAAATTCCGCGTGGCGTCACTAGCGTCGCTGGAAAGAGCGGATAGCAAGTCATAGGTGGTGTTGAACGTCGACGCGTCATCCTGTCCGCTCCATTCTTTAATTCTCAAAGCCCTGGCGCACTCACGAACCCTCCGTGCTGCCCCATTACACATGCCGCTATAGATGCGTTGACCTAAGGTCCCTCCATACGTGTTTTGCGTTGACACAACCCTTCCCCGTCCACTTCGGAAAGCTCACACACCTTGCGCGAACGCCAAGGCTGCACATCTACAAAGTACACACAACATCCCTCGCGGGTTCGACAAAGATGCAGGAAGAAAGGGGAGAAAGGGGTGTAAGTGCAAAGTGCTCTTGCCCGGCGACAAGGGATCCTTTGCTGAAACTGCGTTCAAGGCCGCTGTCCACGCATATCTTGCTGCCAAACCACACATGCCGGTGGGTGGTTAGACAGCGCTTGTGGTGTGTAATTCTGTCTGTCCCTCGTCAAAATGTGCGCTGTTCCTTCCTATTTATCTGACCACCAACTAGACCAACATGGTACCCTACCGGTGGGTGCGCTTACCTAAAGCCATTCACGCGGTTTTTACTTTCGCGCACCACATTCTTCGTCACTCTCTATAGCCAAGTGTTCATTCATCGCAGGCATGTTCGTCTGTCTGCAGCCGCCACTTTTGGGGGTAACGTTGTCCGTCGCCCATTTCGGTGCAAGCGCACATACTAAATACTGGTCAGACTCTCAAAGCTGGCCGGTTCTCCTTCAGCCTCTACGGTTCATCTTGCTTACCGCCTTCACTTTGATGACTTACTGACGACCGATGTCATCAGTCATCTAGTCAATATCCTTTGCTTGTCGATATCCTTTGCGGACTTGGAGCCGCGCGCTTCATCTACTGCTTTGACATGCGGAGAGAATGGCCCCACCCGGCAATTATCTACCGCGTGGTGACGCTGAGTCGCTACAATACCTATAGTAACCCCGCACTGGAAAGGCTGACACTGCTAATGAAGATTGCCAAGGCTCTTCTTTCCTCAAGTTGCCGCCAAGCAAACCAGCGTCAGCGCGTCGGTCCGACAATCTGTGGCTGTTGTCGTGTCTTGTGAGTGTTAGCAACATAAAATTGTCTGCTATCACGTCGTGGAGCAGCCAAGTTCAAAGAAACGCGGATATCGTAAGTCGTGCGAAAAATGTCAATGTGGCATGAACTAGGGGGGGGGGGAGGGGGGGGGCTGCAAAGCTTGCAAGTAAACAAATCAGAACGCCTACAATTCCGTGCATTAACATTTGTAACGAAATTTCCTCAGCGGCTTAAGTCTGCTTACGTGATTGGAAGGCCGGACAGCCAGGTCGCGCAATTCGTCGCCAAACTGGCGACTTTTGGAGACTCGTGCCGACGGAAATTTCAGTCTGGCGACCTGGCTACTTTCTGCCTTCTTTGAGCATTGGTGATTTTATTCATTTCCGGGTCCTTCCGATGCCCCACTTTCCACAAAAGGGCCTTGTATGACACTTCAGTGCATTCCAGCCATTGAGACAAACCGAACAAACAGAACAGAACGAACTTTTAGGAAGGTCAAGTTTATCTGGCAAAGTCTAGAATAGGTCCCAACAAACCTGTTACACAAACACGCCACTGTAAAGCACTATACCGGCAAGAATCGATATTTTCTTTCCTCTTTTTCATATTCTTCACCTGATATGGTATGAATTGCGTCAGTCCCTTTAGGCAGCGCCATCGGTCTCAAGTGTAAAGCTTCAGTAGTTCACGAGAGTTTGAGATGTCATGCGGAGTGGTAAGAAGTGTGTAGGCACGGGAATGTAAAGAGGTAAAACTTCGTGTGCAGCAAACGCCCATTCCAAGTCGCTCATATTATTAGAATGTTTTCCTAGAACTGCATATTTTAACTTTTTTGTAAACTGCTGTCACTTTCCCACACTACAGCAAACGAATAAAAATTTATAACACGGTTTTCTACTTCTCGATATTTGTGAATTTCTTCTTCGAAGGTAACTAAACAGTACTTATTATACTCGGGAACAAGTTAAGAACGGCAATAGCTCATGTACAGTATCACTCCGCCTAAGTGACGGACCCGGATGTCAACGAGTGAGCGCGTTTTGAAAGGAGATTGCCATGAATGAGTGATATCGTCTGCATTTTCTCACGTAGTTTGTTTGTAGTCGCTGCGGTAGCTTATGAGCATAATTATTAAAAAAAATACGGAAACGGCTCGTGCCATGTTCAAAATATTTCATGAAAGGGACCCTGCAACACTTTCGATAATAGCTTTCACTTTTTACTTCGCGTCTGGAACCACTGCGAAAGCTGTAGTTATCGCCAGCACGGAGTGGCATTGCGTGATTTGCTCGTCGCACCAGATACGCCTTCCATGTCTGCTTTGTTTTTGTGGCTTTTTTTTGTTGCGATCGAAAAGTGTTCATTGCTGCAACTGAGGGAAAACCGGCCAACAGCCGCTACATGACCTTAGTGACGTAACTCGAGCAGTCGAAGAACGTCAAGACCGGGAAAGAGAGAAAAATCTTTTGAGCGAGTTTACAAATTATCTGATGGGCATAGAGCAGTAATTTTTGGCTGAGGTACTTTGCAACCCCCCTAATCTAAGTACTGGATGTGTTGGGTGAGCACGTCCTTCAAGTATTTAAGATTTAAAAGGAAGTTGAAAAAAGTGTTGCAGGGTCCTTTTAAAGGACTACTTGCGTAGCGCGGAGTAAAATCAGGTTGCGGTGATGAGGCACAGAGGCAACTTCCGTTGCCGTTCTTAACTTGTACCGCAGTATAGCATCGCCTTACTGAAAATGGCGACTTTTCTGGCTCCTTTTTCAAAATATTTACTTTAAGGTGGCGACTTTTCTGGCAACCTCCGACAATTTCCCGGCGAATTTTCTCTCTGAGGACCTGGCAACCTTGTTGAAAGGTGAAAGCTGAACGGTTACCAGACCTATACTGTTACATCGTATTCGCCTGTCCCCGCTTTTGTTTCTCCGTCTTTTGTCTCTTAACTATTCCTGACAGGCAGACTGGCCGCAATTCACGCGGCAGCTTCAACACAATCAGTTCCCTCCTCCACACGCATCTGTTGTACTCACGTGCCGTCACGCACCAGACTAATTGTTGTTCATTCTGGCAGGGTGCCGGGATAGAGCAGCGGTTAGTACACTGGCGTGCCCTGGCGTCCATGGTTCATGTCCCGCAACAATCCAAATCCAATCCAATCTATTTTTCTCTTTGCAGTGGCGGCCATTTTTGTACAATCCGTGTTGACGGACGACGCAGAATGTCACTTTACGCCTTTAATGAGACATCTAAGTCTTATGTCTTAATAATAACTAACGATATTCTGCATATTTAAGCCGTAGCGGTTGTCTAAGAGGGTAGGTCCAAGGCTGCCGGTTAGTTCTTAAGCACCTCGGCTTGTTGTCTGAGTACACAGGACAGATTCGAAATTCCTTTTTGTAAAAGTATACTGCATTGAATAGGCAGTTGCGGCTTCAGGAACGTTCCCTGTGCTGTGCTTGATTTCAGGGTTCTCTGCTACCTTCTGGAGCAAGTTCAGCGCTCACAGAAAGAGTGCTGCCTGCTCGTGGCTACACATAACGACGACAGCATCCGAACAGCTACGGAAAAGTACGGTTGGCTTCAATATTTTGATTCGCAATAATTTACCGATACCACCTCCTGCGCATTTTTGCATGATGCCGAAAGTGTTTTAATTCAACCTGCTTGCCCGTTCTGCAACGTACGCCATGCAGTGATGTTACTATTTCTTAAAAAAGTAAGAAACGGCAAGACGAAAACCTGGGGCAAAGACTATCATTAAAAGATAGTTTGTGTAGGTTGTGATCATCAAATAAGTTACAATAAACTTTTCTGTTTTTTTACTTGTTAGCTGATCGTGAACATAACTTTAGGTGTAGAAAACATTTCGTATTCTAGTGGGCTTATAACTGCCTGATGATTTTTTTTGCCCCATCATGCATACGTAATGCGCAGCAAGTCCCTGTCACACCCATTGCATAGATTACTATTGAGTACGCTGCACTGCCACAACATTTCAGAGGCGTTGCCTTCCTCGCAATATAAAACGTATAGAATGAGCGAGCTCTAGAAACAGTAACTTGTACCTAAAACATCTCTAACGTTTCGGTTCTAGAAGGTAGAGAAATGCGAAATTTAAATGCAATCAAAGGCGTCCACCAGCTTTTTCAACTGCACAAGCATGTTGAAGGGTTATTAGAAGCAAAATTAACAGATTGTGAACAAAGTTGCAGACAAAATCAATTTCCGGCTTTGATCGCAGGAATAGGGGTGTCCTCACTTTTGAAGGACACGTCTAGACGCACACAAAGTACAAGGAAGTTTCTACAGCGCGCAGAATCCCACTTCAGTTAAGGAACATGTATTTTAAGTACTTTTCACAATACAGGCATGCATTGTGAAAAGTCGGCTTTATTTCTATCAAAAAAGATTCTTTTATGGTTTAAACTACCTGATATTCTATTGCTACACGCACGTCATCTAAAATTTTCCGCTTTCGTATTATCGCAAATCAAATTGATGTTGCGAAACACTAAAGTGTGGTTGTTGTTCTCGTCCTTGGTAAAGAAGATGTAGTCCGCATTAAGAGAAATGGATGTATTCACAGCATACGCTTACTTATGTAAAAAAAAAAAAATCTAGGAAACTAGAACAACCGTTAAAGCTTAGGTATTACACCCACAATGCAGCAAACAGTGCGAAAAAAATCAGCACTTTCAAAGGCATCCTGAAGGCTTTCCCTTTCTGACGCTTCCGAAAGTCACTTTGGAAGCTTGGCGAGGCCTGCAGCGACGCTGGTTCTATTGTCTGTGCGTACTGGGATGTGTTGTCACTGCGTATTCACTTGCAGAGTTTCTGTAGCAGAGGCTTTTTGCGGGCATTCTCTGCACATTTAAATTTGTAACGTCTCCGCGTTTCACTGAGAACACGAAAATTTATGTTATTAACGAATATTCCTTACGAGCTGTAGGAATCGTATGTGTTCCAGATGTCGGCAATGTATCACATATAGAAGAAAACGCCTGCGTTGCGCAGCCAGTACTGCACTTCTTTCTGTATCTTGAGTACTGCTGATGAAAACCTGAAGGTGAACCGGGGCTTACTTTAAACGACACAATCTGTGGAGGCTACACCGGCATCCGACGACACAAAATCTAAAAACTGACTGCGGATTTTCAAATAATTGGAAGTTTCTGGGTTACTGCTGCGATATAATTGCGATATAGCTCTGCTTCTTGTAGTCACGAATGTGCGATTTAGGGAAATTCTGATTTATGCATTGGTTCTCCTTCCAGAATGCAACAACTTGGGTTGCCTGTCAACGACAATAGAATCAGCTTTGCCCAACTGCTCGGCATGTACGACCACTTAACTTTTCCATTGGGTGAGTCAAGGGAACCTGCCGTTGGGTTGGGAATAAGTGAAGTCTCGAGCACAACTCACGGCAGCAGTTACAGAAAATTACTTGCAAGCGCTCGTCATTGACGCGACCTCAGCATCAATCAATCAATCAATCAATCAATCAATCAATCAATCAATCAATCAATCAATCAATCAATCAATCAATCAATCAATCAATCAATCAATCAATCAATCAATCAATCAATCAATCAATCAATCAATCAATCAATCAATCAATCAAAGAGAGAGAGAATAGTCTTTAATGATACTGGTGAAGTTAGCCTGGCCAAGGCGCCTAGCTTGCTGCACCAGATGTATGAAAAATGAAATTGATGAAGAGATGATGATAATGACTATGATGCAGATGATGCGATCATTAATAGAGTCCTGTCAATCAACCAATCAATCAATCAATCAATCAATCAATCAATGCTAATATATTGGTAAATTAGCTGTAAGTATAAATTTGCTTCAATTCTCTCACTTGATAGCACTGACAAGCTATAGTGCCTATGGTTTTGTTCGAAGTGACCAGAAATTACTGAACTGCATTGCAAGGATAATGATCGTACCAGTCAACTTAACATTAAAACAGGTTCAACGACGAGACGCGGAACCTTTCGTATAAAAAAATTAATATTCCTCGAGACGCGGGAGGACTGGTTGGCATTTTCTTGGTTATCGTTGCCTTGCAGCGAAGCTGCATATACAATCAGATGGCACGATGTTTTGTGTCGTGCGTCAGTCAAAAACTACGCCCTGCTCGTGCCTGGCCTACCGCATGCGCGCGGGGCTCGATCTTCATTTGTCCTAGCCGCAGCACGCCGCTGATGATAGTGCCGCTGCTGAGTTTTTTGTCGCTTCTTTTAAGCACGCTCCTCTTAAGTATATCTTCTTTGGTAATAGGCACACAATTGAGGTTATAATATTCGCCTAAATTCAAAAAGTGTGACGTTAATTCAGGATGTGTGATGTTAAATAATATGATTTATGGGAAGACGTTCGTAAGGACAACGCGACGCCAGAGCGTCTTCTTCATTTGCATGACCACATATAAAAGGCATCGCAGCGCAGGGTGTCTTATTTGTGCTTTGAGATCCAAAAGCCAAGGTAACCTGGTTGTACGTCAAGCTGCAGGCACCGCTTGGCGACTTGAGACCTCTAAGGGTAACGTCGGGACGTCGCGTTCCCGCGTCCCATGGGATGCGGCAGCAGTCCAAGAGAAAAGAGGCCGCCTAAAGGTCTCGTTCGCAGCCATGTGAAGCGCCTCATAGAGTGGGGACGTCTGGCCGGCACATACTGGCGTCCGGGGGCACATCACGCGGGAAAATTAGTGGAGACGTGAATGAAGGTGGCGCATATTCGCGTTCGCAACCGATGGTAATTTTTGTTCTCAGGTTCTGGTTGCGCAGTTCTGGGGGTCGTGCTCTCTTTCTCAAATGAGCCATGCTCACTCATAAAAAGGCCTGACCTGTGAAACTTTTAAACGACAGTCCACTGCGCCTTCTAAGTCAAAAAGAAACGCGGGAGCAGTGCTTTTGTTTCGGAAAAAGCACTAGTTATTCAGACTCTAAGGTGTGCTGCTGGCCCGATCTCGTGGTTTCGATTATCGCCGCAGAGGCGATATATATAAGCCGTCCCAAAGTACGCATTGCTCATTTTCCGCATTTCAGCGGCCCTCGGCTACAACGTGTACAAGTCGGTCCCGTACGGCCCCCTAGTGGAGCTTTTGTCCTACCTGGCTCGTCGAGCCAGCGAGAACCGAGCCCTGCTCAAGAGTCCCGTGGTCGAGCGACGCATGTTGGCCAGGGAGATCCGAAGACGCTTGGGGCTCGCTGGCGGACTCGGAACAGGCCCCGCTGTGAGCGCCCGCTGACGAACGCAACGGGCGTCGGTGGTCGACGAGGCAAAGGGACGTTCGATCTTCTGACGACGTATCGATGCCCTGTTTGAACAAACACGCTTCAAAGCCAGTTTCATGAGGTGTCATAAGTCTTTGCCAGAAGGTTGGCAATGCGAAGTTCTGTGTTTCTTTGAATGGGGTATCGAATGCATTATTGCTGGAACTGACAGGCAGGCGGCCAGTAGCCACGGCACCGATAGAATGACGGCATTCAAGCTTGCGAACAATGCTAAGACAGGGAACCAGAAAACGTATTTTCAGCAGGGTTTTATGTTGTCTGATGGGGACAAGACTGCATTTTTGTGCTGCGGCACTTTATGCCCACCTAAACACGGCACCTTCTTATAGGCTACGTTCTGAAAGCATTTGGGATTAAAAAAAAGGTTGAAAAAGTGCTGCAGGACGCCTTTAAATGGGTGAAGATGACATATACAAGTTTGGTTACACCGATAGAATGACATTATTCAAACACGCGAACGATGCTAAGACACAGAACGAGAAAACGTATTTTCAGCGGGCTTCCATGTTGTATGATGGGGATAAGGCGGCATAATTGGAATGGAATACTTTATGCCCACCTAAACATTGCACGTAATTGTGGGCTAGGTTCGGAAAGCATGTAAAATTAAAAGAAAGGTGAAAAAAGTGCTACAGGGCGCCTTTAATGGGGTGGAGGCGACAACAGACATGTGTGTTTCATTACAAAGACTGCTTTTTGCTGGTAAGAATTATTATACCAATTCTGTAGAAAACTTCAAACAAATAACGAAGATATCGCGGAAAATGTTTGAGGAAGTAACGACTCGCCAGCCACCATCCGGCGATTTTTCTACGGCGTCACAGTATTTTGTTTGGGCGATTGGCGGTTACAGACCTGAATCACCCCCAAAAACATGACAGGTCGATTGCAATAGGGCCTCTAGTTCCGTTTTATTGTATCACTTGAATGCTAACGTGCCGTTAACACACTAATAATGACGCTTTTAGTGCCCGCCCATATTGCGTCACTCCTGCCAATATTACATCACTGTAGGATGAAATTCCAAAGATTATTAATGTCTATGGCATTTTCTTACTTAAAGAAGGTTTCTCATGGCTAGAATGGAGCTGTCTGAGTTGCCAACAACTAATTTTTTCACACTGAACAAACATGAATTTTGTCTTCATGACCCCTTTATTGTTTGATGCTAAGTTAGCTTGCGAGCCTTTGTGAAAGCGATTGCTGACCTAATCGGTAGAGACCATGCGATTGTCTATTGTGTTTGTTACAATTACACGATGACGGCTCAAATGTGGGGCGTTATATCCTTTCTGGTTTGATTTGCAGTGGAAGGCTTCTTTCTCTCTGTGATAGCAAAGGTTAACTTTTGCTACCTTTCGTTCTTGGTGGGAATAAACTTCAAAACGTAGTGGAATTTGGACTTTCTTCAGCCAGTGACACGGTATTTTTAACAAGGTTTTCATATTCGCTCACAATCCCCAGATTTCATTGTCTGTGTGCCCCATTAAACATTTTCCTGCACGGATTGCATTCTCGGCGAGAGTTTCAATCGCTTTTTAAAACCATTAAAAAATTACTGTGCGTAAAAGCCACAGACAGCCGCCTGTTGTAGGCGAGAAGTTCGCGCCAATTTCCGGTCGCCGAACTATCCAGAGAAAGTACACCGCTCCATAAAATGGCGTCCATTGATTGATTGAAAAACCTTTATTAAGACAGGAAGACCAGAGGTCCGAGCGTGGGAAGGGAAGAAAGGAGGGAAATGGAAGCCAATAACTTAAGCACTTGTCCACATTGATGTCTCGATAAAGTCCAATAGTTGAGGCAGTCGTATACATATATAGGCCGGAGTCTTAATTGTGTCCACTGCTAAATAGTCCAAGCGACAGTCACCGATGGCGCTCTTATACCAGTCGTGCTAGGCCACTCTTAAGAGAATACGTCGCTATTTGTGCGAGTAAGGACGTGTCCAGTAGAGTTGGGTCTGGTTGAGGGTTCGGGGCGGTGAAGGTACGGTGGCGATTGAAGGCTGGACATGTCCAGACCAAGTGCCGGAGGTCGGCTGGTAGGCTTGACTGGCAATGAGGACACCGGGGAGGAAGGTGAGGCGTGTACCATTTACGAACTGTTTCCGGTGTGAAGGCAGTGTTTGTGATAAACTTGTTGATGAAGATCTGGCCACTACGTGGTAAGGGCGGAAGTTTACTTAGGTAGCCGGTAGGAGTAAGGTTTTTTAGTCGTTGACGTCTATCCAATTTGTAGCGATGAATCCGCAATGACGGAGATGGTGTAGATGAACGAGACGGTTCCTCGCAGGGTGTCGAACCGGAACCGGAACCGAACCGAAAACCGGAACCGAACCCGAATTTTTGCCCGGAACCGGAACTGAACCGGAACCGTATTTTTTCCGCCATTTTGGAACTGAACCCGAACCGGAACGAATCGAAGGAACCGTTCCGAACCGTTTCCGGGGCTTCAAAAATGTGATTTCTAGTTTTCCAGTTCGGTACCCGACCTTGCGTCTGAAGATATTTTGCCACTCCCCACACAGAACCATGAAATATTTTGCGTAGTCTGCAGTTCCCAAGGCCCATCATGTTCTCTTCTAATTATTTCCCTCAATTTAATGTAAAGTTGTCCGTATATACTATCAGTTTGCGTTAGGCACTGCCCATCTCTCCCAATTGTCTTTTACGTTTAGAATAACTTAAGTTATAACGCATATTACGAGGCAACATATCATGGAATATTCTTCATGGTTTCTCTACATGGTGTTTAAAATAGCGTAAAGTTTTTAATGTCTTATTAATTCGCATGCATCCCTGTCCGCTTGTGAAGGCCTTCAGGGACACCATCAACAATACATCCATATCTTCCACTTATAGTTTGAATGGGAAGTTATATACAAACAGCACTGAGACACAAACACTCGCAGTTCTCAAAATTAACGTAACTTTTCTTGTATACAGTGCCGTTGTGTCTTTTGGTTCCTGCTCTAAGAGAACATGAGATTTAAAAAAATGGGGAATCCTAATTTCCACTTTTAAAGTATATTTGATAGCATTTTTATGTTATCTCGAATCTGCTTAACCTTAAACTGAAGAGGTGAATGGATTGAAGTCGATTAGTGCGGGTTAGCGGGTAGACTCGCCACACCCCCTCGCCACATCGCCTCCCCACACCCCCTGTTTCCTGGACCACGCGTGGCTTTCGTCACGAAGTGGATCCTTTAAAAGAACGCTCCGTCCACCTCAGCATCACTTGGCAGCGGAGGCAGCGAACAGAACGGTCGCCTGATATTCGCCTTCCTATTTCACAGGTTTGAATATTCTGCAGTAATCTTTGTTCGCTTACTCAGTGACTTTTTCTGTTGCCTCTGGTGCCAACCACCCAGTGTCATTGCTATTGTGCGCCCTTGTGTATAATCCCGCATTGCTTTGGTCATGAAAACTGACATTGCTGACCTAAGACGCGAGATCGCTGATCTTAAAGGAGCACTGACACGAAAATTTTGTGTTACACTTTTATTGCTTTTATCGATGCTTAATGGTCTGGCGAACCTGAAACAGCACTTCAAATACTTCAGCGCGCGATAGTTAATTACATTGAACGGCCTGAAAATCGTTTGTTTCACATTCCCGCGCTTTCATCCCGAACGGCGCATATGACAGCCTCCCGGTTTGACCTCACCGCTTTGTGCGGACGTCACCGGCGCCCGCTTGAGAGGGTGTTGCGCCCGCTCGCCGCTCGTGGGGTCGCGCGCCTGAAGTGACGTCACGAGTTTTTGGCGAGCGCTGCGCGTCACTTCTTTTTCCTCTCCTGGAGTGATGTCACGCTGATGTCCATTTGCTGAGTGCCGCTCCGCGCGCTGCTCCGTCGGCGCGATATATGCGATCCAATTGAACTATGTTCTTCGCGTCGCAGGCCGATCATATTTCAGCCAGGGTATTCTGTTGAGTGAAGGAAGCGAACTGTGCAATAATATTAACGCCGAAAATTGGTGTCAGTGCTCCTTTAAGCGTGAATTTCGAAAAGAAGTAAGGGAAATGCAGAAAAGCTACGAGGAAATTAAAAAAGAATATGAAACCACTAGGAAAGAAAATGTGGAAATGCAAAAAAGCTGCGAATTATTCAACAAAAGCTACGAGGAAATGAAAGAAGAATGTGAAACTACAAGAAAAAAAAACGCAGCTTTGAAAGTTTCAAGTTCGACGTTGTCATGATAACGGAAACCTGGTATACGAGTGACACAAAAGTGCTGCGCCTTTCGGGCTTCAACACGTTCTTTTTAAATAGGTCCCACCGCGAGGTGGGGGTGTGTTACAGCTCGTGTCTACACAGCTTTCTTGTAGTACAATGAACGAATTTTCGACAGTTACGACAGATTATGAAGCTTTAACGGTGCAATGTAAAAATGCTATTTTTGTTGTTGTGTACCGCCCCCCTGATGGAAAACTCGAAAATTGTTTCGCATTTTTAGAAGACCTTCTCAATTTTGTTTCGTCTTATGATTTACAAATAACTATTGGTGGGGACTTTAACATTAACATATTACAGGCAAGCGCACATTCGCGTCATCTAGAGCTCCTTTTCGGTTATTTCGGATGCATGAACGTGATCAAAGAACCGACTCGTATGGGCCGTGTTTCCCAAAGTCTTATTGATGTATTTATAACCAGTGATACAAGTAGCAGTACCATGTCCGGTGTGATTGGTGTACATATAGGTGACCATTTACCTATATATATGTTTTCAATGCACACAGAAATACTAAGATGTAAGCAATGCCCCGAATCTTTCGCTTTTCACGATATTAATCAGAATACTTTGACTACTTTTCGTCAGAAAATTCCCTCTATTTGGTGGAACCCTTTACTTCTGTGCACCACTGCAGATGATGCCTACGATACTTTTCTAGAATCATATAAAGATGCATATAAAAAGTATTTTCCTTAGATTAGTTATGGTCAAGAAAAATAAGAATATAAGGAAACCATAGATTACAGACGAATGTCTGAAGATGATTCGTAAAAAAGATTTATTGTACCATAGGTTTGTAAAAACAAAGAACAGGGACGATTTTGTAGCCTTTAAAAAGTACCGAAACTTTGTGACAAAGTTCTTACGCTATACTAAAAAAATGTACTTCGAACATGTGTTTTCTGAGGCTTCCTCCCGGCGTGATGTCATGTGGCGGGAATTGAATAAACTTTTGCACCCACTTACCCCCCGTAACGACGACTTTGAATTGACAGTAGATAATAAACCACTCAAGGGTCAAGAACTGGCAACCAAGTGTAATCACTATTTAACGAATGTTATGCAATGCTGCCACAATGAAAGCGCTATGAGGTTTCTAAAGGATGCTAACCCCCACAGAGCCTTTTTTTCTCCGGTAACGCCTCAGGAAATATGGTCGATTTTCTTGTCACTAAAAAATAGCAAGGCCATAGACATCGATAGGCTTCAGATTCGGCCTTTTAAGTTTGTACTGGACCTGCTTGTATCGCCACTTAGCCATATATATAACTTATGCCTTACTACTGGTGTTTTTCCAAAAAAGATGCAGCAAGCTAAGGTCACGCTACTGTTTAAATCCGGAGACAAAATCAATTTTTCCAATTATAGATTGGTTTCTGTACTTCCAGTTATTTTAAAAGGCTAGAAAAAGTAATCGCGAAACACCTTGTGTCCTTCTGTGACAAACACTCTATTATATCATCAAAACAGTTCGGTTTTCGTAAACATAAGTCAACGAATTAGCTTTACTAACGCAAAAAGAATTAATAATCCAGGGATTTGAAGAAAAGAAGGTAACTTTAGTTATATTTATAGACTTTTTCAAAGGATTTGATAAAATTAGTCATTTAACATTGCTTTAAAAATAACAACATTATGGATTCCGGGGGCTTTACTCTTTTGCAATCTTATTTAAGTAACCGGCAACAGGTCGTAGCAATAAAGGAACACAACTCTTCTTCACAAGAAGTAAGGGCTGGAGTTCCGCAAGGCAGTCTTCTAGGCCAATCCTGATCAATATTTATATGAATGATATCGTAGAAATTACTGACATTGCACATTTTATTATTTACGCAGATGATACCAGCATTTTCTTTCAATCATGTGATACTACTCAGCTTTTGCATTTAGCAAATATAACCCTCCAAAAGCTTCACAAATGGACTAAAGCAAACTCGTTAAAAATAAATACTAAGAAAACTAAAGCGGTGTTATTTTCACCAGCTCAAAGATCTGTTGACAGAAACCTCAGTTTGTACATCGGATCTGAAAAGATTTGTATAGTTAGTGAAATAAAAACATTAGGCATTGTTTTTAATGAACATTTAAAATGGGATGCCCATGTCGATCACGTCTGCATTAATTTATCTCGAGCGTGTGGGGTGCTTTGCAGGTTACGGCCTGTGGTTACATCAAATATTAAACTTATTCTTTATCATGCTATATTCACAGCTCACATCAATTACTGCAGCCTTGTATGGTTAACCAGTTCCGCAAAAATGATTAATAAGCTGCATTTATTTCAGAAAAAGGCCATTCGACATATCGCAACTGTACCATATGACTCTCACACCAACGAACTATTTCTGCAGTATAATTTGCTTCCTGTCCAATGTATCTACAACTTTAATCTTCTAACAAAGTATAAAAATAGCTTGCAACACAACGGTGTAGCATATCTAAGTCGATGTAGTTTAAGAAAACCGTTGGACGTACCGTACGAAATTAGGGGAAGGAGTACATGGTTCGTGCCATTTTCAAGAACGAATTATGGCAATGATAGGTTGCAATCCCGAACTGCCCGCCTTTTAAATAACCTAGCCGAGAGTGGCATAGCTATAAATACAATTTCTAAGTGAGACTTAAGGAAAAGTTTACTGCTGAACATAGAACATTTTTAACTGACAATCTATTAAGCGTTGTCTCTCGTGGTAACCTTGGTTTAGCCAAAATTACTTGCAATATTTTTCAAGCGTTTTATTGGCATTGTCTTCATTCCCTGCAAACTTTCATTCCCTGCAAACCACCAACGAGACCAGTCACGATTGTATGGGCGCCAGCTCATACTGGCATCCACGGCAAACAAGATCATCAACCTCGTGGTTCGAGATTTGACTCGCTTAGCCGGCGCTGATGAAGCCCGGCCCGAGTGCATGCATCCTGCAGTCACAGACCAAGAAGTTACTCAGCACTCTGGCCTCTTCCATAGAACGTACTCCTCCCCGAACAAATCGCTACCGATTAACCAGGAAACATTACTCCGCACCCTGTGGGCATACACCTTCCCACACAATGCCAGACTTCACCTCTTTGACGGGACACAACTCTCTCCATTGCGTTGCTTCTGTGGAGAGCATGGGAACCTCATACACATAGTAGGCGGCTGTGACTAGTGTGCCGTAGATCCATCCAACCTTCACGTTTCCATACAGAATTGGGAGACAGCCATGGCCAGCTGCGGCCTGGAAGATCAGTCGTTCTTGATGGAAACGGCTGTCGATTCGGCCCCCTCGAATGAGGACGCCTCTCTTAAACATTGCCTCGATTGAATTAAACTTCATTTTCTCTCTCTCTCTCTCTCTCTACAAGTGATCATTACTGCTGCTTGTGACTTCACTTGGCTATCATCTTTCCTAGAGCCCAATCGCTGTCACCAGTCGCTGAAGGGCCATTAGCAAGTTCCTATCTCCAGTGGTTCCCTATCCAATGTCGTCCTATACCCGCCGTCCAATGAGTCTTTAGAGCCATTCTTTCTTTCTAACAGCTCTGTTCGCAGATAAAAGATGAGCAGTAGGAAATTTTTCTAAATGCCACCTGTCACGCTTGGCAGTCGGCGCCACATACTCGTCACACTACCATAGAAAATATTTTGCGGGTACAGTTAAAGGAGCTTTTCAACACCTTAGATAAACTCGCCGCGGTGGCTCAGTGGCTAAGGCGTAGCGCTGATGAGCACACAGACGCGGTTTAGATTCCCGGTCGCGGCGGCCGCTTTTCTGATGGAAGCGAAAAGCGAAAACGTCCGTGTGTCCGAAATTTCGTCGCACGTAAAGATCCCCAGGTGGTCAAAATTAATCCGGAGCCCTCCACTATGGCGCGCCTTGTCGTCGGCGTTGCGACGGCGCGTTAAACCCAACAGTAAATAAATAAATAAATAAATAAATAAATATAACTAGGTAAATAAATAAATAAATAAATAAATAAATAAATAAATAAATAAATAAATAAATAAATAAAAAGCAGTAAATAAATAAATAAACCCTTTCGAAAACGCTTTGAATCTTCTTCGCATCTGGAAGCACTGCGAAAACTATAGCTATTGCCAGCACAGAGCAACAGTGCGTGATTTGCTCTCGTCGCTGCAAATGCACCTTCCGTTTCTGGTTCGCTTTTGTGGCTTTTTTTGGATGGCTATCAAATGCGTCCTATTCTGCAACTTAAGGAAAGCCGGCAAACAGCCGCTACACCGCTGTAATAACGTCATTCAGCGGTCGAAGAACGCGAAGACCGGGAAGGAGAGAAAAATATCTTGAGCAAGTTTCTATGTTATCTGACGAGGAGAGAACAGTAATTTTTGGCTGAGGCACATTGCGACCCCATAGTATAATGCGTTGGTTGACTGCTTTCTGCAAGCACTCAAGATTAAGACAAAAGTTGAAAAACGTGTTGCAGGGTTGCTTTAGTTTGGCGAAGACAAAATATTTGGACAAAGAAACCTTCATTATGAATTTGTTGTTATGCCGATTTGATAAGGAAACAAAAAACAAGCACAAAAAATTAACAGAAAAAAACACGCCTGCTTTTTTTTTTTCTTTGAACCCATTTGAACCCGTTTGAACCGGTTCGAACGAGTTCGAACCGGTTCGAACCGGAACGGAATGGTGCTCTGGAACTGAACCCGAACCGAACCCGAAAGGCTTGAACCCGAATCCGAACCGAACCCGAAAAAATTTCGGTTCGACACCCTGGTTCCTCGGCAGAGACCAGCGGAGTTTGAGTTAATGCACACTCCTGTGCGGCCGCATGAGCCGCCTGGTTACCAGTCGAGTTCGGCTCGTGGCCAGGTACCCAGTCAAAGCGGACAGTGATGTGGTTCCGTTGAAGAATTTGCACTTGGTAGAGAATTTCATGCACAATGGGGTTAGTGGTGGTATGGGATCGAAGTGCCTGTATGACCTCGTAAGAGTCCGTGCTGAGTCGAAGCGAAGGTGGGAGAGCCGTCGTAGTGTCATGGAGTAGGGATGATACAGCGGCGTTCAAAGCGTGCAGTTCTGCTTCAAAACTTGTTAAGGTGGGGTCCATCATGGTGCAATATCCCGACAGAGCAGGAAGTTCGGGGCACGTCCATGCAAGGCCAACACATTGAGGGGTCACACTGGCATCAGTGTATATATCGACTGCGCCGTCCTGATGCGCCGAATGCATCTGCAGAATGCGTTGTCTACGCAACTGAGGGTTTCTGCGTCCGATGGGGTGCGAGTGCGGCGCTGTGACGCAGTCCGGTCGTGCCCAAGGTGCGATAGGTACTGGAAATGTGCATGTTGTGGGGATTTTGCGTTCGTCCCATGCAATCAGTGACAGCCCTTGGTGGGTTAGCGGCCGCTTGAAGGACGCCTGTGCTTTTGCCTCTTCGATGATTGCTGACACAGGTGGAAGGGGGACCGATTGCTCCAAACTGTGGATGGGGGTGTGCCGAGGCAGTCCGCTGATCACGCGAAGAGTGGCGCTATGTAGTACCTGTATGGTCTTCGTGTGAGTTTTATTGAGGTCGTAAGCCAGTGCCCCGTAAGTAAGGGTGCTCAGTGTGACGGCCCTGGCTAACGCTTGTGTGGCGGCTTGAGTTGCTCCTCCATATTTGTTAGAGAGACGCCGAATGTTTTGAAGGATGCCTTTCCACTTTTTCTTTAGGCGCTGTAGCCACGTGTTAGCGCTGTTCTTCGTTCCAATGGGCAGTCCTAGCAACATTATGGGGTCTGTTGAGGCGATTATCGTCTGGTTCGAAATTGTCACTGGAATGGTGGGGATCGATGGAGGTGGTTTGCAGCCGTACACTGCCAAGAGCTCTGTCTTCTCTGGAGCGAGCGTAAGCCCCAACTCACACAATGATGACTCTAGACTGTGGGCAGCCGCTTGAAGTTCGATTATTTGATCTTCCAGAGAAGGAAAGTCAGCTGCCTCTGTCCATATAGTAATATCGTCCGCATAAATGGTGAAGCGGGCCGCGGTTTCCATGCCGAGCCGGCGTGCTACCCGGGACATTGCCAAGTTGAACAACAGGGGTCCCAAGATTGATCCTTGAGGGACTCCTCTATCCAGGTAGTAAGTGAGAGGATCCCATCCCGGGTGAGACCCCTGCAGTCGTATGGGGCGGCTTTGCAAGAAATTGCGAATCCAGGTTTGGGCTCTGCTGCTAGGATAGGCTTTGGCTAGTTCCTCAAGTATCACCGCCTGGCTAACATTATCAAATGCCTTTCGAAGATCGATGGCCATGACGAGGTCTGGATCTCCTCTGTTGTAATGGGGCCGGTTCATGACCCGCCGTAATAGCCACAGGCTGTCGTGCGTCCCTAAGTTGGGTCGAAAACCAGTCTGGGCAGGATGAAAGTAGGGTCTTACGTATTCAAGGTGGTGGATGATGCGGATATTGATGAGCCTTTCGATTAGTTTGCACAATACAGGTGTTAATGAGATGGGGCGCAGATTTTGGAGGTTATCGGCCGTCTTCTTTGGCTTTGGTATGGGGAAAATGAGTGTAAGCTTTAAATGGTCCGGAACGAGACCTTGCTCCCATAAAGAATTAATTTGAGTGAGTAGGTGGGGCAGCGCCTCGGGAGGCAGATTACCGAGGTGCTTCCAGGTCACGTTGTCGTGTCCAGGGGAAGATTGTTGTCGACCCAACCTTATAGCCGTACGGAGTTCCGCCATAGTAAACGGAGAATCTAATTCGGAATCAGGATTGTCAATGGGGATAATGGGCAACGGTGGTGGAGGTAGCGTAGAAGCCGTAGGGAAAAATGTGGTTATAAGCCGTTTCTCCACATCACTTGCTGGTGCCGTCAGTGTGAGGGTCTCGAACAGTGGCTTGCGGCCCTTGCTTTTCCCGCTCAACTGGCGATGCAGTTTCCATAGGCCCGAGAGCCCACGCTCGTGACTGAGGTCGCTAGACATTGTCGCCCAGGAATCCTGATTTAGTTGTCGTTGATAGTCTGAAATCAGGCGATATTGCCGGCGGATTTGTTGTAAATCTCTGTGTCTTTTTCCTCTAACTCGGTAAGTGCGAGTAAGCTCGTGCACTCTCCGCCAAAGGTTTGCCAGATGATTGTCCATGTGCCGAGTGTCGTCACGGCATTGGATGGTCTCTTGCGCTTGCGCAGATGAAGTAGCAATCAAGTTGCAAAATTCGTCCAGCGATGCCGGTGGGTTGGAGGTTAGTATAATGTGTCGAAATTTGTTCCAGTCGGCCCTGGTCACTGCTTTGGCTGATCTCACGGTCTTGCTCCTTAGCTTTATGAGGATGGGTAGGTGGTCGCTGCCCCACGTAGTCGCATATGGAGTCCACGCTTGAACAAGTCCGGCAGTCGCCCAAGTGAGGTCGGGCGAAGTGTCGCGTTGAGCAGCGTGAAGGCCGATGCGAGTGATTGCGTCTGGGTCGTTAATGAGATGAAGACCTGCTGCTTCTGCAGCATACTCCAAGGCTTTACCCCTAGGGTGAGTTCTGTTGTAACCCCATAAGGTGTTGGGGGCATTGAAGTCCCCACCCAGTAAGATAGGGGTGCCTGGAAATCGGGACGTTAAAACTTGTAACCAGGTAAAGGAAGCAGTGGTGGAGGATGAGGTAGTTGGCTTGTAATAGGCGGTGGCCACAATAATGGGTTTTCCCCCAGGTAGGCGCGTATGTACTGCCACTACTTCGTGATCCGCCGATGAGAATTCAGGGTCTTGTATTTGCTGGTTTCCCAGAGATGAACGGACAAGGACGGCGACATATCCAGGTGGTGGCATTATCCGCTGATTCCGAGTGGTTGGTGCGATGGATGGGTTCACATGAGTAATGTATCTCGGAATTTGAGGAGTGCTGCGGGTTTCTTGCAGTAGTATGTAAAGTGGTTGGATCTGGATAATCCTCTGCTTTAGAATAACTTGCTGGTGGGAGTAGCTGCGGCAGTTCCATTGCAATACTGTCGGTGACCGGTTCATTGTGACTGGTTGTTGGGCCGAATGGACACTTTGCGCGGTGGTTCCTTAGAGTTTTCTCTCGAAGGGAGCTTTTGCAGAATGGACTGAACGAGACTACGGATCTCATTCATCTGGCTGTCGAAGTTTTCTTGGTCCTTTTTGCGCTCCGCTTGACGCGCAAGCCGTTCGCGGTGAATGTCTGTGCGGACGGTTTGGAGCGCTAACTGGAGAGGGGATTCGCTAGTTGGTCGAGATGTAGGGGTACGTTTTGTGCTCTGGGATCGGCTGGGTCGGGTTTGGGAGTTAGGCAGTCTTTTGGACGTTGCTGTTGGCACTGTTTTGCTTTCTAGCGGTCGTTTAAGCTCTTGGTTTTCATTTCGGAGTTGTTGGTTCTTTTTCCGAAGCTGCTGTACATCCGCCCGGAGGGCAGCAAGTTGGGACAGAATGGCTGCCACAGTCGGTTCTTTTTCAGAGTTGGCATTTGTTGGGTGACTTATGATTGATGTCGACTGATCCGTGTGAGTGCCACGGGCCCTATCTGCCCAAGTCACTCCTTTGGTGGCATCCTTTCGCGGGCTAGCCGGGGGCGTTGGGATCCTGCTGGGACAGGTGGGATTCAGCGCAATGTGTCCGTATTCTTTGCAGGCCACGCAGTATATCTGAGGGCCGCATTCTTCACTCTCGCTGTGTGGTTTGCCGCAAGCTTTGCACACAGCTTGCGCCGGACAGGAGCGGGCCATATGACCAACGTTATGGCAATTGTAGCAAACAAGTCGTTTTGGCTGGTAAGGCGAAACTTTGATTATAGCCATGTAGTATTTAACAGCCTTGGGAAGGGTAGGTGTGTCAAACGTGACCACTGCACGGTTAGTGCGTCCCAAGCGATGACATGCCAGTATTTTAGCCTGCTCACATCTTAACCAGCGAAGGGTCTCCTCGTTAGATTCATTGGGTTCAATTGTGATGACTCCCCTCGTCGTGTTTGGCTTGTACGGAGAAAGCTTGATCTCTACTGGTATGCTTTGCTGGGCCCCTTGGCGGACAAAGAAAACTGATCCAACTTGAAGGAGCCGAGAGGCGTGCGTTTCGTCGTAGACGTTAATGTAAATGCAGTTGCCAGTCGTGTCGTATTTGTGTGAGGCTAGTTCAGCTAAATACGACTGTGGGGCACTTGCACCAATTATGTGCGCAAACGTGTGCTTAGGAATGTCATTCACGTTGTACTTATTGAGTGGCCTGAGCACGAGTTGGTATCGAGAGCGACTTACTCTGTCAGAACGGGTCACTTGTTCTTGATCACGCACTGCAGGGCGGTTCCACTGGAAGTTCATTGAGGCAAGTTGAGGGTTCATTTGGGGGGTCTGTACCTCCGGATGAGACGCCGAGGGTTGCGTGGCAGTGTCTTCTTCCATGGGGGATACTGTTTCGTCTTGTGGCGATTGAAGCGCCGATGGATCTGTAGGCGACGTGTTGCGCAGAGGCGTAGATGACCGACTTGAAGGAGCGGCGGTGCCGCACACGGTAGGCATTGCTGACGGTCGCTCTTCACAACGAGGCGGTGTTGGCCTAGTAGCGCATTCCCTGGGCGGTGCCGATGGCTGCAGCTGCACGTGCAGCAGCGGCGGCCGAAGCAGCGGTGGGGTCGGCGTCGCCGTTGCGCTGCTTAGGCTTAGCACCCGGCTGGGCTACTACTGCCCGCTTCGTCGAGGCAGATGGGGCCCTATGACTGTCCGTTGACCAGGCGAGAGCGGAACACTTTACGAGTCCGATGACACCAAAAACAAGGGGTTACGCAGTAATTAACTCACTTGCCGAAGCAATTATTACGCAGCCGATCTGGAGCCATGCGGTCTGGTTGGAACAGCACGTGCAATCCTGGCGTCCATAAATGCCACGTAAGTAACCTATACGGGTGTTTCAAGGAGGGTTTTTTTAAAGGAGCCCTGGAGGTCAAATACAAGTTTGGCTCATTCATCACACTGCATTTTCCAAAGAACAACAATGCTAATTTAAAGCAGCGCCTGATAGCTAAGCTAGATATTATGAGAAACTGATGAAACAGTGGGGACTCACCACTGTGTTTCTCAACGGGCCTTATTACGTCATGCTTGTTCTTCCCATTGGCCGCCGCGGACCAAAGCCACCACCAAAATACATTACGGCGGGAGTGCGTCGTATTTGTAGTTTTGTTTAATCGTCTCGCTTGAAAACTAGCGTGCACTAAACACACTGGTAACTCAGTTCCCAGCACTTTCCCTGTTACGTTACTGCTGACGTCGAGTAGCGCGAAGTTTGAAACATTCTGAGTATGTGTTTCTTGTGTTCGACTGAAAAAAATTTTTCGCACAAGGATTGAATGCAATAAGTTGCTGAAGGTTACTTGTATCAAATAAACTGGGTTGAATTGTATGCTCACGGTCCCACTAGGCGCCTTTATATGGGTCAAAGATAGGGGAAAAGCAAAAAAAGAACAAAATACCGTATCTGCACGATTCGAACGCGCCAGCTATTGTAACGCGCAGATAAGTAATTGGATGCCGATTCTACAGTGCAGATGTGAACACCAAGACGTCAACTACAAGGAAGAAGACATTTTATTTGAAGGACGCAACTGTGGCGGCAAAAAATTCTTGTGTATTACAACCGGAGCGGGGAACATTGAAGATTCTTGCACTTTCACGTGCCTTGATCTTTATAATTTCAGACGCTAAGCGCAACTGGTTCATTGGCTGCTAATTTATAAAAAAAAAACAAAAAAAAACCTTCTTAATAAAGGGCTGGTGTAGCCTTGCATACAAATATGGCTCTGATTTAGTTACGTCAATCCCTCACTGAATTCTCGGGGCGACCATTGTGCATAATGCTGCTCGGTTACCCTCGCTGTTGGTAATTAACATTGCCTTTCTCTCGATGCACTTCTCTTAGTGATACCTGTTCAGTGCCGTATCGAATGAAACGAGGTGCAAATCCAAGTAGCAGAAATATTTGCAACATCAAGCTAAGGTGTGCATATTAAGGAATGGGTGCACCACAATGTACTCCCGTAATGTTGACGGATTGCTTTGTATTGCATTGAGTGAGATTTTAGGACGAGGTTGTGTCCATGGCAATACTGCTGGCCGATTTTAAGCTGATTTTGGTTTTGAGGCCGATTGTAATGCGGACGCAAATTTGAAGGCTACTTTTAGATATACTTTGTGTCTATGGCAATGCTGCTGGCCGCTTTTAAGCGGATTTTGGTTTTGAGGCCGACTGTAATGCTCACACAAATTTGAAGGCTACTTTTAGATATAAACGTGCACGTTACATTCGTGCAAATACGGTAGCTGCTGTTATTTCAGGTAAAAACACCGCAGGATGCCATGCATAGCCTGATGTGGAACACAGCCGGAGGCTGTGGTTGGAGGCCACAGTTAAACAAAACGCGAGCGAATTATAATGCTCAATTTGACCCAAATAATAAAATAGGAAACAAGCATCCCTGGGTGACCAATATACGCGGCAGTGCTCGCTAGAAAAAGTGAATACGTCCATTAAATGATACACAGTGTGAAAGTGGCGCTGACGTCGTTTCTAAGGTAATGTCCCTCCGGGGACCTTTAAGGTAATAAAATGAAATGAAATGAAATGAAGGTGAGTAGCTGAGTAGGCACAATCATTGAAAGTTTACGCTGTCAGCCCCAACCATCGGATTTGCCGCATGTGCGAAAATCGGAATTTGGTTAATATGTCCACTGTCATGCCAGCCATGTACTTTGCTGTCAGCGCGGAGCATCAGAACACGCGAACGTTTACACTATACTACTGGAGGAATGATATAAGTATTTTGCGTGGCGTGATGAATTCCCCTGTGTGCTTCTTTTATCAATGCATTGATGATGCTTAACTCACTGCCGTATGCTCCAATTCACAGATAGATGTTTAACAAAGTCTCACATCTGGATGGCGTCCGACTATAAAGTGATCACATGTTGCTACTGGCCGAAATGAGGTGCCATGGGCCGCAAAATCTTCCGAATAATTACTGGGCAGTGAAGTTGAAAGAAGTCGACGTGGGTACGTTCGCGGATTAAATTTGTTTGTTTATTACCACTTCAGTCACACTAAGGAAGGCATCCGTAAAAGCAAAAACACGGATAAGGAAAGCAATTATTGCGTGCTCACATAAATGCAACAAACAAGGCAGGAAATATTTTTCAAGTTGGGCAGACATAAAGATAACATTTTTTTTCGAAAATAGTAGTGATGCCTGAAATCCCAAACATGGAAATTCCAGATAGGGACATGATGAGATTTATTGAAACAGAAAACAAAGCTGAACAGAGCAGCACGAAAACACACTTCATAATGAGACATACCACACCAGAAGGCGCGGAACCAAAAGGCAGTACGCGTGTAGTAGTCCTGTAGTGCTGTAGGAACTTTAATGCTGACGTTGGTTTAGTTTTAATTTTAACTATATTCGCAAAAGGACATAGGTATTGAACCGTATTTGTAAGCGATCCATGCATAGTAATCTGTAAAAACTGGCGATTAGCCTTTCCCGAAACATCGTTTACACTGACGAAAAAGGCGCTGCCTTGAATGCGAAGAAACCTAGAAACAAGCTGCAGAAGGGTTTTCTGAAGGGGCAGTTGGTTTATGACACTTCGAACGAAAACAGCACGAAGACGGGACAAAAGAAAGGATCCACACTACCCAAGAGCTGTCAAACAACTGAACGAATTTATTGTTGCAGCAAAATATACGTAACACAGCGAAGGAAGAACTTATATAATATTCCAGAAAAATGGCAGTGACAAGCGCGACAACATGTCAACTGCCGCACGTCTCGACACAGTCAAGTACACAGTTTCTTTCTCAGTAAGTGATATCGAGGGTTCTGTAACGCAGGCGTGTACTTCTTAGTTGAGAAAGCTGCATTAAGCGCACACTCTCTCCCGTAAAGGTCACTCTTTCCGGTACAGTGGAGGGCAGCCGCACAAAAATTAATGCGGTGACAACGTGACAACGGGATCTCGACAACGGAATCTTTTAGAGCTCTGCAGCAGCTAAGGCTGAAAAATTTGGCATTCGTGTGTTCCTGGCGCGAGACATACGCTCAAGAAGATTGTTGGCAAGGCGGGCGTACGGTTTGTATTTTATGCTTTCAAAAGACAGAGATGTTTGTGTAATCGTGTAAAACTGAAAATCTGAAGGCACGCGTGAGTCAAGAAGGCCACGTCACGATACGTCGACTACGTGGACAACTACGCCTTTTAGACTCCGTTGTCGTCCGGGTAGGCTGATGTGTCGCCGACGCAATGATAAAAGAACACGCATGCAGCACCAGGTTGTGGACGAATAGCACTTTGTCAAAGCATGGTTCGTCTCCTGGGGCTGCGCTCCTCTCTCCGATGACTCTGCGGTCCTCACATTACATCCTGACCGAAGACGCGTGGAAGTTGGGACGCTTTCTAATTACAAAAAATGGGAATGCGTGCGTCAAGAAGACCTCGACATGCTACGACGACTGGTGAATCGTTGATGATACCGTACCTCTTGAGAAGAAGGAGATAGTCCACTTGTCGCGCTTGTTGGCGCTGTTTCGACACGCGGTGGATGACATGTTGTTACGCTCTGCAATTGTCATTTTTCAGATTATACGTTACGGCCTATTTTTTATTCCTTTGTTACATATATATTCATGCCACAATAAACCCCGACCAGCTGTTCGTCAGCGCTTGTGAAGTGAGAATACCTTGTTTTGTCCCGCCTTTGCGCCGCCTTTTTTAGGGCACATAGAGGTCGACGCTAGGAATTGTTTGGTCCGTAAAGGAACTTGTGAATGTTAGCTAAACACTGCTAGATGTATCGTCATGCAGTGCATTTGAGCTATGCGCAAAAAAAGGACGTTTAAGCAATTGGAACACTTGCGGATTTTTCAACTGCTCAACGTGCAAAGGTATTTCACGAGCATGCATTTGACTTTCTTGTCAACCTCCAAGTGTAAACGTTCTTTTAAACTACTGATATAGTCGCCTGGAGACTGAATTATGACGTTTGGAATAGAGTACGGCTTCGGGAAGCGGACGCTTTTTTGGTCATGGTGGACGTGTTATTCGCGGTAACATTTCCTGACAAACTTTTTAGACGTGATACCGTATGTTACGATGTAGACAGTTTCGATCGATTTTGTTACCGCTAAAAATGCTAGCAATATATGCGCGTGAGATGATGTGAACCATTGCACGAGTTTGGTGTTGGTGGTGTGAATTGTGATTGGGTTTGACCGGGCGTTATATGTAGTCCCAGAGACAGAAGGGCAAGGCGACATTTCAGGCAATTCTCGCAATGATGCCGTTTCGCCACTTGGTGCGTTTGCTGTGGCTCGCACTTTGCTTTAGTTTAACAATAATTCACGTGCCACAGTTATGAACTTCATGGTGCAACACGTTTAACTAAGACAACTGTGTATTGACGAATTTTATAGCAGAGGGACAAAAAATATTGGCAAAAAAACGCCCCTGTAATTTAAATACCATAAAGTTGGTAGGGAAAATAGATTGATAATACTTAGTTTTCAACTTCTGAAGCGTTCAAGAAGGATACGAGCTCGCTAAGCTCTTAACTGCTTTCGATGAACTGTGAAACTACGAGAGTTGCCTGGAGACTGGCTGGATGTCAAAATAAAATATACATGAGATGCTACTGTTGCTAGCTTCTGTAATACAGTTCAGGGAGATTCCTAGAAATACCGATGTGTTATGATAAGGCCAATCTAACTACGGCCAGTAAATAGTTATAATAAACAAATTGGATGTCATTGTCTTTTAAAATTGCCACCTTCGAAACTTGCTTACGTTTACAAAACCTCTTCCTGACATGCGAGAATGCACGACATGTAATAAGATTCGAACGAAAAGCACATTCTGCACTATTAAAAACACAGGTCATGATAAGACACCCAGAGGCACTCCAAGGTAAATCATCCGCGTACAAAAGTGTGAAGGTCTTTAACGATGCATGAATGAGCCAGCTTGGGTTGGCAAATCGAGTGGGTAACTGAGGGTGACCAGCACCCGGTGATGTTGCTCAGAGTGGCGGCCGGGACGTCTTTCATGGCTGATCCTTGTATCGGCCGTGTGCTTCGTCTATGGCGTTGAGCAGTCTCGCCGCAATGCTGCCCTCAGCCCAAGAGGCGCTGCGTCGCCGCCTTCGGCCCTGCGTAACGGTGGCCGCCGCTGCCGGTACGTTCCCTTGCACCGCTACGGGCGTCAACCCCGTGGCCAGGATGGACGTGAAGGGCGCCATGAAGGTGGCCAGGCCCAGCATGGAGGCCAAGCCGAGGCCCAGCATGAACAGCAGGATGTCCTCGGCGTCGAAGTAGGACCGGCCCGACGGACGCAGGCTTGTTCCCAGCCGCTTCTTCAGCGCCGACGGAGAGAAGGAAGACAGCGAGCGCTGCTCCTCGAATTCTGAACTGGCAGCTTGGCAGGAGGGGGCCAAAGCCAACAGGATCACTGCCGTGATTGTGAGGGCAAGGATGAAATGTGAGCACAAGGCTGACGAGTGTCTCGGTTTTGTGTTTTGAGTCGACGCCTTCGAGGTCATTCCGCACCTTTGAGTGGTCGGCAGTGCCTGCGTGGAATAAGCACAGTAATTAATGAAACCAAAGTGATAAGTAACATGAAACTTTTGCGACACGTGAAAATTGAAAATTCTCGTCTAATGACTGGCCTCAGTGCGTGACTGAATAAAGCTGTAAGTGTAAATAGAACATGAAATTCTTTTTTAAATTAAACACCACTTCATTTCTGTTCAAAAAGCATGCATGAAATAAAAATGGGGGTCGCGCTTTGGTAAAGGTCTCAGCAATATTTTACAGTAGAGCCTGCCGCGGTGGCTCAGTGGCTAAGGCGTTGCGCTGCTGAGCACGAGGTCGCGGGTTAGATTCCCGGCCGCGGCGGCCGCTTTTCTGATGGAGGCGAAAAGCAAAAACGCCCGTGTGTACGAGATTTCGGCGCACGTCAAAGATCCCCAGGTGATCAAAATTAATCCGTAGCCCTCCACTACGGCGCGCCTCATCGCCTGCGTTGCGTCGGCGCGTTACACCCTACAATCAATCAATTATTTTACAGTAGAGCGACAGAAAGAGAGAGAGAGAGAGAGAGAGAGAGAGAGAGAGAGAGAGAGAGAGAGAGAGAGAGAGAGAGAGAGAGAGAGAGAGAGAGAGAGAGAGAGAGAGAGAGAGAGAGGAGAGAGGAAGAGAGATATAGAGACTTCTGTTGAGCCCCTTGCGGGAGGCCAAGCAGCCAAGGGGTTGGAGTCTCAGCGGTGAGCCTCGATGATCAGTCGGTGCCTGCGTTGCCAAGCTCCCTCACTCCAGCGACCCGTGTGAGAACAGCCAATCACCCCTGGCCCCGCACACCGTGAAGTCCGCGACGTGCGAGACCGACAAGTAATATTACTAGCCAAGACATGTCATTCTGGATAGAAACACTGGACGATCAAGTATTAATTCAGGGTGTCGGACTCAAACTGAACCGAAAATTGAAACCGAACTGATACTTTTGCCCGAACTGAACCCGCACCCCAACCGTTAGTTTCTTATCACGAGGAACACGAAGCGGAACTGAACCAAAAAAATATAAAGGAGTTACCGGTTCACGACAAAACGGTTCGACCACTCGTTGATATAGCGCGATCAATGTGATTTGGGGATTTTTCTTGTTTACGTACCATCAACTTCGTGATCATCGATGGACTTCAACCCTTTAGATGAATCACAACACTATCAACGGTCCCCCATTTCGTGGTCGCAACTCGAGGAAAGAAATGCGCACCAATATTGAAATCGTATGTCACTGCTGGTCGCCCACTGAATATTTTACTCCCGGCTCCGTGCAGGCGATATGAAACACATGCTTTGCGCTTCCAGGTACAGTTCTCACAAAAGTAACGATAAAAAATAAAAGAATAGTTTTTTTGACAAATATCTTGCGAAATATTTTACTTTTATACATAGCACAAGAAACGAAATTTTACGATATAATTTTTCTGGATCATTTATACATTGTTGGCAGGGAAATGGTGCCTTGTGTATTATCCCGCTTAATGGATGGAGGAATAAAACTTTAATTTCGTCAAGCAGGGGCAGTGTACGGTGTCTTATTGGTCAAGAGGGGTTGCGACAAGACCACACCGTCCAACAACCTCCAACACTCTTGTCACGGTATAAACTTGTATCGAAGTGTCGGTGCTAAATACCGTGCCCTCTCACAGCTCTGAATTAGGTAATTGCGGACAGCTAAAAGGGCTTTCCACGGGGCAGCCAAACAAAATGCGGGTTAAATCTGCTTGTTCGGCTTTACATAAGGAGCATCCGGGTCGGAAAGCTCCTGGATATATCAATGATAGCTTGTAGGTGTTAGCGAATGCATTAGCTTGGAGCTTCCTCCAGGTGATTTGCTGAATTTCGCTGAGGGACCTGTCGGGTGGTCAATATTTTAACAGCTCAAGACAATAGTGTACAGCGATCTCATGGTACGTTTACATGCATTCCCTGGCCGATTTAAAGGAGAAATCACCCACTGCCTTTTTGACCAAGAGCGCGTGTAATGAGCAAAAATGTTGATGGGCAGGCAGGCCACCAGATTGTTGCACTGTGCAACAGTGACCCCCGCCGTAAAAGTGCATAATTGCTGCACTATATAATTCCTGGGGATGCAGAGGAATACTCGGTGCTTTGATACTCTTATATAAAACTGCTTACATTACTCTTGGTTAAGTGCCGCCCCACAAATTCACTTCTGTAAAGCGGTTAAGCCGACTGTATACATAAGAGATCTGCTGGAAAAATGTTTACGCATGAGTACACAACTGTCAAAATGTTTAAACAATTTTTATAGATAGTGATATAAAAAGGCAAGTCGATTTTTTTTTTTTTTGGCTGGACGTGAAAGGCAGCTCCATACCGAAGCCGTCTAAGATGGTCGGTGCTATTCCTCAGCTGCGTCTGCCAACACGCTCTGCATGGTACGTCAAAGCAACCATGAAAGCAAAACAAACCGTGGCATTGTTTTATTCAAAAGAAATAGCCCTTGGTAAGTCGCTGTACGCTATTCCGGCCCCGCAAGATGTTGTTTGAACCAAAAAAGATGGCAAGTATTGAAAAACCTTCAAGTTTGGCTCTACCCAACGTCGGCGCTGACGTAAAGTGGAAAAACCGATTTATCAGTGCGTTAATGACATCTTAGAAATAAGAGATACCGTGAAACAAAACTCGAGGGACCACTAAATCTCACAAACCTTATTTATAGCGGTGGCTTTGGTAGGGCGGCTTCCAATCGGGCAAATGTGCCCCTGTGATGTCAGAAGGGCGGGGCAAAAAATTGCCTGGTGAATGGTAACTTCATTCATTTACCAGGTTATCTAGCCTAATTTTTTCAAGCTGCCATTATAATTGACATCATTGCCATTAGCTCAAAGCAACCTTTTGAATAAGCCAAACTTGTATTTTTCGCTTAAACTACCTTTGAACCACAAAGTAAAATTTTGTTCGCACTTAGTCTTAATTATTCTTTCGAAACCGGTTCCCGAACCGGTTCAGGCTCACGAACCGGTTTGCGCACGGGTTTGGTGTGCAATTTAGTGGAAGCGGAACTGAACCGGCACGAAATTATTTCACCCGAACCCCAACCATAACCAAACCTGTATTTTTTAACAGCAAAGCTGTTTAGCAAATCGTAATTTTTCGTGTCCGCAGTTAAAAAAAACAAAGAAACTGCCTAGCGCACGCACGTGGGCATGCGCACGGGGGCGCGAGCCTTGTGGCGACCGCCCGGCAATTAACAAAACCAAGAGGATGCCTAGCGCTCGTGTGTGTGTGCTTCAAGGCGACTTCCCAGCTTCCCCGGCGCACGTTTGTCGAGCCAGCATACCAACTGAGGGAGACTGGGCATGATTGGCAAAAAAAAAGCTTGAGCGTTCGCCGTAATTGTGCAACACTTGCTCGGAACTAGAAAGACACGTCATAGTGTACGCCCCTCCAAGGTGACGTGCAGTAACGATCACTTCCAAAAAAACGACAGAAGCTCACACTTATAGCAACAGTGATGGAGTAAAGGTCGTTGTGGCAACGAAGAAGAATCAAATCGGCTGCAAACGTGGGCTTAAACCTTCTTGATGGTCGTGAAGGTTGCGTACAGCTTCGCTACCTTCAAGTCTCACGCGTTAGTGTGGGCTTTCTTCATTCTTTTCGGTTCTTCACACTGCAATAACTATACCAATAAAATAATGCAGTGTACACGCATAGGACAAGCCGTAAGAAGGGACACAGAATTATAAATCGGTGTCCAAGCTTCAATAATCGGGGTGAGCATCATGCTTCCCGAAAAAAATTAGGTACAATGAGAAATGCATACCGAAACGATTGCTTACAATCGACAGCTCCTAAAGCTGGCACATTATGCATTTGGGCTGCTTGTCTCGTCAGACGCTTTCATTTTGCTTAGTTGAAGGAGGTTAGGTATAAGGGTGTCATTGGAAACCGTAAGTTACCTATAACTCCTCAGAACCTGTATCGAAATCATGCAGTCCACACGCAAACGGTTTTCTCAGGTAACCGCACCGGAATGCAATAGAATTGATCTCTGCTTTAACGGGTCGCCTGTACACGAGGACTCATCAAAGAGGAATGACGCGCCCTATGCAGTGACGCAGGAGTGCACGCGCCATATAGCTTTACTGTTCTCTCTCTTGACTCGGCCACCTCCACAGCCTCGCTTCCCCATGCTACATTGAGAGTAAGATCAGCTAATGGCCCTCCCGCAACCGGTATTTCTAACCGCTACCTCCCTCTCCTAACATAAACTGAGATATTTCAGGTAATAATTACTTCGCGAATTCCCTGGCCCGTATACCCCCGCCCATTCATTCCTAAACAAAAGACAATCGGTGCTCTGTGGTCTCCTCCAAACAAACACGTGTATACCCAAACCCTGTGGCATACGGTCACTGCTACACCGGTCAGTATTGAGGCCTGTGGGCGCTATGTACGGACCTGGAGGGCATGTCACATGTACCATAGGCTCGCCTTCAGGAGACATAACAAGGTCGTAAAATTGCAAGCGACTAGAAGTGTGAGACCGTGCTGCTCAGCCCCGACCCAGACGAGCAACACTTGGACGTCCATCCAGTTGGGTGAAAACGCCGCCAGGGCACAAAGGCTCCTGGCCGCCAATTAAGTGGAAGGCTAGTCCTCCTTATAAATAACTGGACAAAAATGAAGTTGCTCTTTCTCTCACTCTATCTTGTCAATTCCAGCCATACCAAACCCTGTCTCCCAATAGAACGCTGCATTAGTTGTGTTCTTTGTTATCACCCTTCACACTGGTTGATCTTGATAACCTAATATGGTACTGTAAAATATTCACCCGCTCTAACACATTCGGCATGATAACTGCGCTAACAGTCCTTAGCGCAGTTATTACGCTGAATCTGCACCAACCTGCCCAATTATCCGAATTACTATAGAAACTTCAATCTTCCTCCCAGCGGACCCTCATCATACATAGAACGTAGACAAGGGGCACCCACAGACTAACATTGCACGCTACAGCATTCGAGGTTGTGTAGTACGAGAAGTATAAAGCCGAGAGTTAGCTGCCTTAACGTTACCGCGAACTCACAAGATTTATTCCTTTCGCCGCAGGCGCACCCAAGGCTTATCCCCGACACTTTTATTCCTTCGCACCGCTTCTCCTACTTCTCCTAGAGCCATCCTGCTCCAAAAAAAGTTTTCTCACTCACTCACTCACTCACTCACTCACTCACTCACTCACTCACTCACTCACTCACTCACTCACTCACTCACTCACTCACTCACTCACTCACTCACTCACTCACTCACTCACTCACTCACTCACTCACTCACTCACTCACTCACTCACTCACTCTATAATTACGCATCTGGCATATATGAAGGATAATGTATCTGCCAAATCACTTTTGCTATGGTGGTAATAAAGGGTAACAGGAAATAAATTATTACGGCCTCCCCACCGTCTTGGTATCAATGCGCAGTGGTGCTGTTGATTTGACTTTCTACAAATGTGGAGTGCTACCGGACATGTTTTCGCACGTCCCTGTAAATGTTTAGTAATTCGATCGGCACACTTGCATTTGGGGTCGCTTTTTCGTCACTGCTGAGCAAGGCAAAGATAACTATAGGCCTACTCACAGCTTCCATGAATAAAAGGCGACTACAGCTGAATAACCAGTAATGTTTTCAGCCCATCGAGACTGATTCCCGCGTATGGAGCACCTATGTCGGATGAGAATTATGCTCCAACAGGTACAGCTATTTGGGCTGTGGGCCGAAAATGGGCCATACCGTCATTCAAGCGATTACCCAGACACACCTACCTGCACACGCGCACACGCACATGGACGCACACATACACACGCACAGGCACACACGCACATGTACACGCACATACACCCGCGCACACACCCACGCGCGCGCTCACACACACATGCGCGCGCACGGACGTATCATGTAACCAGTTTCGTTATTTGCTTGCTCATGAGTTACTTCTTGTCCAAGCGTCCCAGATTGTTCCCTTGTCCTTTAGCGACAAAGGCGGGGCCACTCCGCCCCAGAAAAGTGTACATACAAGGAGCGATGCCCGGCTGCCTTCCTTTTGAGCGGAGATGGGTCTTGCGTGGCCGTATGTACAGCTGGCCAGCTACGACGTGTTTCCCTCATCCCGGTGACCGGAAAACGTATTGCCCGTGACTAGTACAAACAGGCTGGGGCTTACCACCGAACGTTTACTGTTTCTAGACTTCGAAAAGAAGCAAACGAAGTCTGCCATGCTGGGCGCTGCCATGTAGCTAGGACAAACGCCTTGGCGAGTATGAATTTTGCCATTGACATTTTAAAAAAATATCGAGGTCATGGCGAAGATAGCTGCAAAGTGGTTCTCTCTCTCTCTCTCTCTCTCTCTCTCTCTCTCTCTCTCTCTCTCTCTCTCTCTCTCTCTCTCTTTCTCTCTCTCGACACCATTCTCTACGGTGACAAAGGAGACAACTTTATTAAAAAAAAAAGCGAAAGCTTTCTCAGTGGGACCAATGGCGTCTTGTCAAATAATGGCCGCGTATCTGCTCCTTTCGTTGCAAATGCCGATGAAAGACTATAGTCGACTGGCGCCCCTGCCAATTAAATGCCTCCCTTCTCTTTCCCGCTCACCTCTCATGCTGTTCTTCTCTGGCCTCAATCCTCCCAAGATAACACGCTAGGAGATGGGTCAAGTCAATCTAAATTTACCGCGTTCCACTGCTCGAAATCGGGTGCCTCGATGCCAGCGCTGCCGTACGGCGGAGACGTGCGTGAATCGAGGCACCATACTACAAGAGTTCTCAGCGGAATGTGGAACCGATTTAGTGGAACCTTTCGTTGCTGTTGCCGTTTGATTTCTGAAACGCCGCCAGGAGCTATAGTAGCGTGGCAAACAGCAGGCGACGGTTTTCTGCAGTTGATATAGTCTTTGATTTGAAAAATCAAGCGTCCATGAATTTTTAAGTAACACTGCAAATATCACTTATATATTGATTTTCTGCCTGATATTTGCGTAATGTCTTGTTATTGTTCAACAATGTTGACAAGTATGAAAATCGACACCGGACTTAGGTGTTTAGATTTGACTGTGGGTATATAAGACTCTTGCACAGCTTCTCTTCAACTTTGACGAGCTGGCTGAATCGAGTCACAGATAGACAGACAGACATACAGACAGAAAAAATTTTCTGCGTTTAAGTAACCCAAGAAAGACTGTCGTCTTTAAAAACTAATGCATTTCTCGATGGACCCGTTGGTCCACCGGAAATCTCGGATATGAGCTCTGGACACGCGGCGCGTGCGGGAAACTGGTCTCCATTGTGCCAAAACGGTTACTTGAAAATCGCGAAAAAGGAGCGGTTATGGAGAAGACAATGAACGCACGCATTGATCATGAAGTAGGAGTACGATTGTATACCTTTATCCCATAGACGACGTATCGGTATACATTTAGATCGTTCGATGCGTTTACTTAGCGCACGAAAAATCGTCGCATTGGTTCGTTATTCGATTGCGATTTCGGTATTTGCAGGTTTGACAGCCGATTGGAGAGCCCTTTCAGCGATGGTCGGATGCACTTATAGCGAAGGTTTTGACGCACTTCTGACACAGTCTTGATGTCAGAAAGCCTACGCGCTTCTCTCAACTCGGAAGGGATGGTAAATTTATTTTAGCGAGGTACAGGTCAGAAGTACAGGTACAGGTATAGGTACAGGTATAGGTACATGTATAGGTATAGGTACAGGTATAGGTATAGGTACAGGTATAGGTACAGGTATAGGTACAGGTATAGGTACAGGTACAGTATAGGTACAGGTCGGAAGTGATCATTCTTTCGCTGCTTGTTTGTATTTTCGTACTTTACGTTGCTGAATTCGCACACGGGATGCTTCTAAAAAGCCTACAACCAAAAAAGAAAGTAGGTGCCTCTTGAGAGGCATTTCAGAAAAAAAAACAGGCAGCAGGTTTCCAAAATTCCTAATTCTCCTTGTCGTTAATAACCTGATTCCCATGTTTGGACTACAAGTATTTTATCAGGTGACAAACCGGTATGGTTGTTGACATTGGTAAACCTATATTATTGTGGTCGCGGTAATATAAAAAAAAAAACGGTGGGCAACGGCGTAATATGAAAAAAACGTCAACGTTAATGGAATAGAGGCCCAGGTAATGTCTCCATCACCAAGTTGTAGGCATGTGAAGCTTTCGGCCACGGTTTAGCTATTTTATTAACATATAAATTCGATTCGAACAGTATATTTATTTACAGCGAAGCGCTTGCCTCTACCGCCAATGATAGGATCGTGTCCGCACGCCAACAGATACTGCGACCAAAAACTATGTGCTTCACCGCGCTTCATCTTCCTGAAAGGTGGATTTAGAGCGGGCAAATTCAAAGAGCGTCAAGCAGCGGATATTTGCTAACGTCGCTAGACTTCAAAGCACAACGTCAGGACTAGTCTAAGAAAAATGCCGCGAAACAGGCTAAAGGTCACTGTCGTTCGGGGGACTTGACACGTGACAATGGAGGTCCTGCGAATAGACCAAAGGATAGAACAGAAGGTCCTGCGAATAAAACAGGAGGTCATGCGAATAGAGCAAAGGTTGTCCACTGTTCAGCCACTTTAGACGCGGCGTCCACGATTTTACCCTTAAACCGACAGCCTTAAGTGCCCCATTCTACGAAAAACCGTGTCCGGTCAAGACATTGGCGGCCGCTGTAAAGAGATCCGATGAGATTAGAGCGTGTGTCTCCGCAGTAGCAGCTAGGTGCCCTACCACTTTGCCTTCTTCGCTCATTGCCAGCGGTCGAACACCAGTTGTTTCGTTGTTCCTTTCTTCGAAGCTCATACCTGCATGGAGGATTCGGGAGTTTTGAGGAGAAAATGTGCCCGCTTCAAACAAATCATAAAACCATGATGTCCAAACGTAAAAATTGTCGAATAGAGCGGGCCGCCTTACACTTAAACGTGATGGCACGTGGGTAGGACAGGCGCATGCCAGCCGCGCAGTGCCCTGATTCTAGGCAGGTTGTTGTTAAATTTTTTTATTCAAAAGGGGAAGGCCGGAATCCACGTTGGGAGGTTGGGAGCAAGGGGGGGGGGGGAGGATTCATTGACCAAAGAGGTTCGTAGGTCATCAGTTCATGGTTGTCTAAAGGCAGCATGAGTTTTTCACAGGAAGGTTGTTCAGCTCTGAATGGACTATTAACTGTTGTACGCCATCACTTTCTAACTAGCACTAGACCGCTCTTAGTGGTGAACTGTAATCATCAAATTTGTGTTCATCTAATGTGATGGGATGGATATAGGTTGACGGTTCTCGGTGTGGGGAAATGAAGGTCTTGTATCGAGAGAATTTGGGGCACATCCACACCAGGTTGTGTAAATCAGCATTGACGGCTTTCTGAGAGTCTGTGGCATGTTCCAGTCTGCTTGCTGGCGGAATTCGCCCCGTAAAACCCTAAGAAGCCATTTTAAGTAATTCGCGCCAAAAGACAAAGAAACGAAAGTGAAGAAAGAGACGAAAACACGTTGCGGCAATGAGACACCTGTTAATAAGTATCACCAGGCTTTCGCTTTCAAACCACCTAGGTACACTTAAGTGCCCCGAGGATATTTTGCTCGAAGTTTTTATCGGCGTGAGTACATGATCGCGACATTGGAGGATAAAGGTAAAAGACTTCGATCTAAAAGTTGCAAAAGACATCTACGCTAAGATCTCAGAATGTGCAAAAACCAAGGTACTGAATGGTCTGCCTGTTATAATATTGGCAGTTGGGAAAACGTATTTGTAAAACCAACAGACGTCCAGAGAAATACGCAGTGCTGTCTTGCGGCAGTTGCAAAGACGCTGCATTGAAGTGTCTTATATCGATTCCTATGGATGACAGCGCACTGATCAATCACGAAAGGGCCTATTAAGCCGAAAAACAGGCGTCAGGCGTCTGTAGCAGTGAAACGACTGCTAAGATGTCCGAGGGGCAAATTAAATAAAAGTAACGTAACTTTGTAGAAAATAAAATAAGGATAATTGAAGTCTGGTTGGGAGTTGAAACAGGGTCTCCTGAATTCAAGTAGGGCATGTACACCCCACGCACAACTACGGCTTCCTGGCAGAGCGGACTGAACGCATACCTAGTGAGTGTGATGCGGCCTTCGACTTGGGAGACTTCGATAATCGCTACATGCAGCTCAGCGCACACGTAGTTTTGCGTTGCTTGGGGCACATGGTTAGGCTGAACTTAAGGTAACCACACGTTGGGGCTGAATATAGGCATGACACCATATCCACTCGGGTGGATTGGCCGCTGACCAGTACAGCTACCGCCAGGAACTCACGGCATCGTCAGAGGCTCACAGGTAATTCACGAATTCCTGTGAGCTCTTCCTTCAACATATCACTCCAGGCAGTACTCTGTGGCATTCATTTAGACAGCGCGCTTTCGAGTTCACAACTTTGAAGTAGTGCTCAGATGTTCTATCGTATTTTTAGCGTTAATGTTGAAAATATGTAGCTTTGCTAAATGATCCTGTATGTTTCTGTGTATGTGGTGTCTTCTTTTCTGAAAGTTATTGCTGCACTGTTATTTTTAGCATGCGCTCAAGTGTTTCATTTACGTGTATAGGGATGGGATAAAAAGGTTGTACTTTTTCTTTTGAGTAGCGCATTTTTCCTGACTTCGGTTTTATCCTGAATTTCCACTCGCCCTATTGAGCACTGCTATTGGTGGGAGTACAGTATTGTCGTAAGAAGCTTTATTCGTTATACGTTATCGAATGTGGTAAGAAATTCAACCAGTGAGAACACACGCCATGTCTATTAAAAGGTTTACCCTTAAGCACACACTTCGACGCTGCGTATAAGACTCCATCTGCTACAATCAACACCCTGGCAGTGGGTGGTGCAACCTCGCAGTGCGTAGTTTTCACAGAGTGCGATCTTTTCCATAGGATTAAAAATCGTTCAGTAATATTAAGAGGAACATTTTGATGGGCTATAAATGAAACCAACCTGATGATTCGTAGAAGGTGGCCTGCGGGTAGTCCAAAGTGGTACTCCTTCGCCTTCGACGCACCCACAACTCATATCTGTCTTGACTGTTGCCTGCAGACACAATGTAATCCAACACCGAAGGCGTCTTGAGTGCTTCAAGCTTTTATACGCCGCGGGAGAGTGCGCGTTACGTGCGAGGCGCGGTGAGGACACGGATCAAGTCCCTGCCGGAGGAACTAGATGTTCCGGATGCTACCGACCACGGTCGCGCGTGGCCGCCTCGCCCGACACGGCCGCATCCATTCGCACAAAGAGTGCTTCGCGCGCTCCCAAGCTGCATACATAGTCTCGGGGCGCGAGAAGAGGCGTCTCCCGAGCGCAGAACGCATCGTCGCGCTCCGAGAATTGTTCACGCAAACCTCCACTCTTGCGTTGCCGAGGCATTCGGACCGCGCATTATGCTGTTGTTACCCGTACGTTCTCCGGCGGGTAGCTCCAGGATAAGGATTTATGGCTATAAATAACGTGCCAATGACCTTCCTCACACGGTGAGTCATTATGTAAGAGGCGCGGTTAAGTACCAAGTGAGCAGAGAATAGACGAGGTTCAGTGAATGCGGGGTGTTAAATATTTATGAGCTGCGAATGTGCCCTTGGCACAGCTCGTTTTTTGTGGCTGTTTGTGAGCTTTCTTCCACTTTTGCATTTTCGCGGCTGTTGCACTCCCGTATATATTATGGCCGATGGAGAAAGCTGGCGCACTATACTTCCATTTTTCTCCAAGGAGGATACGCATTATTCACGCAACCCGGATGGGGCACGTCTTGGGTTACGTAAACTCGCCAGTAAGGAGCGTAGTCGGTCGTGTGCATACGCAACATCTCTGGGTGGTAAAAATTTGAGCACTAAAGTTCAAAATAACCATTACAGGTCAGTGTCACCTCACCAATTCTGGTTACCGGCAAAATATTTGTGAAATTCGGAAAAAGCTCCACAAATCTGTGTTCCCCTAAGCAACTTAGCTGTGAAAAGCTAGAACCATTCAACGAAGTTTAGGTATACGCGAGGAATGGCATTTTGTTGTGTGTGAACTGCAGTGACGCTTTGTGCCGCGGTTCTTAAGTGAATAATGACATCATGACCCTACATCTTACGCGTGAATGGTGCGCAGATCTGACAACTGATTTGCGGGAGGGGTTCAGAAATGCCTCCACTGTTAAAATTCTGCTGCCCTTCCTTGCTTCATTCAGGATACAAACTTCGTCGAAAGGAAAGGCATACGCGAAATGCCGTTCGTTGGCTTCAATATCCACTTGGCGTCACGGCAGCAGTAAAGAACGTCGACTGAAGCATTTTCTACTTATCTAGTGCAGGGCTTCCGATACTGGCCGTTGCAGCTCGCTGCGGCTGTAATTCATAGGGCGCAGATCAAGCTATCTTCGTTGGCAAATAACGGCGAAATTTCCGTCTGCTTCTGTGACGGTTCTTCAATCACCAGTCGTGGATTGGCTCGCCCCCCAGCGCCAGGCGTATGAAACCACTGGGCGACGGCTTCACCGGTCACTTGGCAGCACGGCCGCAGTGAAGAACGTCGACTGAAGCATTTTCTACTTATCTGATGCAAGTTTGTGCAAAATTTTTGCCGTCTTTCCTGTCGATTGCGTTGGTGCTGCCGTTGCTGCCGAAACTGCACTGTTTCTTTGTTGATGCGTTTTTTTAACCATGGCCACGGAGCTCAGAGCCCTATTTGATGAACTTAAGCGTGACCTTGGAGCTGATTTCAAGGAGTTAAGAGAATCGTTCGATCTGGACGTCCGTAAAGAATTGAGAGAAATGAATACTTTCATAACTTTTGCAAAGAAACACTGCGAAGAAGTCAAGGCCGAAAACTAGGTATTCAAGCATCAAACGCGAAATTTTAAGAACAGTGCGCTGAACTTGCACGGCAGGTTGCACTTGCACTGAACTTGCACTTGCATGACCACGAAGCCAGAATTCTTGAAGCCGAGCAGTACTCCCGTAGTGGGAATGTAGAAATAAAATGAATTAGACAACGTTTCAGAAGACTTAACTGATCTACTCATCAGAATGGGTAAAAAAGTGGAAGTATCGCTTGCTGCAGCTGATTTCGAAGCTGTTCATAGAGTACCAACTGCAAAAAAATGACACCCAACAGAACATCGTGGTTCAGTTCGCGCGAAGACAGCAACGTTACAACTTTCTACAGAAAGCCCGTGCCGCTCGTCTGAAATCTTCCGGCGTGGGATTGGACTCAGAGGAAACGGTATTCGTAAATGACCACATTTTCCCCGAACTGAAGCGCCTGCTTGGCCAGGCTACTGCGCGTAAGCGGGAGACGGGCTGGAAGTACGTCTGGGTACAGAATGGCAAGATCTACGCTCGGAAAATGCATGACGGCCCGCGGATAAGGATTCCGGGCGCATATTTTAGTGTCGCATTAAAACCGACGTTGTTATTTTTAACGAGCATCTTATATTATTTAAGAAAGTGTTACAGGTTTAAACAAAACTCCGCATTGAATTGAAAGATGGCTTCACCGCATGGCCTCAATGTCTTGCAAAAAAACGCCGACAAGGCCCCAAAATGACCGATGATGAGTTTAGTCGTCATGGCCGATGGCGACCATATTGTTAATCGGTTAATTTGGTACAAAATCTTATGACGGCTATCCTCGTCAATGGGAGCGAAAGGGTTAATGCGACAACAAAATATGAGCCGTATGAGGCCAGCTGTAATAGCAGGCAACGATTGTACCTATTCTTTACGGTGTTCTCTAATACAGAATTTACACCGAGTGGACGTTTTCTATTTTCCTTTCTTCCGAACACACCAGGACTGACCGGCAGCAATAACTTTGGGCAAACCCAAAATCAAAGAAGAAATCTTGTAAGCGAGATTTTTTTTCTGAACAAGGAAAATGTCTATAAATGTGCTTTCTATATTGTACATTCCAATTTTGTTGCCGGCTTACAATTTATTATATCGCAATGACATGCTATGCCAAACCGCAGCGGCCTACAATTTTATGCCACCCTTTACAGCGCGCAACAAGGCACGTTTGCGGGCGCGCGCAGCTTCGTCCAGCTCATGAGCAGCGGATTCGGTCATCGCTGATTCCTGCAAGCGGAAATGCAACCAGCGCCCCTCTATAGCCCAGCGCTGCCTTTTGAAAACCGTCTCGCCGAGCATGACACGCCAGCAGAGCGGCGATTAAACATATCAGATAGGGCGGCGGGGGCAGTGCGAACACACTCTTCCCATCGGCGCCCATACGCGGCGCAGCGATGCAGTTCGGCCACCACTCCCGTGCTCCGTTTACTTCTGCGCGGACATGTATGTATGTATGTATGTATGTATGTATGTATGTATGTATGTATGTATGTATGTACGTATGTATGCATGCATGCATGCATGTATGTATGTATGTATGTATGTATGTATGTATGTATGTATGTATGTATGTATGTATGTATGTATGTATGTATGTATGTACGTATGTATGTATGTATGTATGTTGCATGCATGCATGCATGCATGTAGGTATGTACGTATGTATGCATGCATGCATGCATGTATGTATGTGGGTATGTATGTATGTATGTATGTATGTATGTATGTATGTATATATGCCTCTATGTATGTATGTATGTATGTATGTATGTATGTATGTATGTATGTATGTATGTATGTATGTATGTATGTATGTATGCGTGCATGCATGCATGCGTGCATGCATGCATATATCTACTTAGGCCAGGTTTTGACCCCAAATCCCAACCATGAGGCAGAGATAATTAGAAGGATCAGAATGGGGTGGGGTGCATATGGCAGACATTCTCAGATAATGAATAGCAGCCTACCATTGTCGCTGAAGAAGAAAGTGTGTGACAGCTGCATCTTACCGGTACTCACCTACGGGGCAGAAACTTGGAGGCTCACTAAGAGGGTTCAACTTAAATTGAGAACGACTCAGCGGGCAATGGAGCGGAAAATGATAGGTGTAACAGTAAGGGACAAGAAGAGAGCGGAGTGGGTCAGGGAGCAAACTGGTGTTAAAGACATATTAGTAGAAATTAAGAAGAAGAAATAGACGTGGGCAGGGCATGTAATGCGAAGGCAAGATAACCGCTGGTCATTAAGGGTAACAGAGTGGATCCCTAGAGAAGGCAAGCGTTGCAGGGGGCGGCAGAAAGTTAGATGGGCAGATGAGATCAAGAAGTTTGCGGGGATAAATTGGTCACAGTTGGCACAGGACCGAGGTAATTGGAGAATAATGGGAGAGGCCTTCGCCCTGCAGTGGGCGTAGATAGGCTGGCGATGATGATGATGATGATGATGCATGTATGTATGTGTATGTATGTATGCATGCATGCATGTATGCATGTAGTATGTATGTATGTATGTATGTATGTATGTATGCATGTATGCATACATGTATGTATGTGTATGTATGGGTGTATGCAGGCATGCATGCATGTATGTACGTATGTATGTATGTATGTACATATGTATGTATGGATGGATGTATATATGTATGTATGCATGTATATATGTATGTATGCATGCAGGCATGTATGTATGTATGTATGTATGTATGTATGTATGTATGTATGTATGTATGTATGTATGTATGTATGTATGTATGTATGTATGTATGTATGTATGTATGTATGTATGCATGCAAATGGAAAATCAGGATGGCAACATACCGCGAGAAGGTCACTGTGTTGCAAAGCACAAAACAAAATTTGTCAAATGCTCCGTCGGCGTTGTGCCCCGCATCCCCCTGAACTGCAAAAGGAGCTATATCGGACGGACAGGCGGGTCAGGCTCAAGGAGCACCGCTACGCGTGTGAACACAGTAGCGGACCTGGTAACTTGGCCGAGCATTGCAAAGTGCGTGGGTGCAAAGTACTAATAGTGCAGACAAAGGTTTTGCTCAGATCACCCAAACAGTAGAAGAGGGAAATTGTGCACTCCTATCGCATGAGTCAGGCGAAGGCGCAAAATGTGTGGGCATGCGTCCTCCTCCCTACGTTCTTGCGAAATTGCCTTTGTAAAAGACACACCCTGGCCCTCCTAGATGCGTGCGCGAAGGATTCTGGAGATAAGGCCGCTGCGCATTCCACTTGAGGAGTTCCCAGTTAAAATTGCAGTAATACGTAGTTTTTTTCCCGCCTCAAGTGCCTCCCCCTCCCCTCATTCCGACCTCCCCCTTTTCTAAATTGCTTTTTCTTCTCTTTTGTGCGCAGCCGTAGGAGGTGTTCCAAAGCATAAGCAGTTGCTAGTTTGCGCTTTCCTATTCGCGGTATTGTGAGCCTCAGCAGCGCAATTGATCTCCCTGAAGCGACACATGTATGTCATATTCATGACGGCGTCGTGGCATCGCCTTCAGCCGCGTGTGCTTTTGGCTGGCCAGTGCGATTGAGGTATGCACCCCCAGTCAGACCCGTTCACTTCTGCGGTGGCTGGCGGCTACCAGGGACGCTGAACACCTGGGTCACAAGCAGCCCTTCTCTGGTGAATATAACTTTCAGTAGGAGTAAAAAGCTCAATTGAAGTCTATGTATGTTCCTACACACTATTTGCCTGTGACGCCATGTGTGGTCCAGCCACCGCATTAAGTACGAAGCAGGATCAATGCCCTGCTCCTTTTCCCTGCCGCATTACTAAGGAGCGGAATGCAGAACAATACCAGGATGCCTATAAGCACTTCTTAATATGCAGTGAATGCGAAAGCACGCGAGATGACTTGCCGAAAGCCTCCTCGCATTACCACCACCTTTTCTTTGGCGTTTTTTGCCGCGTTGACATTGCTCACACTCCATCTGTTGCACAACGCCGTACAATCGCAGGTTTCAATGAATATGGCGTAAATGTTGTACGCCAAGCGAAGGGGGCATTTTAATAACGCGCCCTTTTATTCGTGTTACTGTTGGTCCTATATTAGCATCATACTCAAATTACTAGTGTAGGCCTCACGGCAAGCCGAATACGTCTCTAGGTCGAAAGCGCAGCGCACTCATTGCAGGTTCATCTTTAGTCAGCTGGAGCCATTCCAGCGTCGCGGTGTTAGATGCGACCGCATCTCATTCACCCGCCTTGTCCCTGCATCCGGCGTCGTCGTCGTCGGCGTCCGCCCCTCCCCATTCTCCTCGCCCTGCCAGCTGCGCTCTCCGCCGCTCACCCCCTCTCCGCTCCGATAGCGAACACTCTCTCGCGAGGGGCATTGGATTGGATTCGATTGGATTGGCTTGGATTGGCTTGCCTTGGATTGGATTGGATTTGGATTAAAGTGGATTGTGTTGGATTGTGTTGCGTCATAGCCGCGGCAGACGCACTGGCGCAGGCGCGTCCCCTCACCGTTATGCGCCTTATAAAACGCGGCGCCTGCGCCGCTCCGCTCCATCGTTCCAGCGCCGTTCCTCCGCTGTCCAACGCTGCAACGTGAACCCCTTATGCGTCGCATCTACACAGGGGTTGCCGCGAGGGGAGGTGATGGATTTTTGGGGATGCGTGCTACTCTCATTACGGAGGTTCTGGGTATTATTTCTACGGAGACACAAATTTGCCCCCATTTCTTTCCGCTTCATTAATTTACTTCATTTTACCTTGCTTACAAAACCTTCTGTCTGTAACATTGGTGTATCCACGCAGTTTTTCACTTGTTTTACCTACAAAGTATTTATTGCTTTCGCTTTAGTAACACTACGCTTGACGGATCAATGTTCCGCTCCCTGTTCCACTCGTAATGTCAGTCAAAATGGAGTGACTCTAAACTCTTTCGCACACCAAATAATGAGGTTTCATTAACACAATTTGTCATATTCGTTTCAGCATAAGGGACCCTTATTAAGCGCGAAGATTTAAAGATGTGCGCTGTTTTGCAATTTCCTGGTAGATAACTGCCTGATACGAGGAAAGGCGGTTTGTTTGGTCAGTCGTCAATGTCACCATGCTCGTATATTATTTGTGTAGTAAGCACTGACCCAGTGCTGAGTGAATATTGGCAAACAGCTGTGGGCACTTTGGTTACCCAGAACCAAGCCCAGACACGCCGCCAGGTAAAATAGCGATTTTTTGCAGGGTCGCTCTGCAGGGGTCAGCTTTAATGCTGTTGCTCGTACGCTGAAACAAACGCACTGGATGTCGTTATTCTGCCTTGTAAAGATGATGCATTCCAGAATACACATCCTTTCATTTCTCACGTGGTAAAACCAGAATTCATTATCATCATAGTTAAATTTAGGAGATGAGGATAAGGGGATGTGACCCTATCACGTAAATCGGTCACCCCATGATCAGATGAAGCGATGGCTCGCTGTCGACGGCACGTAGCAAACGATGGGATCCTGCAAGAAATTGTACAATATGTGTACTTTATTTACACTAGGTATTTACAGCTCTCAAAGTTCATGATAGCAGAAAAGGGTCGGGCAAGGCCCGTGTCGAACGGGGCTCGCCGCTCTCCTCCCTTTGCTGAAACATCAAACTCCTCGGTTTTACCACGAAAACCCCGCCAACAGACAGGACGACACAATTTGAGAGTGAGGATGGCTCATTGATTAACCCACCCTAGGCCACTGATTGGTCACAGTGACGTACTTAGGGGAGTGCAAGGTAGTCACGCAACCCACCTCTCTCACTCTCATACAGAAACCCGGAGGTATTCCGCAAAACACAAATATAACACAAATGAAACCAACTAAATAAAAGCAAACCTGACGACCATCGCCTCTCGGGTGGCTAGTCTTAAAGTATTGTTCATAGCACGCGCGCTTATAATTGCGGCCCGTACCGCCAAAATTCTTTTGTTTTGTAGACACGTCCAGTGCACAACAAAGCCTGGTCACCTGCCCATTGACGCATCCCAGCCACCGAGATGCCAAGGTCAGACATGGAGCGAAGGGAAGCATCGCCCAGTAGCTTTGAGCTGTGTAACCATAGTGCCCCCTTCATACTTTTGACCCCCTCAATGACCTCCAGCTCCCGTCCGCTTCCGGCATTCTCATGGCGGTAATCATGGTCGCTAAGATGTCAGTGGTTCCCCTCCGTCAGTTTTCTAAACGAACGAAAGGAAATCCTCCTTGGACGGCTAACGTCAGTTTTAACTATTTTTGCTGCAATCGACGCATTTCTATAAGTCCTCTCCGCGCCCCCTCGTCGGGTGAACACAATAGCGCGGCGAACAAGAAAGGAGCTTCCGCGGTTTCCCCTCACGCCCCTCGCGCCCGAGTCAGCTCGGCCGATGTAACAACAAACCCCTTACAGGTAAACAAGCTAACCCCAGCGATTTTTTTTTGCGATAGAATGCCCGTTGGCACAAAAATAACTTATTTACAAATATACATGGGCACCCGTCTCTCGAAGGAAGTCAAGAAGGGAGCGGTGGTGGGGTCCCCAGAGCCACCGCTGAAGGTCGGGGGGTCTTCCAGGGGGAGGCCTGTGCCTCTCAGGTGTCGCTTTCTGGCTGAGGCCAATGAAGAACACGCCCATATGAGATGGTCCGCATCAGTTTGTGCGGCCGGAGCTGTGCAGAAGGGGCAGGTATCGTCGAACGGGCATGGTAGCGTGGTGGCCACGCCCGGGTCACAGCAGGTGAAAGCGCCACTCCAACGCGAAGTCTTCGCAGCAAAACCTCTTCCCAGCGAGTAAGTCTACTGGGGAGGTCCGTTCCACACGGGGGGATGAGGGCACGTGTGGCGCTACGCAGATCGTCCTTCCGTTGGAAAAAGTTTTCTATCGGACCAGTTGTTAACATTGGCAGCGGCCGAGGAATATACGTCAGGTGACCAGCCATATCCGCTGCAATGTGAGCGGTGAACGTATTCCGCCTAACCCACACCAGCCTGAGAGGGCAGGGGTACGTGTCTAGTAGTGTGTGGATGTCCCTTGAAATAACACCAAGTATCGAACCCCAGCGAATGATATCTAGTTACCGGGTGGTTTTAAGTAAGTGAGGCATGCGAACTTAACAAATATCATCATCATCATCATAATACTATCATCATCATCATCAACAACAACAACAACATCATCGTTTTCGTCGTTGTCTTGTCACCATTACTAGCCTTTCTCAGCTAGCAATAAACGAGAAAAAGTGTTATTCCCAAATTTACTGTTTTCGAGAAAAACCCCGTATGCTTACTTCAATACACAGTAGCAAACTACCGGTCCAGAGACTAAACGCAGTAGAAACAGTGTTTTGGTGCCAGTAATTCTTCTGTAAACGGTGTATCATGTGCCAAGCACGAGGTTTTAAGTGCGAATGCACTTTATAAGCGACCCTGAATTCCGTTGACCGCCGTCCGTCCACATAGCAACAGCTGCGGGTGCGCGCGCTCCTCGTCTTCCTTGGCAACGGGGGGAGATGGCACATACCCACGTGGGAGATTGGCCAGGAATCTCCTCGTCTTCCTTGGCAACGGGGGGAGATGGGCGCGCGCTGCCTGGCCGCTGACATGGCACATACCCACGTGGGGGATTGGCCAGGAATCGGGCGTGAGAAGGGCTAATGCACCCGCTTAAAGGAGTACTGACACGAAATTTCAAAGCTGAGATCCGCTCTAGCAATCAAGTACAACGACAACACAAATAGGTGTCTGTGCATGACACATACCCACGTGGGGGATTGGCCAGGAATCGGGCGTGAGAAGGGCTAATGCACCCGCTTAAAGGAGTACTGACACGAAATTTCAAAGCTGAGATCCGCTCTAGCAATCAAGTACAACGACAACACAAATAGGTGTCTGTGAATAAATGCATCTTTCTTTCTTTGTAGTTGTGTGTGTGTGTGTGATCTCTCTTTCGCGAACATTACCGAACCGCGCAAATTCAACTCCTGCATTCGCACTTTCACATTCTTCCCCTCGGGGAAATGCGGGGAAATTTTTTTTGTAGTTTTTTTCACTTGCATATTTTAAAAGATGTACAAAAGGGCAAACGTATTAAGGAAAGAGGAAAGGCACAGGGACGCAATTTCGTTCGAAATTCAAATGTTTATTTTCGAATTGAAAATCGTGTCGTGCAGTTTTTATTGCCGAAACATTGACGGCGACGCCTATATTACTAACCTGCGATTTTTTGCGCATGAGTTGAGGTTGTGTATATGGTTCACGAATGGCCGATGGAACATATCAGCGAGGACGTTGGTTGCTGTTCCGCAACTGAATATAACTGATATTTTTGCTCCTAGTTATGAGAGTGGCGAATTAATGGTGTTTTAACTGTGCAGTTCGTGGTCCACTTTGCCATGTGCTGCGTGTATTTATAAACGCATATCGGCCAACAAAGACCTGTAATATAAAGAAGACGATTGATTCCGTAGATGAAAGCGCCTTTTCGCTTCTGTGACAGTTGTCAAGATGATACGAGCAATGTAGGCCACGAGCATAAGCAGAGCCGCAGCGGATTGGATTGGATTGGGAAAACTTATTGGGAACTGCGAATAAAGTCCTATTGCTAGGTCTTCATGACTTGGCCGGAGTCTTCCCTGCAGATGTAGCCAGCCCGGCTAGGATGTATTCAGGGAAAACGCATGCGCACAAATAGTGTATTCACGCTCCTGTAGTCATGCAGAACTGAAACGGATGGGAAACGTAGTCAAAGTATGGAGTAGGGCTCTAAGATTATGCCAACTCTGATTCGATTCTGTGGCGAAGCACTGACAAAATGAAATTCGTCTATTGCCATTAGAAACGAGTTAGTGCGAAGTGATTTTTGCGGTCACCGGATGGTAATGAGAAACGTCCCCGGCTTTTGTGTCAAAATCCTGAGAGCGCAGCGGAATGGAGAATAATCTGAGTGAAGTCAAATGTGTTTGATCTCCTGACTTGCGGTTTTGTATAACGTGGGAAGTAATGCTCAGCCGGAATGTTTTAGGCACCCCAGAAATGTACAAAAGTAGATCGAAAGCTGTCGTCTGCATTTAAGCCAATGGAAATTGAGGAACACTCGGTAAGTTATACTCAAACAGCATAGTAAAAATACGGTAATGCGTTCAATGATGTCTTCCATGATGAAAAACTATTGTGAAGCAATACCCGTGATGTGTGGTCTTGGTCTGGTTACAAAGTGCACATCGCCCAGTGGCCGCATTTATTTATGGAGTAAATATGTGCGCTTTGCGTCGGGTGAGAACGAGATACCTGCATTGTCATGATCTGAACGTAGGAATGTCGTAAAATAAGTGTTAGCGTAGAATGCCCATGACAACTTATGAAAACATGAGCCGGGCACAAAAAATGCGCTTGTGGTCACCCGATGTGTGGTAAAATTCGATGTTGCAGATGCCGTCAGATTCTTCCATTCGAGAGCCATCGGTTGATCTGAAACGAAACGCACAAAACAAGTGGCAGTGGACAACACTCCAAACAACATAGTCACATTCTTCAATTGAAGAGCTATCTGTTGATCTAAAGCGAAATACACAAAACAAGTGGCCGGGAGAAACACTCGAAACAACAAGAGCAAAAGCACAGACACTTGAGATTTGCACTAGCCCAAGAAGATTCCCAAAGGAATTCAATGTTAAATATGATTGAGAGGCTCGCTTATCCTGACAAGCACACTTTGTTGATTCGGCCATTCCCAGGAGGAGTTACCTTATTTTTGTTTCAGAAAAAATACATATGTTTACAGTAATGTCTTGAGGTGTCATAAAAAAGATTGCTTTGAAGGGGAAATACTGCGGAGTGCTTACCGCTGCTAAGTTCACTTACGGTGGAGTGGAGGCTTTAGTTACGGCTGTAGGAATAATTTTTTTCACTAAAACAGAGATAATTGTCTTAGAATAAGAAAATGTGGGTAGCCGACGATCAAGTAGGCTAACAGAAGTGTGGGACCTGGTGTGGGGTTTAACCAAGGGTACTCAAGCTAGTAATGGTACTATAAACAGCGACTAGAACGACTAGGAAGCATCATGAAGCTTGAGGTGTATACTGATATATGCGATATTATATATATGCCAGTATACGCTATTAGAAAATCTGTCGTTGCCATCACGTGCGGCTAAAATGTGGGATCTGCCGATGCTGTCGCTGTTGGTCTGCTGGTTAGGCGACCATGTTGGCTGGATCTTAATGCACAACCGTTAATTAAGAAGGAGTTTGTGGACTGCCAAGGTCGACATAATAAAACGATCTAGTTTGGTGCTTGACACAATAATTGGCTGGCTTGATATCAGTTGTTACCAAGCAAAACATGGAGTACTCGATTTAAGCAAAATCACCACAAACCAAAAACACGGCACAAAAAAATCCTGGTGCATCAGAGTGCTTCTTAAAGTTGGGAATGCAAAAAGATAAACGCCTGGCTGATTGCCTGAGACGACTTGTTTGGCCTCGCGTTGTCTGAATGCATTTAAACCTTGCCGCGGGAGACGCGTTTCTCTGAGATTTATCTTATTGCTTTTGGATGGCTTCGATCTGTCTACCACGCTCTGCGCTGCTGCTCATTCATGCCATCGTGTAATGGACGAGTTAACAACAATGGTGGTTGTCGCTACTTGTTCTTCCTGATGATTAGGACGACTACCTCATGTCGAGTTCTTAAGGTTAAGCTCGTCGAGTTCAAGCCCGCACAGTAGAAAACCTGAGGAAGGAGCCGTTTTTTTATAAGGGCTCCGATGCCGATGGCCCGCTTTGTTACTCAAGCTCGCAGCGTGCAATGCCTCAGCTTCGCTTACTTACAGGCGATTTTCAAAAGGCGTAGCTCGTCTATGATTGAAGTGGCTATACCTCTGAAGTGAACCGTCGCAACCGCTGTCACAACCTTCCAACTGGACAGCGGCGAAAATGTCACTCACATAACCAATAGCTTCAAAAGGCGTGCAAGACGGCACCCAGTCTTCCAATCTATGCATATAGGTACATTGGCACAGGATACTTAGCGGCTCATTTGCAGTACAACACCATAAGTAATGAGTGCAACTTCATTCGAGAATTTCTCGCATAAGACAATAGCGAGGACTCTCTCAGCTCGGGCACTGTACTAGCTGCGTGGTGCTTAGCTGCGTTGTGCTTCGCTGCTATTGTGTTCTTCGTTGCAAACATTGTTCACTTCCTTCGCCAGCAGGCAACAGTATGGGAAAATTTCCATCCACGCTGCTTTGGGGGACGGTATGCCGGGGGGCTTGTACGTTACATTTAAAATTTGAAGCCTGTTGCTCGTGTCGGAGAACCGTCCGCTTGACCCTCTCTGAGGTACTTGTCGAACTACTAACCTCATGTTAGACAATACCCAACGATGAGCGCATTCCTAAACCAGGCATATACGCTTTAAGGTATGACACATGCACAAAAATAAGATCTAATATTATTAGAATGCAATTAGAGCAACGCTGCCGCTTCCGACAAGGTACAGTGCCACGGAATGAGATTTACCTGAGTTTCACTCCCCGCTATTGCTTGGCGCGCACAATGACAGGCTGTGTGGCCATTTCCTGGTTCTTGTTTGGCCCGGGCTGCTCTGATGGTGCGTAGTTGTGGAGAGTTCTTGTTTCACTTTCGCCGCCGACACCGCCAACTCCGGCTTGGTTGGCGATCACGTGCATCCGCCCCCGGAGCGCTTTGAGGCGTAGGTCAGTGAGTCCCTTGCGCAGGTCCATGGCCCGCCGATGGGGCGCGTTGATGTTCGAGAAGGGCATCATCAAGATCCTGCGTACAAGAGGCGACTGCGTGACTATGCTGAGCGGTAGGATTAGCTGGTAGATTGTTAGATACGCGGGAAGAGCGAAAACAATTACAGCAGAATTTATTTCCACTGGTTTTGATTTCGGCGCACGTTAAACATGCCCAGGTGGTAAAAATTATTCCGGAGCCCTTCTACACAGCGTGCCCTATAGCCCAGGGGTAGGTTCGGCTCGTTTAACCACATAATATGAACCTGAATGTGGTCTCTACTGGTTTTCTTCAGATGAAAAGAATTGTGTGGCTTAGGACCATAGTTCGATATTAGGAGTTCATTGGTGCTTCTGGAAAAGGAATCCTGTAGTACAAATAATGCTAGTGCAAGCAGTTCCAAGTGAGCAGTGCAAGTACGGGGGTCACGACCAAAGCGTGCGTGTTTAGTGCATATTGTGCGATAGCGGTTGTGTGAGACGGGGTGTGTATTAGTTTGTGTCTACGCACGAGTGCGCATGTTCGTGTGACTGAGTGTATGTGTTTTTCAGGGTAACGAGTAGTTTTATTCTTCTGATGAAAAGAACAGAAAAATTATATAAACACAAGGAGGGCCCGCAGCCAGAGTCCGGATAATGCGAATTGGTGTGCGTTCGTGCGTGTGTCATAACAGCCACTAACGGCTGCTGTTTTGACGGACTGACGCGCAGCAGTTGTGATCCTAGGCGTCTAAAGCCGATGGGCAGGCTAATGAAACCGGTGTTGGTAGCCAAATTATGCTTCGGATTTAAAAGAAGGCCCACACCAAGAATCACACCAGCTGTGTGTAGATAGCCACAACAGCTTAGTGGTCACAAGCACACAACACATCACACCAAATGCATTCAGCAACCTCTTCGTAAAGCGATAACTGCAATTTTAATGATCTGTTCCTTTTTGTCGGCATTGTTTACATTGTAAACGCACTTCCAGACTGCAGAAACCAGGATGGCAGTGCTTTTTTAGTACCCGTTTAGTAATGTTCTACACGGTGACGTATCATACTCATGTTGACAGCGGAGACCTTGCAGACGTACTTAAAAGAGCACTGACACGAAAATTTTATGTTACACTTTTATTGCTTTTATCGATGCTTAAATGTCTGGCGAAACTGAAACAGCACTTCAAATACTTCAGCGCGCGATAGTTAATTACATTGAACGGCCTGAAAATCGTTTGTTTCAAATTCCCGCGCTTTCATCCCGAACGGCGCATATGACAGCCTCCCGGTTTGACCTCACCGCTTTGTGCAGACGTCACCGGCGCCCGCTTGAGAGGGTGTTGCGCCCGCTCGCCGCTCGTGAGGCCGCGCGCGTGAAGTAACGTCACGAGTTTTTGGCGAGCGCTGTCGCGTCACTTCTTTTTCCTCTCCTGGAGTGATGTCACGCTGATGTCCATTTGCTGAGTGTCGCTCCGCGCGCTGCTCCGTCGGCGCGATAAATGCGATGCAATTGAACTATGTTCTTCGCGTCGCAGGCCGCTCATATTTCAGCCAGGGTATTCTGTTGAGTGAAGGAAGCGAACTGTGCAATAATATTAACGCCGAAAATTGGTGTCAGTGCTCCTATAACAAGCGCTGAGTTCTTTCGCTTTTGAATAACGGCTGAGGCAAATCGTACACTGCACAGTCAATTAAACTTTTTGCACTATGAACTTCACAATGTCCCTTTAAACTAAAGCAGAAATCAGTAGTTGTGATCATATCAAAGCAAGACAGTTCTGGATCGTGTGGCCATCACATCGCTCCACTCGATCCTCTAGCCGCCCAACCTTCCCTAACCATTTTCACTGCCCGGTGTCGGCCACGAATGGTGTGGAAATAAATGTTTCCAATAAGCTAAATCTGGTGCTCACACGGTTACCCCTCGGCCCCCAGAGTCGTGCAATGAAAATGCCCTCGTAGAAACACGCTGTTTTTGTCACCACAAATCATCTTCCGTTCGTAGGGAGGACCTTCCACCCAGAAATCTGAAGCGTGGCTCCACTGAAACCCTGCCGCGGCGCGCCTTTATAAAAAAAGCAAGCGGCAAAACTAAGCCCATGCTATTCCCACACAAACCCAATTTATTTTTATTTGCCATTTGGACACCATTCGTGATGACGCCGACCCCGACGAGGAAGACGGTCACTTTTTCATTTCATGAGGCACCTAAGGCTTTCGCCTTTTAACAGAAAAGCAAAATGCCGTGAACCGAGCTTCCCTATCGCAGCCGGTAGCTGCGTACTCCCGTGTGAGCACAAAACGAGAGCCAGCTAACTCTCTTTGATTTGATTTCATTCCCAATAAGAATTCTAGGAACCCACGTTTATACCTTTTGAATAAGGTGAAACTAACCCGCCCATGTCACTCGAAAAGGTTTGAAGATGAAAAGGGGGCCATGGCGTTTACACGCTATAATGGCGGGCCGCGGTTTCACGCAGAATTTATTGCAGTAACAGCTATTTAACTATAATATAACTATAATGTACCATATTATATCATAACATATTATAATATTGTAATATCTTATATTATAACTATAGTTATATTATAATATAACGTTATAACGTGGAGAACAACTATCTTTTCAGACATGGCAACGCCGAGATTTAGAAATCAGACTGAATCAAATTACCGTTTTTTGTTGCACCGAATAGTCACCAATTCCGCTATAGATGTTGGTGATTGAAAATTGCTCTTGAATATTACCGCATGCAACGTTCGTATACGTAATGTTCGTATCCGTAATGTGAACAGTCGTGTTGTAACAGCCCGAAACCTTGCCTAGCTACATAGAAGCCCCCAGAGGACATTTTACCGATTCCTTCATAGTTATATTGTGCTTTGCATGTTTTTTTGCATGTTTATTGTGTAGTCCGCCACCAGCCCTCATACCCCAGCTTTACGGCGGTTATCCCCCGCAGTCACTTGCATCGATCGGCGCTTGCATGGCGGCGCGCATCGGACCAACCTGGGGACGTTGTGTATGTGGAACTTGGTGAGGTGTATGACCTTCTCCCAGAGGGCGTACCACCTGTTGAGCCGGTCGGGCTCAAAGAGGTTCTGCACGAAGCGGTCTACGATGGGCAGCGCTTGCGCCCGCTGCGCCAGCACCAGGCACAGCAGCACCGCCAGCGCGCGGTCGGCCTCGCGCCGGTGCCGCCTGCGAGGGACGAAATTGGCGCCAAACATCTTTCAGCACTTGAAATACTGCCTCACACTCTGCAATTCAAACAAGGGCGTATAGTTATAATTGTTGCAGTTGTCTTAGCACAGCAAAGTTTCGCTCGCACTTGCGCGGGCACCGCATGGAGCCACCTGATAGTGATCACGGAGAACATTGTCAAAGAATGCTGCGGATAATGATGAATTTGTGCCGTGCTGCGTGAATTTACGAATGCCACGACGCATTATACCCGTGTCCATCATTGTTGTTGAACCCGGTGGTGCTGAAACACATAATTTCCGTCATAATCATTGCAGCATGGCTATAGGTGTTTGCTGTAAAGACATGCCGGTTACAGTACGAGTCGGATTGGGAAATCACAGCGTGGAGGTTTTGAAAAGGGTTCCAATCTCCTTCGACATTTATTCCGGTATATGCAAAAACCGCTTTCTAAACCTAACATCACAGCAGAAGAGATACGGTTTCTCAAAAATGTTGTCACATAGGTAAGGAGATATTGTCGGAGCGGTGCACTGCCGCAATGCAGCACAGACACCGCCAGAAAACAAAGGAGTGCCCACAAAATTAAAGAAAAACAATCGCAATAAGTGTGAAGAAACGTGTGAAAAATGACAGCCATTTCCCTCTGTGAAGGTAGAGGACCAGCGAAGATCCTCAGTACACGATATAGAGGTGACAGAATTAAGGCGAAAGGTGTGAGCAAATTTTATTTAAATCGAACGTGGACGGCGATTGTTCACTAGAAAGTGTGTTTCGTCTTGGACACGATACATACATGCAATCGTAGTCATACATTTTGCCGTAATTGAACGCGGTTAAGCCGAGTTGGTACAGACAAAGATCGGTTTTCGGGCTAGAGCAGGCAGTGAACGCGCACAAAGTTGCACGGCAAGACAAGACACAGACGGTGCTCGGAGTAGTTACACTGTTGGGGGGAACCTACCGTTAACTTTCATGCAACCAGCGCCTTGTATGGCTTTTTAATGGCGCGCGCCTTTACTTTTTTCTGGCTACCCCTTCTTCGCAACCCTCCCTTTGTAACGAACGAACGATTACACGCTTTCATTGCGGAAGCCATCGCCGCCGCGCCTTGGTTCTTGGATCGGAGAACAGGCTAGAGTAGAGGATATCATAGTTCAACTAAAGAAAAATAAATGGACTTGTGCTGGCTACGTAGTTAGGCGAAATAACAACCGGTGGACTATTAGGGTAGCAGAGTGGATACCAAGGGACGGGTCTAGAAGAAGGGGAAGGCCAATGACTCTATATAGAGGGACGAAATAAAGAAATCTGCACGCAAAGAATGGACTCCAACAGCGCAGGACAGGAGCAGTTGCTGGTCGATGGGTGAAGCCTTCATCCTGCAGCGGTCCTTGTTGGCTGTTGTTGTTGATGACGATTAAGATGAATTCTGAGCACGAAATTGAAATATTCGTTCGAAATTTATTCCATGACTTGCTTGCGCTGGGTAAAATACCTACAAAAGACAAACCGCAGGTGTAGCTTAGCCTTACAACAGAGCATACGCCAACCTTGGCTGACTTTCGCATTTTTATAATTAACGTTGCTTTGATTAACTGTTAGGTTTGTATGACGTCTCATTTAACCGTCGGCAGAGAAAAGCAAAAAGAAAGAAACATTGGGAGTTTTTTAGGTTGGATGTGAACGCATGCGAAACAAATGCCGAAACGCGGTGGGGGAAAAGGACAGAAAAACTTGGCTGTGGTGCGCGGAATGGCGGTAACCTGCTACGCAAGACAAGACACTCTGACGATAGAGAAGCTAGGGTCCTTAAACGATCCGAAAGGGTGACGAAACTGCTTCTGGTCGTTGGGGTGTCGCGTCATCCCATTATACGGCTTCTACGATGGCAAGTGCGTTCGCAGAAATCCACTCAAAGAAGGTCACCAAATTGTACATAAACGGTTGTCAAACAGGACGGGCCGCTGTCTTTTACAGGTTCCTCCTCAGAGAGCACTATGCTGCCTCTTCTCGTCATGGGTATTTCTTGGAATGTTGTGACGGCAGCTTTGCGTTTTCCGACAACCTCAATGCCACCTTACGAACTGAAGGCTTATCTCGGAAAGCACCAGAATGCGTCGAAGGTAAGATGCTTCATGATACAGGCGGAAGAACTAAACATTCGTTACCTGTCTAAATATCACGTGGCGTTTAGGACATTTTAGCAAGAGATAGTTCATTTTGAACTAGCAAAACGAGCTCGAGAGGCTTGGTGATATGTATGAGGAGGCAGACTCAGGTCACCATTAAACGCAAACGAACCTCTAAGAAACTATTCCGATTACCTTCTCCACACGCCCAGTAATCACATGACCTAATTATTCCTGTAAAATACAGCCTCTTTGCTAGGAACGCATACAGTGACATATATCTGGAGTGAGGGACATCCAGGGGTGGAGCAACAAGGAGAGGCCACACGCTCACTAGAATAGGTAGGACTAGTTCCGAGGCGACTACCGTTTGGGTACACCTCTGCTCTGCTCTGTGATCACTCAATGCCGTGAAATGTTGTTTAGGCGCGGTGTTGAAAATAAAAACACCAATGTGCTTTTTTGGGTGATGCTTTACCTTCGCGCTTGATTTGGGACTAACTACCGGTGTATTTTCCCCTTCATGTTTCTCTTCGGTCTGCGCGTTTCCTCAAAAGCAAGGCGGAGGCGCAGTTACGCTCATTCTCTAGTCGCAGAGTGTTTGCTGTGCTCACGTGGCTCTCGAACGGTAACAGAAATATCAGGGTACTTGTTTAGTACCGTATTTACTCGCATAATGATCGCACTCGCGTAATCATCGCCCCCTGAAGTTCGTCGTCAAAATATGACTTGTTTTAATTTCCCGCGCAATGATCGCACCTTAAACTTGCCGCAGCCATATGTCGTGTGTGTGCCAAGTCTAGACGACGATGGTCGTGCTTACGTTAGTTTCCTCCTCTTTCAAAGCGGACATGGCTACGTTATTGCGGCGGACTTGATGATATTAGCGATATCGGCACGCGTGAGTTCATTATTGGTGCGGAATAGACTCTCACTAAATGAATGCACATAATGTACTCACAGCAAACGCCTCACAGTACCTCACAGCAAACTCGTTCCGGCGCGTTTTGTAATGCCGTAATTCCGGCGCATTCCGTAATGAAAACACTGCATTTTGCATCACTCGGTGGTCATTCGGTGGTCAGTGGAGTTTTTATTATGTTTTTTTTGTTATGTATACTATGTTCATGAGACTTAGCGTAAGCATTCTGAGTTGCAACTTGCGTTTTCCGCGATGAAACTTTTTCCCGAAAAATTTACCTCGCGTAATGATCGCACCCCATATTTTTCGATGAAAAGTGCGATCATTACGCGAGTAAACACGGTATATTAAGAGTTGATAACTCCGACTCGGCTATTCTACTGGTGCGACAGATTACATTTTAAAAAGCACAGCAGGATTTATTAGAACGATAGCTTCGCAAATTCCGCCCAATGAAATAATCCTTCTCTTTCTATTTATCGAGCCAGAAATTTGCAGGTCATGTAGCATGAAGAACTTACAATTGGTTACACCAGGGTTGCGCGCGGAATGGCAATCAATCATAATAAGACACTTGGCAAGAGTCTTCGTTGGCTCCGTTTACAACACATTTAGGCACACTCCTTTGATGAATTCGATACTTCAAAAGCATTATGACCTCATTCGACGCACTTATGCAGCTTTTACTTGTCGACTCACAACAGGGACACTTCTTGATCTTTTTACAGCAGACCATTTTTACAGCAGACATCATTTGCTTTACTGGTAGGCTTCACTGTAGAATCCAAACGGAATGTGGGAACGCCGACTCTAGGCGACGTCGGCTTGATTAACACACACTTGCCACATTTAAAGCCGGCTTCACTGCAATACACAAATGCATTGGAGGGGAGCCATTTTTTTTATGGTAGTACAAGCATGCTGATATTGAAATATGAAGAGCCTAGGGGGTTGGAATAATGCATTATGCCAGCATTTACCTTAACTGACATAACTATTCTCAATGACAAGGACTCTTCAGTAATGTCTATTTAGTCGTGAGTAATCCTATGACAGGACTCAGTAGTCATGCCTAGTAACAAGGTATTGTCAACAGTAATTCCCAATGCCCCCCTGCCCCACCCTGAAGCGGAACGCGTTATGCTATGGACGGTCGGAGGACGATTACACATTACGGAGTCTGTGTAAGAAAGCTAAGAAGAGCTTATCTTCACAAGACACAAGATTCAACTGAGGTCGACCCATCCTTGTACCAATAATACCGTAATACGGCAATGATACGGTAATAAGGCAATAATACGGTAAATTGGGGGAATTACCGTTGCTATTCGAAGCTCCCAAAACGATGACACAGCTGCTAGCAGTAGCAACACGGGCGTGTTTGGCCATCTGACCTGAGTCACGTGACTAGCGCAGCGCCAGCTGGCACAAGCAGCGCACGACTGCTGTCTGCTGTTAAAGCCAGTAGTTCTGCATGGGCAACGTACACGCGAAAATTTGCTGTGTCTGTTCGACCGCCTGTTCCTCTGTGACTAGGTTCAGCCATTAGCCGCCTGGACACCTCAGACGAAAAATGGAGTGCGTGAGCTTCTGCAATAATACCTTCCCTCACCCCGTCATCATTTTACAATTGTTTCTAACGGCATTACGTAGCCCAACTTTGCAGTATTTTAACGAAACAAACCCTTCAAACCTCTCGGCGACTCGAAGGCGGTAATAATCTTCGGACTTACATGTTTGGTTTTGTTTTTCGGTTGCCGAACCCTTCCCTCTAAACCTCGCCCTTGAAATGTAATAGTGATTCCTTAACCCCAATAAACTGTTACGACAACGACACTTCATCCTCCTAAGACGCGCTGTAAATAAAAAGGTTGCATTTTTTCTCTTAAAATGCCCACTTTTGCGTCGAAACTCCACTGGCATAAACCGTGCATAAACTCTCTCAACGCCTATAGCCTTTAACCAAGCAAACCCACGCAAGAACGTATTAGCCCGCTATAATGGTCGCAACCATGTGCACAGAAGCACACCAACAGCGGTATTAAGAACGCTGACGCGATACTACAACCAGTGTTGGTGAAGCGGCAAGCTGCCGGACCAATGGAAGAAGGCGAAGACGGTGCTGATTCCGAAACAGGGCAAGTGCTGAACATCGAGAACCTGAGGCCCATCTCGCTGACGTCGTGCGTGGGGAAGGTCCTCGAGCACGTGTTGGCGAAACGATGGCAAAACTACCTCGAACAAGAGGGCCCGTATCCGGACTCGATGATCGGGTTCCGGAGGGGCCTGAACACTCAAGACGCGATGTTGCAGCTGAAGAAGGAGATCATCGAGAACGAGACGAAGGACAGCAAGGTGATCCTGGCCTCGACCTTCAGAGCGCCTTCGACCGGGTGAAGCTCTCTGCCATCCTGGCGCAGGCATCGCGGCTCAACATGGGGAAGAGAAGCTACGACAACATACGAAACTTTCTGTTGGACCGCAAGATCGCCTTGCACGCGGGGGAGATCAAGTTACCGGAGCGACGCGTCGGCAGCGTGGGCACACCTCAAGGCTCGGTGATCTCGCCGCTGCTGTTCAACATCGTTATGATACAGGTCGTCGAAGCGGTGTCGGGCGTCAAGGGCGTGAGACACACGATCTACGCAGACGACCTTACCCTGTGGACGACCGGCGGCACGGATGCCGGTATAGAGATGAGGTTGCAGAGGGCGATCTCGGCCATTGAAGAACGACTAGACGGAACGGGCCTGCAGTGTTCGCCGTCCAAGTCCGAGCTCTTGGTGTACTCGCCTCGCAAGGCGGGGTGGCAGCCGCCGCCCCCGAGGGAGTGTGATCGCATGGAGCTGATCACGAAGACGGGCCGGAGAATTCCCGAGGTTTCGGAGATCAGTGTGCTGGCATGCTGATCAGCAGTAACGGTAGCAAAGACAACCTGCTGAAGAAGCTGGCAACCAAGACGGTGACTACCCTGCGGTTGATCCAGCGAGTGTCAACCAAGAAGGCGGGCATGCGTGAAGAAGGACTCACAAGGCTGCTGCAGTCCTTCGCGATCAGCCACGTGGCGTACACGGCGGCGTACCACACGTGGACGCAGACCGACAAGAATAAGATCGACACCATGATCCGTAGAATGTACAACAGGGCACTGGGGCTGCGCGAGTCACGAACACCGAGAGACTGTTGCAGTTGGGCGTCCACAACACGGTGGACGAGATCGCCGAGGCGCAACTGGAAGCGCAGCGAGAGCGGCTGGCGGAGACCAAAACGGGCAGAAGCATCCTCGAGACCCTGGGCTACGCTACCGGGTCACAGGAAGACACCTCCAGGAACTCGACGACAGGGTGCGCGAGAACGTGCGGGTGAGCCCCATCCCGAACACGTGCACCCGGAGCACAACCAAGAGAGAAGACGGGCGAGAGCAAAGTTTCTCATCGAACAGTACGGCGGGGACCCGCGGACGAGGTACGTCGACGCGGCGGAGTACGGGCAAGGAAGATACGCGTTGTTGACTGTGAATGCACGCACGGGACGGGTTTCCAAGTCGGCGAGCGCGAAGTGCGAGAACGCCACTGAGGCTGAGGAGATCGCCACAGCCCTGGCGATGTCTGAGGGACGTTGCGACACAATCCTGAGCGACTCGCAAGAGGCCGTCCGCAACCTGGAAAGAGGTCGAGTGAGCGGCAAGGCGGCAAGAATTGTAGAAAGATCGGGAGTTCGAGACGGAAGACGAGTGGAAGTCAGATGGATCCCTGCGCACGCGGGCAACTGCTCGCCGTACGCGCCGAACCACAACGAGACGGCCCACAGGGAAGCGCGCGCTGTGACACACCGCGCTCCCAACGTGGGCACTCGTCCCGAATGGGAGTGGTGGACGGAAACCAACGACAGAGCCAGGGGCTACGGCGAAACACTGAAGACCCTACATCTGGCCAGACGAGCGTACCCGCCGCCCCGCCGGCAACTGGGCCGAGAGGAGGCGCTACATCTAAGAAGACTCCAACCGGCATCGACAACGTCGCCGGCATCCTTACACCGAATGTACCCGGACGAGTACCCGAGTGACCAGTGCACTGTTTGTAAGAAAGGACCGGCCAACCGGTGGCACATCATGTGGGACTGTGCCGCCGACCCACACGGCGCGCACTTCGAAGAGTATCCGGAGGAACTCCAGAGAGTCATCGAATCTACAAGCACGACCGACCAGTCATGGGCTATCCAGCAGGTCTTCGCCGCTCTCGAGAGCCACGGGCTCCGTAAAACGGGCTTGTGACGAGTAGGGTCGCAGAAGAAGGCGCGACGCCAGGCCACGTCGAGGCGGAGCCGTAACCCGGCTCCTGCCTACTGCAGGAATTGTTTCAATAAAGTCTTTTCAGTCCAGTCCTATCCCGGAAAGCGCGATTTAAAACTCCAGTCGAACCAAAACACCTGGTTCGTGCGGAGGTAACTCGGAATGCTAAATCACTCAGTTTAAATGCCTCCATTGTGCCGAGGGGAGACGCACAGCGACAAGATTGGGAGGGAGAGAAAGAGGAGAGGAGGTAACATTACAGGATCGTCTGTCGAAGTCGCTTCCAGCGAAGCCAGCGGACACGGGTGCACTTTTTGCGCAATCAACCACCCGCTGGAAGGGCCTTACTGGGTGTGTGTGGTTTAACAATCCACAAATGACTGGCTTGGCTCTAACCGATGGTGCAAGACAGCGCCTGCATACTTACTACTTTAAAGGGGCCATGCAGACAAAACACAAGTTTGGTTCATTCGAAATATTGCTTCGTTAGAATCGTACTGACACCACTTCTAACGTTAACTGGGACTGTTAACTGGGAACGTTAACTGGGACTGGGGACTGTTTTCTGCGCTGATATTTATGTACCACCTCCATGTTCAATATGTTTGCCCACCTGCTATGGTCTCGGAATGAGACTCGAAGTATTGAAAATAAATAAATAAAATAAATAAATAACTTCGCTCAAATAAGCTACATAATTATGAAAAAAAAAGGAATGACCATGCGACCCGCAACAGAACATATGGTGTCATATGTGACAGCTCTGCGATTGGCTGAGGCAGACAAACGCAATCACAAATTAGCAGGGCTTATACGCTTGCTGATCGAGCTACTTAATTGCGCTTACAGTTACGGCACATTCTTTTTATAGCCGTATGAATGGGGAGGTAAGCAGTGGAAGTTACGAAAGTACACGTAAACATACAAGTACCGATGCGTACTGGTGTTGGTACTGCGCGCACTATGCTGTTTCAGCTGCACAGAACTGCGGCGCTTTGGGGTTGTCTCAGACGACACGGTCGATTGGCGTAAACGACGGCGTCTTAGGTGAACATATTTTTTGAGCGAACACCATGTTTCAGGAAACGATTATTTTTTACGTTAACAAAAACAAGCCAGGTAAATAAACGGTCAAAAACACAAGCAAAAAACGGCCTGCCGCGGTATGGTGGCGCCATCTAGGTTGACTAACGGTAAACAAGGCTCCCCAGCACATATGACATCAATGCAGACGTCACGAAAACACACGATTTGGCGGGAGAATCAAAGTTTTAACTTAAATTGATTAATTTGTCAGTGAATAAAGCATCGTTTGTTTCCCGACAAGTGCTGGGGCACCACAAAAGACGAAATCTTTCGAATAAAACAAACTTGTATTTTGTCTGCATGGCCCCTTTAAGGCGAGAGCCCTAAGGGCCGAATTCCATGACAAACCGTCCTTGTTTTTTTTGTATGGTCGATGGAGCGGCTGCCGTTGTACGGAGTAAAGAAAAAAGACGTGTAACCCCACTGTATTTGAACCCGGGTCTCTACAGGTAAAATCCTATGCTCCACCATTGCGCCATCAGCGGATGTTTTCAGTGGTGGAACAAGTTGTCGTTGTTGTTGGTTCATTCTTCGTGGGGCGAACACACTGAGGAGGTTTGCCGGAAATTCGCAGCTCGGCGGGGTTAGTGTGCCTCTTTCACAAAATTCACAAAATTCACAAAACTACAAACTGGAAACGTAGAGGTTGCAGAATAGTGCGTGCCCCGGGACCCCTGAACATGATGGCGCCTAAGTGGAACTGGTCCACACCAGCCATGCATAACACTGATTACAGGGCAGCTGTGGCGGGTGCTAGTCTGTCTGCTGGAGTGATTCGTGCAGTAAGACCAGGATGTGAAATCCAAAAAAGGAGTCGCAAACACGGTGTAGGAGAAAAGAAGCTTCTCTAAGTAATTTGATCGAAAACTGAAAGAAAAGAAAGCGAAGAAAGGGACGCAAATACAACGCAGCAGTAAAGAAGTTGTTAATAGTTATCACGAGGTTTTCGCCTCCAAAGCACGTAAACAAACGCAAGCGCCCCGATGAATTATTTCGATATATTATTTTTTTGTCATACCGACGCCGGTTTGCAACCCGATTTTTTTCGGTAAAAAGTGAATCAAACGACTATGTTTAGCAAAACAACGGAGGTGTTCTTTGTGCTTCAGTTATGCTTAAAATACGCTGAAGGTTTCCATAGCTCTGACATCGTTGTCATATCTGTGCCTTTACCCCAGTGCAGGTAGTTCCGGTAGGTCTTGCCGATGTGCCATTGGTAGTCATGCCTTTTCTTATGACATGACGGAATCTTGAAGCGCTAGGACACAAGGACAAGCGAGTGGGACAACACAATGCGCTACTTCCAACAGTTTTATTAGCAGACGAAAACACATAATGCCGCGAACCATACATTGGGTTTGTTTATTTGTGTTTTGCTTTTACCGCCCGGCTGCGCCGGTCTGTGTTATCTCTGCGCCAAGGGAAGCGCGTGTTCCATTCTTTCTTTCTGTGCCGCATCTGTTATCTGTCGTGATAGGGAGAGCATTCCGATCTAACGTGAACAGCCCAGAATAATCTTCTTGGATCTACTATGTTCTCGATGTGAATCGACGTTTCGAGAACCACGCGCACCGAAAGATAAAAAGCCTGCAGTGCGGACGCCGGGGCATTCGATTCGACGACACTCGCCTGTGCAAGTCACTTTGTTGACCGCTGCTTCGCCGCCTCTGTATTCTTTTGAGTTGTTAGGGGAGCACAAGTTCGCTCCAATAAACGTGTTTCTCATTCAACACCACTGCATCGTCCTTGTCTTCGTGACATCTGGTAGAGGTGCGGGGTACGCACCCTTCATGCCCACTACAACCTCGAAAAGCCGCCAAGCCAGTCCAACAAGAGCCAGCCCCCGCCTGCAAGATTTACCGCCCGAGTTCGGTCTTCTGCCAGAAGGGCCCAAGAGAAGGAACGCTGCAACCAACACCATGGTGCAAGAAACAACGTCGCCAATCATCCTGCAGCAGCCCCGAGAACCGCCATCGTTCCGGGGAGCCCCCGCTGAAGACCCCGAAGAATGGTTGGAGAAGTTGGAGCGCGTCCGCATCTTCAACAGGTGGGACGATGAAGAAACGTTCCGGCATGTCTTCTTTTACTTAGAAGATGCTGCTCGAACTTGGTTCGAGAACCATGAGAGCTCTTTGACCGACTGGACTCAATTCAAGAGGGAGTTCCTTAAGACCTTCACTACCGTGGTGAGAAAAGAGCGAGCTGCGCTTTTGCTTGAAACTCGAACGCAGCACCCCAACGAAGGAGTCGTGATTTTCGTTGAGGAGATGAAGCGACTTTTTCGTCGTGCGGACCCTGAAATGACCGAGGAAAAGAAGCTCAGGTTTCTAATGCGAGGAGTGAAGCAAGAGCTTTTTGCTTGTCTAGTCCGTAACCCTCCGAAGACAGTGGCCGAATTCGCGTCTGAGGCGGCCGCGATGGAGAAGACGCTAGAAATTCGAACCAGGCAGTACGACCGCCCTGTCAACGCGCTGTTCTCGGAGACCATCGGTGCTGCAAATGGAAGCTCCGATACATTGCGAGAGACCATCCGAGCAGTGGTCAGGGAGGAGCTTCGGAAGCTTTTTCCAACGACGCCGCAACCTCAAGTGGCTTCCCTGACCGACGTAATCCGAGAAGAAGTCCAAAACACACTGGGAACTTCTACGCCGTCGGAAGCACCCCGCGAACCACAAGCCATGACCTACTCCTCGGCTGTTCGTCAACCCCGCCCTGCTCCAACCCGTCGTCAAGAGGCTGAGCCATACCGCCGTCCAACGCCGCCCGCTCGACGCCCTGTAGACCAATACCAGACGCCAAGGAAGACCGACGTGTGGCGAACGCCCGATAATCGCCCGCTGTGCTACCACTGCGGAGAGGCCGACCACATCTACCGTCGCTGTCCCTACAAGAGGCTCGGTTTGCGAGGGTTCTCCGTCGACGCCCCACGCCCCCGATACGGCCAGCGCCCTGCTCAGATCGAAGAGTACCTGTCCAACACCAGCCGTCGACCAGCCCGTTTCAACCGTTCGCCGTCACCCTACCCATACCAGTCGCCGAACCGCCGTAGCAATGCTGAGTTCTCACGTGGAAGGTCCCCCAGCCCACGCGGGGGAAACTAAAAGCAGCAACTTCTGGAGGTAAAGTTGCACGATCGCGGAAAAATGAAAACCCTCCAACGACGCAACGACTCGCGGAAAACAGTGACTCACAACATGCCCTCATCCCGACGATCCGACCCAGACCTGACGAGACTTCCGTACACGACGACAGCTATACGCCGCGACGCGCACCCGACCGGACCGAGACGTCCGCTGAGAAGACGATGACAACGACGACGCACAGTGCCCGACCGTCAACACGCACAAGCCGAGATGCGACGCCCCGACGCACCCGGAATTCGAGGAAGGCGGCATCCGACGTCAAGGTGTCCATCGACGGCTTTGATGTAGTCGCCCTCGTAGACACGGGAGCCGACTACTCCGTGTTGAGCGGACCATTTGCGTCTAAGCTGAAGAAGGTTATGACCAGATGGGACGGTCCGCACATACGCACAGCAGGAGGCCACCTCGTGACGCCAAGTGGAACGTGCACATCGCGCGTCACCATAGACGGCACGACGTACCCTGCGGTGTTCGTCGTTTTGCCCAACTGCTCCCGCGACGTAATTCTCGGAATGGACTTTTTGACGGACAACGGCGCAATAATCGATCTGCAGACGAAGTCGATAACGTTTTCCTCCGACCACTCCATGACGCCGGAATCGAACCCCGAAATCCGTGCAGCTGTAAGGATAGCCGATGATCATGTCACCCTGCCACCCCGCGCAAGTTTGATGATCACCGTCTACTGTGAAGGTGCTGCTCCTGACGTTGACGCTATCGTGGAGAGTGACCAAAGGTTGCTTCTTGACCGCGGTGTGTCTGTCGCAAGAGGCATTGCGCGCTTCAAGGAACACCAATCCCACATTTTGGTTACTAATTTCACCGAGGAGTACCAGCATTTAAACAAGGGCGCGGCAATTGCATTCCTCGAAGAAACGCAAGAAGCAAGTGACGTGATCGCGGTCGCCGACTTTGAACGCACCCCCGTAGAAACCGTCAAGCTCCCGCAGCCCTTCGACGTGAATCCGGCGCTACCGCAAGAACAACGGAACAAATTATTGGCTTTGCTGCGTCGCTATAGCGAATGTTTTTCGTCGAGCGCAAAACTACGTCAGACCCCTCTAGCGAAGCACCGAATAATAACCGAAGATGGAGCCCGACCTACCCGACAGTCACCGTACCGCGTCTCTTCACACGAACGGGAAGCCATCCGGACTCAAGTCGACGACATGCTCAGCGACGACATTATACAGCCATCGAAAAGCCCCTGGGCTGCGCCCGTCGTACTCGTAAAGAAAAAAGACGGCACATTAAGGTTTTGTGTTGACTACCGGCGACTGAACAAAATCACGAAAAAGGACGTGTACCCCCTCCCCCGAATCGACGACGCCCTCGACCACCTCTGCCACGCGAAGTACTTCTCATCGATGGACCTGAAGACCGGCTACTGGCAAATTGAAGTGGACGAGAAAGACCGAGAGAAGACTGCATTTATAACCCCAGACGGCCTATACGAGTTCAAGGTGATGCCGTTTGGGCTGTGCACAGCACCAGCGACGTTTCAAAGAGTCATGGACACTGTGCTAGCTGGCCTTAAGTGGCACACCTGCCTCGTATACCTCGACGACGTAGTGGTATTCGCCCGGACTTTCGACGAACACCTTGCAAGGTTGGAGTCTGTACTCGAGGCCATTCGTACGTCGGGGTTGACGCTGAAGCCTGAAAAGTGCCGTTTCGCATACGAGGAACTCAAGTTCTTGGGCCACGTCGTCAACGCCGCGGGAGTCCTACCTGACCCGGCAAAAACTTCAGCTATCGCGAACTTCCCTAGGCCGAAAGACAAGAAGGGCGTGCGAAGATTTCTCGGGCTGTGCGCATACTACCGGCGCTTCGTCGCAAACTTCGCACGCATTGCAGAGCCACTCACGCGCTTGACAAAAGACAGCACCCATTTCAGCTGGGAAAACGACCAAGAAAAAGCATTCTGCGAGCTGCAAAAACGCCTGCAAAGCCCGCCCGTGCTCGCTCATTTCGACGAAAATGCCGAAACGGAAATGCACACGGACGCCAGTGATATAGGCTTGGGTGCCGTCCTTGTCCAAAAGCAAAGCGGCTGCGAAAGGGTAATCGCCTATGCCAGCCGTGGTCTGTCTAAGGAGGAGAAAAACTATTCTGCCTCTGAGAAAGAGTGCCTGGCTATTATATGGGCGATTTCAAAATTTCGCCCATACGTGTATGGAAGGCCATTCAAGGTTGTAACAGACCACCATGCGCTGTGTTGGCTCGCCAATTTGAAGGACCCCTCTGGCCGTCTTGGGCGGTGGAGCTTGCGCCTGCAGGAGTTCGACGTTACAGTCGTTTATAAATCCGGCAGGAAACACTGCGACGCCGACTGCCTGTCCCGCGCCCCCGTCGACCCACCACCACAAGACTCTGATGAAGACAGCGCGTTCTTCGGGATCGTGACGGAGATCGACCTAGCCGCCCAGCAGCGTGCCGACCCCGACTTACGCGCCATAATCGAGTACCTCGAGGGATGCAACGTTGCCGTTCCTAGGACCTTCAAACGCACCTTACCAGCATTCAGCCTGAGAAACTCCGTCCTCGTGAAGAAGAATTTCAGCCCCGGAACAAGAGCGAATTACCTTCTCGTGATCCCCGCGGACCTTCGTGACGAAATTTTGGAAGCGTGCCACGACGACCCGTCTTCCGGACATCTCGGCACAGCCCGCACTATTGGAAAAATCAAGGCGAGGTACTACTGGCCCGGCCTTACCGCTGACGTCACCCACTACGTCCGGAGCTGCCGTGACTGCCAGCGACGAAAAACGCCGCCGTCAAGACCCGCCGGACTTCTACAACCGATCGCCGTCCCATCGAGACCATTTCAACAGATTGGAATGGACCTTTTAGGCCCGTTCCCTACGTCACGATCACAGAACAAGTGGATTGTCGTAGCGACAGACTACATGACGCGCTACGCAGAGACCGCCGCTCTTCCGAGAGGGACTGCACAAGAAGTGGCAAAGTTCTTTATAAGCCAAGTTGTGCTGCGACATGGAGCCCCGGAAGTCCTAATCACAGACCGCGGAACGGCATTTACTGCGGAGCTGAAGCAAGGAGTATTACGCTACAGCAACACGGATCACCGAAGAACGACGGCGTACCACCCCCAAACGAACGGACTAACAGAACGTCTGAACAAGACAATCGCAGATATGCTGTCAATGTACGTTGACGTTGAACATAAGACTTGGGACGAAGTGCTCCCGTATGTCACGTTTGCGTACAACACGGCTATCCAGGAGACGACGCAGCTGACGCCGTTCGAGCTTGTCTACGGTAGAAGGCCGACTACGATGCTCGACGCCATGCTTCCGCACGTAGAAGACGACGGCCTCAACGCCGACGTCCACGGATATCTTCAACGTGCGGAGGAGGCCCGCCAGCTCGCTCGAGTTCGTATAACGGACCAGCAGCTGGTGGATGCGGGCCGCTACAACCTCCGACGCCGAGACGCCGAGTACCAACCAGGGGATCGTGTGTGGGTTTGGACTCCCATCCGACGACGCGGACTCAGTGAGAAGCTCCTGCGACGGTATTTCGGACCCTACCAGATTCTACGACGTGTCGGCCAACTTACCTACGAGGTGATCCCCGATGGTGATTCCGGAACATCACGACGACGCACGCGGCCCGAAGTCGTCCACGTGGTTCGCTTAAAACCTTTCTACGGACGATAACGAATTTTATTTTTATTTTCGGACTGTCGCTTATGTTAGCATCGGGTCGATGCACTCTTAGAGGGGGGGTAATGCCGCGAACCATACATTGGGTTTGTTTATTTGTGTTTTGCTTTTACCGCCCGGCTGCGCCGGTCTGTGTTATCTCTGCGCCAAGGGAAGCGCGTGTTCCATTCTTTCTTTCTGTGCCGCATCTGTTATCTGTCGTGATAGGGAGAGCATTCCGATCTAACGTGAACAGCCCAGAATAATCTTCTTGGATCTACTATGTTCTCGATGTGAATCGACGTTTCGAGAACCACGCGCACCGAAAGATAAAAAGCCTGCAGTGCGGACGCCGGGGCATTCGATTCGACGACACTCGCCTGTGCAAGTCACTTTGTTGACCGCTGCTTCGCCGCCTCTGTATTCTTTTGAGTTGTTAGGGGAGCACAAGTTCGCTCCAATAAACGTGTTTCTCATTCAACACCACTGCATCGTCCTTGTCTTCGTGACAATATATATACACATGACCACTGGCCCACGTCATAATACATTCTTACACGTCACATTCCATTCAGAAAATCACGCTCTTTCTTCGATAAGGCGACAGACGCCGTACTAACACAATCGCGGCCCGCTTTCGCTATCATGTCAGCTTCTATTATTTCTCGCGTAAGCTGATTCTTATGTTTGGCGACAACTGCGCACTTGTCGAACAGGGGCTTGCAACCATGCTGCTTACAGTGTGATGCAAGCCATCCCCCCGTGTTGTTTTTTACATTATTGCCGTGTTCACGGAGACGATCATTTAGGCACCGCCCTGTTTGGCCGATATACCTTTTCCCACAGTCCAACGGAAGGCTGTAAACAACGCCTTCTGCGCAAGCCACAAAGCGATTTAAGTGCTTTTTGTTGCACCTCGGTCTCGTGGGAAGGCTGGGGTCAGTCAGTTTGCAAAGCTTGCCCAATTTGTTGGGAGCCGAAAAAACGACCCTTACTTTTGACCGCTCGGCTATCTTTTTCAAATTGTGAGAGAGTTTGTGCACGTAGGGTATAACTGCCGTTTTTTGCTTTTCGATGGGCGTTGCCTCAAACTCACCGTTGCCTCTTTTTTTCTTTTCCTTGAGCAATGATTCCGCTACTGCAACTAACACATGTTTGGGGAACCCGGCCTGAGACAAGCGCGCATCTTGATTGCCAAGGCTCTGACTCATTAAATGAGGACAAGATTTATTTAAGGCATTTCCCAAGCATAATTTTACGATTCCTCTTTTCACGAGCTTGGAATGTGCAGAGTTGTAGGGGAGGAGCGGCTTATTTGCTCGTGGTGCGTAGCTCCAGCAGACATGTTTATCTTTAAATGAAATACATAAATCTAAAAACCGGATTGATCCATTGTCGGGAAGTTCATGAGTTAGTTCTAGCGGTGCGAGGCACTGCCTAACTTTTGTTAATACATTGAAAGCCTCCGACTCAAACATGTCACGCTTGCAATTAAGAACAAGTAAATAATCATCAACAAACCTAAAGATCCTAACAACCGACGTCCATTCAAGAGAAGAGGAGACGACCTTGTCGAGTCTTGCAAGATAAAGATTACTAAGAATGGGGGCAATACAGGATCCAATGCAAATGCCCGACTTCTGAAGGTGCGCTTGATCGTTCCACCTGATAAAGGTAGACCTAAGATAAAAAGCTAAAAGTTCTAAAAAATTACTGCAAGCTACTCCGGTAGTGTTTTGGAAGGCAATAACACCGTAGTATTGCCCCCATTCTTAGTAATCTTTATCTTGCAAGACTCGACAAGGTCGTCTCCTCTTCTCTTGAATGGACGTCGGTTGTTAGGATCTTTAGGTTTGTTGATGATTATTTACTTGTTCTTAATTGCAAGCGTGACATGTTTGAGTCGGAGGCTTTCAATGTATTAACAAAAGTTAGGCAGTGCCTCGCACCGCTAGAACTAACTCATGAACTTCCCGACAATGGATCAATCCGGTTTTTAGATTTATGTATTTCATTTAAAGATAAACATGTCTGCTGGAGCTACGCACCACGAGCAAATAAGCCGCTCCTCCCCTACAACTCTGCACATTCCAAGCTCGTGAAAAGAGGAATCGTAAAATTATGCTTGGGAAATGCCTTAAATAAATCTTGTCCTCATTTAATGAGTCAGAGCCTTGGCAATCAAGATGCGCGCTTGTCTCAGGCCGGGTTCCCCAAACATGTGTTAGTTGCAGTAGCGGAATCATTGCTCAAGGAAAAGAAAAAAAGAGGCAACGGTGAGTTTGAGGCAACGCCCATCGAAAAGCAAAAAACGGCAGTTATACCCTACGTGCACAAACTCTCTCACAATTTGAAAAAGATAGCCGAGCGGTCAAAAGTAAGGGTCGTTTTTTCGGCTCCCAACAAATTGGGCAAGCTTTGCAAACTGACTGACCCCAGCCTTCCCACGAGACCGAGGTGCAACAAAAAGCACTTAAATCGCTTTGTGGCTTGCGCAGAAGGCGTTGTTTACAGCCTTCCGTTGGACTGTGGGAAAAGGTATATCGGCCAAACAGGGCGGTGCCTAAATGATCGTCTCCGTGAACACGGCAATAATGTAAAAAACAACACGGGGGGATGGCTTGCATCACACTGTAAGCAGCATGGTTGCAAGCCCCTGTTCGACAAGTGCGCAGTTGTCGCCAAACATAAGAATCAGCTTACGCGAGAAATAATAGAAGCTGACATGATAGCGAAAGCGGGCCGCGATTGTGTTAGTACGGCGTCTGTCGCCTTATCGAAGAAAGAGCGTGATTTTCTGAATGGAATGTGACGTGTAAGAATGTATTATGACGTGGGCCAGTGGTCATGTGTATATATATGTGTTTTCGTCTGCTAATAAAACTGTTGGAAGTAGCGCATTGTGTTGTCCCACTCGCTTGTCCTTGTGTCCTAGCGCTTCAAGATTCCGTCATGTCATACCAACAGGCCCAAAGCAGCACCCTTGTGAACTATATTTCTTACGAGAGAATTTCTAAGACAAACACAGAAATGTCCCGCCAGAAACGCGTCCCTCTGAGAAGTGGCACCAAAGAATTGACACGAACAGACTTGGCGACGCGCGCCAAGATTTCTTCGCATATAGAAACACGCACTAAAAGCACACCCAGGCTTGTGGGTAGCCCAGTCTAGCTGTGAGAGAATGCGGGAGCTATCAGGTTACTTTCACCGACGTTGCTTATTGGCCTGGTGGCACCTATGCCGTCATTTGCTTATTGTTGTTGAAGTTTCGCACTTACTGACAATTCATACGGTGTAGGCACCAGATTCATGCGGTACCGAACCTGTTACCTTTTGTGTTAGCGTAACAGCTAGGTATTGCGAAATTGCCTATTCTTTGTATGAACCACACGTTTCCTTTCTCAGGGAAGTTAATTGTTTGTTTTAGCCCCATGCGTAGATTCCACACCGTGCGTCTCAGATCGGCTTTGTTCTTTGTCTTTATGTCGTCTGAAATGTGCTTATTCAATATCCTAGAGTTCCTGGTAGACTTCCCAGGGCAGTGGTCTGACTTCTGCTTCGTCATCGCTTCGACCCAGCTTACACTGCTTAGCCCGACACCAAAGCCTACTGGCATAGCATTCCGTCTGGGCTCACTAAAACTCAGTGCCGCTGCTTTAGCCCTCTTTGTTGACCCAAACCCAAGCTCAGAGCTAGAGCAAGAATTAGTTTAACTCAAAACTTGCAATGACTGAGCACTCACCATGGGCTCACAACTCTTAACGGCTAATTTCTATTCACAACTAGGCCAGAATCAGCAATCTCCATGGGTGCTGAACTCATATGGACTCATTTCGAAGCGCAACTTATTCGAACTCGATCATTTTCACAGGCTCAGGTACACATCAGGCTCACAAGGGCCTAGACAGACTCAGAACTCGACTGAATTTAGAACTCACAAAGTCTCGCAACACATATAGACAGATGGATCAGACTGACCCAGAACTTACACCGATTCACGATTTAAATAGGCTCAAATTCCTGAGCTGAATTTTTTGCGCTCAGTGCAGAACCTATTCAGCCCAACAGCGATTTTATTGCGGAAGCAATATTGACCTACCCAAAAGCCATGCCGTGCGTTTGAGTTTGACCTTAAAGTGATACCACGGGACTTGCGGCTGCGGCGGGTGCCGCCTCTGCTCGAGCGCATCCCTCCTCCCTCCTTCACACCGTCGCGGAGTGAAAGTAGCAAAGCAGGGGAGGGATGAGGGTGTTAGAAGGAGGAGGGCGAGTGCGACCGCAGCGTGTAGGGAGCGAGGACCGTGGCGCATCTGTGCCGAAGTTGTGGTGTCTTCGCAGTCCCAGTGGCGAAAGTGGCAAGTTGCGTCGGCCATCCTGCAGACGCCGCCAGGCTTGCTAACGCGAGTACGAGCGAGCAAAGCGGCTGGCTGAAACGAGTGAAGAATGGGAACTTCGTCGAGCTAAGCGTCGGGAGAAGGATGGAGAAGGGCGACAGCGACGAGCTCTAGAGGCGGATATGAACTCCTAGCGTTCGAATTCGGCTTCGGAAACTGACGAAACGACGGTAGTTAGTGATCGCAGTACAAAACTTTCGTCTTGGTATCGGGAAAGATGGGTGCGGCTTAACTCAGCTATGCTGGTTATGTAAAAGAAAACAGCCGAAGCACAGTTTGCCGACCAAACGATATACCAAGACGAAAGTTTTGTACTGCGATCACTAACTACCGTCGTTTCGACGGTAGTTAGTGATCGACATGGCGGACGCGGTCATGGCGGTTTTCAGTGTTACCAAGGGAAGAAATCGCCCTCTAAACTGTTATGTGAATAGCATCTATGCAGAGAGCACCCTGTTTATTTTTGTGCCAAGTTAGATACCCACATTGGGAAAGTGTATTGGTGTGAAACCTACTTGGGCATAACAAGGGATGCATACAGCCAAAATGGTAACGAGACTATTGGAGGAATCTTTATACGAATTTTCTTAGGAATTTCCTTGCATTGATCTGTTCAGTAAACGTCACTGCCGTTTTATGCGAGCAACGTCATAGCTTAGGGTTTTCACGGCGTCTGTTTTCGCGATATTCTTTTCTTTCCAGGCACTACGCAAAAACGGCACGTTCTACTCATACTACAGATCTTATCCATGGGATCTTGGTTTCGGCGGCAATTCTTCCTGTGCTTTCGCAAACTTGACAGACCAGTGTGGAGATGGCAGCATGGTGTTTGATATGGGATATTACAATGCAACAGCCGGTAAACTGTAAGTTTCGCAGTTCTAAGCGCGACATAGGGACTGCTGTCAGGTTCGCAGAAACAGCTAGTTCATGAGTGGCGAACTGCGTGCGCAGCTTCTGTTTTCCGCAGTATGTGCACAGAATAAAGTAGCGGCCTTTAACGCACATTGCCATTACCTGGAAATTTTATTTCGTTACCGGGTTGGAAAAGCTTGCCTTTCTAGTTTTCTTTATTCACGTGGCTCTATTTTCACTTAGGGAAAAAGACGAATTGTACCAATTGACGTACGAGGTTTGGTGGCGATGAAGTTCGTGTATGAAATAAACTTTTCATGACGCAGGGGCTATAGCTTCAGTGCGAACAAAAGATATGCTCGAAGTAAAGAATGAGTTCCTCACATCCACTAGTTAAGGGAGAAATTCTCTTCGGCCAACCGTAATGGAGTTGATTAATCTTTTTTGCTAAACAAAAAATATTTTCGAATGCGTCGCTCTTGCTTTCAAATAGTTTCCTTCGTTTAATGCTTATTTTGTTAACGGTACAGTAGACACTACCCGCTGCTTTCACTGTTATATTTCAGGCTAACTTATTTGTATTTGGAGGAGGGCGGTTGGGGTGAGACGAACTGGTGCCTGAGTGCACGAAAATGTCTGAGCGATGAAGACCTCAGAGGAAGAGATATTACACATGGAAAGGAAACGTACATTCGTCCAGTCTTGATTCAGATAGGTGCACCTTAGCAACAGTGTCAAGAAAGCGTTTTTCATTTAACATGAACAATAACGCAGTGCTAGCAGGGCAGGTGCTCATTACCCAAGACGCTTACACAAGGGTAGCGTGACATAGTTGTAATAAGTTCTTGAAACAGAAAAAAATGTTATACGGCCAAGGTTAAATCTCTTAACCTCGTGCTTTCAGCGAAAGTATGGATGGGAAAAATTCGGAAGCCTTAATTCAGCGTCATTCATGATAGCTTCAGCCATATGTTCATTTCTACAACGACGAAAATGTTCCCACAATAAGCTGATACGCCAGCTTGTACTGAAAGTTTTCTTTTAGGAGACAAGTTATTAGTGATCCTCGTGTAATTTGGGAAACGCGCTGGTAGGGACCCGTCTAGTCTGCTCTCATGTCTTCTCTTGGTTCTTTCTCTGGCCAATATCCTGGGTCGTACTATAAATATATATTGGTCCGCAAGCGCAGTGTTCGAAAATAGTTCCCTTTGATCAAAATGTACTTTTATGCGGCTCCGACATTTTATACAGTCATGGCACCTATCTTCTGCATAACAGACAGCTTTATTTATGGATGCGATAGCATAGAAAACCACAGTGGATATGATTGGCGCGAAATATAGAGGAAAGACGTTGGTGCCTGCGAAGCTGTGGTAATTAGTGAGGGCATGTAAGACTCGAGAGGCGGTTATTGTCAGACGCAAACAAGTTTGAGCGTTACCAATTGCGGAGCTTTCTCCCGCAATTTTTAAAGAATTTAGGTACAGATTTAACCATAAGCAGCACAAGCTACGCCCAAATCCAACAAGCACCTAGCATGACCTTTATTTAAAGTTACCTCGTATTCGGTTTCACCTAAAATGTCCGGGTTTTTTCTCGTATGGGACTATGCACACTGGGTTTCATTTAACACGCTTTTTTTCGTGCTCATTAGGGATGTAATGTTTGATCGTCTTACAGTTTGGACTGTACAGTTGAGGTGCGATGGAATTAATTTTTAAAATCGACATTGCAAGATCGCAGTAAAAAAATGCACTGACGATTACTACACTCCCTAATGCCAAAATTTTTGCGGAGCGCGAACTGCAGTCTTCTCGGTCACGGCCAATATCTGCTGCGCCTCAGGAAGTGATCGTGTAATCACCGAACGCGGGGCGGTGCGCGCTACTGTGCTCTTACATTGCAGCGCATCGCCATCGGCGGCGATCGCATGTTGTTGCAAATCGTGTTTGAACCTTCCGCGCAAATTTCACGTGGTTCAGATGAGCCAACAACGGAGGAGTAGCGTCTGGCGAAAGTGTGAGGGGGAGGCATGGAGATGATGTCATAGCAGCGCGTTTCCTCCTCCGCCTCACACTTTCGCCACACTTTCCTCCACCGTTTTTTTTGTCTTCGCTAGCGCGGTTACAACGCCGAGTCCGTCGCCGGCGCCATCGCCTCCGCCAAACTACATTAGCGGCCGCCAAAATGCTTGCGCACTAAAATTGCTGCACAGAGTTGGACAAAAGCAGTCAAAGTGAGGTTTGTGACCACCCTAATACCCGTGGACATTGGCGTAACGAAAGTTATCAACCATAATATAGTTTTACCAAGCAGCTATTGTAGTTAGCGACAGTTAAATGGCATATAGAGATATCAGATCATGATAATTCGGACATTCCCAAAATATAGATATTTAGGAGCATTAAGGGACGCATAAAAGCATGATGTATTACAATAGAGTACATCCGCCCTCCCCTGCATAAAATATTCCTTTAAACTTGTGTATTAGTGTGTATGTGCCTGTAGTTTATTGTAATAAAAAGACGATTAATACGCTGCGATTTATATATCTTTCATTGAAGATTTTACCGGCCCACGTACGTAAGTGTGAACCACACAACAAACTACTCTGTGAATAATGAATTCATCGTAAGAGAATCTCCAGGTAGGTAACGATTTCCTGTCTTTTCAGTTATCTGTCAACAGCATGTCAACTAAAATTTGTAGTTTAATCATTGAATGCGGATTCTCATGAACTGGGTGAAGTAACCCGGGACGCAGTGAAGAGGATAGGGCTTGGTTAAACGGGCCATGCAGAAAAAGCACAATTTTGGATCCGTACAAAGATTGCTTCATTAAAATCATTCTGACACCACTTTTAACGCACACTTGGCTCAAATAAGCTACATAATTAGCAAAAAAAGAGAACGGCCATGCGACCCATTAGCTCATTTCCCGCAATTGATCCTATGATGTTATAACCTATAATCTATGCTGAGACCGTCAAAAGCAAACGCATATTAGGTAGGGCTTATACGTCTGCCGAACGAGATATTCGCGCTTAGATGCAGGGCACATTCTTTATATAGCAGTAAGAATTGTGGAGTGAACAATTAGAGTTACGTACGAACACGTAAATACCGAAGCAGTGAGTGCGGCACTTTGCCGGCTGACATCGCTAACAGCCGTCGGACGCGTTGGACTTGTCTCAAACAACACTGACCAACTGACACAAGTGGCACGGTCGCTTACGTGACCATGTTTGTCATGTCATAGCTTAAGTTTTATCGCAATGCTTTACTATTTTCGTTTAGCTATTTCCCGGAGGTTGCGCAAGGTGACCTTGTGACCGGAGACACCCCTCGGCCACACACCTCTCGAAGCGCATCGCGTGAGTCGCCGGGCCCGCTGTCGGCGCTGCGCACAAGGCTCCACTTTAAGTCGTTCTGCGGCGGCTGCCGTGACGGGAGCGGCCGCTCAGCTCATCGGCAGCCGACCAAACCCGCGGCCTCCCATGCATGCGGCGCTGCGTCGTTTCGGGCAACGTGACTCGTCTCGCGCCTGGTGGAAAGAAACAGTGCGTTCGCTGTGAACGAACGCCGCGTTTGCCCCTGCGAACGCCGCGTTCGCCCGGCCTCCATCTGGGAGCGTTGCACGCACGCGAACGGCTTTGAGACATGGTCGGTAATACAGCTAAACCGGAGGTGAAAGGAGTACTGACACGAAATTTTCATGTCACGTTTTTTTCGCTGCTATGCGTGCCTACCAGCCCACTATTCATAGAATGACAGATTAGACGGTCGAGCGCAGCGTAAACATTCATTTACGGCGTCGTTTATCCGTGCCAGTTTCGGTTTCGACTGAAAAACGCCGAGCGGCCGCCATAACACGATGTATCACATGACGTCACCATTCTTGCCGCATCGCTGCCTCTCTGGAAGCGCGCGCGAGCGAGCGCACGCGCGCGCCCGGACCGGCCGAGGTCTTCGCCGTCCCCACAGGCCCGGGCAGCATGGCGTCAGTCCCAAAACCATCACGTGTACACACGCCCGAGCATCGCGCGCCAACCACAGCCAGCGCGTCGGCTTTGTCACGGGAGCCCCGACGTCGCCAGTTTGGGGCAAGTAGCACATGACGTCATGTCGGCCCGCTCTGGGCTTTCTCGTGCGGGCGAAGATTAAAATGGATTTTAAATATGTTTCGCTGAACTGTTGCTGTTGAAACTTGCTGGGAGATATCTCCTGATAAAAAGGAAGCGTTTTACATAGTTATCGCAGCTTTGAAAGTTCGTGTCAGTACTCCTTTAACCAAGCGAAGCGAAGACTCAACCAGACTGAGCCAAGCTTTTGCTTTGCATATCCAAGGTTAGCTGAGCTAGGCCGTAGCCCTCTTTAGGAAACGATTGGTATGAACCGTAAATAAAATACAGCAGGTCTTCAGTTCGTTCAGAAGCAAAGTGTGAACACTGGAACTGACGATGATTATGATGGTGATGATGATTAGAGGGCATCTATTTGTATTGGGACGTCGGTTGTCACCAACCGACTTGCCTCTGTTATTCTACTTATTCAGCAGTATTGCAGCAGTATTGCACTTCAGCAGCAGTATTGCAGCGCCATTATCTGTCACTGTGGGCGATAAACAAGATAACCAAACACTGACACTTCAGCAGTATTGCAGCGCCACCTGTGAAAGCGGGCGATAAATAAGATAATCAAACCGTGGCCTCCGCGATTTGCTGCCGGCGGCGCGCCGCCGGCAGCCGATCGCGGAGGCCACGATCAAACTTGCGCCTGTGAGATGTCAGCAGGCCCGGTCCGCAGGCTATATTTAGTTTTACAGCCCTGCTCTCAATACGTCATTGTCGACGTCAGGAAAACACGCGACTTAGCGGGAGAATTGAAATTTTGATTGAAAATATTTAATTTCTCAGTGAATAAAGCATCGTCTCCAGCCGAACAAGCGCTTAGGGCCCTATGAAACGCTAAATCTTTCGAATAAGTCAAACTTGTGTTTTGTCTGCATGGCCCCTTCAATATGTAATCCCTATTTACCCTGCTTATAATCCGTTTACACTGTTTGATTTGCGTTGGATTTTGTCGGCCTCCGCCAATTGCAACAAGCTGCCAATTGCAGCGAGCTGCCGATAACACGTCAAAAGTTCAGTGCAGAAAAGTCGTCGGTGATTCGCTATTTTCTGTCTATTTTCTGTCAGTCGTGGGTATTTTCTGTCTATTTTTTTTTCATTTTACAACTTTTAACGGCGGAGATGTTTTCTGTCAGTCGTCGGTATTTTCTGTCTATTTTTTTTTTTTCATTTTACAACTTTTAACGGCGGAGATGTTCTGGTAACGCTCTGCCGTAAAGCGTTACCAGAAAAATATTATCATAGGCGAAGCGGAGAGGGGAAAATGCTAGAGCACTAAATGTAAGAAAAAGTGGCGAGGAGGCAAGGAGTTGGTAGTGCAAGCTTCAAGAAAAAAATGCGGTCAGAGAGGTCCCGGGAATGGAACCCGGTACCTTTTCGCCGTGTAAACCGGCATCCCACCCACTGGGCCACCCCAAAGGCGCGAGGGTACCGGGTTAACAGCCCCAGGAAACAATAACATGTGAAAAAGAAAAAAAAATGTGTTGGCACGCAGTGCGGCACAACTACAAGGAAAAAAGGCCAAATTGGAATTTTCACAAGTATTGGAGGGAAATGGGTTAATTTTCAAGCAGAACAAAACTAAATAAACCTTACAACGAATACAGGCGCTCACATCGAGCAAATAAACATTGCATCTCGCCTTCCCAGGCCGTCTCATTACGAGACTGGAAGGCAAATGCACACATGGGTTTGAAGGTTGGAAATTCTATTTGTCAGTCAGAAATAATAAAAGAACGAAAAAAGCGATAACCTGACCCCCCAAATTAAGCCCAACAGAAAACAATTACTAGACCGGTGCGACGTGAAGCAAAAAGAGACGCACCAGGGGAAAAACGCCTCCCGTGGACGGAATCTAACATGGGTACCTCACGTTATAAACCGGATTCTATGCGATTGTGCTCGTGGCGTGATCTCTTGTATGCTGCTCTCCTCACCAGTTCACGAGTGTTCGCACCCGAAGAGGGGAGCACAGTGAACCGAGTTCGCGAAGCCGGTTGCCACGGTTTCTAGCGCGTGCTACGCGGCCCACTTTGGGAGAGATCTGAAAGCCTGCGGACAAAACGATGCCGCCCTGCCAGTTATGGAGAACTTTCAGCGGCAAGTTCGGAAATCAATGTCAGGTGCAACAGCCGGGTCTCCAACGAAGGAAGAGGGGCCGTCCGCTCTGCGGTTTCTCCAGCCTTGCACCACTATTGCAAGCTGTGCCATTTTTTGAGTAAAGTTTGCTTCAAAAGAGGTGTCAGTGTTATTTTAACGAGGCGACCTTTCGAATGAGCCAAAGTAGCACAAACTCTCTGTCATTTTTTTTTGGTAAAGTTTGCCTCTCTCTCTTCCATTCAGGGCCCCTTTAAACGTGAATTAAATATCGCAAGCCTGAAAAGTCTAATCATATTTAAATCGCTGCAGGGTTATCATGTTGTGAAAAACTCGGAATTTAGTGCCACACTAGGGGAGCGTAAGAAGGACAGCTGGCGGCATATATTTCGAAGCCTAATCTGCATCAGATGCAGCGATGGCACAGTAAATAACCAGCCAGCCCACGACCGCTGCGTCTCACAAGCGTTGTGGCTGCCGATAAAAGCACCGCAAGATAATCGATGCATTTTCTTCTGAAGCATTTCGTATGCGCGGGATTACTACGTAACGCCGGAGTCCTTCAATGCTTTACTGGTCACGAAACTTCGGCGCTCGTTTCATATAGGGACAGCGCGCGCCACTACAGGCGCCCCCGCCGCACGAAGGTCATCCAGCCGCCGCTTTCGCGGCGTATTGGCCTGCTCTTGGCGTGCAAACGCTCGCTGCTTTTGGTGTCTGCGCACAGATTAAGTGTTTTTTTTTTTCGTAGTAGTTAGCGATGTATAGTCCAGTCATCACCTGCCTTAAATGGGGTTTTATTTTTCGTAGTAAATTACCGTAGACTTCGGACGCGAACGGCAACAGCTTCTGCGTGCTCTGGCACAAGCGCTGCGCCGTCGTGTTTTCGGATTTTTAAATCTCTATTTCTTCTTTTCTTAAAGCAAAAGTTGTAAATACCACACATACAGTAGCTGCGTAGTCACGGACTGATGCGGGCCTATCGATAATACAATAAAAAAAAACTGAAAGAAACCAAGTACGCGTCGTTCAGAGTACGCTTAATGAATCCGTTGATTGCTCTGGAATTCACAGGACACTAAAAGAGATAGCCCAATAGTATTGTCGTTTCAATGAGTGGGTACATACTTGAGAATATCTAAAAACGCTGCAGAAACGCGAAGGATCAAAACACGAAGAGATATATGTTGCACCATGTGTCTTTCCGCTTCCACGCTTTGCAATCCTTGCAAAAACAGGAAGCGAAAAAAGAACAATAAAACTGATTTTATCACAATCAACAAAAATTCAATGTTACGAAGGGAGGCAAAAGAGCGTGGTCCAGCGTACAAAAATTTATTTTTTCGCGCTGCGATGTGGAGCACACGGAGGAAACAGAATATTGCCACGTAGCCAAGAACGACGCAAAGCTTTTCTGAACGCAGCGAGCTAGCGAGCTCTTGTTCTACAGAAGACTAGAATGAAACACAAACGTCGAAGAAGCAGTCCGCAGTGTGACGTGCACAGATTAACGTCAATAAAGTGAGTTGCGCGGTGTTTGCTATGCATGCATTACTCTCGGAACGTTATTAATTTCAGATCCATGGAAATGGGATCGAGAACATTTTCGAAGAAACAAAAAATCAAGTTGGCGACAAGGTGGCACCCTTTTCATATCAAACAATATTGCCCGACGGGACGTACGACAAAAAGAGCAAACGGGCGCTCCGGTTGAAACGCCCGATAAGAAACCGGAATCGGCCACGCGCGGTTACAAAACAAACAAGACGAACCCTAAGGGATAATTCGCGGAAATATGAAAAGTAAAAGCACAAGGACGTCCCAAAGCTTTTTTACACGCGAGCCTGAGCGCAAGGTAATACAAGTTTGCGTACAGGTAATGAAGCACTGCTACAACCTGACTGATATGACAAAAATCCGGATTTAAGTTAGCCTTGTACAATTGTAGGTCCACGATGCTCTCAAAAGGGTGCATTGCCTTTTCCATTTTTACACACAGTGCATTTCCACGCACTGTCACACACTTATAATCGAAGCTGAAATCTCCCGTTTCTTGCCTTGGAATGGCGCGCATCCATTGCTCTCGCAGCTCCCCGTCGCTCGGTCAACAGAACAAGGAAACATTTTCTGGGGTAGCGTTGTACAAGGAACGACATCCCGGGACGCAACCCATGTAAGGCATTGTCGTTGCACTACTTAAGTCGCATCACAAGAGCACGAGATGCACGTTACATTTTTTTCCCCGCACAAAACAAACACAACTCGCCGCGGCTCCGCCGTTCGAGCCAGCGCAACGCCGCCCGAGGAGAGACCTCAGTGAGAGGGTGGCGCCACCGCGCGGCGGCCAAACGCAGCATATGAAGCTCTCCCATTGAGTTACGGAGCAGTTTCGTGACCAGTAAAGTAGTGAAGGACTCGTAACGCCTACATCAACCAGAACACCATTGTGAGCCGATTGTAATAATCGGTTTGCTTTCTAGGTGGATTCCCCTTTAACTTCACCATTGTGTTCTCCGATTACGAAGCCTGCAACATCCTAAGAGCGCCACATTATGGAGGTAAGACGTCACTCTGGTGCTGCATACGTGTTTCATTCATGACGCTTTCATTTGTCATGTCAAATAAAGCGGAGTGCAGAAGCTTCTGGTCGCTCGTAATCGCAGATCAACTGTTCACGTCTCTTTTTATTGTTTTGCTTATGAAGCGAAAACCTTACGGGGAAATTTCTCGCAATCAAAGCTGTTGTCTGTGGTGAAATTATGTGTTTTATCGGGGAGTAGAAATGTTAAAAAAGTAATTTTTGTATTTCGGAGGAGGGTTGGTAAGTTTTAATTGTGTTGAGCGAGGAAATGAACAAATAAATTTTGAAGTTACCAGTTTAGGGCAAAATGACCAGAGCCCAGGAGCTCCAAGTCTCCCATACCGAAAAAGTTATCCGACAAGAATAACTTCAGTCGCACAGAAATGCGGAAAAGTTGCTCCATCCCTCAAGTTTTTCCATAAAATTTCTGAAAACAAAAACATTCATTAATCAGAAGGTCCTTGAGAGTTTAAAAATGGTTTCCCAAAATTGTAGGTGGACCAACACAAAACTCACGTGCGCACAAGTTTCATGGAGGCCGAATTTTAAACTAAACGAATAATATTTTTCAGACGGTTTATTGCTGCCCCTTTCTTGTTTTGATTGGGACGTGTTCTTTAGATTGTGCGATACTTGAGACAGAGATTATTTGCCAAAACTTAAACGACAATGACATTGAAGGAACAACGAAACTTTATTGATAATTGTATAAGAATAAATGTTGGTAAAACTACGGCTATTCGCTTACTCCCCCCCCCCCTCGTAACAAAAGAATTGAGTTACTCCCTAATAAATTAAACAACACAGAAATCGAAGTACTAAAATCTTTTAAAATCATACAGTGTACTTCAATGATAACATGTTATGGGATAACCGCATTGCCTATATATTATCGGCAATTTGTCTAGAACTATCGGCATTATACACCGCCACAATTTTCATCTTCCAACATCAATGAACATGCTTCTGTATAACTCATTATTCTGTTTTTGATTAACTTTGGAGTTCTTATTTGGAGTATTGCCACGAATGAAAACTTGCACAATCTCACAGTTTTTCAAAAACGAGTCGTTCGGAAGTGTTGTAAATTTCCTTATCTCTCACACACTGCTGGTTGAAAATTTCGACATTGTTTCAATTAATTTCATGACTTCCTATGGGCTTTATAGTTGTTTTCAATTAGTTGAATCAGTAATGACGATGTACTAACCAGGATTACTGCATTAAAAGAAAACAGCGGAGTCTACAAGGCCCTTACCCCAGAACCTTGGAATGTAAATAGATGCCACGCAAACTACGGCACACAAATGATCCAGTACTTATTACCTGCAACGCTAAATACTGTTGTCATTTGAAAAAGTCCCCGTTTCAACGCTTTCATTCAGAGAGTTGTGTGATATGATTTGTAAAACCAATGCACCGTAACAAGATTTGTTTTCAGGCTATACCTGACATTTATAATTGCTCTGTACTGAATGAACTGTACAGTCGTCCACAGGCTTAGCTGGAGCACCAGATTCGTCTTTAGCGTGGTATATCTCTAAAATTCTGAAGCACTCCTAAAAGAATGCGTAATGCTTAAGTTAGCCCTTAAACTGGCAGCAGTGGGGGCTAATTTTCCTTATATCAAGGCAGGAAAAGACGATAAGCGTGTAAAGCATTGCTCCAGCTAAGACGGTGGACGACTTTAACAGACCTGTGTAATTCGTCTTGCATTGCTTGACTTCCTGCGCTATGTGTAAGGTGGCAAGGACCCTTCAAGCCGTTTTAACAGCTTTTATTCCTGGTCTTGCTGCAACGTGGTTGTGAAATAAACTCAAAATATTTCAATACAATATCTGTACTGTCCTATTAGGTGGCTGCGATCTCAACGTTCACGAAAGCTACATCAACAAGCCACTCCCGGATTGTTGCGAATTCGTTTATGAGCTGCTATGTGGACCGCAAAAGTACTACATTTACAACGAAACAATATGCCGTAATGTTCAGGACAAGCTGCTGGTTACACTTCCACCGTTTCCGCCAAAACCGAAGCCAACAACGCCGGCTGCCCCAACACAATGATAGGGTATACATGTCACTGTACATTCTCATATTTGAGTGCACAGAAAGTTGTCTGAATCTAAAACAATAAAACAATACTGAAGGTCAAGGTACTCATGCTTGAGTTGTTTCGCGTGTGATCTGATTATTTCTGAGCATGACCGGCTTTATGCCCATAGCAGCCATCGACAATGGGAGCCAGCGTGCCAAAATATTGCCGTGTAGGGAAGGCACGCCCCGTGAGGAGGTGCAAAATGTAATCCTAAACGGTAAACCTCTCCAGCTTCGCTTCGCTCGCAGTGCGATTTGCGACGGCTCGCATAAATTGTAGAGGCCGTACCAATCAATACCGATTGCCCCTGTCAGTCAGAAGCTATAATAACGGCCAACACCAAGAATTTAAAGGAGTACTGCATAAATCGAGAATAAACTTCAAGCGGCGGTCATCGCCATCGGGCAGCGCCTCGTTGGTTCCGACCTGGTCTGTTCGCCTAGGAAGTCTGAACTAATCGTGCTCGCACCGAAACGCAGGGGCAAGACGCCGCAGCGCGAAGCCGATCGTGTGAAGATAGTCACCGCATCGGGACAACGCATCCCCGAAGTAACAAGAATCAAGGTTTTGGGCTTGATCATTGGCAAGAACAGCAACAACGACAAAACCCTCGCCAAGGTCAGCAGCAAGACGGACGAGGCAATTCGCCTCATTCGCCGCATTTTTCTCGAGAAGAACGGGGATGAAGGAGGACAACCTCGTGAGACTCCTCTAGTCCTTTGTCGTCAGCCACATTACGTACGTGGCCGCGTACCATAACTGGAGGGTCATGGAACGGGCCAAGATCAATACACTCCCACGGAAGGCTTACAAATCGGCACTGCGCCTCACGGAAACCACGAGCACGGTGCGCTTACTCCAGCTAGGAGTGCACAATATCCTGGAAGAAATCGTGGAGGCGCAGTTGGCGGCGCAGCTGGAACGTCTCTCCAAGACAAAGACGGGACGCCAAATCCTCGAGAACCTTGGCTACAACCCCGCACGCCGGACCGGCAACAGCGCGACATAACGAGGAAGTGATGGCGCACTTATGCGTTGACCCGATACCCAGGAACGCCCACCCGGAGCATAACAAGGAGGAACGTGCAGCGTGAGGCAAATTTGGCCCGCATCGATATGCTCGCCAAATACGGGCACGCGCGTTACGTCGACGCGGCAGAGTACCAGCATGAAGGCTACGTCACGGTCGCCATTAAGGCCTCCACGGGCACCAAGACCACGACTGCGAGTGTGCGGTGAACCGACGCCACCGACGCTGAGTGCCGCACAGTGCTCTGGGACTCTAGAATGGCCGTACGCAGCTACGCTGAAGTCGCGTTTGCGCCAAGGCGGCCGCCATGCAGCGACGTTTGCGCCAAGCAGCGACGAGATAGTGACAGTCGTCGCAGTTTCGGAATGGTGTTGGCTTGCTGCTATTGTTAGGAGCTAGTTTCCAGTTTACAACCACTGAAAACTTCAGTTTGTTCGTGTACTTTTCAATGAAATTTCGTTGCTACGTTTTGAAATGCCCATTTAGTACGGGCAAATCGTCGAGGGAGTGCGACATCCCCGCCGGTGAGGAGATCTCCTTTTATGTGCTGCCCAACGACGAACCTCGGCGAAGCAAGTGGCTACGTTTTGTGAACTTTGCAAACGGAGGAGAAAGAGAGCTAAAGGAAGTACGAGTGTGCTCGCTTCATTTACGAGGAAGTGATTACGGCAGGGACCCTTACGTTAGCTCACTCCTGGGACATGCTGGCGCTCGTAGCCGACTTCGTCAAATCGCCGTCAAAGCGCTCTGAGCTTGGGGGAAAAAATGCCGTACACACCGCGCATTGACGCTCGTATCTTTCTGGTCGAAGCAGAGAGCTCGCGCGAACGGCTTTCCGTACACGACACCGGCCAACTGGCATAAGCGATACTGCTACTGAAATTGAACTATTATTAACCGTAATAAAAATACGGCACATACGTACCAGTCTGTATTCGTCCGTCGCGACGGGGCTGACCAGGCAGCGGTGCCGACGGCTGGGCGTTCGTCTGTTGTGGCTATCGCGTAATGGTCGCTTTCCGGTCCATCCGCGTATCCCACAACTCCTGCCGCTCGTGCACTTAGAAGCATTGAGCGTTCAAGTGGTGTGAGGTTGTTAAATGCAAGCCCGAGCTTCTCGGAAAGAGTTTTGTTCTCCGGATCAGGCGATTCCATGACTAGGGCTGCGGGTGCACTAGTTTTTACTAGTATTTTTAAAATGGCCGCCGTCTCGGTTTCGGCACGAGTTCCGGTTCCTGTTTGATTGCCGCGTGTGGGTGCTATATGGAGTCGACATACTAAGTATCTGCTTCATGGACCGGCTCGTATGACGCCATTGTTCACGTCACGAAATGTGCAATTTAGCGGGAGATTTAAAATTTTGGCTTAAATTGCCTTATTTCTCAGTGAATAAAGCACCATTTGCTTCCGGGAAAGCGCTTAGGGTACTATGAAACACCTAATCTTTCGAATAAAACAAACTTTTGTTTTCTCTTCATGGCTCCTTTAAGAGCTGAGAAATCGTCCTTCTATCTAAAAAACGAAGGCCGTTTTTCCATTGAAACTTTGAGTGAGGGTTAGAATGGGCAAATTGAAGGCGAAATCAACAGCTTAGAAGATGACAGCGCACCGAGGAATTAGCGACGAAGCTGTTTTCGCTTCGAAGCGGGAGGGCAGGGCGACGCCATGTTAGTCAAATCAAACCGGAGACAGCAAAGGATGATGGGATAGAGTGCTGGGCTCAGTGAGCTCAAGTCATGGCGGGACTCGGCTTCACAAATGTGACGTCAGGGCCTCTCCTAACCTTTTCTTTCCTCCATGGTATTACCTCTATGGGCCGAAGCCGCCGCCGGCCGCGCCGCGCGCAGCGTGCGGGTGGTTCCGCGGCAGAGCCAGCGCGCCTGTGGCGTGCGCGGTGCGTTTTCGCGAGCAGAAAACGCACCATGCGGTACACGCGTAAAGCCTACCATTGCGGCGAAAATTCGATGACCGTTTCCAATAAAAGTCCTGATGGCGACTTGTATTGCCATTGTGGGCTATATTGTCGGCTCCTTCACCGCATGTGGAACTATATTTTTCTCAATAGTGCGTTTTTGGGCAGCTATTATGACTAGCTCTGACTACATGCATAGTTTGTGAACGCGCAGGGGCACAGTCTCCACTCACCCGGCCGCGCGTGTGAAGTCACGTCAAGAGTTTCTGACAGGCGCTGTAGGCACGCGGCCACCTCACTTCTTTTCGCTTCCTCAGAGTGATGTCACGCCTACGTCCATTTGCGGCTGGCCGCTCCGCGTGCTGTTCCGTCGGCGTGATAAATGAGATCAAATTGGAGGATGTTCCCTGCGTCGCAGGTCGCTCACATTTTCGTGAGGGTATTCTGTTGAGTAGTGGGAGCGAACTACGTAATAATATTAACACCGAAAATTTGTGTCAATACCCCCCTGGACGGTTCAGTCCGAAACCGCTTCTAAGATAAGCAATCTTCAACGTAGACAAATAAGTCACACTGCTACTACATTTGCCTCCTCTACAATTCTCTATTTTTGAGCATTTCCCCTCATTGAAACATTCTGAACTTTGGGTTTAGCTCTATAAGCTTTATCAAGCTCGCCTATGCACATGGAAGAGTTTGAAGGGATAGCTAGAATTTGTGTAAAGGAGCTCCAACAGGGTCCTTTTGTGTGTTGAAGCGCCGTGATTCTTGGGCGGAACCAGAATGTATTTCCGGCGAAGAGAGCACTAATCGACGGCGACTCCTTCCACGGTATGACTGGTGCCACGCTTTTAAGAGCTTTCTCACGGTGGCGTACAAGCGCAACAAATGTCGAACTTCGGTATAACACGCATGATAGCCGTCCCAGTCAATGCGTAGGGAGAAAACCACAGTTGACTTCGGGATATGTTTTAGAGCCGCTGCCCCGCTGCTGAAGCCATGAGAACATGGCGAAAAAAAATTCCCTTTGTGTTTATTTTCTTTTTATCCATGCTATGGAACAAAACGCGTTGAATATTTCTTTGTGCTTTTTTTTTCTTTCTGATGTACGCGCGCTATGAAACGAGTGGAACGCTATGGATTGCGTTAACAAAGGGTTAGCGCCTGTGGACGCTTTTTGCATATATGCGGATGGGTGCGCTCAAGGAGGGCGACAGCCGGATCCGTACTTTTTCCAAGCGAGCCGAGTAACAATTTCTCGTTAAAAATACTCTTATTTAAGCATACCGTCGACCTCACAGGATGCGTGATCTTCCTCAAGGGTGAATCGGCGAAGACTGAGCACACCGGAGTGAGGAAAAGACAAAAGAACGGCGGCAGGCCGCGCAAATGCGCATGCAGCGGTGAAATGTGGCCCAAATGCAAAGCAAGCCGGTGCAGTGGCGTCGTAACGAACTAAAAGAATCCAAACATGCAAAAACAAATTCCGCACGCGGAGTTACTCGCATAGGCAGGTCGCTATCAATGGGTCCATTCGATTCAGCCTGCACCTCTTGAACCAGTTCACAGCGGTGCAAACCGGGTTCCGCCATCCTGAATAATCGGCGGAATCAGACCTGCACTTTCTAGGTACGGAGTACCTTAGGACCGCACAATGTCGATCCGCGTCCGCGCGCACAGCATTTACAATCGCAAAAAATAACAGAGGCACCGGCAGGATTCGAGCCTGTGTCTGGTAGACCAGACAGATCTGTCAGTGTCAGTCGTCTTACCCACTGGGCTACGACCGCGAATTAGTGCCCGAGAGTCAAACGCCTTACTTCCTCGCCTGTAACGGTGCGGAGTACCTTAGGACCTCCCAATACCCGTCCGCGTCCATCCGTGAGCACACCACCCTCAAGAGAAAATCAAGCGAAATGCGATTTGAGCCGTGAGGGGCAGTTTCGTTTAGGGAATATTCAAGGTGCAACTCACGGTTCCAATCAAATGGCGGTCGGGCCGCAAATCAGATGTTACTCGGGGCGCAACTTGGATGTCATTTCGAAGCCCCGTACTCCGCACCCTCGCCATCATCCACGGAGTGGAGATGCTGCCATTTTTCGTCTGTTTCTGCACCTCCTCGGCAGGGAGTGCAGGCAAACCATGAACTCGTCCTGCACCCCCCCTACACCACCGGTGAACCGAACGGCACGGTTCAGCTATGTGCCGCGACCTGCACCACTATAACGAACGGCGAAGCGCTGCACCGCCTGAACTGGTTCATGTAGTGCAGGTGAAACGAATAGACCCAACAGAGCGGCAGCCCGGCCTGGTTACGTGAAGCGCGTCTCCTGTTTGTCTGTCGTCTTTACGGGAACGAAAGTGACGAAAGTGGCCCCACTGGGCACAAATTGAAATAAACCACCTGCGGTTGTCATTGTGCTACAGGCGCTGTTTCCTTTGCTTGAGTATAGAACCTCGGAACGTTCTTAGCGTTATCGGTACCTGAAGGCGAGAATGCTGTCACGTCTGCAGACTTCGCTCATAACTTTTTTGAATTTTCATTCTCTAGTTCTCTATACCAGGTGAATGGATACCCTGTGCGTTCTGTTTAAGAGTTGGAAGAAGGTATGTAAACAGCTCTGAACGTCCTTTATAAATGATTAACATTTGCGGCGCGTTATTAATCGCTGGCCTCGGCATAGAGCGTGAGACTAGTTTTAAACATTCAGGTAGAAGAGCTGTGTAATCGTCAACGCGAATACATGATCAGAGCGTCAGACAATATGCGCCATGCGACAAGCAATGAGTATCTGAACGGACCTTCGTGCCTGCATCGTTCTCGCGTGCAGATGTCGCCCACTTACCGCAAGAAGGTCCCCTGGTCGAGCGGTCGTTGCCGCTGCATCGTCAGTGGTGCGGGACCTCGCTGCAACGGTATCCTTTCCAGGCACGGGCTGAGAGGCGGCAGCGACCGTTTCGCTGCTGTCGCCGGGGGCAAAGTCCCGCGTGTGAATCGAATGCGGGTGTCCCCCCAAGAGGAACAGGAGACGCAAAACGGGCTTCCGCAGTCGGAGCCTGGGCCTTCTCGTACGCGCCACGCCCCCTCGCGTGGTTCCGTAAAAGACGGCGAGGGAGGTGAGGCGACCGACCGCGAATACTACATTGCCAATCTGGAATTTCACGGTCTCTGGGTCACGGCGTACGCCTACCCTCTCCCCACGAGATTGCCCTGCCGGAGTGGCTTCCTGCAACGCCACCGCCGCGACAAGGCCTGCCCGCTGTGGGGCTCTGAAGTTAAGTGGCTCGCATGTATTGTATAAAGGAGTCGAAACAGTTATACTTAACAGTATCGCGTGAATCTGCATAGCATCTATGAAGAAAAGAGCAACAGGTCGACAGCCTTGCTAATTGTTCGCGTTTGTTTGGCTGCTTTCTTCCATTTTGTCGTTTTATATTTCCGTCGTCTCTGTTCCCAACAATTTTTTTGGAAGGGTGAGAATTATCAATGTTCATTTGTTAATAATATTCCTATTTAATCGGCCTGATACGTTGTGGATCGATTGATTGTCTTTATTAACGAGGAAACTCGTATCCCAAGTGCTACGGGCCCTTATATTACTGGGATTATAGGAAGGGGATGGCTGGGCCGCACGTCTTCGTGCCTTCAGTCACGTATGCGATCTTGAGGGGATTGTCGTAAAAAGAATATGTATATATGTTTTTGTCTAGTGATTTTTTAATGATAGTGATTAAGTATACTGACCAAGGTATTTATTATATCTTAACAGGGGGAATTTGAAACCATGTATAGAAATTGTTTGGATACACGGAGGGCGGAGAGCAAAACAAAGGCCACAGAGCGCAGAAGATGAACACTACCCATGTAAAATGCTGCGAGGATGGGTTGGCCAACAAATTCATGGGCCACTGGACGGCGAAAGGGACGCTCGGTTTTGGTGGACCATTTCAAAGAGAACTAAGGCTGGAAAGTTGGAACAATTGGTTGCATGATACTGAAAACACAATGTTAGCGCCTGAAGTGCGGACACGAGTTCGGAATGCACGGAACTAGCGCTTGCTCCTTGTATTCCTGTACCGTGTCCTGTCTTTCTGCGGTAAAATTAGACAGTTGTAGCGGAGCGGGGAACCGGTCCCGGTACGGTACCCGGTACGCCTGCGCATGCGCACAGCCAGTTTTTTTTTTGTTTTTTACACCTCGGCGCAGGCGCAGTAGCGCCGGTCGCGAACCAGGTGCCCTACCGGTACCGGCACTCTTCTATGATATAACTCTCTTTTATCGTAAGTATCACTTGTAAGAAAGTTGCAGCCAGTGCTGTTTCTTCGTTCAGCTGCAATAGAAATCGCGGTGTTCTGCTACTCGCCTGAAAAAAAAAAAAAAAAAAAAAAAAAACCTGTCGTTAGCACTTGGAAACCTGGACTCTCGGCGGCCATTTTCAGAAGAGACGATTCTGCGCTACTGGCCCTCTCTGTCATCCGCTCAGAAGGCGACTAAGGAACTTTTACGCTTTCAACGGGCGAGGAACTTAAACACGAGACTATAGACTGAACGCCTCAAGTGTCAGTGTCAGTGCTTCAGCGCTGGGCATACGTGTCTACTCCAACTTCTCTTCATTCTTTCTTTTCTCTTTTTTGCCTATTTTCCCTTTCCCACGTGCAGGATAGCAAACTAGGCTCCAGCCAGGTTAACTTTCCTGCCTTCCTTCTACACCCTTCCTTCCTTCCTTCCTGTTAACAAGACTTGTGCGGATCGGTCCTGGTGGAACGCGAACGAAAGTGGTCAGTCCTTCTGGGTCTAGGGTGATGCTGTTGTAGCAACACACGAGTCCTGGCGGCTGCAGAGGGAGGGAGGAAGGCAGGAGCAGCCCCCTGTCATGACCGGTTCTCAGGTCCTTCCGTATGCCCCGGCGCGGCGCGGCAGCTGACCTCCCGTCGCGTGCGGCTGGAAGCGAGTCGCCGCTTTTGTGTACGCCGAAAGGGAGAGAAGGAGAGCATCGTGGTAGGCGAAGGGAAATGCGAGCGCCTCCTCTTGTTACGCATTGTGAAGCCAAATGTGGAACGGCCGTATCGGGAGCGGGGCGGCAAGCGGATGGCGTGCCAGTCGGTCACAAATACAGTTGTCGCTTCTTTCTTCTTGTCCGCGCGTGAGCTACAGACGTGCGAACGCGCGGCGTATACGTTTATCCCGGATGTGATTTTTGCGCTGTATCTAGAAAGCCGTGTAACTGCACATACGTGCTTTCTTCTCATCGACAGCGACCGCAAAACAAACCAACAAACAAACAAACCAACCAACAAACAAACAAACCAACCAACAAACAAACCAACAAACAAACAAAACATTGGTTTGAAGTCAGAGAGCTAACAACGCACATGTATTACTACTATACCCACACCTGCGGATTTATGCGTATATCTACCACTCTTTCAGCAAATACACAGATCTACAGAGCAATTCCCACATGTCTAGATTTTTGCACTCTTGGGAAAACTTTGCGTCTTAAAATTAGTCGCTGTAGCCAATGGCTGCTGAGCCATGTTCGACAGCTCCCTGTGCGTTGGGATGCTGGCAAACACCATGCATTCTACAGAACAAGTCCAAAGAGGGGTGCTGGACATCCCAAATCTCAATGTTGTCCCGCCGATACTGGGACAATTGCCTTCTTGCGACACGTACAACCTTTTGCGACACGTACCACCACCTTGCGACACGTACCACCACGTTCTTAACCTCGTACAATCTCCCTGTTGGGGGTACGCGCCATGTGCGTTGGACAACATTAGAGCATGACGACGACGGGGCACAACTCCGGGCCAAACTCCAGCGACTCGGTGCCCCAAGCCACAAGCTAGAAGACTTCCTGTTCCCCACTGGACCGGACGCCATCCGACGGGAGGTCTTCCAGCACCTAGTCAACTTCCTGGTTACAACAGGACTAGCGCTGCGTTTGTAGCTATCGAGTCATGGACTAAACGAACGCGATATAGACTATCTCCCACTCTCCTACCGCTCTTCTCTTCCCCCTTCTCTCTTCCTATCCTTTGAAGCCCCAATCCCCTTCCCTGGACTGGGTCGTATGAGGGTGAACTCCCCGTTGAGTTCAACAATATCCCCAGGCCTTTTCTCTCTCCCTCCTTTGTTAATAAATCACCACCACCACCAGCTCGAGCTTCCGCGATCGCGTGCCTGTATCTCACCGCCATCTTCAGGGGCCGCCTTCTAAACGTCCCCTCTGTCTGGTCTCTGCCATCAGGCGCTTCACTTAAGGGGCACTCGCCTGACCCCATTCCCCATGGGACTACTAATTCAAGAGCCACGGGCTTAATAATAATCGTGTACGGATATAAAAGGGTTTAAAAATTCGCAAAAATGTTCCTAAGGGCGAAGTTTCCTTCTTTTAAAAACATATCACTTCTTTGCTGAGATAAAAAAAAAAAAAGAAACAAGAAACACATTTTCGTTTATCCAGTTTTTCACTTCATGGCGCTAGCTGCCTAGCAAGCAAGAGTTTTATTTTTTAGATGCGAAGCATCTCATGCTCGGGGCTGTGTCCCTCCCTCCATCGTTGTCGTAGTCGTTGTCCGCCGTCCGCCCTCTACTACGCACGCGCGTCTCTTCAGCCCCGTCAGCGTTTGGGCTGACGTCAGCGCAGTCCACAATAGAAAGAAATAGTTAGGCGGCGCCCGGTTTCGATCCCACGACTCTCTGGCCGCAACGGGGGTACGTGGCGCTCTTCCCACTGCGCTGCAAACCGAGACGGGAGCACGTGCTACGAACGCGCCTTATGTCCTTCACTCATTCAAACTACGTCAAGAAGCTACTGATACAACGAAGGCACGCGAAGCTGAACGTCAACGGAAACGACGAACTGAAAACTAATGGGCACTTCAGTCGACCCCATGGTTGCTTCGCATACTACTCAGGGTTCCCCTACGGGAAGATGGTGTAATTTTTTTTTTCAGTACAGAAGTGATATATCTCTAAAATAAGCAAACTAGGCCGTTGTAAACATTGATATGTATGTGTAAAGCTTTTCGTATTGGTGCGCGATTGTTTTTAAGTCCGTGGGTGATGAAGTAGTGAGTCCCGTAAGAATGTCAACAGGTGAGTACCCCTCAATAAATAGATTCTGGCCGCCTGTCACCGGTCCAGGGTTTACGCCCGCGTCCATCAGGACATAACACTGGTTACACGACGGCAGGACGCGAACCATCAATGATTATGAACGATCTATTCCCACTATTTACAAACGGCTATGGCAGAGTCCCCGCAGCCAACAATATCAAAAATCAAGGTGTGTATTAACAGCTCTACAGACTGACGAAACGAATTACTTCCCTGTTGATGAGTAAGAATTTATCTTCGATGTGAGGCCTTCTTGAGTGAAAAATTGGCCATTTCATATATCTGAAGTTTTAAGCAACTTAAAGAAACTTGACAAAATTTCGTGAAATTCTTTTTTTGAAAAAAAAAAAGATGTATATTTCTCTCGCTGACAGCCGTGCCACTTTACGACGTTGCCAGAGAGCTGGAAAATTGTGCAGTTCACGGATGGTTCGCATGGTTCGCGGGAATCGCATGGTTCGGGGCAGCAGTATGAACCCGAAATATTCCGCCTTACAAGGTGGCCAGAAAGGTCCCTGGGCCCCTATAATAGGGGAAAACAAGAGAAATGTCGTTCTGCCCTATATGAAGGAGGAGTGCTACAAAACATTTGTTCTCTTTTTATTCCTATTATTGATGCTTATTGGGCAAGCCAACCCGAAATAGCAGTTTCTATACTTGAGCGCCCTATAAATAATTACATAGAACATCTTGAAAATCGTCACTTCTGGTGTCCTTCGCTTCCGGACCGGATGGCCGCGCTGTAACAATATTTAGGTGTAGACACTAGCCGGATGCCGCGGCGGAGAATGCGACCAGATCTTGTTCGCCTTCTAGTAGATGCGCCAACCGCAGCGGCGTGGGGGCGCTGCGAATGACGGTCTAGTATCAGTGCAGCGAGTAGAAATACCACAGGTGAAAGAGTATAAATATTTAGGAGCATGGCTTAACGACAGCGAAGATTATACGCATGCGCATGAGGCTTACCTTAAGAGGAAAGGAAAACGGAACGCGGCTATAATGAAGCATAGAGCCGGCTGGGGCTACAAATACGAGCTGATAAGGGGCGTCTGGAAAGGGGTCATGGTACCAGGATTAACTTTCGGAAATTCGGTTCTATGTGGGAAACCAAAGACTCAAGCGGGACTGGCGGTAAATCAGAGGGCGGTAGGCAGACTGGCCCTAGAAGCCCACAGCAAAACTTCGAACGAAGCAGTACAGGGGGATATGGGCTGGTCGCCCTTTGAGGAAAGGGAGGCGCAGTGCAAGATAAAGTTTGGGGAACGACTTCGTAACATGGAGGATGAAAAATAGGCCGCGAGGGTGTTTAAGTAGCTGTATTTGAGGAGCGTGGACGCGCGGTGGAGACGGAGGACCAGACAGCTGACCAAGCGGTACGGAAAGTCGGTAGGGGAAAGCGGGGTTTACACAACAGTTAAAAAGCAGGTCAAGGCAGCAGAGACGATGAAGTGGGCATAGAGAATGGAAGCGAAAAAAACCCTGGAGACTTATAGGACACAGAAACTAGAAATTAGGAAGGAAGGTTCCTATGACAGCACGAGAGGAAGTGCATTGCTCTTCGAAGCCCAAGGCGGGGGCCTGAGAACCCGGGCATACACGGGTATCTATAGGCAGCAGGATGAAACATGTGCATGATGCGGCAGTGATCGGGAAACTATAGGCCATATTTTCAGAGACTGCACAGAGATACGACCGCCGCGGGGTGAGGGGGAAACGACGTTGGCGGAGGCTTTGGGACTTGGGGTGAGTGGGAGCCTCATCTTCAGGGCCATAGAGGTGACGAAGAGGCGGCTGAAGTGGTGGTGGAGCAAAAGTAGGGAAGAGATGGGTACGCAGCTGGAGTAATCATACGGATGAGAATTTAGAACAGCGGGGTCAGGCAAAAAATATGGAGGGAGCGATGGGAGTTTAAAACTGGGGTCAGGGGGAGATGAGGGAAGGCAAATCTATTAGGTTAGCTAGGAGTAGGGCAAGTGAAATAAAACAGGCAAGTCGGTTGCTGACAACCTACGCCTCGATTCAAAGGGAGAGCAACTAATCATGATGATGATGATGATCATCATCAGGCCATCGCTTGCGGAGTGGCTGCGCGGCGTGGTTCAAGATGTTCTTTGGTGTCTTTCAAGCTGTTTTTCGGTGTTTTTTGCTGCCAATTAGCGAACCACGGGGATTAGACATTGTGTTCCAGCTTCCACGTTGTGGTTAGCACCGTGCGTAGCTTTTTGTGTCACGATTTGGGACCAGCCGCAATGATCCTTGTGCAAGCTGACTTGGTGGAGCGGGCCGACGCAGCGCGCTGATGTCGTGGCCTATGTGTTTGGTGGCTGTCACGTGTTGGCCGTTGCAGTGCCACGCTTTCGAAATCGAGCCGGGCCCAGGAGTCGACTGGACGCGATCATGGGTCAAAAGTGCTTCGCACCCAACTGTAGATCAGACTACCAGAGTAGTCCAGTTCAGGTGCCACTTTTAACACGAAAGTGTTTTATGCCCGGGTACACCAAGATCTGACCGGCGTCATATCCGCCACGGAAATGACGTCGTTATAAAAACGTTCCATTGACGCGGCTGCGTCCGGATTCGAGCCACGAACTCTCCCGCCGCAACGGGAGGTACACAGCGCTCCGCCCACTGCGCTACAAATTCAAGCGCAAGTAGATCTACGAACGCGCCTTATATCTCTCCCACTACTTGCTGCATTCAGATGCCATCTAGGAGATGATGCCGTCTAAGAGAAGTCAAGCGAAGTAGGTCATTATGACACTAATGAGCCCCGACAGTTGGCGCCTCGATGCCAGCGTCTTCGTATACGCGGGACGCGGGTGAATTGAGGCACGCTCCGCCACCTACTGCTTTCGGTTTCGGTTCCGTTTTGTTCGCACGGTTTTCAAGGGGCTGCGGTTTCAGTCGGATTGACGCAACGTTCCGGCGCGTGCAATCCAGCGTCTAACGTTTATGCGTCAAACGGTGCCATATCCACGTAATATAAACAGCGGTGTGCAAGTTCATATGGATGCACAATAAATGCTCCTGTGAAGACACATTGCACTTGCGTGTTTTACCGATTCGTATGAAAGATGCGTCAACCACATTTTTTAGAGCTCCGTCGGAGCCCGCTCAACTTGAACGTTGGCGCCGGGCAATCCCCAGAACGGATAAGATATTGCAACCGAGCGAGTTAGTCTGTGCGTAGCGTTTTCGCAAGCATGTAGTATCACATTCGTACCACCCCAAGTTCGATGTCGAGGTGCTTTTTCGATGGCAAGTCTCTGAGAAAGAAAACTTGTTGTGCGTTGTGTTTTTCTAGCTAGAAAGGCGACTTGTAAAAGTAAAGGTTTGTTACACAGAATGGCTATTTGGCTTCCGGGGAATAAAAATACGGTTTTTTGCTCTTATGCTGAAAGCACACATTGGCAATATTGGACGCTATAGAAAGGAAGGCTCCAAATTAGGACCACGCGTCCCATCACACACGACACGGGTACCTGTTTCATTCTTTCGTTTATGCTGCAGTGAGTGCAACACTTATGTTCTCCAAATGAGCTACCTGATTAGTAAAATATCACTGCATCAAAAATTTGGAAGTCACGAACGAAATAATTGAGACTTGTCGGCATTTTGTCAAAAAACCGTGCAAATACAAGGACGAAGAAAGGAAAACACAAATATGAGCTCTCCTGTTTTCCTGTTGTTGTCCTCGTTTACGTGCTGGTTTTTGTCACAATATGCAGAAGAACTAGCCCAAGTTGCAAATTTAGTGAGAAATAATTGAGGCTACCAATGGTGGTCTGTTCCGCGTGCTTTCAAACAAGCATTTACAGAGACGCACCCACATACTATCTCAGGGCCAGTTTCTACCCGCGGTACATTATGGTTCCACCGTCGACTGAGACCGTCGGAGCGCGGCATGCCGCTTTATATTCACAGCGCCCGAAGGACAGGAGAGCGCGGAGAGAGAGAGAGAGTACTGCACAGGCGCAGCGTGCGCAGCGCCGCCCACTAGCGCCTAGCAACGGAGTGAGAGCGCGCTACGCCAACCGGAAGCTGTTTGGGAGAGATGTCCGCTGCCAGAGAGAGGAGAGGAGGAGAGGCGCAGCTGTGCGGACAACGCCGGACAGACGCAGGAAGGACAGACGGGCGAGCATGAGATGCCTTGCATTGAAAAGTGTGCCAGCATGCCGTGACCCTCATTGCGGAGAACGGAGAACACCACCGCCGGAGAAATTAAGGGGTCCTGGCGATGTCTGAACACTGAACGTGCTTTTTTCTTTTTTGCTACACATGCCACGCAACCGCCACAACATACCACCTCCGTCCGCACTTTGTACACGAAAGACTTCGCTCCTTTCAGAAAAGTAGCAATTTCCAAGTACCTGTGGTGCGCGGCCAGGCTGACAAGGACTGCATGGCGTTTGATTCCCTGCTTCAACTTGTACAATTCCACCTCTGAACAAACTGCGCAGTATGAAGCATAAGGTGTGGACGAATATGAAGCCGTACGCCTAAATATATATGATGAGCCTGCTGGTGCCTATGGCGATAAGGAATAGCGTCCTCAACTACCTCGTGCACCCGGTATATATATAGACAGAAATAACACACGCACACACGCACGCACGCGCAGACGCACACGCACTCGAACATGCACAGACACACTCACACATGCATACGCTCACACGCACAGGAAAACACACACACACGCACATACACACACGCACGCAAACACACACAGACACACGCCCACGCCCCCGCCCACGCACGCACGCACACACACACACGCACGCACACACACACACACACACACGCACACACACACTGACTTGGCGCGGCACACTGACTTCTGGGCCAAGCTGTCCTGCTTTCTCCTCCTCTGAAAATATCTGCGTCAAGACTTCTTCCGTTGTTATGGTTTGCTTGCTTATTGTTTCCATGACAGATGCATGTGCTGGTTTACCTTTAATGTGTGCAGAACAGAATGAACTCAGATGGTGCGTGGTGCATTTTTCAATAATGCATTTCTCATAATATTGCTGTTTATTATTAATAAGGTGTATTTACTGCTACAGTATCTCAGCTGAAGAGGAAGAACCACGGGACCTGTAGTTCGTAGCCTACGCGCAACATTCGGACATGCGCCAGCTAGCCGCCGAAAGAAGACGGAGTTTGCACTCTGAGACTCAGGGACAGCGCTAACAGTAGAAGCAGAAGATGATCTTGCGCCCTGCCTGCGTGGTGCTCTCAGGCTTGTAAATACACTGTGTGACTACCTCTTTGCTCGAAGTGTTCCTTCACGTCACCGTAATACAGAGGTTAAATGGGCCCGCCAAAGCCAACAGCCATGGGCTTTAGCGGCTTCGTGCAGCAACATCTGCCATAATTACAGTCAAAAGTACTAATTGGTAGCGATAAATGAATGCGGTGAAAAAAGAGAAAAAAGCAACGAAAAAAGAAAAGAAGCAGAACAATACAAGCAAGAAGACAAATAGAAAAACAAGGACCAACAGACACAAACAAAAAGTGCAACCAATCAAAATTGGGTATACCTACATTCTGAGCATTTGTCAGGACAACTCCTCACACTTTTGTAACCGATTAGTACTCTTGCAAACCATCGTAAGCGCTCTCATCATCAAGACACACCTAGAAAGCAAAGAACTAGGTAAACGGTCACCGCGCACACATATATACTTCAGCAGCATTCTAATGCTAGAATGGCAGCATGTGGATGTTATCGCGTAGTTGAAGAGAACATTTTGTCAGACAATTCATTCAAAATAGCAGGTATATAATACTGCCTTGCAGCCCTTCCGTAATGGGCACGGACCATTGGCGTCACCTAGCGAGGTATATGCCCCAGAGGTATAGGCTTAAAATTGAGGGTTCGGTAATTCGTACAGTTAAAATATTTCAGCAGTGCGGTTTCCTTCAACAAATATGAAATTACTGTAAACCGCCTGCTTTAATTACACCGTCCGAATCCGGCATGTGTGACTTATAAAAACACTATTGGCTATGCATTTTTAAAAATACTATTGGCTCTATTTTTCCGGGTAGTCCAGCAGTTGGGAAAACAGCACATGCAATAACGGAAAACACTATACCCAAAGTTTGAGCAAGTATTTTTTGAAAAGAGAAACGCAATAATAGTTTTAGATTGTGCAACATACAGGCATTAGGAAAGGTGACAAGATCTATGGTTGCGGAACACAACTTTTAAGGCGGATAGAATCACTCAGCACTGATCCAAGTGATACCACCTGAGAGCGATCCCGAAAGTAACTTAGAAGCAGAGATAGAAATGGTAGGGGGAAACCATAACGGTTAAATATATCGCAGAATATATCGTGGTTCACTGTAATAACTACCGCGCCTATTCAAAATCGTTCAATTTAATCGATACTTTGGGAGCGCCTTTTCATAGTGTTCCAGGCGTTGCTCGAACAAGTAAATTGGAGTTAGATCGGAAAATGGCCTTTCAAAATCAGTTTTGTTTTCATTTTTGGAACGAAAACGGGATTTTTGACACACGTTCGAATCACCTGGGTGTGGAAAAGGGGCGTGGTCATCGCGCGTCACTGCTACCGACGAAAAATGCGTGCCACTCGTAATTACTCTGCACAAGCGTTTGTTTTTTGCTATCAGGGCGTGAATGGTGAACCAGCAAACGATTTTCAATCGTCAGGTTCGCACTCTTACAGTAATAATCCAAGATATCGGCTGAAAATGTCAAACAGTGCCTGTTTGAAAAGCTACTTTATGATTTTAGGCATTTTTATTTCCTTTGCGCACGTTGTTGTAAGTGGTGTGGTAGTTCTATTTACCCCAGGAGCAGTCACGAACAGTTTGCAACAGTTTAGGTTTCGTTTCTGCATCGCGAAGTTCATATTTAGCGCTACTACACAGTTACCCAACTTCAAGGCTACCTGCCAGGGCGCCTTGAGCGTCCGCGACTGATCCTCGAACAAAGCACGCCGCTCCTGATTTCCCCCCGCCACAACCCGATTTCTGCGATAAGGACTTCGGATGCAAACGAAAAGATCACACCCAGTCGCCAGATATCTGTTCCGCCGAGGACAGCGCTTCAAACCACTGCCACATGGAGGAAAGAATACTCAGGAGAGGCCCCCTAGCCATAGAGTTTCATTGCAAAAAGTGTGAAGAAAGTGACGTCTTTTTTCTTGAGCCCATAAACAGTGTTGCCTAGTTTCTTACGGCTGTGGTGGCTAAACCTGACAAAATGCCACGGACATTTTTTTACGGCGCTTTGACTGTGGCTTCCCCGCTACGTTGGCACCACAGCGCGGCTGCCGCTGGGGCGTCATCGTCGTCTGCAATCTGTTCACTACAGCTGATTTCGCAGCGTTTCTTCTACTGCCATTTCTTTGTGCTCTAATGTTCCTTCGAAAACAACACCCGATGGTTAATAATTGGCATGGTCGGTGATCATAGTTATCTTGTGGCGATATCTCGTCGATTCGCGCAGTTCTTTTCCATCCTTATCCGTCTGCCGGTGAAAAGGTGCGCGCTGGCGGCTTCGGCAGCGTCGAGCCACTTTCTGCGGCGATTTGCTTCAGTTGGGAATCTATTCTCAACGAACACAAAACAAAGAGAGGCAGACACGTAGTGCTTCCGTTTTGCTCGAAAAAGAGCGCATGGGCGAATATACGTTCCTGTGAACCGCGAGTGCGACCGGCAACCCGGCACGCAACAGTGAGGCATCTTGCAAACCAGTGCAGCCAGTTATTCCCGTAAAATGAAATTAGACAGTTTTAGATTCACGAGTGTACGGAGTTCATGTACGCAAACGTGAAAAGCGTACGTTGTCCACCCGCATGTAGTTTCCAACTCGTGCGCGACGATCGCCGCGCGTGGGATGTCTGGAGTCCTAGCGCCGTCTACGAACAGACACTGCAGTAGCCACTCGTGATCCCGCAATCCCGTTGCTATGACGACGACAAACGCTACTTTGCCAGGCTTAAGAGCTAAAAATCGTCCTTCTATCTCAAGAACAAGGACCGTTTTTCGATTGAAACTTTTGGTGAGGGTTAGAATGGCCAAATTGAAGGCGAAATGAACAGCTTAGACCATGACAGCGCACCGAGGAATTAGCGACGAAGCTGTTTTCGCTGCGAAGCGGGAGGGCAGGGCGACGCCATGTTAGTCAAATCAAACCGGAAACAGCAGAGGATAGTGGGAACAAGTGCGGGGCTCAATGGGATCATGCATGGATCATGTCATTGCGGCTGTGGCTTCACCGCTTCACCAACCTGACATCAGGGCCTCTCCTAACCTTTTCTTTCCTCCATGCGCTGCCAGCTGTTCGCCGCTTAGTTGAACTGTCTATTCGGAGTCCTCGATAAGTTTTTGTACTGTTTCATTTGAAAAATGTTAGGTGGCGCTGCAATAAAGGAGGCTTGTGGTGCTGATAGTTTTTATCTCGCAACTGCAACTAGGCCACAGTTCGCAGGTCACGATTCCAGCGCATTGTGCCTCATTTTTGAAAGCAAGGCTACAACTGCGAGTAAGAAGATGATAATAAAGCTCAGATTTATGTTTTGAGATATAACTGACCGTGAACGTCAACAAGCATCAACCACGGCGTTCCGCTTTCAACTTCATGCATGTTTTTTTCCGCATTGCGTGCTTGTCCCAAATATTGTAGTCGCTGTAAATGCAAAGTCAGTCATTGACAAGATGTTGTTACGTTATGTGGGGGCAAATTGGCGCCTCTGATAATGTCACACCGCCAGATTTATTCCAGGGAAGCAACCGAAATTGCACATTTTGAATTGGAGGTTGGGCTTCACCGCATGACACGAGCACCGTGCGTGCTAACATTTTTTTATGTCCGAAAAACTGTTCCGCGCAAGTGGACAGTTTTTCTAGGGCGTGTTTTTGAAATATTTCCCTGCAAAATGTATATACCAATTGTTTTCTACTACCGGTGGTTTCATATCCACAACTCGTTTTTTATCATTTTTTTTCGACAACTTGAAAAAATTTTGATTTTGATATTTTTTTCACAACTATGATATATAAAAAACAGTTATAAAACTGGTGTTATTTGAAAGGCCGTTCAATATTCTGCATTTTGTGTTCCTATGATTATTGCCTAACCAATTGGTTTAGCAGGAAGAAATGTTTTCTTGGACCACTAAAATCGGTCAATTTTCCTGCGGTGGCGAGAGAGTTAAACGCTTTTTTTAACGTCAAGAAATAGCAGAAACGAAACTTCTAACGAACGTCATTCTCCCCTGCGTGATAGCGACCGGTCCATTTGCAATATTTAAACTAAAAAAAGCAGCTTTAGATGACGGTAACCTGAACATTCTTTACCGACTAAAGGGTCAAAACAAGGTCACTATATTCCAATTAGCATTCACATAATTGTTCCCCTTCATGGGCCACGCATGTTCCCAACGTGCGTGTGTGTGCATCTCTCTTCCTAGTCTACGCGTCTTCGAAGGCTATGTTCCGTCGCGTTTTCACAAGTATAAACAAACAGGCCCAGCACCATGGCCTTCTTTCATGTTAAAGCCCGGGAACGCACAACAAATGCATTTGTCCCTAATGAGATTAATGAGCGGAGCATGCTCTCCACATTATCTCCTGATGTCTGTGTACGGCAAGTAAAATGACTTTGCCGCGATGTGCGAAGCGTGGCGCCCTACCAAAAGACCTTTTTTTTTCTTGAGACCAGCTCCCGAGCCAGCACGGAGACAACTCCAGCGTGAGCGCTCTCCTACCTCATCTACCACCAGTTTCCCTCTCTCTCTACCGTTTTTTTTGAAAGCAGGATGCAGACCACATCCCCGTTCAAGTCGTACAATCGCTTCTCGCAGAGCAGCTATGCTGAACGGCGTGGCCTGTTGGTAATCTCGAAACGGAAACGGTGTCAAAGAATGCGTGTACAGTGAAAAAATTACGGGCGATGGTTAGGAGTTTCTAAGAATGAGAAGGCCAAAGCTACTCCGGCCTTCGGTTAACCTGGTATTGCAATTTCTTTTGAACTTGGTGACCGCACCCGTGACCACTTGACCAGCACTCTACAAAGTCCGTTCCGCTCGCTCTTCATGGTCATGAACCTCTTGCTCGCCCACACGGTACCTCCACCTTCCAAGGCGACTGCCATTGCATATGCGGCAGCGGCCTAGCCTTCTCCGGAGTTACTATTTCGCTTTCCCGGCGCGCTCTCCTCCCCTCTTACCCCTATTTTGTATAGATCGCAATGTGTTCCACTAAACATGTAGACGTAAGCCTTTCACCCATTACTCGGCCATTTTCATATCGCGAGAGGTCACCACTCCTCTTTAAACACTTAGAGCCGCTGTAAACTCTCATTGCTAATCCCAGCCCTTCTCTCGGTTAATTCTGAACCAGAGTGCCACAGCAAATTTTCATCTCCTTGAATTGAGCAACAGAAAAAGACTATTGAAATATAATAAAAACGATGAAGTTTAGTAATAATTCTAGGGATATTACTGCGGGCGTACGGAGAAAGCAAAAATGTTTGTACCGCCTGTACAGTACTCTGTCTAAGGGGGGTCACATGACATTACAGGGTTCATTATAACTGGGAAGCAAAAGGGTGACGTGAATTGCGACAAATCGTTTGTTCTGTAGGCTTCAGTGCTGAAAACTTTCTGCATGGCGCTAGAAGTCTTCGAGAACATCAGTTCTGCCTTGGCGTTGCGCCGGTGTTTCGAGGGATCTCATCATATGTTTCAGCACCTTCAGGTGAGCTGCGGACGACCGCCTGCTTGAAAGCATCGCACACTCCGCTGTGGTGTTCCGTGGAAGGGCCCGCTGAGCGAGAACTGAAGCGAAGAGAAACGTTGCGGCAGAAGCTAAAGTCGCGGCTTTGCGCGCGTCCTTGCGCAGAGTCAGGCTGGCCGCTGCGAAGAGGGAGCCCGTCGCTCCGAAGCCGAAGACCCAGCCAGAAGCGGTTCCACGTACGCCAGTAGGGAACAGCTCCAGCGTGTAGGTGGTGAATACTATGTTCGCAGGAGTGCTCAGAGCTTTGGCTAGTGCAAGAAACGCGTCGCTCGCTACTGAGGCTTCAAGCGCGATCAGGATGCTGAGCAGACACATGAGTACGCCGAGGAGAAAGAAGCACGCTGTGATAAATTGGCGCATTGTGACTGTTCTCAGTAGGTGGATCATCGCGGGGAAGCATAGTAAGTTGACGGCAAAGGCAGCCTGCTTGACTCGAGGTTCATTTCGCATCTCAGTCAGCAAGTTCACCGCACGCAGAGCATACCCAAGAGAAAAATAAAGTGCGAATGTGGCAAGCGCATGTTTCCGGACCGAAGCTCCACTGAGAAGGGGGGCTTGGGCTTCAGTAAGGGCAACTTTGCGGGGTGCCTTGGCGGCTTCGTCTTGTAGCTCTCGAATGAGGCAGGCCGTGTTTTGCAATGGGAAGTTGTTTATTTCGGCAGCCTCAAGCATGACGTCTTCTGCTCCTTTAAGCCGGGATTTCGAAATCAGCCACCGTGGTGATTCCAGATGAATGGAAAATGTCGTTATCAATAAAAGCGTTGGTGCGACAAAGACCGCTTGCTTAATTTCCCAAGCCAGCCTTGCCTCTTTCATAATTACAATCCACGATTCCGAAAGCACCGAGGCGGCTGCCCCGCTTATCACGACATGGATCGGCCTATTCTTGTGGGTCGTCACTTCAAAGAACAAGATTCCAGTGATCAAGTACGTCGCTATGGCGCCGCCCTGAGCAAGGAATCTGAAGGCTACGTATAATTCGTAGGTACTCGCGAAGCAGCTGCTCACCGTTGACGCCAAAAGCAGCACAACTGCCATGTGCATAATCGGGATGCGACCTAACCAGTCTGAAAGAAATCCTGCGGTGACCCCGAACACGACTGATGCGACCCTTTCGCTCAAGACAGCAGCCTTGAAGAGCGCTTGCCTGTCGCAAACAAGGTTCCATTTGCTTCGCATGGTCGTCATCGCCTGGTCATCGTCGTACTCCCATTCTTCGCAAGGAACTATCCGGCTGCGGTTGTGGTCTTCTGGGTCGTCGTACCGGAGGCACTTGCTTAGTTGCCCATCTGCTTCCAGGGGGATGCCCTCGGTCTTCCACGCAATCGCCGACATGTTGGTGTGCGGGGGTTGCCTGCACCAGTGGTCGACGTCTCCGGTGATGAGCGACGTGATGTAGCTGTGACTGCTGGCAGCAAATATGCTGATGATGCAAATCAGAAACAAGCGCTTCTGAAAAGCTCCGTGACCGAAGCCATCAAAGCAGTCGAATGACTCGCTAAGTACAAAGTCGCGGTCGTTGAGCCGCTCAGTAAAAAAAATCTCCATGGTTGAAGCGCAGAGTTGTCGTGGAAAGCTGCCACACTTCTAAACGTCTGCTTCTTCTTCTTCTTCGATTACGTTTTTTATTGCACGCAGCAAAGTGAACGAGTTGAACATAGCTGAAGGTCAGGAGGTTTGCCAAGATTTGGGAAGTAACACAATAAAAGCATACAAAAGAATGATCAAGACTCATGTAGGCTGTGTATTCCTTATTTCTGTTTCCTGTAATTCATTAACGTGCTAAATTAGGGTAATTGGTCCACAACTACAGCCAGATAAAGTCACATTTTTTGTCCGAATGGGCAATCCACTAACATGGAACCGCAGAATGATTTATTTATTTATTTATTTATTGTAAAGTACTGCCAGCCTTATTACAAGGCAGACACAAGGCAGGAGTGGGCATTCGGTACAAGCACAGATCAACAAGCTAGAAGACAATAAACAAAAATGCACAAGATTCAGAACAAAGAAATGTTTTTCCTTGCCACTTCGGAAACAAATAAAAATTAACAAGAAAGCAGGCAAGAAAGCAGGCAGATGAGGAAGTAACTAGTTCTGTTAAAGTAGGTTGTAGATGGAAAAACATATAACAAGTGTACATTTTATGATAACGATGATGATTGCTCTGGTAATATCCCCAATGGTGATGCACAGGATGATGGTAATTACAAACAACATATGTAGTACCACAGCAACGCACATGTTGACGATGTATCTTGGCGGTTGAGGATTGATAATATTGGCTTTATTACCACGAACCGGTGGTGTAGAAGCTGCGTCAGTCAATGATACTCGCCGATGACTTACTCTCTAATGAGGGTGATCAAGAGAGATTAGCTCCAGAGCAGTTGGTAGTGGCGGTTGACCATTCGCAGTGGGCCGCAATGAATACTAATGCTTGAGGCATTAACCCAATAAAACTTGGTGCAACATAGCTTCACATGTCCCCAGCTTGAAAACTACTGACAATCAATTGTATTATAGGTATTCGCACCGCGAAGACGGTGAGAGGAAACAATAAGAATTTATTGCTGTAGTGAGATAACATTACTAGGGAAAAATTAGCCTATGCTGGCGTCAAGGACAATGAGGCCACTGAGCAGTTTGCACGGAATGTTCCGTAATTTGCACCTACCGGTAAAGTTTCCTACGACCAATCTATCGTCTTCAGGTGGGCAGTTGTCGACAATTTTTCGAGACCATGGGCAGTTTGTCCACAAAGAATAATTAGCTTTAGCGTCTTTAACTGGTAGCCATCGGGAACAGAATTGTGTCAATGGGCGGTGCGCCGGTCTTATGTTTCTGTTTATTAATTGAGGGTCCTTGGGTGATCACCATCAGATTTACAACAGCGGATGCAAGTTTGCTGCGCCGCATTCGAGCGTGCTAAGTGAACACCCCTGCTTGACGATTCAAGATGGGCCTCGTGCGATGGCGTCTCCACTCGTCATGTGCAGTGCTTGGAGATATCTAATTCAACCTAACATATTTCCCGGGGTATGCTGCAGAGCAGGCGGAACCCTTCTCAGATGTGAGAAAGTTGGAAGCCCGATGCACCACTATGGACCACATTGTTTTCCTAAGGGGTCGTTGAATATGCCATTGGGAGATATCGTAACTTCTTAGCTTCCTTGTGAAAATAAGACTTCGCCAGGTCGGACCTCGCGAAGTCATCGTGAAGTGGTCATTCTATTCACGCTTAGGTGGCGGTCGGAGGAGCGATTGTCCGAACATCTTGCCAGGCAAACGCCGCCTGATCGGACAACACAACCAGCCGACGAACCTAACATATAGTGATCCGCAATAGGTTTTTCCGCCTATTTAGGAATGTCGATATGTGACGCTGAAGACCGAAACCACGGTGATCTGTACAGACGCGTTATCTCGCGAAAAGAAAACGAATATATCTCTCAAGCGGGCACCGTGTATAAACAACTACAAGATGATGAAAATACGAACGCAAAACCACTTCCCACTGGGGCGTTGAATATGAAAAACAAATAAAACAACAATTTATAGTAATCGCATTGATAAGAAATTCTGGTCGAAGTTTTTGTGCTGTGCTTTGTGAACACTGAGAAACAAAACGAAGTGTAAAAAATGAGCGCGTGCTCATCCGCTCGCTTCTCTGCAACTGTCGTCGAAAGATGATAGTCGCCCGCCGCCTCTTCCACGTAACCCACTCTCCGCTCTCCGCTACCACCCCTCATGCTGTACCCCTCTATGTCTTTTGGTACACTCGAGATAATTTGGACGAAGCTTTGTTCAATGCAATATAATTTTCCCGCCATCGGACAGCTCGCGCGCAATCTGCTGGCGCAGGTTCAATATTTTGTTTATCCTTGTTTATCTTTTTTAGTATCTTTATTGTATTTATCTTTAATTTTCCTTGCTTCATCTTTATCTTCATCTTTATCTTTCTTCATGTTTTTTTTGTTCTGCCTGGAACAGCACGAGCGGAAACTCTGTTCTTTTCATGCTTGGTTTATCTCGCGCGATGTGGAGGATTTCAGCGGTAGTTTTAAATTTGAACGCTTTTTTATGGCGAAGCTTCAGTGTCCTCACTGATGACGTTCTACATAAATGCACTCTGCAGGAAAGCCAATTTTTTTTTTGGCGATGACGATGAATGATGGGTGGTGAAGTGAGAAAAAAAAAAAACGCTTCCCGTGGCCGAAATCGAGCCTCGTTCCCTGGCGTTATGAAGCCGGTGTCTATCCTATTGCTCCATTTCGACGTTGTCGAAGCGGTTTCGAAAACTCGGAGAACCAAAGAATCCTACCCGAGAAGAATGGCGTTCCTCTGCGTGCCGTAAGGCCGTTAGCCACAAGACGTTAGGCCTAACTTTCCCTGTTGAGGTTTACAATGTGAGGCCTAACGTCACATCTTGGGGTTTAACACCTCAAACCGGCACCACCCCGGAAAATTGCTCACCGAATACCAAGCAGTAGGTACCGATTCGCACCGTACGCCCCAAACCCAAACGTTAGGTCTACGGAGTGCACACTGGATTGTTGCTGTGGGTATCCTAACAAAAATACCAATGGCTTAGCTCGGCTATGGCAGAATATATGTAGCGTGAGCTAAGGTGCAGCAATCCAATTTAACCCAATCGATTCCAGTCAAGTCCAGTCCTGTCCAGTCCCGTCCAGTCCGGTCCAGTCCAGTCCAGTCCAGTCCAGTCCAGTCCAGTCCAGTCCAGTCACTGCTCCTCGCGCATGCGCCGCCCGGCTCTCCAGTAGCCACGCAAGACGGCTATCAAACGGCTCCGGTGCAGTGTCAGACTTGGCTACTGCGCAACGGAGGCGTACAGCTGGGCAGGCGCCGGTGCCGGTGCGTCTGCCGCAGCTATGACGTTACTCCTCTGGAATGCGCAGACCGGCAAATATGCAGACCCAATTCTCTACACACCGGTGCTCCAATTGGATTGTATTTCCAATACAATTTAATACACTCCAATTTATTCCAATTCAATCAAGTATATTCCAATCCAAATCCTATCCAATCCAATGCTCCTCGCGCTTGCGCAGCACGACCCTTCAGTGTCCACGTGAAACTGCTCAATCTCGGCCAGTGTAGCTTACGGTACAAAAGAGGTGCATAAAGAAGCAGATGAGGCTGCTAAGAGAGGATTACGACTGCGGAACGTGAGGAACATTTTCTTCACGAACCACCATGCCTCTAGACTACGAAAGGAGCTTGTTTTCGGGAAAAGAAGCACCTTCTGGTCTCTCCCGAGAACCAGCTCCCATTCCTGCATTATGTCGACCCAATTTTGGCACTGAGGTTACCGGAGCGACTTCCACGTCGGCTAGAGACTTTGCTCCATCGCTTACGTCTCAACGTGGCGCTCACAAATACCTACCGCTATCGCCTTGGCCTAACCTCGAACCCCTATTGTGACAACTGCGGTTCACCAGAAACCGTCGAGCATATTTTACTGGAGTGCCCTACATACTGTCAAGCAAGGAACAACCTCGCACAGAAGATCGAGTGCGTCAACCACAGTTCCTTGACTTTAAAAGCACTTCTGGGACCATGGCCATCTCCCTCCTCTCAGCGTAAAGTGCTAACCGCATTATTTGAATACCTCAGTGACATCGGCGTCGCTGAGCTGATGTAAAACCAGACCATTCTTGCACTATACAACCGTCCATAGACTTTTCACGTGTCGCACTGACGGTCCCCAACGCACACGCTACCTCCTTTTTTTGCTTCTTTTATTTTCTTCTTTCTTCTCTCCCTTCCGCCTTTCTTCGTATTGCAACTTTATTCCCTCCTCTGTTCCCCGCAGAGTGGCATGTCGGCGTTAACATGCCGGCAGACCTCTCTCCTTTCCTCTAATAAAGAGCTTTCTCTCTCTCTCTCTCCTCTAGTAGCATATACTTGGAGTGTGGGATTGGCCAACCAAAACATCAATCACAAGAAAGCTCCGCGTTCAACCATCGTCGTCGTTAGGCGGAAGAGTGCGTGATTTTTCTTACTTGCCATCGTAAAACCAACCCAACTGACATTCCCAACTAAAAAAAAACGCGGGAACTACCAGGTAAGTGCTAACTGGTCATTTGACAGTGGCAGTCGTGGCAACAAGCATGCGCTACTAAACTCGTCCATTCTGATACGCAGATCATCGAGCTGCTGGCAAGAGGGCACGGTAACCACTGCGTCCCGAATAACATCTCAGCTGCGTTGTCCCCGGCACGCGCTACGGCCCAGTGACGACATCGACATTATGCTGCGCAGTCAAGGAAGTGGCACGGTCCATCATCTCAGAGGGCCTGTGGCAACCGCCAGCCGGCGCTGCTGCTGAAATCTACGTATAAATAGCCTCGACCACCACAGAACATCGTTTGGCAGTGGCAGTCGTGACAACAAGCATGTGCTGCTGAACTCACCCTTTCTGATACGAAGGTCAGCTCCAAGGCCATGTGCGTTTCAGTTTCCATTTTTTTGCCCACGGCTGCTGCTGCCAAGCGTGTTTTGATCCCAACGATGCCGACGAATGCTGAGTTGGCGCGTGATCTTTGCATCAAGAAATTGAAAATATTAAAGAGATCCCCTGGATGTTCGATGCTTTGTATGAAAACCTGAAGGAAAAAGAAGAGCAGCTCACATCTAAACAAAAGTGCTAAAAAAAAGAGACCGAGCAGTGGTATAAGCGGTTAGCAGAATCGGGTCAGTATAGTCGCTTGAATAACGCCGAGATAAAGGGGATCCCTTGCGCGCAAGGCGAGGTTTGCTCAAACATACTGGGAATAATCGGGCAGCAGTTGATTGCTCCGTAACTCCTGCTGATGTAGATGTTGGGCACCGCGTTACTGCGGAAAATAATGCGAACATTTTCGCTAGATTCTGTTCACGCACACAGAAAACCGACTTTCTTCGCAAGGCAAGGAAAGCTCGCATAACGACAAGGACCCTGAATCTTCCAGAATCGGAAGAAAGCAAAATCTTTGTAAAAGAGCATCTGACACCCGACAACAAATGCCTGTTCGCGCAAGCACTGAAACTAAAGTAAGAAAAAGAATGGAAGCTCTTCTGGACCGACCACCACCGAATTAAACTGAGGACAGCAACGTTTACGTCATCGGAAGTGCTGCTGGTCTGTCTCGCATCACCTAGGTCAGAACTACCTTCTGCAATGCACTATGCTCTCGGACAGGCCGGGTGAATGCTCACTTAAACAATTTTAATGTTAAAAATAAAAAATAAAATAAACAATAAAATAATAATATAATAAAATAAAAAATAAAATAAATAAAAATAACAATAAAAACAACCAATAAATAAAAATAGAAATAATTATAAAAATTGATAAATAATAAAAAGATAGATCATAAATCTTTCAGCCCCCTCAATATCCACAGTCTCTCTAAAATCATTGATGCAATGATTGACTTTTTCACTACGTTAGATCACCATTTCAAGTTGTATGTCTTTCGGAAATTTGGCTACGCTCAAGCGACATAAGCGTATATGATATCCCTCCGTATTCTGCTGAGTTTTGTTGTCGAGACGATATCCGATATGGTTTGGTCTGCCACATACATATCATCCAACCAGCCTTATCGTCGTCGTAGTGACATTTCATTTTCGTCTGCTAACAATGAATCAGTTTGGCTAGAATTTGATATCAACTTTCGGCGTCGCAGTAGCCGTAGCACAGTAATCAGATCTGCCTACCGATCTCTATCATCATCAGACACAGAGGTCTGCTCAGAACATGAAACAACTCTAAATAAACTTGCAAGTGAAGATAAAAATATTCTTTTTTCAGCGACATTATTATTAGCTTATTGGATCCGACGGATAAGCTATGCTGAAATTATATATACTCTTTTTTGGGCATTGCGTACAATCATTAATTAGTGCACCTACTAGATGTTCTTCAACCGGCACGGAACCTTGAATAGATCACATCTCTTCCAACCTAACCACTGAGCAACTTTCAGGTGCAGTAAATATTTCTATTTCTGATCGTTACACTGTCTTCACAATCTAACAATCCAAGGACATTCAAAACAAAACAAAAACAAAACTTTTATAAGAAGAAGTTTGCTGTTTTAACCTCTAACTCTGATTGGTGTTTTGTTTTATCTGAATCAGATCCCTGTATTGCCTTTAAAAAGTACAGTACCATTATTGAGCCAGCATCCCAGCAATACAGCTCTACTGCCAACTTTACAGGATGGTCTTTGACGCCACGAAATCCCTGGATAACACGTTGTCTGTTGCGCAGCAACACTAAAAGACACAACCTGTATAAGAAAACTAAGCTCCAATAATTCAATGTACACCTTAAACTATGATACAATGACTATTTAAATACTCTTAGGACACTATTGAAAAACGCCAAGCGTGAATATTTTGAAAAGGAAATTATTAAACGTAAAAGAGATCCAAGAAACACGTGCGAACTGATAAAGCTATTTCAAAATATTCCATTGATGAGGCACACAATGTCTAAAATCAACACGGCATCGCGGACGCTTATGGCACCAAGAAATATCGCAAATTAATTTAACGGATTTTTTTACCGGTAATGAAATACCTACCACCACCGATGCCTCTCCTACGTAGATTGTGCAGTCGCCGCAGCCTTTTTATCTTTACCCTACGAACCCCTCCGAAATCAGCGGCATAATATCTAATCTAAAATCAACGGGCCCCAGGCTTGATGGAGTGCTTCAGTCTTCACTAAAAACGATTGGGAAGACGTCTCCGCTCCTCTAAGTCATATTATAAACTGCGTTTAAACAAGGTACATTTCCTGACCAGTTTAAAGCAGGTAAATTACCCCAGTGCCAAAAGCGTGTGACGCGGAAGGGGTTCCAAACTATACACCAATTTTTATTTTACCATGTTTCAGCAAAATCGTTGAAAAGCTAATTGTAACATGCCTATAAAATATTTCAACAAATTCTATCGTTTCTCCCTCATCAGTTTCGTTTCAGTCCAGGATTTTCGACAGAACTTGCCCTATTTTTTTTACGGATACTATAAAGCCAACTATTGACATGGGTCACATTGGGAGGGTAATCTTTATAGATTTTACTAAAGAATTCGATATGATAAACCAAACTAATCTTCTTCACAAGCTTGATGCACTTGGAAATCGGGGTCATCCTCTGTCTTTAATACCCAGTTACTTAAAGGAGTACTGACACGAAATTTCAAAGCTGAGATAACTATGTAAAACGCTTCCTTTTTATCAGAAGATATCTCCCAGCAAGTTTCAACAGCAACCGTTCAGCGAAACATATTTAAAATCCATTTTAATCTTCGCCCGCACGAGAAAGCCCAGAGCGGGCCGACGTGACATCATCTGCTACGTGCCCCAAACTGCCGACGTCGGGGCTCCCGTGACGAAGCCGACGCGCTGGCTGTGGTTGGCGCGCGCTGCTCGGGCGTGTGTACACGTCATGGTTTTGGGACTGACGTCATGCTTCCCGGGCCTGTGGGGACGGCGAAAACCTCGGCCGGTCTGGGCGCGCGCGTGCGCTCGCTCGCGCGCGCTTCCAGAGAGGCAGCGATACGGCAAGAATGGTGACGTCATGTTATACATGCTGTCATGGCGGCCGCTCGGCGTTTTTCAGTCGAAACCGAAACTGGCACGAATAAACGACGCCGTAAATGAATGTTTACGCTGCGCTCGACCGTCTAATCTGTCATTCTATGATTAGTGGGCTGGTAGGCACGCATAGCAGCGAAAAAAACGTAACATAAAAATTTCGTGTCAGTACTCCTTTAACAAATAGGTCTCAGGTTGTGGAAATTAACGGTTGCCTATGACAACCCAATTTATTAATAAAAAAGGTGTTCCGCGGGGTTCCATTCTAGCGCCACTATTATTTTTAGTGTACATCAATGAACTTCCAAATTGTCTTAAGGTAACTACTATCGCGTTGTAGTCTGATTACACTACTATACTTGCTAACAAGAAATCTCTAACTGAAGTATTATTCTAGTTAAAATCACACCTAAATAATCCGATATCATAGTGCGAACTTAGAGGGACACTGAAGTAATTTATGAACATTGCAGGATTACTAGCGCAAATTGTAGTCTGCAGTCCCTAGGCCATGTTTCGACCATTCCGTGTGCGTTTACGCGAATCTATTTAGTAGAAAAATCTATTGAAAAATGCTGTTTTCCTCTCCGCATCCTCGCTTTTTTTCTGCGGAGTTTTCGTGTGACGTCAGGAGGAAATGACTTGGCTTGACTGCGCTATAGCACGGCTCGCCGACCTTCCGACAGCGTTGGTCGGCCCAGCGTTTAGTCCGCCTGGTGCCGACGGGTCGTCGCAATTCGTTCGCTCATTTGAAACTAAGCCACGACACGTCTGTGAATGGAAGAATGCGCCTTTATTTAGTTTGTTAGTTTGTACACTATATCTAGCTCCACGTCGACGTCACTCCACACAATTGCTGCACAAGCGCACATGCGACGCTTCGCTGACAGGTACGCTAGTAGGAAAATCTAAGGCCAATTGAAAGCAGGAGGAGAGTCAGCGAAGTTAATTTAGGTACTAAGAAAATAAAATCAGCTGAAACGTCTACCGTACAGCCAGAGTCCTTCAATGCTTTACTGGTCACGAAACTGCTCCGTAACTCAATGGGAGAGCTTCATATGCTGCGTTTGGCCGCAGCGCGGTGGCGCCACCCTCTCACTGAGGTCACTCCTCGAGCGGCGTTGCGCTGGCTCGAACGGCGGAGCCGCGGCGAGTTGTGTTTGTTTTGTGCGGGAAAAAAAATGTAACGTGCATATCGCGCTCTCGTGATGCGACTTAAGTAGTTCAACGACGATGCCGAACATGTGTTGCGTCCCGGGATGTCGCTCCTTGTACAACGATACCACAGAAAATGTTTCCTTGTTCTGTTGACCGAGCGACGGGCAGCTGCGCGAGAATTAAAGGCGCGCCATTCCAAGGCAAGCAACGGGAGATTTCAGCTTCGATAATAAGTGAGGGACAGTGTGTGGAAATGCACTGTGTGTGAGAATGGAAAAAGCAATGTACTATTTTGAGAGCATCGTGGACCTAGAATTGTACAAGGCTAACTTAAAGCCGGATTTTTGTCATATAAGTCAGGTTGTAGCGGTGCTTCATTACCTGTTTGCAAACTTGTATTACCTTGCGCTCAGGCTCGCGTGTAAAAAAGCTTTTGGACGTCCGTGGGCTTTTACTGTTCATATTTCCGCGAATTATCCCTTAGGGTTTGTTTTGTTTGTTCTGTAACCGCGCGTGGGCGATTCCGGTTTCTTATCTCGCGTTTCAACCGGAGCGCCCGTTTGCTCTGTCGTACGTCCAGTCGGGCAATATTACTTGATATGGAAAGGGTGCCACCTTGTCGCTAACTTGATTTTTTGTTTCTTCCACATTCTCGATCCTATTTCCATGAATCTGAAATTAATAACGTTCCGAGAGTAATGCATGCATAGCAAACGCCGCGCAACTCATTTTATCGACGTTCATCTGTGCACGTCACACTGCGGACTGCTTCTTCGACGTTTATGTTTCATTCTAGTCTTTTGTAGTTCAGGAGATCGCTAGCTCGCTGCGTTCAGAAAAGCTTTGCTTCGTTCTTGGCTACGTGGAAATATTCTGTTTCTTCCGTGTGCTGCACATCGCAGCGCGAAAAAATAAATTTTTGTACGCTGGACCACGCTCTTTTGACTCCCTTCGTAACACTGAATTTTTTGTTGCGTGTGATAAAATCAGTTTCATTGTTCTTTTTTCGATTCCTGTTTTTGCAAGTATTGCAAAGCGTGGATGCAGAAAGACACATGGTGCAACATATATCTCTTCGTGTTTTGATCCTTCGTGTTTCTTCAGCGTTTTTAGATGTTCTCAAGTATGTACCCACTCATCGTAACGACAATACTATTGGGCTACCTCTTTTAGCGTTCTGTGCAACTCACTAGCAATCAACGGATTCATTAAGCGTAGTCTGAACGACGCGTACTTCGTTTCTTTCAGTTTTTTTATTGTATTACCGATAGGCCCGCAGCAGTCCGTGACTAAAGCTACCGTATATGTGGTAATTACAACTTTGCTTTAAGAAAAGAAGCAAAATAGATTTTAAAATCCGTAAACACGACGACGCAGCGCTTGTGCCAGAGCACACAGAAGCCGTTGCCGTTCGCGGTAATTTACTTCGTTGCCGTTCTACGGTAATTTACTTCGAAAAATAAAACTCCATTGAAGGCAGGTGATATACACAATGACTGGACTATTCATCGCTAACTACTACTACAAAAAAAAACCACTTAATCAGCGCGCAGACACCAAAATCAGCAAGCGTTTGCACGCCAAGAGCTGGCCAATACGCCGCACGCGCGGCGGCTGGATGACCTTCGTGCGGCGGTGGCGCCTGTAGTGGCGCGCGCGGTCCCTATATGAAACGAGCGCCGAAGTTTCGTGACCAGTAAAGCATTGAAGGACTCTGGTACAGCGTAAAACTAGGGTGCAGGAAGCACTTTTTCGCGCTGGGCGAACAAGCCAGCGGTCAGCGGCACGACTACGCATCTGCAAATGCTTTTCCGTCTATGAAATTCAATTGCTAGACGTGAGATATCGTGGAAATTTGCGGGACGCTTACTGCACGAGCGCTATACAACAAATAGTCATTTAAGTTGCTTGAAATTATAAGACTAACTAAAAGTGCAAACTGGTTATACATTGTATACCTTATATTTCCCTTTCGCGGGCACCGCTGGCTCGTGGCCGAACGGTCTGGAGCAACGCAAACGCAATTTTCAGGAGTCTCAATGTACTACTATTACAAAACCATTTTCAACGAAGCTGACAACAATTATTTACCGCGTAGTGAAAAACGAAATATCCCTTGTTACTTTTACAGAATCAAACTTGCTTAACCTCAACCCCATGAAATTCTCCGAAAACAAGAATGCACTATTGCCCAAGAGTAAAAGTAACTGCGGAAAATTTACGGTATATTTTAAGGGAATTATATTCTGGAATTAACCACCTACTGACATCAAGAGTTCTATTTCAGGCATTTATAAGACGTGTCAAACACTACCTCGTAAGAACTATGGCATGAACGCTGTTTAAATTATTACATATTGTTTATTGTGGCTCCTCTGTTTTAACGATGTAAATGTTATCAATGTTTTTGATGATCCTTTGCGTTGCATAATTTTTTTCCAGTATACTTATTTTGTCGATTTCTTTTTTCTCGCCTGATGTTCTTATTCATGCTGGGTAAGCAAGCTTACAGTCTTGAATTTATTCTTATTTATATACTCATTATTTAAACTGCCTGTAATATTCTACTTTTCATCTATTTTATGTAATAATAGAAGGTCCCCTTGACAGTTTTATAACTTTGGGACATTGTTCTGTATTAAATGTTAATTAAATGTTGCAATAAATTGAAATCGAAATTAAAACATTGCCTCAAACGTGCCTAAGGTTGCTTTGCGCTGTACGATGCGGACAAGTATGTCTTGCGCAAGCGGCTATAGTAGTTTGGAATGGTTCTGCCTATATAAACTTCTTCGAGAAGACTTTTTTTCAACCTTTTGGTTGTACCACTGAATGGAGAGACAGAGTCCTGGAACGGCTAGCCTTTGGGCTAGGTTAGTTTCGTAGAAGCGGGCCCTGCGGCAGTTTTATTGTTTATGGTTGTTACTTGGTATAACTGATACCAGGATTGTTTGGTAACGAATTTATCTTTTAAGACCGAGCGACACAGGAAAATGGGTTTGTTTAAGTAGCCAAAGAAAGTCCCACATCTTTAAAACATGAAGCCACCAAAGCTAATACATTAGACAGCGTATAGGCGTTTCCTACTGAGAACAGCCAAGGGAGACGTGACGTAGTCAAGGGTCACGTTTGAACATGTATCAACGTGTTTTTGATGCTCTATTTAAGAAAGCTAGGCCACCTGATTTCATAGTGTAGTTTGCCGCTTCCGGATATCATGGTTAAGGAGCCGGGTTTGATGATCGTGAACTCGGTTTTAAATTGTTCATATTTGAAGCGTAACATTTTTAGCTAGCGTCAAATCTATTTAGGATGTCCTTCGGAATTACTAATGGGATTTGGGGTAAATTTCTTTCGTTTAGATCAGTTTCAGCTGATTTTTCTTTGTAAGCTTTTGCAGTTTTGTCTCTGATATGTTTGTTTCGGCAACTCCCCTTAAATCGTTTTTTACTTAGTGGTTGTTTATTGTTTGGGTGGATTTTGGTTGAAATTGTTTTTTTTTTCAATTTGGGTTGTTTGGCCGCGTGAGGTTGGTTTCGGCTTTGCATGTAAATATACTGGTACGCTGATTTTTAGAATGAGACGTTCAGTCCGTTGTAGGCTACTGTTTGCTGTTACGTTACTTATATCTGATCGCTTGAATTAGGGAACTTTAGGCAGGCTTGTGTTGTGATATAACCCCATACTTACTTCAGGTGATGTCTGGCTGTGCTCCCTCGAAAAGCTGTGCTCCCACGCAAACACTGTTTATTAATATTGGCCTTGGATTAGTGCCTCCTGCAAGAAGGAGCGGAATGTGCCAAGCGGGGACAGTTCTCTGGCGTTGCGATATTCGTTGTGCGGGTGGCTCCGTCTTGAGGAGAAACAGTGGGGGACGACCGTAATAACTACAATGAAGCTAGACGATGAAACGAACAGGAGGGTCATCAGTAAACTGTTCATTATCCCTTTCGGAAGAGGTAAGGGTGAAGTTTGCGGTACGAATTGGAGTGTGTTGTGTATGGCTGCCAGTCAGACGACTCGATCATGTATAAGAGAGCGTCGAATAAGCACTTGCATCGATTGCCTAGTGTCTTCACATGGGTCCTTCCATCGAGAGATGGGAAATGTACAGCCGGTAAAACGCTTGTCTATAACAGCGATTTCAACTTCCACCAGCTACATTCGAAAACTGCCGAAGCATACTCGTTCCAAACATGTCGGAGGCAAAAGCGAAGGGCTAAGACTTCAGAATTCCATAGTAGTTTTATTCAAATCCCGCTCCGGCGGGGCAGGATAGGGCTGAGAGTACGAACGCTGTGTTATAGACAAGCCTTTTACCGGCTGTACATACTGGGCGCTAGCGGCGCCCAGTATCTACCCAGCGGCGCCCAGTATGGGGGAACGAGGGAGCCAGCGCTCAAGCAATTCATAAACGCTGTGTCTAAAGTGTCTTCTGAAGTCACTGAAAGTTCTCCACTGGAGTTTCGGAGTTTCGCAAACCGCCGTGTCAGGAACCAATTCGCTCTTTCTAAAGTGACGTCCCGCAACGTAAGCTAATCTCACATGAGGAGCAGAAACAATAAGTTACAACATCGAAAGCGATACTAACCCATCGAAATTATTATTTATTTTATTTATTTACACATTACCCTGCAGCGCCGAGGCATTACAGCAGGGGAGTGGGTTTCATAGTACAAATGACAATAAAGTCAATAGAACACAGTCACTGTTTTGTCAATATATAATAACTAAAAGGGAGCACGCAACAAAATAATATTTATACAACGACAGCATCGCACTTCACTAAGCCCGCAAGTAAACAATATAATACCTAAAAGAGAGCACACAACAGTATAACATTTATACAACTAAAGAATCACAATTCACTAATGTGGGCCTGCTCTCTACGGCATGCCAAGGAATGAGGCACACTGCGGTTGCGTGAAAGAACTCTTTACTTACGTCTTCCACGTCGCTGTCGCCCGTCCGGGCATACACACGCACACACCACCAAAACTCTCGGCGTCCCGAGTCCCGAGTCCCCGAGTCCCCGCGCGCGGTTCTTCTTCCCCACCGCGACACCGCCCGCTCCCACACGTTCACTCCCCGCTGCCCCGTGTCCGCCAGCGCCATCTCTCGGGCCCCGACGTCCCCAGGTCCCGCGGCCCGGTGGCCGCACGGAAGGCGAGGAGGGCGAGGGAAGGGAGCTCGCGGCGAGAGGCTCCGGGCAACACCCTTTAGGCCAGAAGTTGTCGTGCCAAGGCGCTCCCCACATCTCTCCCCCCCTCAAACACAGGATACGGCTCCATCATTGAAGATTGTCCTCGGGGTACTAGTGCGCGAGGAACCACTGGTCGGCGCCTGGGGGCGCCCTGTGCGGCTGTGGGTGGGGTGGCACCCGCCGAAGTGTGGCAGCATGCCGCTCTGTCGCCATCGTCACCACGTAGGCGTCCGCAGGAGCGCATTCTCGGGTGCCCGGTGTAGGATTCCACGGAGCGGCCAGGCCCCTCTCGACAGCGCCCCGGTGTCCCGATCTCCGTTGCTCGGCGCCGGAAACGGAGGCGCCGCGATGAGCCCGGGGCAAACCCGGTTGACGGGCGCTCGCAGCCCCAGAGCGAGCTGTAGGCTCTGCGCCCACCGGCGCCTCCACGCCAGGGTTACAGCTCCGCGATGAGCTCAGCAGGCCTCCAACCCATGAACACGACTCCGCCGTGGACCAGGAGGCGAACCGCAGCCGCCTCACATCTCCGAAGGGCAGCAGGACCCCCGGACCGAGGCAACAGCTCCCGGGTCGAACCAGGAAGGCCCTCTGCTCGGCAGGCCCGGGCCAGACTCGCAACGCCCAGACACGAACGTATCGCCCCGCACCACTAGGCCGGTGGCGCGAAGCTCCCGGGTCGCACCGGAAGGGCCCGCTGTCGGCAGGCCCAGGCTGGCATCGTAACGGCCAGGCACAAAACCACGCCTCGCACCACCACACAGGTGGCGCGATGAAACTTGAAGCGGTGACTGTGTTGCGCTGCGGGTTGCTCCGTGGTAGAACCACGTGAGACCCGGACCCGTGGGGGGTAGACACTACCGCACCCTCAGGTCGTAACGATGGGTGCGAACCCTATCGCCGGCCGTTCTGTCATTAAAAGCGGGACCCCCAACTTCTGGTTGCGCTACCACCTGTTCGTCATCGCCAGTGCGAACGTGATAGGCCTTGAGATCGCTAACGTGCACAGGACCCACCAGCTCGTTGCTTTCAAGCGACTGCATCTCATACGTGAGCAGAGTCGTCTGCGCCGTAATTCTGTATGGCCCTTGCCATTTGTGTGCGAGCGCTGCGGTGAAACCGCATGCAGCGTAACTGAGTGGGTGTGTTCTCCTTAGCACTAGGTCACCGATGTTGTACACAAGGTGACGACGGCCTTTGTTATACTGCTCGGCTTGCTCCATGCGCGCCACGTCGAGATTCTCCCGAGCCGTTCGTTTCGCTGCCAAAACGCGTTCCCGGAGCTTAGCCGCGTACTGCGACAGAGAAGGGGCGTTACCCGCCGCCGCATACAGCAGTGCATTTTCCATTGAAAAAGCGATCTCTCTACCGAAATTTAGGTAACCTGGTGTCAAAACCGTTGACCTATTTACGGTAGTCCTAGTCGCGAAAGCCAGCTCAGGCAAACGCGCGTCCCAGTCCTTATGCTCCTTGGTTGTCGCAACCAGCATGCACTTCAGGTTCCTGTTCACCCTCTCAGTGATGTTGCTCTGAGCATGATAAGGATTCGTTTTCCTATGCCGAATGTGCAGCGCTCGACAACAGTCTGAAAAGACTTTGCTTGTGAAATACGAAGCATTGTCAGTGATCAGGTCGGAGGGGAAGCCGAAACGAGTGAATGTCTCCAACAGCTTCTCTACGATCCGCTCCGACGCTAGCTTTCTAAGGGGAAACAACTCCACCCACTTAGAAAAGTGGTCCGTTATAACCAGAATGAACCACTGATCTCCACTTAGTTGCTGGATGGCGCTTCGCCGCTGTGGCGGCCGGGCGCGCGCACGGCCACCGGAAGTTCAACGGCTCGTCCCGGAAGTCGGGCGTCTACTATGCTTTTCAACCGCTGATAAGCGTCCCGATTGGCGGATTTTGGCATTTTGTTCTCACTTTATTGCATTTTGGCTATACACATTGCGTTCAGATCGCAACATATGCTATACCGAAATATGCGACGTTAATATGAAGCAGAATTTAATTGCAAAGGACAACGAAAATGTCACTTGGGTCTTGGTTTGAGAGACGACGCAGCTCTAACGGGATTTATGCTAGAAATTTATGCTAGGGATTTATGCTCGAAAGAAAACAACGTGGGCACGGCGACAGGCTGTAGCCGAGTTCGTGCGCCCGTTCTGTCAAAACAGTTGTCAGTAAAGTGGTCATTGCAGAGCCTGCTGCCTGGGGATGGAGAGCTAGTTACACGGGCACAGTTAACCACGGTTAAGCAAACCGCGGTTAGACAAAACCGCAGTTTACTGCGTTACACGACAGACAAAACTGCGGTTACGTCGCTAACCATGGTTAGCGCAAACTGAGCTTGGCACCTCAGTTCGGTCACGCTAACCGCACTTTCTGCAGCCGCAGTGCTCAAAATCGCACAATTCAGTTCGGACGCAAGTGGCGGCGCATCAGCGGAGGCGAAAAAAAAAAATCACCTGGCGTTCGGAAGAGACAAAGGTTCTCAAATAGCGGACGCCCAAAAGCTTAGGTTCTTTGCATCGCTTTCGCAATCAGCGCGACTGCCCGTCAGCAGCGGCTCGTTTCCCGATCCGCCCGATCAACTACGACAAACGCCGTGCTAAATTTGTACATTCCGCGCGTCGTCCGCCAGAAATGGATATAGCAGGCAATCTTGAAGCGTTTTCAGCACACGGAAACGATCGGCGCGCGCGTCGGCCGTGCCTGTGAACACGCCGGCACGCTTGCCCGCACGGCACTGCTTGCGGCCCGAACCGTCCCAGACCACGGCAGCAACAGCTTATCGCATCGCCGCTCTTCGAAATCAATCTGATCGCGGGCAAGAACTTCCGCATTCGAGAAAATGGATGTTAGTGCGGTGAAAAATTGGGCTATGGATTGTAATTCGCAGTTGCAGAGATAGCGGTGGTCAAATATCTACCGCGATGCTAAGATGAAAGTTCCCAACACCGAACAGACCTAAGCAAACCAAGCCGGTTGCGAGCTGTTGGGGAAGCCCCTCTTCTCGCCGCGCACGAGTGCGTTGCGTTTGTGTCAGAAGCGAATGTTTTAACAATATTTCTTTTTATCTACACTGCTTCTCTTTTTTTTTATCGTGAAGTTAAAAGTGTGGTAATTTATTTTTGTTGCGCTCATAATCAAGTGACTGCGGTTACCAAACTTGCAATTTCGCTTGCAACATCCAAAACCGCAGTTGGCGATAACCGCGGTTAAAGTTTAGTAACCACGGTTAAACTTAACTGCGGTTACTTGCGCCGTGTAACTAGTTTGCCACCCAACGCCGGTATAAATCCGGCTGAGAGCGAGGGAATCTACGTAACAAGAGCCCCAGCTTAAAAACGACACTGATATGACATTTGCGTTTCGCTGCGTATCACGCACGTCGTTCAGAATATTGTAACACTTCCAAGTAGAACGTCTTCCCAGACGACTTCTCTGGTCTGCTTGTGCAGTTTACGGCGCAACAAGCAGGCATTTTTGGCGGAATGCGTGCGAAACCAGCCCATGCGTAGCATGCGCTATGCTGGAACGGCCCGACTTCCGGGACGAGCGCTCGAACTTCCGGCGGCCGTGCGCCGGAGAGCTCGAAGCGCCATCCAGTAACTCTGGTGGAGATCAGTGGAATGAACTGGTTCCCTCGCGCGGATCTTGGGAGCAGGCGCGTAGCCAGGATTTTTGTTCGGGGGGGGCTAAGGTTGACCCCGCGCCCCCCCCCCCCCCCCCCCCCCCAAGAAGAAAAAGCCCGTTAGTTTGCAAGCGCCCTTAAAGGCTATCAAGATAAAATACATGTTTGGTTCATTAAAAAGTCTGCCGTGGGCCGATAACAATGATACCAGTTTTATCGCAAACTTCAAAGGAATAATCGATATATTAAATTAAACGTTTGAAGCAATGGCGAATCCCCGCCCACTTTCCGGCGGCGATTTCACTGACAGTTCAGGATCTTGTTTGTACGATTGGCGCCCAACGTTAAGTCACCGCCAAGGAACATGATTGGTCGATTGTAGAGGGGCCTCCATTGCCGATATCACTTCACTGCAGCGCTAAATTTTAAAAAATTTTGACATTTGTTGCATTGCTTCGGTTGAAAAAAAAAATAAAACGCCTGCGATTGGAATGGAGCTGTGCGAGTTACCAAAGGCTAGTTGCTATTCAATTGAACAAGGTTGTATTTTGTCTTTAAAAGACCCTTTAAGGTTCTCTCATGATATTGGTGTTGATTATGATTGTATTTGTGCCAGCTGAAGTTGTAAACTGGGCGGAAATCCGCAGACCACGTGGTGCAAATCTCTGCCCGTGATACTGGACGTACATTGCACGCACGGGAACCTTGTACAGACATTGCATTGAACGGCCATAGTTTCATGCAATTACTTACATTATTTCAATATGTGGAGTATGGTGAGTGTGACATCCGCAATAAAATGACGTAGGCCGTAAGAATTAGATTTTTTTATTTAGTTGTTCTTGTCCAAGATGCAAAATAAAACGTTTTGCATTCGACGCCCGTACAGTAGCGGCCAGTGTAAGGCCAATGGAGCTCATTCTGTGCAGTATACATCGAATCTATGCACTTGCGTTATGTGTAGCGCAGGTTTTATCTTTAAAAAAACGAGAGGCTATGAATGATACATACAAGAAGCATTATGTCTGTAGCAATAATTTTAACAAATATCAACCCTAAACACACAGACATCACGCGCAATAACAGCGCTGTTAAGGGCGAGAATTGCACGAACATGGCAGGATTAGTCCACACGCAAAGCGGAATAATTCAGCCATCAGTATTTGTCAAGTCATGCCAGTTTAAATTTGCGCTTCTGTTTTGAGTCTCAACGCAGTCCATTTCGTAGCTTCTATCTGGTCTCCAGGCGTACATGAGAATCTTGTGCTTTGTAACATAATGGACCTGGTTTACATTTCGGCACAGCCCAAATGTAGTCTGCTGTAATGAGCTTGGTGTTCTCAAATAGTTGCATTATTACCTGTCAAGTTTTCAATGCTTTGTGCATAAATGCCCTATAGTCTGCCTGAAGGCGTGTACTATCCAGTAACTTTTCCGGAGCAGCCACCCCATTTAGGTACCACTCCCAGATGAGGTAGAGCAAGTCACTGCAAAGTTCACCATTCGATGCTGTATCGAACTTTATATTTAGCAAGAAAAAATAATAACGCAAAGACGACGATGTCTGACCATACTCTTGCGGTTAGGCATGTTCTGTGCAAGCTGAGCAAAATATTGCTGCGTTTTGAATTTTGTCGTGAGATCTGAGGAAAGAGTTATAATGCGGTTCTACCATTTTGGTTTCAAACTTTAATGAAAGGACATACTTTTTTAGCTGACACGTGCGCTGCCATTTTTCAGCCAACTGCCGGTTTTAAAGCTAAACGATAAAAAAGTATTTGCAGTTCATGAGCATGGGCGGCTCTGGAATGTATAGGACGCACAGGAGTTTTCGGTAGTTTTCGTTAGAGACGCGGGAAATGGAAATTATTGATTGATTGATTGATTGATTGATTGTGGGGTTTAACGCGCCGACGCAACGCAGGCGATGAAGCGCGCCGTAGTGGAGGGCTCCGGATTAATTTTGACCACCTGGGGATCTTTATCGTGCGCCGAAATCTCGTACGCACGGGCGTTTTTGCTTTTCGCCTCCATCAGAAAAGCGGCCGCCGCGGCCGGGAATCGAACCCGCGACCTCGTGCTCAGCAGCGCAACGCCTTAGCCACTGAGCCACCGCGGCGGGTAAATGGAAATTATGCTGGGAATCTCCTTGGCCCACAAGAAAACGGAGGACTGGGCAGCTGTGCAGAGCGAGCATGACCTTCGGGCATGGTATACGATGCCCGAAAAAGGTCAGCATTTTGTTTCCTGGAGTGCACCAAGAAAACATGCGTATTGGCATGGCCCCGCATACAGAATGACCAAAGACTACCATGCTTCAGCATGAAGCGGACAGTAATGACGCAGTTAAACTATTTCCTTGGCTGAGAGCGACCGTGATGTTGAAACTGAAGCATGGTTTCAGGCTACAACAGGATCGATTGGCTAAACATTGCAAAGTTGTGATAATTCCTCGGTCAATTTCGGTTACTTAAGAAATGCTGGCGATTGCTCAAAATGCCCTTCATGCAACATTTTGGAATGTATACGTAGCAGTTGTGGATTCAGGAAGAAAGACAACAGCGCGCACCCGTATGTGCGGGGGGGAGGAGGAGAGCGTAGGTGTGCTGGTGTTCTTGAGAGGGCCTGCGGCTGTAGCCCGTTTATATAATTTGGAAATTCTGTTGTCTTGCACGACCGATTGGGCCTTGAATTAATGATACTCCTGCGTCCACAGAACTTCAAAGAAGGCCAGGAAGAGTTAAAGGAAAATCCTACCAGAAAGGCACGTTCGTTTCTTCGCCAGCAGTACGAAGGTCCTTCACTTGCGCTGTGCACGCTGCTATGGGTTTAAAATTGGGTGTAGCAGTGGATGCACGCGTAGATATGAAACGCGGTAACAAAAGTCCCGATATCGCGGACACAATGCGACAGCGGCTACCTCACATGGAGTTTCGTCCCAGTAAAAGCAAACTATTAAAACTGCAGCCAGAACAAATATATTTTTCACTCTTCATGTACTGATACTAACACTGTCCTGATACACTCTCAGTAACCCTCACCAACTACGCGCATAATAAAATATTTAGGCGTGTACAGGAGTTAAATTTACGTTTTCCCTAATTAAAAATCACCTATCCGCTCCACCGTCGGCGCTTTCAACGACCAATTCAAACGCAAATACTGCATTCGAAATAAAACGAGATACACATTTCTAGCTCGCAGACGCAAGGCACTGTGGCATCGTGTAAATATAAGAAAATGATTACTCAAATATCAAAGAATGCATAACTGATCTGCACTTCACAACTTAACGTACAATGCAACCTCCATCGCCAAAAGACATCAGTGATCATGAAGAAAATGACTTACAATTCGAGGCCTCTTTTAGGTGTTGGAACTTGCAACATGAGCTTCTCAAAACCAGGCACGCTTCTATCCTCGCGGCATGTTGCAGTTGTGTTTCAGGCCCCTGAATATACACTACTCTGGGCAGCCGCCGTCCAGGGAAAAAGCGGCCGTGGACGCAATGGAGAGGCTTTAGTTGTGATCGAGGTAGAATATGGCGATCTGATCGTTGTTACTGTCGCGACGCCGTCTGCCTGTGGTAGGGGCCGTAGGGCTGGTGACCGTCGTGCCTTCACATTTAGGATAAAGTCTGGGACTGGCTCGGGGAGCCGCAGCGCGCCTTTTTTGTCGACCCGCTGTTCTCCAGTTTCCTAGGTTAAGGGAGAATACCACCGAACAAAGCTGCCTAATCGCAGGGGTGAAATTGATTGTCGCAACATCGCCATCGCAAGGGGACACTCAGTGCGCGCAATCTGAGCCCACTCCAACAAAACCCTCCCGGGCTCGACAGAAACGTGAAAAAAATTCCCTCGCACTTCCCCGAGGGGGAGAGTGTGTAAGTGCGAATGCACGGTTGCATTCGCACTTAAAAGAAAGATGCATTTATTCACAGACACCTATTTGTGTTGTCGTTGTACTTGATTGCTAGAAGGATCGCTTTGTGGTTCGTGAAATGGACCGTCAAAGGTTCCTGGAGGACGGTGCGGACTTGGCGGTTTCTCGCAAAGGCCAGGTCGATGAAACCGCCGTTGATGGTGGTGGGCGAGTCGAGGGGTACGCACGACATGAAGTGCGTGGCGTGCATGTAGTCGACCAACCACTCTCCGTCCTTGCGGACGTCGACGTTGAAGTCGCCGACCAAGACGACGGGATCCGAGGGTTTGGAACGCGCGCAGACGCTCTCCATGGCCGCGTCCACGTACTGGAGGACCGCTTCGCGCGAGAGGTTGGGGGCGAGGTAGGCGGTTAGCACGAAGATACCGTCGCCGGAGTATGCGTCGATTCCTGGTCAATCCCTCACGTGGGTATGTGCCATGAGGAGGCGCCCAACACCCGCAGTCACTGAGCGGAGAGAGGAGGAGGAGAGTAGCGCGCGCCCATCTCCCCCCGTTGCTAGGGAAGACGAGGAGGAAGACGAGGAGCGCGCGCACCCGCAGCTGTTGCTATGCGGACTACGGCGGCGGACGATTCAGGCTCGCTTAAGAAGTGCATTCGCACTTAAAAGGAAGAATGAAGGGCCCGCTGGCGCGAGGAAGAGGGGCATACCTTGCTGTGTGTCTCATTCGCAAAGGCCCGCTGCCCGCGCACGACATTCATCCAGCTAAACTGCAGGTTTCATCCATTACGTAGCCCCACCGCATTCTTCAGTTACTTTGCACGAGTCTTCAATGTGTGCCCACGGCCGCTTGATCTCCCCCTTTCTAGATGGAGCGGCCGTGCATGGTCAGCCACCGCCGCTTGCACGTTGTTCTGCTTAACATACAAAGATCGTCTCTTCCCTTTCGGGCCTGCATCGTACCAGTCTTCAACCATCAATGGCCGGCGGTCCCTTTTTTTTCCGCCGTGGGTTAGGTCGGACCACTCCTTGCTACCCCGGCCGAGTCAATCTCCTCTGCTGAGAACGACTCAGCCGGCCAATTATTCTCTGTGTTGTCACATGTCTCGCACAAAGGGACACAACGCATGCCTTTGGTGTCCCGTGAGTTGAGCTTACCAGAAGGCGCCGTGGCTTTCGGGGCTGCCCCCCTCCGCAATCATCCGTCAGCGGTTCGCACCCTTCAGGCGCTTCGTTTTGTCACGGCCCGACTCGACTCCCTTTCCGCAGCGCGGAAAAAGAGTCGAGTCCGGCCGTGGTTTTGTGTTAACACCCTTGCGTAGGGCAGACATTGAGTCGTGAATGCTTCTACTAGTGGCACTTTCGAAGGATATGCAGCTTTGTTCACAGGCGACGTACCAGGCATGCATACAGGCAGCACGGCGACGGCCGGAAAAATTTCGGGGGGGGCTGAAGCCCGGTCAGCCCCCCCCCTGGCTACGCCACTGCTTGGGAGGGGTCCCATTACGTCACACGCTACAATCTGCCACGGGTAGCTGCTTTCCACCGGCTTCATGAAACCCACAGGCTTCCCAGCGCGCGGCTTCGCTACCTGGCAAAGAGGGCAAGCGCGGGAATAGCTCATTACGTCTCTCCTCATCCCTGGCCAGGTCGCGACACGGCATAACTTGTCGTAAGTCTTACTGCCGCTGCCATGTCCTGCCAGCGCTGAGTCATGAAAGTACCGCATGAACCGTTTCCGCAACTTCCTTGGGACCACGACTCGAAAGGGGGATGAAACCGCCTCTTCGTCGTCCAGTTGGGGAATGTAGCGAAGTAATAAGCCATCGTCGCCCAGCAGATACGCGTCAAACCCCTCAGCGTTACCGGTGCAAGCTACGCCGCTCGCTAGCCTTTTCAGCACCCGCTGGCACAGACCGTCTGCTTACTGGGCCTCAATGAGCTCTTCCTTACTCACTACCTCCCCCCAAGACAGATTCTTTTCTGCCTCTGTTCTCGGGGGGCGAGAAATCGCCGCTGCGAGATGCCGCTTTTCTTTCTCTTTGCGGCCGGCCTCGACTCCTCCGTCCGGCCTTTTCCTCCCCCCCCCTCGGGGCGGCCCGCGCCGCCCGTGAAACCACTGCACTCGGCGCGCGCGCTTCCGCTACCCCCTTTCGATAAGGGGAGCAAACTTTCCGCCAACATTCGGCGCTGATCATCAGATCCTGAAAAAGATGCGACGATCGCTTCTACATCAGTGCTCATCTTTCCTGACGCCTCTCCCTGGCCTTCCGCAGCGCAGTAGAGTTTATTTGCCCCGTGCGGTTGTAAACGGTGCATCGGCGCGTTCGCGAAAGGAAAGAAAGGGGGTTGCGGCCCGTACTTATAGCCGTTCCTTCCCATGTCGAGCACAACACCCTCCCTCGAGAGGAAATCTCTGCCCAGTATGACTGGAACAGACAAACCAGGCAAGCAAACAAAACGCTGTCTGCGCTTTCTGGCATCAAAAGCGAGCGTGAGTCTCACAGCTCCCTCTGCTTTTGCCGACCCTGCTGCTAAGCTCAAGGGTGTCTCGGCGGGCCTAACTCGGATTCTCCTTCTCCGGCAGGCCTCAAACATTTCGTCTCCTATTAGAGACACCGTCGAGCCTGTGTCGACCAGTGCAAAAAGTTCGCGACCGAGCAATTGCAATCGCATGAATGGGTCCCCGTGTGCCCTACATGCGGAGGGGGCCAGCTGCCCGCCGGTGCCAGCGCCGGGGTGCTCTGGGGGATCCCTCGCACCCCCTCTGCCTGGACCCCCTTCTCGCTTCCCGCCGGCGACGACAAGCTACCGCCCTTCACCGCCGCCGGCGATCCGAGTTTCCCTGCGTGCTACGCATTTTCTCGGGGCATTGACGGGAAAAGTGGCCAGGCTTGCGACAAAAACAGCACAAGCGGGCTGTTTCGTCCTGCCTCCCTCTTCCGTCGCCTGCGTTGCTTCCGACCGAGGAGTTTGTGGGGCCGTTATCCGCTTCCCCTCCCGACCAGGCGCAACCCGGTTCGAGCGATTCCTCGGGTCTCGGCGGCAACCTGTAGTGAAGCTCGGCGAGTAAATCCGCCTGAATTACTCGCGCTTCTTCTGCGAGGGCCTCCAAGTTGCGAAAACTCCGGCCCCGCAGGTACGGTCAGAAACGCGGGTGGCATTGCCTGCACACGCGCGCTACCTTGACCGCGTCGGCTGCCTCGGGGTCGGCCCGTTCGTACAGCTCCTGCATCGCCCGCACGTAGTCGAGGAGGCTCTCCTCAGGGTGCTGCGTGCGAAGGGCGAGCTCGTCCCTCATACGGTGTTCGTAATCAGGCGGCAGGAATTCAGCGCGGAAGCGGTCCTTAAAATCTGCCATCGACTCGAAAGCCAATTGTCAGCGTCTCCAACGCGCAGCACTTCCTACCAGTGCCACGGGCAGGATCTGCCTCAGCACGTCATCATCCGATGCGCCTACCGCAGTCTGATACAAATCCAGTTGCTGCAGGTATTCGCAAACGGATTTCACGTCTCCGTAGCCGGAATAGGAGGGAACCTCGATATTCAAAAGCGGCTTCGAGACTGGCACTACAGGACTCGCGCTGGGAGCCACTGGCGCCGAACCGAGCATTCGGGTCATCTCCGCGAACATCCCGGTCATTTGCCTCATCATTGAGGCGAGATCTGCGGGCTGCAACTGATCAGCAGCTTCCTGCGCAGCGGCCGCTGAGTCGTCCCCCGAGCCCTGCGGCTCCTCCTTCTCTCCCGTCTCTCTCCGTGTGGTAGGAGCCATTGCCAGCGAACTACCCAACAAAAAGCTGGCTCAACCACGCCAAACCGTAGACGCGAAGATACAGAGCAAGCCGCGCTAACTACATACGCAACGCGACAAACACACCCCACACACAAATCTACAATGGAAGCAAAAAGGAACGCCAAGACAATACATTGGACCAACGGGGCTGAACTACAGCCACATTAAAATACCAAAAAAAAAAACTACAGTAGGGACACGTCAAAATACACAAACCACTAATATCCCTACAAACGCTAAATACACTCGCAATGGAACCACTTAGGCCGTTAACCAAACAACAGAAAAAAAGAACGCAAGGAAAACTTCAGGCATCCACAGCCATAGTAAAACCTAAGCAAACTAAAAAAACTGGCCTCAACTAATTTACAAACATGCATCTACATGGCTCAAAGCCCTGGTCTCCCACTGCCAAAATGGCGCTTCCTTCCCGGAACAAAGGAATGCCGTCCCAAACCCTTCCCGGCAGCCGCAGAGAGCAAATGTCCACGGGTGGGCTTGACATCAGCCCCACGTTCAGGCGCCAGATGTGGGCCTGCTCTCTACGGCATGCCAAGGAATGAGGCACACTGCGGTTGCGTGAAAGAACTCTTTACTTACATCTTCCACGTCGCTGTCGCCCGTCCGGGCATACATACGCACACACCACCAAAACTCTCGGCGTCCCGAGTCCCCGAGTCCCCGCGCGCGGTTCTTCTTCCCCACCGCGACACCGCCCGCTCCCACACGTTCACTCCCCGCTGCCCCGTGTCCGCCAGCGCCATCTCTCGGGCCCCGACGTCCCCAGGTCCCGCGGCCCGGTGGCCGCACGGAAGGCGAGGAGGGTGAGGGAAGGGAGCTCGCGGCGAGAGGCTCCGGGCAACACCCTTTAGGCCAGAAGATGTCGTGCCAAGGCGCTCCCCACACTAAGCACGCGAGTGAACGTCACAACACTATTCGAAACGATGTCGGCTGCCAATTCATTCCACTGAGATATAGTCAAAGGGAAAAAAGAAAACTTTTTATAATTGGTCCTGCATTTTATCTCTCGTGTTTTGTTAATGTGGTCCTGTCTTTGGCATAGGTCGGCGTACTCACTCGTGCGTCCACTCATTTGTACTTATTTGTACTCAAACTCACGAGTGAGTACGATGATGATTGAGTGCACACCCAGAAAAAAAGGTGAGTATGATGACGAGTGAGTACTGGGGTAAGTCCACTACTCGTGCGTACAGTACTCATGAGTACACTACTCATGATTGTGAGTACTCATGAGTACGGTAATCATGAGTATGAATACTCATGAGTTTGAGTACTAATGAATATGAGTACTCATGAGTACACAGTACTCGTGAGTACACAGTACTCATGAGTACACAGTACTCATGAGTAGACAGTACTCATGAGTACAATACTCATGAATACTGCACTCTTCAGTATATGCACTCGTGAGTACAGGAGTGCAAACAAGTTTTATCACGAGCTCGAGTCCGGACGCGCGTGTACGAGTCGCAAACATTTAGCGGTGCCAATGTGCAGCTTAACAGTCAAGGATGGCAAAATCAGACAACGAAAACTGCACCTCCCCCTTTCCCGGTCCCTGTTTGGCGCTGTAAGCGTTTCTCGGCGGTCGCTCGCAAAGGGGTCACGGTGACGAGGGAAAAACGAGGGGGTGAGGGCCCGGCGGGAAACACGGCCGCAGTTGCTCTTCACCTATGGCACTTGACTGCCTCAGTTATTTTTGTTGACGCGGCCTGTGAACGCGTGGCGGCTTCATTGCGCTTGCTCCCTTCCAGTTGTTTTAGGGGAGAGGCGGTGGAGGCTGCTAACAATGCACGCACTAGGCGTACTGAAGTCCCTATTTTTCGGTCTTCAGAAGTTTCCGTAGACGCATGTCACGCTGTGTAATCGTTTCGTGAGCCGAACCGCTCATTTCAGCAGTCGCAGTTAATTTACGTAACTCGTGTCAAACCGACTGCGTGGTTTGTAACGTTTGTCTCACCGAAATTGTCCGCACTATTCCGCTGTGCGTATTCAAGCGACAATGTCGCTGACGTACGTGCGCCGATATGGTTTTATTAGGTTCCCGTTTTGAAACATTTTGCTCAGGTTCGCTAGTAATATGGTCTCGTGTAGTGCCATTTACAAGTGAGCATGTAGCCCCACCGTACAGGCGCGGCGGTGGAATTTGCCCCAGCAATGGAAAGAAAATTCCGAGTACACCTAAGCACATTTGTGAGTTGTGAATCGGACATCATAATATCCAGTTGAACGCGTGCGACGCCTTGTTCAGCCTCGCATATTTATTTTGTTTAGCCTCGCATAATTAGTTAAACATTTAATTTTTTTCTGTTTAGTCTTTCATTCGAGCCACGACCTAGCTAAGATGTTGCAGTCGACAGGATCAGGATTTGAGGCCATGAGAGGACGAACGGACGAAGAGACGAACAACGTGGACGAACCGCACCACGACTACGAGAGTGCGGCACGCAGACGTGAGGCACCGACGGACTCCATGTCAGTGTTGGTCGACACACTGCTGTCTTCAACGGAACGCTACGTCCTATGCTCTGCGAAGAAACAGCAGCTCGTGAGCGCACTACGATTACGAAGGCTACCCTGCTCTGGCCGTAAGGACGACATCGTCTTGCGTCTTCTAGAGGACAACGGAGAACGTCGCCATCTCTCCAAACGAACGAATGTGCCAACGCTACTTCAGGCTGCCTCCGACACCAAACGGCAGAGGACCCTGCAAGCGGCGCTGTTTGAGAGCAGGAGGCCGCGTGAGGAGGAGCAGGAGGAGGAGGAGGATGAAAAACTTTCTTAATGTACAAGACAGAGTTAAAGAGAGGGAGCGGCGGTTAGGCCTTTCTTGCGTGGGTGGTATTCCTCAATCCGGGATTCCATTGGTCGAGGCCGCCACCCGTGCCCGCTGGACGAGAGCCCGCTGAGACTCTAGGTCCGAGCAGCCGGACAGGGCCACCTCCTAGCCCTCCCTCGTTGGCTTCACTTTGACTTTTAACCCTGGATTACACTGGCGGGCCCATACCATATGATACGTGTCTGCCCACTGACCGCAGAAGTTACACGAACCAGAGAAGGACGGGTTGATGTGTTATAGCATTGCGGGGCTGTAGAATGAGCCCGTCTGCAGCCGGCCAAGATGGCGCTCCTCAGTTCTATCCAGGCCCTTGGCGTGCACTGGGAACGCCCGCCTACCGTGGCGCAGGTATGTTGTGACCTCAGAGAATATGGTTAGCGGGTAAGGTACAAGTGTACGGTCAGAGCCTGGGAAGTCAGAGGAACTCCGGCGGAGATACGCTCGGGGGGCTGTGTGCGCAGCCTCGTTCCACTCTACTCCCTGGTGGCCAGGTACCCATACAAGTTGTTTTATGGTGTCGGATACTTCTGGATTGGCATCTGTGCAAATTTTTTTTTCTAGCTAGGAGTGCTATCCGACCCCTGATGACATTTCGGCAAGCTTGTTGCGAGTCAGACATTATGTGCGTTGCTTCGGAGTGAGTGGCGGCCAAAGCTATAGCCGTCTCTTCAGCAAACTCAATTTTCCTCGTTTTCACCGATAGTCCATCCACCTGTATTCCCTAATGCAGGACCAAAACCGTACAGATTCCCTCCAGTGTGGGCCCCGCTGCGTCTACATAATACACGCCTTTACGGGTGCCATATTATTTTGTTATGGCTGTTGCTCGGGCTTGCCTCCTTCCTGAGTTTCGGTAAGGATGCATACTACGGGGCAGAGCTTTAACGATTAGTTTGCGGCGCCAAGGGGGAGGAATGTCCGCTCTGTCTTCAGTGGTAGGGGGTAGAGCGATGCGGAAATCTTCAAGGACCTGCCTGCCAGTACTTGTCATTGACAGTCGCATGATTTGACTCGTGTACTGAGCCTCTATGAGCTCAGTGATCGTATTGTGCATCCCGAGCTGTGTTAAACGTTCGGTGGACGTTTTAGGAGGGAGTAATAGCAAATGCAATAACGCCATTGCCCTTAACAAACTTAAATCCACGTGTGATCAAATCAACCGCATGATCGGTCGAGTATCAGGCAAACACGGGGGCCTCCAGGAATGCGAGACGCTCCGCCTAGTGCAGGCCGTCGTCATCAGCCGCATAACATATGCAGTGCCCTATCTCAAGGTATGACAAAACGATCTTAAGAAACTTGACAATATGATCAGGTCAGTTGTTAAGAGTGCGTGATGAACAAGAAAGTTTTCAGAGACAACTGGCGAGAGCCGGCCGCACGTTCCCCACGGTGCCTGGACTGCACGAGATCCGGACACAGGCAAAATGCACGACGGCAGGCACATGAACGAGACGACGCATGCAAAATTGTGATTGCGTGCTCACAGGACCTCTCCCAGGTAATTGCCACGGTTACGGAAACGAATCTAAGGTCAGTGCGTTTCTGGCGAGATAACGAAGACACGTTGCTCTGCTACATCGCCCACGAGCTACATCGCCCACTCGCAGGTCATTCCAGCAACGAGAAACGAGACAAGCAACGTACGCAGCGTGCACGAGCCAGAAGGCACCACGCTCCTGGCACCCGCTATTCCGGTACAGACGAACACGAATGGAACGCTGAGAGCACGGAACGCAACGGAGCCAGTACGTACATTTTTCGCTCGTGCTGTCCCGGCGCAGGTCCACGCAACCAACGACATCACATCCGGATTGGTGGATGTGGCCACGACAAGCGAACAAGACGTACGGCGGCCGAAATGCACCATACGTGGCGAACAACCGCACACCAATTATAGGGGAGTTTCCTAGATAAAACGAGACGCACAGCGCACGAAACGCACCAGAGGCGACGAACGACATCCAACTTGAACCAGTGGAGCTGACCACGACGAACGAAATGCACAGCGCACGGAACGCCACCAAGCCAGCACACACGGAGGAAACTACTATTCGTGACATCCTCCGCTCCCACTGCTGCTATCCGGACTTGGCCAGCGAATGTTACAACCGCAGAAATCAGCTGGCCACAAGCAACAATAGACCCAGCGCACGCAGTTCAACCCTGCCAGAACGTATGAGCTCTCCACACCCGCTGCTCCAGCCCGATGTCCAGCGGACGAACGATATAACGCTCGTGCAGGTAGGTCCGTCAACGAGCAACGACACGGCTAGCGCATGCGGCATGTCCGAGCTAGAACGAACAAGATCCCCAGTACCCACGCTCCGACCGAGACTCACACGACAAACAACATTTCGTACAAGCTTAGGACGCAACCGCGAGCAAGCGGACTCGGGACGAACCGAGGCTGCTTGTATGGGAGAGATAGTGATTATAGCATTCTCGAAACAACGGGCAAAAGACGAGGGCTTGAGCGACGACACGGACACAGCAAGAACGGAAACAAATGAACCCGATCCAGACAAAGGCATCGAATGCCCTATCGATGAAGTCACGCTTGTGACGCCAAGAAATGTGGTACCGAACGGACAGCATGAACCACGCCTGCTTCCCCACCACAACGGTTTCACTTGGGAAACAACCACTGCGACTGCGAGCACGGAGACGCAACGACCTTGACCGATCAGCCATGCCACCGTATACGAAAACGCCACGCTACCGCGCACTAAACGAAAAGCCATGCCGCTCCCGCACCATACGCAACACACACGACAATTCAAGCAACGTCCTCAACACGCCGAACTATGCCATCCCTACACAACGCAGCTCGCCACCGGACAAACCGGACGTCTACGCCCCCACATGCATCAAGCACGCGACGGACTACACGAACACAATCGCCGACGGAAGCGGCGCGGCTAACGCAACGCCGTAAACACTGTCAAGTTCAGGTCTGACGAAGGCAATCCCACGGCACACACACAATAAAATCAAGCAGATTTGAAATTCACCTAAACTCAACTAGACGAACACCCCCTTAACGAAGTTACTAGTATCCGGAACAATAAAAAACAAACGCCAGCATCGAGCATCTGTGAATAAGCGGACAGTGATCTGGATACGAACGGACGTCAATCTACACAAACGTTTCATTGTGCCTGCGGGCAGGCACAATTCAGATTTGGAGCACGATTACGAGAGTATCAGCGCGCCAGGAAACGAAAACGGACGACAAAAGCTGCCACCCGAAGACATGCACAAAACCGCAGTTAACGGCCATGGCCGCACCGACAATTCCCGAGCTCCCCTGAGCCCGACCCGGCCTAGGCTTCGTTGTTTTATTTCTGAAACAAGAGGAGATGCCAGACGCAACGAGAGTGCTTACGTTCCGTTTCGCTCTCTCACATGTACGTGCCTCCGCGCAGTAAGTCGCCCTACGACAGTGCACCGCGTCAGACGTTTTCTTCCTCTGTCCTGATCTATATGTAACCTGTGTTTTTCTAATCAGTTAAACATTTTATTTTTTTCTATTTATTCCCCCATTCGAGATAGGACCTAGTTAACAGTGCAGATAAGTTGATTATTCGTGAGTAATACAAATTCAATACTCATGAGTACAGATAGAGTACTCATGACTGCAGAATGAGTAGCACTCATGAGTGCAGAATGAGTAGTACTCGTGAGTGTAGAATGAGTAGTACTCATGAGTACAGAAGATTGAGTACTCATGAGTACAGAGTGAGTACTCATGAGTACAAGTTTAGTACTCATGAGTACAGATTGAGTACGAATACTCGTGACGACAAATGAGTTTGAGTACAAGTGAGTATGATTACAAATGAGTATTTGATGAGTGAGTACGAGTGATTTTGTGAACAGATGAGCTTTTTGAGTCTGAGTTTGGTTGAGTACAGCGTGAATGAAAAAAAATTGTGATTGAGTTTCAGTGAGTTCTTTCTGTTTTGCCGACCTATGGTCCTTGGGAAACATAGTGGGGGGTTTGCAAATATTTCTCCTTCATTATTTCTGTATAATTGTTATATATACACTAGAGGAGTTTTAATTTATGCTTTCTACGTCGCTCCCTGAGAGGTTCTAGGCCTATTGATGATTTCATTTCTGTGACACTTGCCCCCCAAGTGTAATTACTGAGAATAAACCTGGCTGCGCGATTCTGTATTGCTTCAAGTTTTTGTATTAAATAGTCTTGGTGAGGGTCTCATGCGACACTCGCATATTCTAGGATGGGTCTGACCAGCCAAAAATATGGGGCTTTTTTCACGGATGAAGGAGCATTGCGAAGGTTCCGATGGAGTAAGTTTAGTACACTAACTGCTTTCTTTACGGTTTTATCAATGTGATGTTTGAAAGTCAGATCCGCACAGAGTGTGACGCCAAGATATTTCACTTCAGGTACTGCACTGGTGGACTTAAATGCATCGTGGAACTACCCTAGACCATGCCCGCCCACCGTCCACCGTTGTGGTCAATCTCTAACCTGTCCATAACCATTATAACAATCATTTGTACACAATCACCGCCACAAGTCGCTATGTTTTATATTGGCGATCTGGCGAGTAACACAGGCAACTGTTCGGTCTGCTGCCTCCGTGAGAGAAGCGTCCTGTCTCGTTACAAGTGGGGGAGGGTTTTGCTTGATTCTTGCCTTTACCTAATCCACCTACATTCCTGGAACTCCGTTCCGGCCGCCTTTTGGAGCGAGAAAGTGCGCCGAACACATCCGCCTCTTTCTCGTCGGCATTCCTGGTGACTTGCCGCCAGCGCGAGGCTCCGTTCTTCCGTGGCCTTCGTGGCAACGACGCCGAGGACTGGTTGGAATAGTACAACAGAGTCAGTCAGTTTAAAAGGTGGGACGACGGTTTTAAACTTCAAAATGTCTATTCCTGCCTGTATGAAGTTGCCGAAGCATGGTATATAAACCACCAGGAAAAGATAACTGATTGGGTTACCTTCACCGAAGACCTTTGCAAGATTTTCGTCGTTCCTTCCGTTCGCTCGGATGTAGCAAAAACGAAACTTGAAACCCGAATGCAGCATCCCGATGATACGTGCGCGTCGTATATTCCGGATGTCCGCACTGTTTGCCGTCCGGTTAACCTTATATGTCGCAAGTAGACAAAGCCTGTCACATCCTCAAGGAAATCGCTGAGTTTGCCTTCAATGCCCTCGCCCTGCAAAATCCATACAGCTTAAATAACACAGAGGCCGCATGCCAGCGCTTTGATCAGCTTCACGCAATTCACATACAGCCGACTACGGGACTCACTCGTCTTCCGCCAGAGCCAGATTTGCGAGGTCTAATGAACAGCGTCATCCGCGAAGAGCTGCAGCAACGAGGCTCCATGAGCTCCTGCGCTCACAGTGACCGCTGCTCCCAGCCAGCAACTGACTTGGGAGAAGTCCTCAAAAATGAGTTTGTGTCGATGACTGGCAGTCCTCGCAATGGTCACCCAGTTACTCCCATCGGCGCTTCTTACGCGGACGCACTGCAACGACCACCGGTTGTGCCTGTTGACCTTTCGTCACCTAGCCCATGCTCGGTCAGTCAGCAGCCGTTTCGCGCCGGTGTTCCGTTCACAGTGCTTATTCGAACTGGCGGCCACGTCTAGACGTTCGTTCTAACGAACACCCGGCTGACTTCTAATTGATTGAGTGTAGAGTTTAACTCGCCGACGCAACGCAGGCGATGAGGCGCGCCGTAGTGGAGGGCTCACCTGGGGATCTTTAACGTGCGCCAAACCCTCGTTCACAGGGGTGTTTTTGCTTTTCGCCTCCATCAGAAAAGTGGCCGCCGCGGTCGGGTATCGAACCAGCAACCTCGTGCTCAGCAGCCCAATGCCTTAGCCACTGAGCCACCGTGGCGGGTCCTGTTTACTCCTGATGCGGCATTCGTGGCCATATCACGCGTTTCTGCCGATGACGTCTGCAAGAAGAACGCCGAGGCTACGCACCTTACGAACACGACGCCCGCTTCAAAAGCACACCTCAAAGACCTGCGTACTCTTTCGGACAGCGCTCTCCGTCCCTTAAAGACTCAACTACCATTCGCGTAGTGGCCGGGACTCGGGACGTCGTTCACCCATCCGTCCACGTCATTTTGTGTCGCCCATCAGCCCTGTTTCTCGTCACCTTGTGCTCTCAGAGCGCCCCTCAAAGGTGTCTTGTGTTGAAGTGGGAGGGAGTTTCGTGCAAGCTTTAATTAACACAGGAGCCAGCTTTCCTGTTATGGGGGCTAATCTGTGTTGTCGTCTACGAAGAGTGAAGACCCCTTACTCTGACCCTTCGTTATTTAATGCAAACTGACACATTATGCAGCCTGTCGCAAGTTGCAGTGGTGAACGAGTGTTCTTCAGGAAAGGTCGTCATCATATCCATTTTCGGTCCTGTCACAGGACTCTCATAAAGTAATTTTGGGATGAACCTATCTCTCCTCAGCTCCCGCCGTTGTATCCCGTCACCACCCAGCCATTCAAATTACAGATACAGAGTTTACATCTGCTGCGAACTTACGACATCGGTTTTTTACCCTGAATGCTGGTCACGTCCTACCGCCTGGTTGCGAAGAAACCCTGAAGGTTTCATCGGGCAACATTTTTGAAGGCGGTGTGATAGCTACTCCTGCGAGCCTCTTGATTCCCCGTGGAATCGTCATTTCTACAGCCTAGTTCGGATTTCGCGGGGATTTCCAGCTCTGGCAGCACTACACACCACTGGCAGCTCTGGCAGCGCTCAACACCATATTGTCTAAAACCATTACACCTTGCAATGGTGAAGGCTTGGGCGAGTTGGTGCATAATTACAAACAGGGGAACAGCGCAACATTGACGAAACACAACAAGAAAGTGACAACCACGAGTGCTGTCAGCACTTGTGGTTGTCACTTTCTTACTGTGTTTCGTCTATGTTAAGCTGTTCCCCTCTTTGTAACCATTACATCTTCGCGCATGCAGCATCTTCCTCCTCGGTTGTTCTGTCTGCCATTGCTGCCACTCTTAGCCCTGACTTCACGGCAGCGCAGACGGAATACTTGCTGACCGTTCTGAAGAATGACAGCGCATTCTTCGACGTGTCTTCCAACACACTCAAACGTACGTCTGTCGCCGCGTATCGGATTGAAGCGGTCGGCCCAGCCGTTGTACGCTGTCGTCCGTACATAGTACCTTTGCACGAACGTAAAATTTAGAAGACCAAGTTTCTGGCAGGCTAAACCGTGTTGTCATATGCCCCTCATCATGTTCGTGGTCATCGCCGGTTGTGCTTCTGGATACAATGACGGTTGAGTTCAATTCTGCGTTGACTACCATGCGCTAAATAAGATAATTCGAAATGATGTGTATCCGATGCCCCGCATCGATGACGCGTTGGACAGTCTCCAAGGCGCAGAATACTTCTCTAGTTTTGACCTAGGCTCCGGATATTAGCAGATCCCGATCCACGAAGATGACAAAAAGGAAACTGGCTTCGCTACTCCCGACGGGCTCTACGAGTTCAACGTGATGCCCTTTGCTCTGTGCAATTCCCCTTAGACATTTGAACGAATGATAGAGACAGTGCTGCACGGGCTCAAATTGAAAAGGCGTCTTTGCTATCCGGACGACATCGTTGTTTTTTCAGCTACTGTAATTACCCGATTCTAACGCGCCCCCGATTCTAACGCGCACCCTATTTTCCTGGCAAAAAAAACCCGAAAAAACTTGCACTTCCGATTGTAACGCGCACGGAACTTTGTGAGCAAGAAAAACGAATGCGAGATAAACGGGCGATTTATTTCTCGAGTAATCTCACCCACCTCCCTCCTCGTGGCTCTCCGCTGACCACAACATCTCGTCCTTGGTTCGGTCAAGCGCGTTCGCGATGCCACACTTCATAACGAACGTTCAGCCATGATCGATGGGATCGTGGTCCATGCCTCGCACGCCCACCCTGCGAACTTCTCCAGAGGCGCACGCTTCAGCGGACGACTCGTGTTGAACGTGTGAGAGCCGCTGCTGCCATTGCTGTTATCAAGTGCGCAAGTGGAACGATTTGACGATTTGTGTGAACACCGATAGTAAAGCCTGGGCGCGTATGCTTCCTGCGTCCGAAAAATTGTTGCTAAAAGCTTTGGCGCCATCTTGAGATGGCGATGGGCGAGACGAAATTTCCGTTGTTTCGGCAGTTTTGGTTTCGTATCCGATTCTAACGCGCATGCGATTTTTCGACCTATTTTTCCGGAAAAAAGGTGCGCGTTAGAATCGGGTAATTACGGTACGTTTGATCAACATCTGCAACGTATAGACGAAGTGCTGACATGCCCCTCAAATGCAGGACTGCAGTTGAATAAAAAAGTGTACTTTCGCCAGCAAATGAATACAAATATTGGGACACGTCGTCAGAAAAAATATAACCCAACCCGACCCAGTGAAAATTTACGCCGTTCTAAATTTTCCATGTTCACTATAGCAGAAACACCACCGCAGCACCCTCGGGCTAGCACACTATTTTCGCCGCTTCATACAAAATTTCGATAGAATTGCGTCTCTCCTGAACCGCCCCCTGCGTTCTCGCTTCGCTTTCGTTTGTAATGAGGAATGCGAACGGGCTTTCTAGTCCATAAAATACGCTCTCCCATCCAGACCAGTGCTTGCCCATTTTGATGACGTTGCTCCAACCATCCTGAAGACGGACGCCAGTAGCCAAGGCATCGGCACAGTCTTGCTCCAACTTGCCTCTCACCAGAGGGAGCGAGCAGTCGCCTATTCTTAGAGTTCCTGTATATCGCGTAGCGCAAGAGTTGCGCGTCTGATTGCCACATGCCGCGGGTTCCAGTTCGACAGAAAGCCCGCTTTCAGTGCAGCCCACAGTCAGTTTTACTCAACTGGGCATCGGCGGTTGTGGAAGCGGCGGCAGCAGCGGCCGCTCATGTGATAAGCGGTCCAATATCGTGCGCCAGTTTTTGCCCTGTCGCTCCTGGGCCAGTTTTAAGTGCGATGCACTTTATAAGCGACCCCAAACCATCCACCGCCGGCGGCGGCGGCGGCGGCGTCGGCGGCGTCCGCAGTGCTCTTCAAAGAAGAAACAGCATCCGGCGCCAGGTTTCGATCCGAGAACTTTGCGGCCGCAGCGCGACGCTCTACCGACCAAGCTACGGACGCGACGGTAATATCAGTGTTAGACGCGCCTTATATCTTTAACGCATTCAAACTACGTCGTCAGCGGCGTGCGTTGGCGACTCAGCGGCGTTATAGCGGCTTGATAACTGCGTGGTGTACACGTGATACTACAAACCCGATGGAAGAGATGGAAGAGAAGGCGGCGAGGCGGTGGGCTGCGGGGGCCGAGCGCAAGCGCCGCAAGCGGGCCGACAACCGTGCATTCGCACTTTCACATTCTCCTCCTCGGGGAAATGCGGGGGAATTTTTTGCCCTGTCGCTCCTGTCGCTCCTGCGCCAGTTTTTGCCCTAGCGCTGCGGCCTGGCGGCAGCTTTTCACGCGAGAACGGTGGCTTTCCCGCATGACCTGGAACTCAATCAAGATGGCGGATGGACGCACAACTCTGCTCCCCTAGGGGAGCTGTATACAGGAACTCTACCTATTCTAATCCATCTCCGCACTGGCGGACAACGCCCACAACGAACTAGCGCTGGGTCTTACGCGAAGACGGCGTACATTACGCACTGGGACAAGCATCGGTGCATTTTAATGGAAGAGGCACCAGCCGCCGGAATTCAAAATCTCACAGACCAGCTGTGCATGGCGAAAGAACAATCTACCAAGAAATTGCGCGTCCCTCCAGATCACCCGGAGCCAGACAGACACTTGATGACGCTGTGGAACCGCCGGTTGCGAATTTTCGGTCAATACAAAAAGTCTGGTCGTGCGCCACATCTCAAGCGACGCCTTCTCGTGGTTCAGAAGAAAATCTAGATTCACATTAACGCATTAGCCACCGAGCGTTGGATGGATGTGTGCGAGACCATAAATGGGCACACGCACACTTCGAAAGTCTGGGCTTTTCTCCGATCTCTTCTTGGACAGCGCAAAACAACAGTGCCGCACGAGTCGCACTTCGCGAAGGTGTGAGCGTAAATGAGCTGGCCGAAGTAGCTGCCGCCGACTTTTTCCCTCAAACGTCTCACCCTTTTGCAACTTCCTACAATCGGGACGATACATCTGCCGACGAGGAGGCTTACAACGTCCCCTTCACAATGACAGAATTACACCATGCCCTCGAACGAGCGAACACTCGCAGCATGCCAGGAGGCGACAAAGTATGCGTTGCCCACCTGCGAAACCTGCCGGATAGCCACAAGCAAGCCCTTCTTGATGAACTAAACCACATCTGGGACCGTGGCGAGATACCTGAGACCTGGAAGTTCTCAATCGTAAAACCCATCCCAAAAAAGCCAGGCAAGCCGCCTCTTTCTCTGTCCAACCTTCGACCAATCTCCTTAACATCGTGCGTGTACAAAATTATGGAGAGCATGGTAAATACACGATTAATCTGGTATCTGGAGGAGCGCCAGCTGTTGCCACCAACGCAGTATGGATTTCGATCTGGACTGTCTACTCAAGACGTGCTACTTCGCCTTCGAGAAGACGTGCTTGACAAGTACTCTAACCAGCCTCGTGCCATGGTCGCCGTTGACATCAGGAAGGCTTTCCATTCGGTTCCGCATGACACCGTGCTGACCAAGACCCGAGAGCTCCGCATACGCGGGAGGCTTTACAACTTCATCGCAGCCTTCTTGTAAGACCGCACCTATCTCGGGCGACAAAAGCTCTATTGTCTTTCCTGCGAAGCACAGGACTTGATCAGACTCTTTAAACAGGACTCTCTTAATGAGCACGTCATCTTCATCACAGTCATTATCATCATCTGTTCATTGATTTCATTTTTTCATACATCTGGTGTAGCAAGCTAGGCGCCTTGGCCAGGCTAACCTCACCAGTATCATTAAAGACTATTCTCTCTCTCTCTCTCTCTCTCTCGCACCTATCAGGTCCACATAGGCCAGGCGACTAGTGCTATTTATCACAACAACGTCGGGGTGCCTCAAGGCTCAGTTATTGCGCCTACCCTGTTCAACAATGCCATGCACGGCCTCCCGTGCAAGCTGGAAGCGGTTGCTGGGCTTAAATACGCCATTTATGCCGACGACGTCACCGTGTGGACGCACCAGGGTTCCGTCGGTGCACAAGAGGCCACGCTCCAACAGGCTCTGGACATCAAACATGATCACATGTGCGATGTCGGCCTCACTATTGCACCAGATAAGACCGAATTCGTGGTCATTCACGGGGGCAGGCGTACAGCGGTGAAACAGGCGGAGAAGGAGGCATACAGATTGCGCATTGGAAGCCAAGAGATTTCAAGAAAACCGTCGATCGAAATTCTGGGCATGCACCTGGACGATAACTGTACCGCCTCTACCTGGTTCCAAAGAACATTAAAGACGTGCAAGCAAATTCTTCACGTTCTCAGACGTATTTCAAACCATACGAGAGGTGTCAAGAAAAGGGAGATGCGGCAGATTGTGCAAGCATTGCTAGTATCGCGTATTGTCTACGGACTTCCTTACCACCCGGTCAATCGCACCCAGAAGCTTGCACTCGATAGGCTGCTCAACGAAGCACGACGCATTGTCACGGGGCTCCCCCGCTACACCCGCCTCGAAGCGCTGGAGAGCTGGAGCCTTATTAACGACTTGTCCGAGATTATAGACACGCACCGGCACGCGCAAGAAGTCCGGCTTCGTTCGACAGAGGCTGGTCGTGACACCCTTCGCCGTCTGGGCTATAACACTAGTGTCCCGCGACGCACACCTCCGTGGGAGTACATTACCATTACAGATGGCAAGCCACTACCCGTCTACATCGGACCTCATCACGGCGGTCGAAGAGCAGCCCATGCGAAACGTCACGCCCGTTCCACACAGGCGGCATTTAGGCACGAGCGTGTTTGATTGATTGATTGTAGGGTTTAACGCGCCGACGCAACGCAGGCGATGAGGCGCGCCGTAGTGGAGGGCTCCGGATTAATTTTGACCACCTGGGGATCTTTAACGTGCGCCGAAATCTCGTACACACGGGCGTTTTTGCTTTTCGCCTCCATCAGAAAAGCGGCCGCCGCGGCCGGGAATCGAACCCGCGACCTTGTGCTCAGCAGCGCAACGCCTTAGCCACTGAGCCACCGCGGCGGGTGGCACGAGCGTGTCATCTACACGGACGTGGCCATGCCCACTACAGTAGACTCGCACATTGTGTACGCCATGGCCTGGTTCGACAAAACTACTGGACTTCAAGGTCGCCGTCACCACGTCGGTGTCACTCCGGCCCACAGCAGACAAGCTGAACTGCAAGCTATCTGTGACTATCTCGACGCAGCTCTCCAGGAAGACCTAACAAGCTCCCCTGTACATCACCATGAGTACACAGACTCACAGGCAGCGTATCGAGTCTGTGCCAATGTGCAGTTCACCAGCCCCGTCACCGAAGTCATTCGCCGCAACGTTCTGAAACTCCGGGCATCGGGTAACGGCTTCACACTTCACTGGGTTCCAGCACACTGCGGCACTCCTAGAAATGAGAAAGTGCACCGACTAGCACGCGCACATTTACTCTCCGTGCTAGCTCGGAGCGGAGCCCCTCCCCACTCGTGGCTACGACGTCCTTGCCCGTCCCTTAAGAAGAAGCCGATTCCACGGCTGAACGGCAGCTTAGACAAACGCGCCGGACAGCTTACCTCGTAGCCATGGCCAACCCCCTCCAGGTCCCTGCAGTTCCTTCCTGTGAGTTCTCCTGGCGGGAAACTGTGATCATCCGACGAATTCAGACGGGAACACTGCTCACACCATTTTTGCTCCACCGTTTTCATCGCCGTGGGGCCGCTCCCAGTGTCCCGAGCACCTGCAGCACTTGCCATACCAGGGAAGACCTACAACATCTAGAGTGGGACTGCCCCCGCTACAGTATTCCTCGGTACCGTGCCCTCAACAACGTGCGACTTGGAACCTGGCCCACATCTCTCCAGTCCTGGTCCTATCCACCACCAAAAGCTCCTGCTGGGTACGCTACTAGCTTGTGGTGCGCCCTGCTGCTTTTTCTGTTGGACCCCGCAGCACCAGTCGTTGGCGACCGGCTTTGTGGCGACACGCAGGACAGTACGGTGGCTATGACTTCAGGCGACCATATTGTTGCGTCCAGGCCGCTGACGCAGTGAATAGCGGCATTATCCTTTCCCACTTTCCCCTTCCCTACCAATCCTCTACCGACCCATCCATCCATAGCAGCGCTCAAGCGCAAGAAAATGGAATAAACGTGTTTTCAATCAATCAGTCGCCTGTGCAAGTCGGTCACTCACGTCAGCAAGGCAGAACTACACCACAACAGAGGAGTGCCTCGCTGTTGTGTGGGCCATTCAAAAGTTCCGCCCTTACTTATACGGCCGCCATTGCACGGTTGGCACGAACCATCAGCCGTTATGCTGGTTATTCACGCTCAAGAACCTTTCCGGACGCCTGGTTTCGTTGGATGCTTTGTCTTCAGCAGTAAAATTTTACCGTTGCCTACAAGTCAGAAAAAAGCGCTTAGGCGCAGACAAACTCCCACGCTGCCCGTTGCACCCATCGTCCGCCCTTGCCTCCCTTGCAACCAAAGCTGCTGTACCGGTCACACCCATTCTTCATGCAATGGTTGATAATCCACACAACCTGCCGGCAATCCGATGAAGCGACACTTAGTGTCGTACAATAGTGAACAGGATGAAGCCACTGAACCACCTCCCAAGAGCCGTCTACGACGAGAGGTAAAGAATTTCCGGCCTGTAGATGGAGCTTTTCATCACTGCAGCCATCATCCTGAAGGCAGCAGATGGGTTGTACCCTGTTGTACCTCAACCACTACGGAGGGCTATTTGGGAGGTGTTTCATGATGATGCCACAGGCGGACATCTTGGTTTTGAAAAAAACCTATGACCTCATTCGTAGTCGCTACTTTTGGCCTGGACTCTGCACCAACCATCTTTTGCCAAATGCTAACACCGGAAGCGCATTACGTCACCCGCACCTGGTTCGCTACAACCGCTTCCTTGTCCGTCTGTGCCTTTTGAATCAGTGGGCATTGATCTTCTATGCACCGCATCTATGCACACCAGCCGGCTACCGCTGGATTGTGACTACGGTTGATCAATCAACCCGGTACGCTGAGACATCACCCTTGCGATCAGGATGCGCCCAAGAAATCACCGATTTTGTCCTACAAATCATCATGCTTTGGCGCGGTGGCCCTCGCGTGCTTTTGAGCCCCCGAGGCAAGGCCTTTTTATCTCAAGTTCTTGAGGAACGGCTTCGAGCTGCCAATACCGTCCACAAAACGAGTAGCAACTACCACCCTCAGACTAACGGCCTCACCGAACAATTTATTAGAACTGTCTTTGGCATGCTCTCAATTGCTCTTTGTTGCGATGAGTCAGGCTCCTTTATGTGGTAGTTTAACGGTGGGACGACATATTGCGTAGAATGTTCCTGCCGGTAGTTCAGCATCTTCTATGGGATGTAGTGGGGTTATTCATGGTGTTTCTGTAGGCGTCTAAGTATAAATTTTGCGCTTGAAGAGCTTGCAGGGGTTGGATGTGCCTGTGAGTAGTAGTGAAGCTTTTATTGAAAACGGGAGACCGCTGGTCTAAACAGGGGAATGGAAAGGGGAGAGGGTAGTAAAAGCACTGGGACTAGTAGTACAGTTCTTGGCTTGCACTGCGTAGCTTCGTGTTCACGCTTATGAGGGTTCAGTTCTTTTCAGGTTCACGCTTGAAATGAGTCCATCCCAACTGGTGGGCCAGGCAAAATAGTCCATTGTGAGTAGGACCGGTGAGGTCTCCGCTCAGACAACTCGTGCCAGACCGCTCTTTAGAGAATAAAGGGCTATTTGGTGGATTAATTTTTTGTCAAGTTGTTGGGGATCAGGGTGAAGTTGTGGTGCCGTGAATGTTCGGTGTTTGGCAAAAGTAGGATATGACCACACGAGATGAGTGAGGTCTGCTGATGTACTTGTGTGACAGTATGGGCATCTTGGGGGTAAATGGGGAGTGTACCATTTACGATGCATTTCAGGTGTGTAGGCTGCGCCGGTGAGAAATTTGTTGAGAAAGATTTCACTGGAGCGGGGTAGCGGTGGTAAAGCGCTGAAATATCCTGCTGGAGTTCTGTTTTTCAGCCGCTCTCTTCGGCCCTTCTTATACCGGTGGAGTAGAATCGCCGGTGGAGGTGCAGGCGACCGTGCCGGCTCTTCGTCAGGCGCCAATGGAGGTTGTAAATGTGCACTCTCCTGTGCGACCTCATGGGCCGCCTGGTTTCCCGAGGAAGAGGGTTCATGGCCCGGTACCCAGTCAATGCGGACTTGTGTTTTGTTACGTTGCAAAAGTTGCGCTTGGTATAATATCTGATGTGCCAGGGGATTTGTGGTCTTGTGAGATCTTACTGTTTCCAATGCTTCATACGAGTCTGTGAGGATACGAATAGATGGCGGAAGCGGATAATCAGTATCATACGCAAGGAATGTCATGGCATGGTTGATGGCATGCAGTTCTGCTTCAAGGCTCGTGGCATGGTTGTTGAACATGGTGTGATACCCCGAGAGGGCAGGAACCTCCAGGCATGTCCAGGCCAGTCCGATGACATTTAAGCTTACGCTAGCGTCCGTGTAGATGTCAACTTCGTTTTCGAGTTTTGTCATCTGAAGGCGTCGGACGCGTTGTTCTCGGAGTGCAGGATTGTTGCGCCCAATCGGCTTGCTGTGCGTAGTGGGTACGATTTCTGGGCGACTCCATGGGTCAAGTGGGGTGGGGAAAGTGCAGGGTGTTGGTGGGCTGCGCACGTCCCATGCGGCGAGGGCATGTCCTTGGTGTGTTAAAGGACGTTTGAATTCAGCCTGCGCCTTGGCTTCGTTGATGACGTCCTCAATGGGAGGAAGGGGAACTGCCTGTTCGAGTTTCTGGTTACGTGTGTGCTTAGGCAAACCACTGATGGTACGGAGGGTTGCCCTGTGCAACACTTGGAGGGCTCTTGTGTGGCTTTTGTTGAGTTCATAGGCGAGAGCGCCGTACGTGAGGGTGCTCACTGTGACAGCTCTTGTCATTGTCAGGATGGCCTTTTGGGTTGCTCCTCCGTACTTGTTCGAAAGTCTGCGGATGGTGTGGAGCAGACCCTTCCACTTTTGCTTCAACCTCTGCAGCCATATTCCAGCGCTGTTCTTTGTTCCGACTGGCAGGCCGAGGAGGGTGATGGGTTCTGTTGCGGCTTGTATTACTTGATTTTCTATTATAACTTGTATCACATCGGATTGAGCGGGTGGTTTGCAGCCGTATACCGCCAAGAGCTGAGTCTTTTCGGGAGCCAGCTGGAGTCCCAGGTCGGCAAGAGTCAGCTCGAGGCTATGAGCCGCGGCTTGCAGTTCTATTGTTTGGTCCTCAAGAGAGTCGAAGTCGGCTGCTTCAGTCCAAACTGTGACGTCGTCCGCATAAATGGTAAAGCGGGCAGCCGTGTCGACTTCCAACTGTCGTACCACCCTAGTCATTGCTAGATTAAATAGAACTGGTCCTAAAATCGAACCTTGAGGGACCCCGCGGTCTACGTAATAAGTAGTGGGTTCCCAGCCAGGGTGTGACTGCGTCTAAGGTTTAATGTCTTGAGTCGTTTCCTGACTTTGAAGTGAAAATAATTTTCCCGGTGTTTCTTTGAGTGGCCAGGGGTCTATCGCCCGTCAATACAAAAGTGCCGATCGCCGTCGATTCTCCCTGTGTACGGCGGATGGAATGAGCTGCAGCGCAATGGCTAGAAGGCAGATAGATGCCATTTGAGAGCTTTAAGGGGCACTCACCTGTTAGCATTGCTATGGGACTTGCGACTTCATCACCCACGGACTTATAAAAACCATCAGGAACCAATACGGAAAGCTTTAAAAATACACATCAATATCCACAACAGCCTGGTTTGTTGTTTTGAGCGATATGTTTCTTCTGTACTGAAATAAAAAAAATGAAATTCTTGTTTGCTAGACAGCTAGCGCCATCTAGTGAAAACTGGGTAAAGACGTGATACATTTCGAAAAGAAGCAAATTGGGCTGTTAGGAAGGTATTTAAAAATTTGTAAAACCTTTTGTATCGGTACGCGATGCTTTGTAAGCCCGTGGGTTATGAATTATTAAGTGCCATAGGAACGGGATCTGGTGAGTCCCCTTTACGGCGGACTTCTTGGCCAAAAGTATCCATGGGCTTGGCTCCTAACCCCTTCAACGAGGCCAGGCGAAACAAGGCGTCTCCCGCGTTCTGCTCGACATTCAGTGTTTCGTATTCACTACCCAGATGGAGTGTTCAGGTTCCTGCAGACGTTTTAGACAATTTCGCAAAAACGAACTCAGTATGACGAACTTCAGGGGACCGCGGAAAATTGATCGTTATTCTTAAAGGTCGCTGTGGTGGAAATCGCAATAGTTAAGACACAAAATAATATTTCAATGCCTAAAACGACCTACCTGCACAGCAGTGCATCCTTGAAGTTATTTTTCACAAAAAATGCGCAAGTGATGATGAAACAATGCATGTTTATTTAAAGTAGTTGGCAATTTTCTTCTGGTGAATGCAGCACAAGCTTCTTAGCACGAAGGACTCCTATTTGTCCATATTCCTGTGCACTGACTCAGTGGACGTGCGGTTTTTCGCCGGAAATGTGCGGAGTTTACGTATGCTGTCCAGCACATCCGCCGTCGTCACGTGCTCGTCGCAGTCTTCGAGTGCTGCCGCGACACCCTCAGGGGCATCGTCGTTCATGCCGTCCTCGCTGCCTTCTTCATCCTGAACGCTCACGCTATGGACAATGTCCTCTGTTGTCAGCTCCGCTGATGTCCGTGAAGATCCAGCAAGCCACCCGAGCAGCGGCGGAACGTAGAACAACTTAGGGTGGGGCGCAAATAGCGCGACCGCGCCTTTCTGGACGGAGGAGGCCACCCATGCTTCATTTTTTTTTCTCATCACTTTCTTTTTCTCTCTCTCGCATCGGCTCACTCATTCCACGGAGCAAGTTGGAAGGCGTCAGGCTGTCCTGCGCTGCGCTTTGCCGTGTCGTCTGCTAGCATACGCCTCCGGTCGCCGCGATTGTTTAACGGAAATCTAAGAATCGCCGGCTTTGAAAATATGAGTTCGTAGTACTGAGGTGTTGTTGACATAGCACGGAACTAAATAAAACGATCGTTATTTTGAAAAGTTCGCTATTCTAAAGTACGTAGTAGTGAAATAATTTTACGTTAAAGCTATAAGCAGTTGGCGTGGGATATCTTAAATGCTCGTTAATCTGAAAAGTTCTCTAATGCGGTGTTTGTTGTGCCGAGATTTGACTATACAGCTTCCTGCAAGCTGCTGTAGTAAATAGTAACTCACGCCTTTTCAAGAATATTGACTTTAATTACGCAAAACAAAATGTTTTTGCTACTGCCACCTCTTTTTCCTGAGCACCTCTTAAATCGATATTGACATCGCTCGTATTCTTTTCAAGATATTTCGACCAGTGGCCGCAGTGAACTACACCATAGATCCCCTTACATAATATAGAATTGGAGAACAGCAGGCTTTGAGGTATAATAATGTTAGTTGACGTCTCTACGAACCATGGGAAATGCTTATAATTATTGCAAGAGTGGTATGTTTAGTTCTATTCTTTCATTTTTACAAGGTTAGAAGGTTTTTGCGTCTGGGATAACATATGCATATTTGCTATAAAATTACATGGCGTGCATGCCTAACGTGTGGGACAATCACAGCGCTGCTAAGAGGTTGGATGTGGTATTGCGGGACTAGGACACAGCAGACTCGGAAAACTTAGAGGACATATTTTCGAGGTTGGAATACAGGAAAGCGATTGGCACGGGCGGGTACCGTCGTATGCTGTGGTGGCACGAATAAAATTGGGCCTTTCGTAAACCATGAAGGTGTGTTTTCTGTGGTCCGTTCACCAGTACGCTGCAATATATCACTAAACCTTACAAGAACTTTTTAGTGCCAACTTTTTAACGTCACATGCGTTTTGTGATGGATGTATTAAAAGAACTTCCCTTGGATGTACCTTCCTCTTGTTTACTGTATGCTTAGTTAACAAGCCAGCTGCTATGATGACACAAACCGCGAGGATGTATCGTCCTGAAGTTATGTTTTCCAACTGCCTCTGCCACGGGTGGTATATTTGAACAAGGTTAAAAACTTTATTTCGGTTGAAATAAATAACCCATGATTTAAGCCGCAATCAGCACCGTAATCGCCACCATCTTTAAGTGGCCTCTCCATTGCACACATGCTAGCTGTAAGTTGTTCTTTACATGAATGTTTTGGCGCAGGGCACAAAACGACGGTAGGAATTTGTACAGCTACTTCTTTAGGGATGCAGTAATGATTCTCGTGGACGGCATCTAAACTCAAATTACCCAATGTCTTACCTATGTAGTTTAGACTTGTTCTGTGCTAGAATAAGAATACAAACCAAACCAGACAAGCTTCCGTTGGCTGTCGCCCCGAGCGGCACTGCATTGTTTGCAATGGCAGTATTATCGCAAGGTTCCCCCTCAGAGAAACGTTTCCTGGCTACTCAAGAAAGCCTTATCACTACGTGCATCGGACCATCAACCTCTTAGGATGCCTTGAGTATCAGACAGCGGTGCCAGTGTCTGAGGTGGCCTTACAGAACGATACACGAACAAAGCCTGCCATATCTTATCCGCCGTCTTTTTATGCCTTCATTTTTATGCTGAACAATAAAAGACGGCCTTTGTTTATTTGACACGAGATGGAAAAGAGCGCTGTATGCGCCTGTCGTAGTACGGCATTTGTTGCAAGTAGAAACGGCTGAGCCTTTTGCCAAGCTCGCGTACGGTGCTCATCTCAGTTGGTGATAATAGAACTGCCGCCTTGTGAATAATAGTGCTGCTTTTATTGCGCTTTGCAACTTTCTGGCTATTTTGCTCTCATCAATATTCTTGAAGGTTCAGCAAAGGTACGTACCCCTTCGTATTTACGGCTGAATTTGCGTGCGTGAAGTACCACAAACGGGAGTTTTCATCTGAGAAAGCGGATAATTCAAGTATACGTTCCATTTGAAAAACTATAGTGTATTTATTTTGGTGGCCATTGGGCAAGTAAACTGTTCCAAATAACCACTGTGTGAGAGTGTGCCATTATTACAGATCGACTTCACGCACGCACACGTAGCGAAAACAAGGCTACAGACTACATTGCACGCAATGTATAATCTGTGCCTGGTGCGTGAAAACCTCTATTTAGTAGTTCTTGTAAAGTGAATTGCTCAAAACTTACTAATATGTGATTCCTCCTAAGTACTAATCTCAAGCAGGGTTTTAGTGTTACAGCCGCTGTGATAATAAATCAATTAAACTAGTCAGTCCATATAATGTTTGTACAGCATCTGCTTCGCATATAGTGTTAACGATAAGTAAGCATTTTATCCGGGATGATTACAATGCGTGTCTGTACAGACCTACAGGCATTTATTAGGAACTAAAAAAGTCTAATTGAATGGTAGACTAACCAAGTCATTACACATGTGAGGAATGGTGAGGGATATCCGGCTAAGTACGGCAAAGCAGAGAGCAGGGCAGAAACAGAAGTGCCCTAGTCTGTGCGACAGTGGAAGCCTTCTTAAGATTTGACATTTTTAGTAGTGCGGCTTATGTTTCGTGTCCTGCCTTTCGGCATTGCTGTTAAACTGTTCATGAAGGCTACGTGTACAAAACTGCCAGTGCAGTGCATAGTGGGCTCGGTTCTTTCAATTTTTGCCGTTCAAAGCCGCTTTGGATATTAACGACAAATAAATCCATGCCGGCGTACGCGCTTTGGTGATTCTCTGAGACCATTGGCAGGTTCAATTAGCGAAAACACCCCAAATAAGGTTGGAGCCGTTCGGGCCTTTTTCTGGTGTGTAAAAAATTGCACAAACTCGGTCTGGACTTCTGTCTGGTGCTGCCTCCTTGTTTTAGCGCACCTCGGCGTTTTGAGATACGTGCAATATAAACATTGCAATATAAACGTGCAATATAAACATCACTGAAGTAAAAGTAAATACCGCTACTTATTCATCCACCAGACTTGATACGTTCAATAAAGTGACGTGGTAGCGTTTAGCAACGACCATTTCGCTGCTCTGTAATTGTTAAGACCGGGTTATACGTTACTTCCAGTTGAGGATTGACAGACAATAGCAAGCTGGAGAACCGCTGCTCAAAAAATGTTCTCATGGGCTCATGCATCGATGTCCGTGTGCGGCAAAAAGGTTATAGCAATTTAAATAGGACCACAGACCATCAAACGAGCCCTATCAGACTCCTACTTCTTTTAAGATAATTCTGCAAATGACATTGCCGATGGTATAAATCACAGTGGAAGAAAAATGCATCCGCATCCCTTCTTACACCGATGCTGTATGTGGCTACGGAACCGTGCAATTTTCGTGTCCGCGGGCAAAACCTCCCAGCGCTATACGTGTAAAAGCAGGCGTTGCTCTGGGACTGCAAACATCCGCCAGCGAATTTTGACAGATGCCAGCGATACGCGAGCTTCGCGATGATGGGGTACGTGGCGTCGAGGAGGAACGGGAGGAACAGCGGTGGCATGCGACGGTGTACGGCGAGAAACTCCCGGGCCATCTCCACTAACGTGAAACCTGGGGAGGGGCGAAGCATGCATTGTATAAGTGTATTCTTGGCGCCTTGGTGTTTTTAACAACAGTGATAAAACCGCTGGTGGGTAAAGGTATACAGCTTTGCTGTAAAAGTCTCTTGTCTTTGAAGCACGATGCTCTCTTGCGCGAGGCGGAAACGAGTGCCCTGGTGTTTTTCAGTACGCGTTACGAAGGGCTCCAGCGCGAGGCGTAAACGAGCATCCCGGTGTTTGTTTAGTACGCGCTACGTTCTAGCGCGAGGCGTAAACGAGGAACGATGATTACGACGATGACAGGAGACGCGGGGCTTAGCCCCTGACAGGACAATGCCGGGGATAGTGCGAGAGACAGTGGCCATAAGCAGGAGGACAGAGAGGATGACGCGTGGCGCGAACCGGAAAACAAGGTGAAGCGACGAATGTATCTGCTGCGAAAGGAGGAAATTTTAAATGAGCGCCCGCGAAATTCAAGTGAGGCTTTCCGGAAACAAATGAGATTGAGTTGTGTAGCGTAAGATGGGTTGTCTCGTTCCTCTTGTGCACGTAGGTCCGATAATGTGGACGACGCTGCAGCTCTTAACCGACAAGTACGGTCAGTATAAACCACGCAGCTCTTTGCGACGCTGTTCCGATCGACTGCAGTATGTCCGTTCCCAACACTTCATGCAGCGGGTTCTAACCACAATTCAGAGCTGCGCTGTCCATCACCTGCACAAAGGGTCGTGCGGTTATAAATATTGTTAGCCAAGCTAATATAGGCGCTATTTCCTTGCTTGATTGATTGTAGGGTTTAACGCGCCGACGCAACGCAGGCGATGAGGCGCGCCGCAGTGGAGGGCTCCGGAATGATTTTGACCACGGGATCTTTATCGTGCGCCGAAATCTCGTACAGACGAGCATTTTTGCTTTTCGCCTTCATCAGAAAAGCGGCCGCCGCGGCCGGGAATCGAACCCGTGACCGGCGCTATTTCCTTGCTCGGCGCATTACCAGCGTTGTTACGGTTGTTACATGAAGAGGGAAATACAGAAAAAAATGGCTTGTTTGTGGCGACAGTTTTCAGCCCGCGCCGGCCTCTCTTCTTTCGTGTGCAGCAGATGGACGAGGCTCGTACGGTTGCGGAAGGCGCAGTTGCAGCGAAAGCAGAGGGCATACACTCCGTGGGTACCTTCCTATGGGAGAACCCTGAAATTCGCTTTGAAGAACACAAAGCTCACGATCGTCTGTGCACATTCCTGGAAAATGAGGGCTTCGACGTAAAGAGACACTATGTCCTGGATACGGCCTTCCGGGCTGAATACGGAGGTAAGTCCTGAAGTCATAGCAGCAGCAAAAACGAAAACAGAGGAGCTATTTGTCAATAAGCGAAGAGAACGAAAAGAGGCCTTCTTTATTTCGTGAGGCTAACTGCTGAAAAGAAGAAATATAATTTTATTTACTAGCTTGCAGATCCAGTGGCGTTTTTTTTCTGTGGCGGGAAAGCGTTACTTCGCTAGGCTGGCGTCCGCAAAAAGTGGCCCCAAATCAGCTAACCGGCGCCATATGCTCAATTACGGCTGCCTTCGACTCGGACCATTCGGCCGCGTGCATAAAAAAGAAAAAAAAAACAATATACAGAAACTTAGAGAATGTGTACTAATGCATGGACATTCTAATGTTTCTGTACGCATTGTGACTTTTTTATAGCGGGGTTTTGCTTTGTGGCGCCAAATATAGCTTCTTTTACACTTCAGTTCGAAATTGGGAAAATTAGGCTACATGGATGACCTTGCGTTTCTTTTGTACAACATTTTTAAAGCAAAGCTTTACTACTTTCGTCGAGGGGCTTCGCCACGGATGCGCAAGTTCACCTTTTGACCTCAGACACACCACCTGCGACACACCTCTCGAAGCGCATCGAGTGATTCACAGGGCCGCCTCTCAGCGCTGCGCACTAGGCCACGTTTTCAGTCGTTCTGCTCAAGTAGCGGCTGCGGCCGCTCAGCTGATCGGCAGCCTACCAACCCCGCCGCCTCCCACGCATGCGCCGGCGGGTCGTCTCGGGCTACGTCACTCGTCTTGGGCCCGGAAAAGAGGAGAAGAGGAACGCCGAGTTCGTCGTGAATGAAAGTGAGGCCGGGCCTCCTTCTGTGGGCGTTGCACGGGACCGAGCGGCTTTGAGCTGGGATCGGCAAAACAGCTGCATCAAAGTTTAACCAAGCGAAACGAAGACTCAACCAGACTAAGCCAAGTTTGTGCTTTGCATATCCAAGATTAGCTGAGCTAAGCCGCACCCATTTTTGTTCTTGTTGGGGTTTGTTTTATTAGTAACCATTTATAGTTACTCACCATAATGATAAAATATCTTGTTTGCTAAATATGTATTCATTTCAAATGCAGGGTATCGCACGTGTCACGTGAACGGATGGTGGGGTGGTCTTAACCAGCTCGGAGAAATGGACACAGGGAAGCCGTTGATGAGTTGGACAAAACACCCATTTAATGCACACTCAAAAACCCTAATGCAAAGCACTCAATAATTAAACTACACGCAAATGATACACACTCAAACATCTAACACTCCCAAAACACAACTCAAATACAAACTCCTAAATTAAAAGCTCAATATACAATTCAAATCAAAACTCAAAAGTCTCGACAATAACGTTCTACACAATAAGTCCGACTCAACTTATTCAATCACCCTCTAGGTGATCTCTCTAAACCACAACTCCCTAATTGTGTTCTATGACTACGTCCGTATTAAACTGGCCTACCCCGGTCGTCGGCGCTGACGTGTCGCACCCTTGCGTGGCCGTGACCCGGTGGTAGCCTTCCTCGTCTCGCTTCTTCGGTGCCGGCGTTCGATGCGCGCGGTCACTCCTTGGACGGCGTGGGCTCCGCGCGTCCCCACTTCTTTCCTCTGTGGCTACCCCCCGGTAGCCGCTCTCGCTGGAGGTCCTTGATGCCGGCGTTCGATGCGCGCGGTCATCCCTTCGGCGGCGCGCTTCCTCGGTGGCTACCCCCTGGTAGCCGCTGCCGCTGGAGGTTCCAGGTAAGCTCGGCCCGAACGTAGCCTTTCGGGGCCGTTGAGACGAACGTCGACGGAGCGTGGACGCTGGCCGCTGGTGCCCGACCGATGCCGCTGGGGCCACGAAGACACAGGTTGGTGGTGCACCTAGGATGACGGTGCCGATGCGAAGTCGGCCCGCTCCCGCCCAGGCTCGGATGGCGTGGTCGATGGCCTGGCCGCGTCCCCCTGGCTCGTTCGTTGAAGCGCACGTGCTCCGGCCGCCTTCTGGTTTCTTCGGTTCTTGCCTCCCCCTTCTCTTCGTGCGCCCCGCTTTTATACTCTCTGGGCTCTCCCGTGGCGCACCCTCATTGGCTCTTCGCCTTCTCCCTGTCCTTATATGGCCATCTCGCCACTTGTCACCTGCGTGGCCTTCCCTGATTGGCCGACCAGTGTGCTGCCACCTTTTCCCAGGATTCCTTGGTGCGTCGGCGCTGGCACTTGCTGATTGGCGCGCTCCTGGCGCGCACTTCAAAATTCTCGTTCCTTTGTTCTTTTCTTCTATTTTTCGGGGGGCTTCATGCATCCCCTCTCGGGGGGTGCCCTGACACATGACAATTACCCCCCGCTTTAAGAGTTTTTTCTCAAAAAACTGCTTCATGTTGTCCACCGAGGTCCTCTTGTTCCACAATTCTTGCTCACTCCTCATGAGTCCACTGTTCACAACCATTGCTCACTTCTCTCGTCACACTTTTCACTACACACTTCACCTCACCAATTTTTTTCCCCCGTGTCTGTAGTTCACTGGTGTCCCGAACACACACACTTGGTTTACACAACCTTCCAGTTTTATCGCCAATACATCACTTTCTTAAACCCCAATCTACTCAAATACTCCCCTATAACACATCACTGCAATCAAGCACTTCAATATTCTCTAATTCGACAACACATTCTCTCAGTCTGCACCAAATGTTTTTCCTCCTCCGTCTCCTCAATTCATTCTTTGCCACTGCTACTTTTACATCGACAGTTCCTACACTTGCACTAACCTACTCATACAACCTACTCGAACACACCAGATCAAACGCATCAATGATCTAATACTCGACACCACTATGTCTCTATCCTAACTTCCTCCCTACACCATTAATATCCCAATTATGTACCTCTACACCAATCTTACCTGTTCACTATACTACAATATTTATGCTCTACCCCAGCGCACAACTTATTTGTTACCGTTATGGGTCCTATTCCTTCCCAAGTCAAGTCCGTGATTTCAACCAGCTGTTTTTTTTCTTTTACTCCATCTTCACTCTTCCACAAACACAACACTCGGCCATACTGGCTTTACAATTGTTTAGTGGTTGAAGGCGTGTTTTGTTTTTCTTGTACCCGCGCCCACTAACTGAGCACGATGCCTCATTTTGGAGGTTGTTTCGGGTTGACCGCATTTGCATCTCACCATCGATTCTCCCCTTAGTGACAGCCGTCCGACATGCTTCGCACGCTCTCATATACCTCCGGACGTCACTGTGTATACGCGGCCAAAAGAATTCTTCAGTAATTTTGGCAGCCGTCTTCCGTGCTCCTAGATGTCCATCTCTATTACTGAAATGTCCTAGCCTTAAAACTGAACCTCGGAGATCCGTCGGCACTACTACCTGATTCACTTGTCTACCCCCGCCAAAGGTGCAATGGCGAACCAAAACTCCCTCCGCTATCTGAAACTTGTATACCCGGGGGTTGCACGTTCGCCTAACCTCCTTTCCTACCTTTTGAAAGCACTCTTTCAGTGAGGCATCTTTCTTTTGTTGATACGCTAATTCGCTCAAGGTCACCCTCAACCCTCGTGACACAGCCCCCTCTACTATTGTCCTCCTCCTGTCCTCTTCAGATTTCACTGTTGCGTGCACTGCTGCTATTATTCCCACTGTCGTATTCCCTGTCTCATCTACCGGCTGTGTATCAACCCAGTCCACTAGCTTTTCGCTTCCCTTCAACTTGCGCTTCCAATTGGGATCTGGGTCATCTACTCTCCTGGACCCAGGTATATTGCCTAATATAATGTCGTACAGTGGGTCTTCCATACACTTTGCTTTTAATTTTCCTGAGTAGTACGGGGTCTGAACTTCAATTATTGCCTCTGGCAGCGACCGCCTAGTGCTATCCGCCATAATGATAACCGCCTTACTACCAGTTAAATCCTGGTCTCTGACCAAGCTCCTTCTGACGAGCACCGTATTTGAACCGCTGTCTCTTAACACTGACACGCATCGGCCGCTCATCTCCCCATATACGACAGGCATTTTCGGTGGGGGACTCACTCGGGGGCATATCATACAAGCCACCTTGTCTGGGGTTCGCGACCGGCAGTCCTCTGTGCGGTGTCCTTTCTTATTGCACGTTTGACATACAGTCGGCGGGGCGCCCCTATGGGATCCCACCCTGCACTCCGCGGCCTTATGCCCTACCCGACCACACAGAAAACATTTCTGGGGTGCCCAGGACCCTGCCCCACGAGTTTTTTGTCTCTGATCATCTAACTTGACTGGTTCTTGCTTCAGTTTGGCTAAATTCTTTAGGCCCTGAGCCTCCATGAACCTGTCCGCAAGCTCCACGGTTTCCGCCAGCCCTCTCGGTTTCCTCTCTTTCAGGAACACCGTCAGCTCCGGGCTGCAGCGCTCGTAGAACTGCTCGGCAATCATAAGCTCTCTAAGTCCCTCGAATGATTTGGCCGTTCCAGCCAGCTCTATCCACCGGTCAAAATAGTTCGAGAGGCGCGCGACAAACTGCTTGGCTGTCTCAGCGTCTTCCGGTTTGGAATCACGAAACTTTTCGCGGAAGCCCTCCGTGGTAAGGCGGAACCTCTGCAGCAACGCTACTTTCACCTTATCATAGTCCATTGACTCCTCCGCGGGCATCCTACCAAACACACTCAATGCTTCGCCAACCAAGCACATGCTCAGGGCTGTGGCCCACTCACTCCGTTTCCACCCCTGCCCTAAGGCGATTCTTTCAAAGCGGTGCAAATAAGCGTCTAAATCGTCACGCTTTTCATCAAACGGTGCAATCAGTTTCCTGGGGCATATGCTCCCTGAACGCGGCGTCACCTCCCCTGTCAAGGTAGTATCCAGTTCTACTCGAGAACTCTGTTCACTTGTCTCTGCCAAGCGCACTTCATTTCCAGCACCTCCTTCTCCTTATCGAGCCTCACGTTTTCTTCACGCTTCAATTCCTTCTCCTTATCCAGCCTCTCGTTTGCTTCACGCGAATATTTGTCCGATAGAGCCATCGCCTCTTCCTTACTTAAGTCTAATGAGCTGCACAACGACACCAACTTTCCCAGATCCATTCTCGCAGCTGGTAAGACACGTGACTGGGCCCGATGTAAATATCCTGTATCAGGATAAATCAATCCTGGCAGGCTCGCCAATTATTTGTCACGTGAACGGATGGTGGGGTGGTCTTAACCAGCTCGGAGAAATGGACACAGGGAAGCCGTTGATGAGTTGGACAAAACACCCATTTAATGCACACTCAAAAACCCTAATGCAAAGCATTCAATAATTAAACTACAAGCAAATGATACACACTCAAACATCTAACATTCCCAAAACACAACTCAAATACAAACTCCTAAATTAAAAGCTCAATATACAATTCAAATCAAAACTCAAAAGTCTCGACAATAACGTTCTACACAATAAGTCCGACTCAACTTATTCAATCACCCTCTAGGTGATCTCTCTAAACCACAACTCCCTAGTTGTGTCCTATGACTACGTCCGTATTAAACTGGCCTACCCCGGTCGTCGGCGCTGACGTGTCGCACCCTTGCGTGGCCGTGACCCGGTGGTAGCCTTCCTCGTCTCGCTTCTTCGGTGCCGGCGTTCGATGCGCGCGGTCACTCCTTGGACGGCGTGGGCTCCGCGCGTCCCGACTTCTTTCCTCTGTGGCTACCCCCTGGTAGCCGCTCTCGCTGGAGGTCCTTGATGCCGGCGTTCGATGCGCGCGGTCATCCCTTCGGCGGCGCGCTTCCTCGGTGGCTACCCCCTGGTAGCCGCTGCCGCTGGAGGTTCCAGGTAGGCTCGGGCCGAACGTAGCCTTTCGGGGCCGTCGAGACGAACGTCGACGGAGCGTGGACGCTGGCCGCTGGAGCCCGACCGATGCCGCTGGGGCCACGAAGACACAGGTTCGTGGTGCACCTAGGATGACGGTGCCGATGCGAAGTCGGCCCGCTCCCGCCCAGGCTCGGATGGCGTGGTCGATGGCTTGGCCGCGTCCCCCTGGCTCGTTCGTTGAAACGCACGTGCTCCGGCCGCCTTCTGGTTTCTTCGGTTCTTGCCTCCCCCTTCTCTTCGTGCGCCCCGCTTTTATACTCTTTGGGCTCTCCCGTGGCGCACCCTCATTGGCTCTTCGCCTTCTCCCTGTCCTTATATGGCCATCTCGCCACTTTTCACCTGCGTGGCCTTCCCTGATTGGCCCACCAGTGTGCTGCCACTTTTTCCCAGGATTCCTTGGTGCGTCGGCGCTGGCACTTGCTGATTGGCGCGCTCCTGGCACGCACTTCAAAATTTTCGTTCCTTTGTTCTTTTCTTCTATTTTTCGGGGGGCTTCATGCATCCCCTCTCGGGGGGTGCCCTGACACATGACAGCACGATCGGTGCTTTTTATCCAATTTTTATGTCATGTTTCACTTCTTTTTTTGAGGTTTTTAACGGCTGGTTTAGGCAGGTGAGCGGAGTGTGTAAAATTGATATGTTTGAATCTTTTTACCCAATTTGTATGCCATGTTTCACTTCGTTTTTTGAGGTTTTTTACAGCTGGTTTAGTCAGGTGAGTGGGGTGTGTAAAATTGATATTTTTGAATCTATCAGTTTAGGGGTGGTATTTTCAGTTTTAGTTTTATTTTGTCACCTCTTAAAATTTTTTCGACAGCAATATCAACATACACTAATATTACAACTAAACGTGCTTACAAATTAGGATTTTTTTGTGACGATGCAGGTGGCCACACGGTCGATGCCGTACGCACTCTACGCGTAATACTTATGCAATAAACTAAAACCCAATGAACCCTCGGCGCGCGCTGTTGTATAGAGAGCATCAGAAAATATATAACAAAAAAAAAAAACACTCGTCACTGTCCAAATTGTAATTGGAAGCAAGTGTTTCATATCGCGTGCGTCACAAAAAATCATACCCCCAGCTTATACTCTGCGAGGAATGACCAGTGACGCTAAAGAGTGCACGATACAAAACACCTTTGTTAGTAATTTGCGATTAATCCGAGTTCGTAGTTAATTAGCTGAGTGAAAGCTTGAAGGACTACAGTTTTACTCTAAGGGAAAAAACATGGAGCTGCACGTTTCCGTCCCGTGTCGTAGACATGTTACTGTCTTTGTGTACACCAGCGCGAACGAGTCGATCACGGAGGACCACAGTTAGCTCGCATCGGGCCCCGAGACATTTGTGTTGAAACTCTCCCACATCACCACAGAGTTTCTTACTAGCTTACCTAGAGTGGAATGTGTCGCTGCTGACACGATTCAGCGAAAGCGTTCCATGCCTCCGCGGGCGTAGTTCGTCCGGAAGTTTGGCGTGGCATGGCCGACAAGGGCTTTGCGGCTACTCAAATTGAGTTATTTGTAGAAAAATTGGGACCAAAGTGTCGTAGTTAATAAATTTACTCAGAACAAAAAATATTCTTTGAGCTGTTACCGATCGACTGTTGCTTGTTGAAAAATTCCGACCAAAGTGTCGCAGTTAATAAATTCACAGAAAGGAAAAAAAAATCTGCAATGCAGTTAGGGTTGGAAATATATCTAAGGACGTCTTTTTTAAGAAAAAGAGGGCGTCGCGCTTCTCAAGTGCCTGCGAATTCAGCGACCCATGATTGTTACATTGAGAAATTACATTAGACTCATGTGGCTATTATCCTGCGTTCACAAATAATGCGACAATAATACATTATTTGCACGCCTTTCGTTGTCTTTTTTGGACAAAAAGAAAACCAAGACACAGGTTTCGGTGTACGTAATGTTTCTGATTTTTACTCGTTCACAATGACAGCGTGGCGGCTTACATTTAGCTCATTGACCAATGGCCTGCGTTTACCAAGACGACGAGAGCAATAACGTGGATTCTTTTTTTTGTATGGCAAAAATTCTCGCAAATAATCACCTGATGTTCAGCGTAGTAGCTTTTAGCGCAGAATGTAATTTTGGCAGGGGTGGAGTAAGCGTCTGCCAGCGTGAGTTGTGAGACGGGCGTTACTTGAGTTGCCGGGGTGGAGGGGAAGATTTGGTTACACTTAATAAACACTTCCCGCCACATGTTACTGCCTGCTACTTGCTGCTCATCATCATCATCATCATCATCATCACCAGCCTATCTACGCCCACTGCAGGGCAAAGGCCTCTCCCATTATTCTCCAATTACCTCTGTCCTGTGCCAACGGTGTCCAATTTATCCCCGCAAACTTCTTGATCTCATCTGCCCATCTAACTTTCTGCCGCCCCCTGCAACGCTTGCCTTCTCTAGGAATCCACTCTGTTACCCTTAATGACCAGCGGTTATCTTACCTTCGCATTACATCCCTGCCCACGTCCATTTATTCTTCTTAATTTCTACTAATATGTCTTTAACACCAGTTTGCTCTCTGACCCACTCCGCTCTCTTCTTGTCCCTTAATGTTACACCTATCATTTTCCGCTCCATTGCCCGCTGAGTCGTTCTCAATTTAAGTTGAACCCTCTTAGTGAGCCTCCAAGTTTCTGCCCCGTAGGTGAGTAACGTAGGTGAGCTGCTACTCTGCCACTTCAGCGTGTTGTTGGCAGCCGCGAACCGCCATACGAAGTAAGTGTCTTCTGCTGAACGCAAGCACAACTGGGTTTATCACATTTCTCGCCCGATCTAATGCTCACCGAAACCTAATCAGTTGACACGCTGTGTGCTCTGCCGAACGGCGCATCACCGCTCACCACTGGCGTTGAAAATTACACGAATTGCTAGTTCCGGTACATGAAAGTATGTTACGGAGGTCTTTTCCTGCCAAGCGATACACTGTGTAGAGAGCTCCGTCACTCCCAATTCACAATACCGGGTGCTCCCATGCATGCTTTCCACTTCCTTCAAGATACCGCTGCCGGCACATCATGTATGCACGCGGCAAACAAAACCGAAATCCCTTCAGAGCTGAAAGTACAGACTCTAGCACGATTGTTAGCCACACCAACCCCGTTATCACATGCACTCCTCACAATTCCCGTAGAGGCTTGCGATTGTAGCCATAGTTTTCGTTCAAGTGGCAGAACGGGTAAGAAACGGTAATCGCTTGAAGCCTACCTATGCGTGCACGTCACCACCGTCACCAAATTGCACCCATAAAAGTGGCAGAGAGGAGATAAACGTGTCTGGCGAGCGCCACACACGACGCGGGAAAGATCGGCGAAGGCGGATGCGAAAAAAAAATTAAAGCCGTCCACTCAACGTGAAAGCTGTCGGAAGTGCAGAGCAGTGATTCGTCATAACGGGATGCACTGCCGTTATCCGCTCCCTGCTACCACCTAATGCCATTCAAATTTCCCGCCTCCGCGTAATTATTACGCGTAGAGAAAGGTCAATAAATCAGAATAGAAAGTGACAGTGCAGGGACTGACAATATGCCGCGGGCGTTCGTAGCTACGAATGAATAATCCGTAACAATAGCTTCAATTCAATCGTAACCATTCAATCGTAACAATTGATTTTCAACGTGTCTGCACGCTGAAACATTTGTACATTTAAATCAACTTCACGTGTTTGTAGTCTGAAATCTCCTGTTTATATTTGACCTTGTGAGGTTCAGCAGAGGGTAACTGAAACGAAAACTACAGACTGTATCACTTGCGAGCAAAAAACGTATATTTCAGGTGTATATAACTAAAAAAGGCGTAACTCGGAATTATGCGTAAAATTCACACGAGGAAATGTAAATCATATAAACAGAATGTCAAGAAGGCGATGATTTTCAGAGTCCCTTCCGCCATTGTCCTATATTGGTGACTTGAATTGATTCCCGTTAAGGAGGCGGTATACATACGAAGTATGGGGAGAGTGCCATGAGGCTTTCCAAAACAATTAGCAATGGATATGTGTTAGCCCTGTATAAATGTCCAGGTGACGAAAACGTTTGCAGAATAGCAATATTTGCTCTAACCAGCAGCCCAAGTAAAGGATGTTTCAGAACAGTTCAAAAGTAAAACTGCGGAAAGTGGTAAAATGATTACTGAAATTGTGAAAATTGAGCAGCAATCCCTTACGACAAGTATTTGCATGAGCAGTGCCAATGCATGATGAAGAAGGATGATCAATGCGATCATCCTTCTCTTCAGTTTGGGAGTTCACTTTTAACGAAAGTAGCACTGAAGCAAGTGCCAGATTATCGTTTATATGTGATGAAACAATGTTGCACATATATACCACAGAAATCAAAAACGCAAAAAGGTTGCGGCTAATGTGGGGCATAGGTAAACATGAACCCTTAAGGTATAGTTTAGTGCACTTGGTAATGCTGTTGCGGGCGGAGCGCATTCAGTTCACTTCAGTTATTTATGTTATTTTCAAAGGTGAAGTTAGTCATGTTACGTGCAGACGATAAAGCCATAGTCAAATGACTGCATGGGGAGCACTGCTTCGCTGTTACCAAATAGATAAACATGCACTGAACGCAGGAACAATGAAGAAAATTTCGAATAAAAGAAAGCTAACAGTGCTATACTCGGTGACAACTTAAGAACGGCACCGGAAGTTGCCGCTGTGCCTTATCACCGTAGCCGGATGTTTCTCCGCGCGGCGCAAGTAGGGCGTTGCTGGGAATATTTTGAACATGGCGTCAGCCGTTCCCGTGATTTTTTGGACTAAATATGCTTATAAACGACTCCAGCGACGACAAACAAACTGCGTGAGACAAGGCACACGATATCACGCATTCATAGCAAACCCCTTTCAAAACGCGCGCGCATTGACGTTACGGGTCCGGCGCTTTGGCGGAGTGATACACTACATGAGGTGGTGCCGTTCTTGAGTTGTAACCGAGTATAGTAGTGACGGTAAACAAACAATGAATGCAGCATAAAGACGGAACAAGAGCGGGTCCAACTGAAGGGAAACAAAAAAAAGCATAGTAAGTATAGGAAGAATACAATGGCCCAGTATTAATACATTGCAGTCCAGATCGTTGTCATTTGTACTCCTGTTAACCGGACTGAAGGGAAGCCGTACCTCTGCGAACACCAGTAAAATTTGTGGCCTACGTTTTGCGCAATTGCCAATTCTGGGAAGTTATCTCAAAGGTGCACCACGTTCACCAGCTGTGCCCGACGGGGAGAGGGTGGTTCAAGTAGCGGCCAGTAGCACCACGACTACTCGTAAATTTTGTAACATTCATAGTCCAAACAAATGCCGCCGTTAAGCTTCAGTGTTCGTATTTGTACACATGATAAAAAACCTATTAGATTTGCTTGCTTTAACTGCCTGTCGGAGCCGATATGTGCGTCGAGAGGGAAGGTCGCCTGAGTGTCAGACATCGACCCACGTTGGAATGTAGTACTTCAATAACAGGGTGGCCTTTCTGCGAATAACATTAAGAGTGGCGGTAAAAATATGGTGCGGAAAGTTAGTCCAAAGTTTTATTGCCTGCCACCTTCTCTGGCGCACATTGATGCTGTTAGAGAGGTCAAGTTCAAATTGGTTGCAATTTCTAGGATTAGGTAAATGTTTCATGTTAATTGGCAGCCTAACAAGCAGGACTTAGAAGCACTTGTGTTTTTCGTTATTTGAATAATATTTATGGGACAACGAAGAAACCTTGAAAAGTATACTTTAATTTGTGTCTTTTTTAATTTACTTCAGCGGGTTCCCCAGTGGTTGCCCTGCTGTGTGAGTACGACGCACTGCCAGGCCTGGGCCACGCCTGTGGACACAACCTCATCGCTGAGAGTGCGCTGGCTGCGGCTGTAGCACTGCGCGCTCTTTTGCGACGGGACCAAGAATCGCGGGGAAAAGCACTACAGGGAAAAGTAAGCAACGATTTATGGCTGCCCGAATCGTCAATAATCACAGCCTGCACGAAGTTCCTCAAGCGTTTTGCTCTGATGCTTTGAACCTGCTCATCGCTTTGATTTTAACAACAATGAGACCAGATTACTTGAAATTGAGCCTTCTGTGAACTGTGTATGCAAAAAAAACCGCTGTCGTTTAATCTTACGCAGTGTGAAAGAAGGGCAAAGCCTGCTGGCGTCAACCCGCAATGTTATTGATGGGTTTTTTGACGATGGGCGTTTAAATGTCATTTCTCCGTACTAGGCCAAAATGGAATGGTTATTAACGGATAAAAGTCACTTGAACGATGACGCAATATCACCATCAGTTACCAATATCTCGGAGCCATTGCAGAAAACATCCCGTAAGTGTTTGAAAGACGCCTGGTGGAGCGCGGTAGTGTTAAATTCGACGGCAACGGCACAGGTACCCCTCATGAAAATAGACGTTGAGCTTTAATAAACCCCCTATTGTGTTTCTATAGAGTCAATAAAAATTCAATTAAAACTCATCGCGTATAGACTGTGCTCGCTAGAAATTCAACGAACTTTTTATTGCACCAAATCGACCAACATTTTTTTGCCTTCAAGTCATTGAGTTTTAATACAATTCATATTGCGTTTCTATAGAGTGAACCAAATCTTCCTTCTTAAACACTGCGGCCAATATAAAATCAATAAGCATTCTATTGCAAAAATACAACATGCATACAACAGACTCTGTATTGTCTTTCTCTGGGGTCGATCGAACTCCTTATGTGTGGACTGGGGCCATTAGACATGCAATAAATATCTTATTAGGAACACGCAGCAAGCATCTTGTTGCCTTCATCATGTTGAGTTTCAATAGACTCTGTCTTGGGTTTCTATAGCCCACCCACGGAGGTGTCGTAGTTTAGCCGGGCATATATGTGAGATGCTATTGCGCCGACTGCCCCGCCGCATTAACAGAGCTCGCGAGATAGACGTACCATCACTTCGTCTTGAGAGCACTTGGGCGCTGTGGCGCCCGGGGTGACGGACATTACCGCCGGACAGTCCGAGCCCCTACAAAGCTCCTCTGTTAGAACGTGCCAGAAAACCTGACTCACAGGCATCAGGATATTACGGCAATACTCAATAGGAACTTTATAGAAAGCTAAAATAGATAAATTTAAGAAAAACTCATCAGAACTTATATTCAGACTTAGCTGATAAGCAACTGGTTGTGATGACGTAGCACACCAAGAATCTTACAGAAATCTAATTGAGATAAATTTAATATAAACCCGTCAGAAACTGTATTCAAAACGGACTCACTCACAACAGGATGTTGCGACGATACTCAATAATAATTTTAAGAAAGCCAATTTAGGCAAATTTAATAAAAACTCATCTAAAAGTTTATTGAAAGTTTAGACACACGCAACAGGATGTTACGACTATACTAAATAAATATTATTAAAAATTTTGAAATAAATTTAATAAAAATCCGTCAAAACTATATTCAAACCTGACTCACACGCAACAAGCTGTTGCGACTATACATAGTAAGAATTGCATAGAAAGCTTATTGAAATTTTTTATAAAAACCCTGTAAGAAACTCATAAGGAACTATATTGAAAAGCGATAAGGTCTATTGACTTGGCTCTATAGACTTTTAATTAAAGCGCGGTGGCCAATTTGTAAAGAAAACTCAATAAAAATATTCTACAAAATGTTGACAAAATGTTTATAGGATTCTTTTGAGCAATCTCTATAACAAGTTTATTAAATGTCGGTAAACATTTTTGTGGGGGACATTGGCTGATTGCACCTTTGTGGCTGTTATTATGTCAGTTTTTAGAATAAGTTTGATGAAATAAATAATGCTTCCACTTAAGCTATCTCACCATCCATCTTCGCCGCAGTATGAACTCTCGAAAATGAAGTGAATAAATGAAACAGAATGTAGTAAAACTTTACTTTTCTTAGACCAACTAAATTTCTTTTGGTTTGTGACAAAGAGACGCGCTAAAAATATCATGCTCCGTCATTTTTTCTTATACATTTCCCGCTATGAAGCACATATGTGATTGCTGACAGAGCTGCAGACCATCATGCAGGTGAATGGCATACCTAGCACGTTCACTGAGAATAACAATGTGGTCCTGGAAATATGAGTCGATGAGGCAAAACTATATGGCACAGTTTTACCTTTCAACATATAAATCGCAAATTCAAAGAAATTTCGCACAAGCAAGGTTTAATAAAAAACAAGAGCTGCAATTGTTGAGGAAGCAATACCTTCCGCACTCGTTGTAGCAAATTCGTGCAAGAATTTTCTGCTCACCTGCCATAAAAACTAAATGTTAACTAAGCAATAGCAAACGCTCAGTTACGTCACGAGTGCTGTAGAAGTTTTTGAAGTGAAGTATGCATTTGCTCATGAGTGCGTGCATAAAAAATCTAGTTTAGGTGGAAATAAGTTTTGTGCTATTTCAGTTTTGCCAAAGTATTGTTTCCCATAACGATCGTGGCCGGAGCCGGCGCGCGTCCAAGCCGGGGCGCGGTGGTTGTCGCTGCCGGCTGGCTGCGCGGCTAAAGAACGCGAGGGAAGCTTCGCTTTTGCTTCCGTGTCGAAAAATGCAGGTGAAATACCTGCCAAGAGAAGTGCCTGCTTTGAGAAGACAGCTGCGCGCTGCAAATCTCGCGCCAGCCACACTACGAACGCAAGAGCGAAAGTTCCCCTCGCTCTCTTTAGCCGCGCAGCCAGCTGGCAGCGGTAACGGTCGCGCCGCTGCTTGGAGGCGCGCCTGCTCTGGCCATGGTCACCGTGGCCTGCAAATGTTTGGCAAAAACTGTACATGCTGAAAGGAACGTTAGAAAATAAGGGCCAGAAGCCATGTAACAAAGGTAGACCGAGCAACAAGATATCAGCGATGATTTAGTTTTGAGAAAATACGATCCAGTATTGACATTGTTTCGTAAGCACACAATGCTATCTCTGGCAGTAAAATGGTGTCCGTTTTGTAAATTGCGGGTAGTCAGCGCTAGCGCGTGCCTTTCAAGTCTTCGGCCCAGTTCGCTGCGCTGCCTCGAAACTGACCGATTCCCCTACGCAGACCTCTTAAAGGAGGATGGTTGCCTTGAGAAGCGGGACTTTACCACACATAACATGTGCTTATAACTAGTGAAACCTCTTCGTTATGTAAGGGAGATAAAGATGCAGGTCTTTGATTTGAATTTTCTTGTGTGAGCAGGGCCCGATGAGGGGTGGGCGCACCAGCGGAAGCACTCCCGTTCCATGTCTTCTAAGCGTCACTTTCTTGTGATGTCGAAAGCATCTCTTTGTTACTTCTAAAACGGTTGGCGTCTCAGACTTTGTTTTACTTGTAATGCCAGATGGTGATGCCACCTTGTATGCCGGTCAGCACTAGCAGCGTGCTGAAATGTTAACGCCACTCTTAGCAACCGACGGAACCGCTTTCATTTGAGAAGCTCTTCGTAAGTCTTCGTCGTTCAAGGAATGTATCGCATGGAAACGTACTCACGGTCTAAGTTTAAACTAAACGGGGCTCCTGAGTACTTAGATCCAAGCTTGGTTCGGTGCTGTAGCCAGCCTTCGGTGTTTGACGTTACCAGCTCAATAAAGTTTGGAGTTTTCACACGACGGAGTCGTTGCTAGGCACACAATCGGTGAATAGTCGCACAAGTGCAGCGATGGCGTGTTGAACCTCAAACAGGGTCGTTTGAAAAAAGAGAGTTTGACGTAATAGAAATATACGTAAGGGGGAAAAGAGAAAAAAAAATCTAAAATTGAGAAATCCCACTGAGGCTTTCATAGTAGACGCCGAAACCGCAGAACCTTGGTGAATTGCTCCCAACATAAATACAATTATAGGTAGTCATTATCTATGGATACACACACATTATCCCTGCCTCCTTGGTGAGCCCCTTCTCCGATCTCAAAATCTTACAAAAAAAGTGTTGACTACCCTCCTGTCCCCCACCCCCCACCCATACGCTAACACATACATCAGCCATCTAAAATTAATGGCGACTACTTTCAAGATGAATTTTGTGATGGTTGACCAGCGGTGAATCAGTTCTCTTACTAGGGAAGAGCGTTAGACATTCCATTTATGCGTCCTGGTGCTTTTTTCCCGGCAACGCAGGTGGTAGTACTTGGAACGCCGGCCGAGGAGGGCGGGATGGGCAAGGAGTTCTTGCTGAAGGCCGGAGCATTTGAAGGCGTCGACGCCGCTCTAATGGCTCATCCAGGAAAGACAGGCTGCATGCGGGTGATACTGGCGGCCAAGTGTACGGTCAGTGAGCCTTCGCTGCTGTTACAGGCGTTTTTTTAAAGAAAGTGACGTACCAACGACGATTAATTTATTTTTCTGACCGTTATAGCGACAATTAATTTCCTGAACTCGTGACAGTCGCCCGCAAAAAGATTCTACAGACGGTTGCGCGCAAACAAACTAGGTTCGTTTATTGCCTGTCAAGTTTTTTGCTTCACTCCCATTCGAACGATGTGTTTTTCTATCTCTGGGACCTCTTCGTGCGCCGATAAGGGCGAAATGACAAAGTCCTTAAAAAGGCGCTGTCGAATCAAAGTGCCTTACTTACCCTCTTGGATTCTTCCGAACGCCTTGGCTTTATTATAAGCAGCTGCGTGGCACCCAACCTCGCCCCGTTAGTGCCACTACATGGTTCCTGCGCATATTTCGCCCGCACTCTTTGTGTGATAATGTCTCGGGAAGATACCAAGGCGCAAGAATTCAGGAGTTTACTTGGGCCTCAGTATCTTACAGAAAGCCTATTCTGGTTGACTTTGGTGTCGTCACAAAAAGTGAATGCTAATGAGCAAGTGTTCTGGTCGCCATTGTAGTGTTGCGGCTTGTGCGTACAAGTAAGTCTAGAATGGTGCTACACGTTGAGCCCGGTGAAGCACTTGTTTGTCCGTATTCTGCTGTTGGATAATGCAGTAAGAATTGGTGGGAGGCCCCGCACAGCCAATAAAAGTTAGAATGAGAAAAGGGTAAGATAACTTGCGGCATCCAAACTGCGCTTGGAACCCTCCTGCAGCGGTGCCCATCGCTCTCATTGCGCGCCCGACTTCTTGATTCCAACACTAAAATATGCATTGTTGTGCATATGAATCTAATCTGTGGCACACAAACCTGGGGGTTTAACCTCTTTGGCAATTCGGTTTTTTTTTTGTTGTTTGTGGGTGGGGAAGAAAATGCTGCGCTAGGCACTTTTTTCTCGCTCCGGAAACCGACGACCCTCAGCGTGCCGAAGTATTCACAGATATCGTCTGACAAATTTATTTTCACACACCGGCTTCGTTGTCACCGTAGGAGGATGGACACCCAAAGCTTCATATCTCTTTAGTATACATGTGAAAATTGTGAAAAACAATACATTAGAATACATTAGAACAATACATTAGAATACATGTGAAAAAATTCACATATACATGTGAAAACACCAGCGGCCCGTGTTTCCAATTTTTCAAAACGGCAATGCGGGGCCGTCACTGGGCCGGTTAGCCGCGTCGGAAACCGGATTGCTCGGACACACACGGGCCTACCGCTTTACGCATGTTCAGGTATTTTTGTATAACCAATAAGTGTGGCTTGCCGGCAAACATTTTCGCCGCCTCATCAGAGCGACAGAACACAGTATGGCAGAGCGGTAGGCTGCCTTCCCTCCGCTGCCGAGGCTTTCAGGGAGACGTTAAGTCGCATTGCAGCTGGCCACCTGCTCCTGCCGATGGGAATGTTGGGCCCCGCTTCGACGGGTCCAGTGTCTTTTTGTGCGCGTTCTGATATCGAACCTGCAGTCAGTGGGGGCGGTGGTATCGATAGGAATGGGAATGACGGCGACGAACTCTCAATATTGGTGGACAGGAAAAGAGCGACAGGCAGACAATGCACTGCTTAGGTGAGAAGGGACCACACAGAAGTAATTAGAGCGCAAAGCATGGCTGGCACGGTGCACGGTACGCGTGCGACGAACGGCGTGTAGCAGGATTCTAAAGTCCGAGCAAGGCATGCGTACCGGGCCGAGCCAAGTTCTCCGAGGGCGGGGTGGAGATTTTCAGGCATTCCCTGAGATTCAACAATGGATCTCCATTTGTCGTTTCATTTTGACACCGCATCCGATTAAAACAGCTTTAGGAAATACTGTGCTTTTCATCTAATAGCCTTACGGTCTCCAGTGTTTCTGGCGCTGGCGTACACAGGTAAGGCCAAATTCCCCTGCCGCCGGTAAACATTTTTGTGCTGATTAGGATATAGCGTCTGCCTAAGATCAAATAAAGATAAATATTTTGGGTCGCAACCGTTGCCACAAATTCGCATGGTTTCAACTTAGGTTAGAAACTCCTGGTGCTAAGGCTCACAAGATTTCGACGCCAAGCACTCGCCACTACCATTACCCGCTGACAGTGCCGCTGAACAAACAAAAATGAAAAACAATATTATTCAGAAGGTTATGCGGAGCGCCCCTACTGACCCCAATGTTTCTCATTTATGGATATTTAAGAAAGCAGAATACTCCCCACAAGTGAGCAGATCCAACGGTCACTTCATTTACTCAGGCTGGCAGTAACTCAACCGAGCACAGCGGCTCACGATTATGATAATGTACGAATGATGATTATGATGGAATGTGCCGGTAGGAGGTTTGTGGCACCAACATATGGCTACTGGTACACTTCATGAGAGTATGGTGCTGCAACAGTCAACGGCTGGTTGCCCAAAACACTGCTTGATATATGGATATTTTGGCTTTTTAAACTTTTTTCACTCCCGTATTTTCTTACACCCCAATCGTTTTTTCCATTTTGTTTACGTTTGGCAAGAAGGGGGGGGGGGGGGCGGAGTTGAGCACTTTTCCATGCAAAACTTTGCGTTACCACTGTTTCCAGTGAGGCGAGGAAAAGCTAAGTAGATCGAACATGAATTCTTGTTAGTACTAGTTTCTGGTACTATAAAGTAGAACAGTCCTTAATCAGATTCACAGTATCATGGTCTTTTGCGGACTTTTAAATATGTTTATATTCAGGCGCGGAAAGACACTGTTTGACGTTATTGCAGTCGTGTTACAATTGTTTTGGAGGGCGGTACATATAAGAGCATTTAAATGCTCGCCCTGCCTACAATAGAACGATGTATTTCGAACGTAATGGTACAAAACCAATGAGTACATTTAGAGAGAGCCTGGATTTGATGAAAGAGGTAGTTCTAGTGTCATCTCTCTTGGCAAAAAAGCAACAGCGTTGAATCCGCTCAAGGTATTCAGAATAATCACTGAAGCACTCAGACTGCCGCCTCCTCGCTCAAACGGGTAACCCGCAGCCACAACCTCTCACGCTCACAAGTAAAGCCACAGACGCGCAGAAAGCCTTTATCTCTCCTGTTCCGCGGGGATTAAAAACTCTTGCCGCCAGTATTTTTTCGCTGACCTTGAGTGCTCCGTTACAAAACGCTCCCTGGCCGTTGAAGTAACGGTATCACGTCATGCATATTAAGTCCCAAAGGTAGATGTCATCTACATCTTTTTCGCTTCGTACGCAGCTCAGCGCCGTTTTCGAGTGCGGTGAAGATCCAGAAGGTCTGGAAATTGAACCACGTGTCATGGACGCTGCCGTCCTGGCATATGCCAACCTGAGTCTTCTGAGAGAGCGCCTTGACCCCTTGTGCAGAATACACGGTGAGCAAACGGATGTCGCTGAAACTTGAATTTCAGAGCTGAGGTTTTCAAAAAAGTGTTTTATTACGTGTTGACCTTAATTCTGAAACATGAATGTTTGTTGTCTGATTAAATGTTTTTTGTCTGTTCATGTTATTCATTTCGAGTCTTCTTGAAAGCTGGCAACTTCAGTGCAACCGACGGTATGCTAATATTGTTGAAGTTCCGGTGCATACCTGCTATAACACATCCAGCCAAGAAGCCCACAATCTTTGCAATGCGTGCGAGGCAAAGGGACTATAGCAATGTATATTATCCCATATTAGAAGCCGCAGTTATTTATGCCTTAATGGAGTCTTTCGTAGCGATCGGCAAATGATGAAACTATAAAAGATACAGGAACATTTAAAGTCCATAACTACGGGGGGGACGATTGGCAACAACTGATCAGCAAAAGGTACACGAGAGTTACACTTATTTGTCTCTCTGGTTTTTATCTTTCAAATGTGAAGGTTCGAATACTGGGGAACCAGGGCAAACCCACTATAATACACACAGCCAAAAAGAACACTTTTTTGATTTCTTACGAGTCAAAAGACAATGGCAATATACCTCCATTTTCGGGAGCCTATTTACGTTTTTGTGGTAACGCAGCCATATTTAAATGCTAGTGAAAGGACTAGTAATTAAAAAGTTGACCGAGCTTTGAAAACTGTCACAAGTTAAGCACGTGAAAAAGGAATTTCGAGGTTGGGGCAAAGTTCTGACAAAGTTTGATATGCTGTCCCTGCCGTTACCGGCGTCAGCTAGTTCCCACCGAAAATAATGTGGTTGGCATCTGTAGATCCGTCAGCTACCCCTGTAGAAGCAGAGCTTTTCGTCGCGTTCTTTCAAAGCTTCGCGTGGTTTAGCTTTCTAGTTTCTGTACACGACAAACTAAATTAAACGGGCGTTAGGGGCTGAGAAACAACGGTTCAAAGCAAGCGGAAACAAAAAATTACCAGAAAAACAGTTGCGGCGTTCTGCAGTTCACTGGAGTTGTAGGCGTAGAGAGCCCACGGTGCTGGTGGGTTATGTGCAGGGAACCGGAGAGAAATATCGCATCGAGAACAGCACTCGTGGTGAAGAGACTCCCCCAAAACGGGTGAAAGGAGGGTGATGGTATTGTTATGATCGAGCCAAGAGAGGCTACCTAATGTGTTGCAGTGCCAACCATGAGCCTTGCGAGGTCACCGTAGTAGAAAAGTGTTGCTGTCTTACATCTAGGGGTCCACGTAGAAGAGCTAACAAGCTGCGTCCCGGCACGTTGGCGTCAAAGGTTGAATCTTGGCATGGGAATACATACTGTTGCTTCAGTGCTCGAGAGAGAGCGAATAGAGAGAGAGGGAGATGAGGAAGCTGTTGCCCTGTTGGAACTCCAGCGGACGGTACAGACGTCTGTGATACAAAAAACATTGCCTAAAGATCAATGCAAGCTGTACACATGCGACCAGATGATTGCGTAGCCGACCAAGACGCAAGTGGGTCAAGGTCTTGCCCATGGGGTGTAGTTTCCTGTGACAGCGGTGGCCGAGAACGAGGCAGAACGTGATTAGCTCCGGGTTTCATAAGACAGAGTGCTTGAGCGGCTGGGAATGCACGGTGAAAATCAAGGACACGCAGTAACTCTGTGTGAAGTGTTTTAAGTGCGGATGCACTTCTTAAAGGAGCCATGAAGAGAAAACACAAGTTTGGTTCATTCGAAAGATTGCCTCGTTAGAACCATAACGACACCACTTATAACGCAAACTTCGCTCAAATAAGCTACATAATTAGGAAAAACGGGAATGGTCATGCGACCCACCAGCTCATTTCCCGCAACAGAACCTATGCCGTCACATGGGCTAAGCTCTGCGATTGGCGGAGGCCGGCAAAAGCAAACGCATGTTAGGCAGGGCTTACAGTTTGCATAGCGAGCTAAATGCCCGTGAAACATACTGCACATTCTTTTTATGACAAAGAACGGTGGAGTAAACGGTTGAAGTTCCGAACGAACACGCAAGCGTGTGCGCCAATGCGTACGAAACAACCGCCTGGCCGAGCTCGACATCTCGCCGTCGCGCAGACGAATTTTCGGGTTCGAGGCGCTCTGACCTTGGAGGAAAAATGCCGTAAACACCGCGCATTGACGCTCGTATCTTTCTGGTCGAAGCAGAGAGCTCGCGCGAACGGCTTTCCATACACGACACCGGCCAACTGGCATAAGCGATACTGTTACTGAAGTTGAACTATTATTAACCGTAATAAAAATACGGCACATACGTACCAGTCTGTATTCGTCCGTGGCGACGGCGCTGACGAGGCAGCGGTGCCGACGGCAGGGCGTTCGTCTGTTGTGGCTATCGCGGAATGGTCGCTTTCCCGTCCACCGCGTATCCCACAACTCTTGCCGCTCGTGCACTTAGAAGCGTTGAGCGTTCAAGTGGTGTGAGGTTGTTAAATGCAAGCCCGAGCTCCTCGGCGAGAGTTTTGTTCTCCGGATCAGGCGATTCCATGACTAGGGCTGCGGGTGCACTAGGTTTTACTAGCATTTTTAAAATGGCCGCCGTCTCGGTCGACTCCCGCGTGTGGGTGCTATATGGAGTCGACATACTAAGTATCTGTTTCATGGACCGGCCCGTGTGACACCATTGCTCACGTCACCAAATGTGCAATTTTAGCGGGAGATTTAAAATTTTGGCTTAAATTGCCTTATTTCTCAGTGAATAAAGCATCATTTGCTTCCGGGAAAGCGCTTGGGGTACTATGAAACACCTAATCTTTCGAATAAAACAAACTTTTGTTTTCTCTTCATGGCTCCTTTAAGCGAGCCTGAAGCGTCCGCCGCCGTCCGCATTCCGCCGCCGTCCGCATAGCAACAGCTGCGGGTGCGCGCGCTCCTCGTCTTCCTTGGCAACGGGGGGAGATGGGCGCGCGCTGCCTGGCCGCTGACATGGCACATACCCACGTGGGGGATTGGCCAGGAATCTCCTCGTCTTCCTTGGCAACGGGGGGAGAAGGGCGCGCGCTGCCTGGCTGCTGACATGGCACATACCCACGTGGGGGATTGGCCAGGAATCGGGCGTGAGAAGGGCTAATGCACCCGCTTAAAGGAGTACTGACACGAAATTTCAAAGCTGAGATCCGCTCTAGCAATGACGTACAACGACAACACAAATAGGTGTCTGTGCATGGCACATACCCACGTGGGGGATTGGCCAGGAATCGGGCGTGAGAAGGGCTAATGCACCCGCTTAAAGGAGTACTGACACGAAATTTCAAAGCTGAGATACGCTCTAGCAATCAAGTACAACGACAACACAAATAGGTGTCTGTGAATAAATGCATCTTTCTTTCTTTGTACTTGTGTGTGTGTGTGTGATCTCTCTTTCGCGAACATTACCGAACCGCGCAAATTCAACTCCTGCATTCGCACTTTCACATTCTTCCCCTCGGGTAAATGCGGGGAATTTTTTTGAAAAGAGGCCACTGCAAGTTACATCTGGTGGCTCCCTGTTCATCATCGATTTGCTCGCTTGATGGAGGAAGCTGCTTAGAAAGTAATATTAGTGCAGACAAGTCTAAAGGAGGTATTAGTTCGTGCACGAATGAGAAGCACTTTTAGTGACAACGAGTTTTATACTTTTTGTGAGGATGTGGGGCCCCTGTCTCAAGCAATATTTGCACCTATGGGAGGCCAGATTAATGTCTTGTCTTGAATCAAGTCGTGGGTAGATGTCATGGAGGACAGTTCACCACACAAAAAGAGGGGCGGCTTAGTGGTGGTGGAAGAAGCTGCTGTAAAACATTAGAGACGCCAACAAGACATTATCCGCATGTAGCTAATCTCACATTTCTTGGGCATATTACTTGTAATGATGGGACTGCCTCACAATGGTTCTGATTCTTAAGGTGCGTTTAGTTCACTTAAAAACACATAATGCAACTCAACTGTCCTATCCCACATCTCCCCCGACGACACTGCCCAAAATAGCCTTTATTGCAACACTCTAGCCTCTCCTTCTCTTATTGTATTCTCCTGCCCAAGCAGTATTGTCCTCACCTTCTCATCAGCAGCGGAAAGGTTCGCTGATCATCTCGAATCTGCGGAACCACCGAGGGTTGATTCAACAGGGTCACTCGGAAGGGAAAGCACGGGTTATTTGGACCACGTCCAAATAACGGCGCGCTACCCTCGAGGTAACCCAGCTGCTCTTAAGCTAGGACATATGCAACGGGTTTTCTCCCTCCTCCTGCCTCTCCTAGTTCTGTCTTTTTCCTCCTCTCTAACCTGATAATTTCAGGGAACTGCAGTGAGCTCCCAGGCAAATTCTGCATGCGGCAGGTTAAACTGAGTTCTGCTGCAGCTTAATAACGTTTCCTACCGGGGCAGTGATGAACGCCTTTCGTAGTAATGGTTTGAGGTTTCACTTGTGAAATCAGAAAATAGTGGGTGTTTCTGAAAAATCAGTTTTACAAATAGAACGTGCGTACATACCAGGATTCCTCGCATGGGCTCCTTGTGTATTTAAGGTGACGCTATTGGCGGTGAAAGGTTTGAGTGGCGCCCCCTGGCTCCTGAGCTCAGCTTAGGGACTGCGTGCGCGCGCGTTTGTGTACGCGCGTGCGTGCATGCCCGCACGTGTGTGTTCACGTGTCCGTGCGTGTGTGTGTGCGTGCGGAAACGTGTTATGGCGGCGCACCTACAGAAATGATGAAAAAAAGCCTCTTCCTACTGACATTTTACACTCTCTACTGAATGTTTATGACCGAAAAGCAGTATTTAAAAATGTGTGTCATTTTTAAGTCTCTTTGATGTGGTCACCTATAAATATCAGACGAGCTTGAAACCACAATTGAATTGTGGATGAATTGGTTATGGCGCCGTGGCCTGAACACAAGCAGAGCCGCCGAGCTTGAACCGATCACAATTATCGGTAGCAGGCTGAATCGCTAACGTTTTGCTCAACAATCCTCCATATTGGTTATAAGGCTGGTATAAATCCACCAGGCGGATATAAACACACCAAGTTATTTGGAACTCAACCTACATTTCTTGCGCCCCATTGTGCATGTCGGCCCCGTCCCGTGACACCGTAAAGTTATGTGATACAGTACTTTCCAGCGTTCGGCAAGGTAGCAAAACCTGTTTTACTATCTCCTTACATAAGATTACTGGGAATCGTAATGCGTTCTGCCTAAACCGACAGCCCCCGAAAGCCTGGTATTTGTTTTTGTCTTGCATTCCCGCTGTTGTCGGTTATTAGCAGCTGGCTGTTCTCTTTGCTGGAAAGATTGCTGGATAGAGAAACTGACGCCCAGCCTTGACTGTTCGCGCTCCGCACAGGACCGGCTTCGCAAGAAATGGGGCGACGCCGACAATGTTTCTCCCAATGTTTCTTCGTATAGAGCCTTTACGTCAAGCGCGATAAATATTCCCTCCATGACCAGCGGGTGCACATGAATCCGCTTTCTGCCTCAGAAATTATGCTTGACTTCATGCCTCAGAAATCACGCATGTGACCATTACCGATAGATCCTCAGCTTTTTAAAGGGGTCCTGAAAGACCTTCCGCCGATGCATGGATGTACATGTAACCAAATAAGACAATGTATTAGCAATCTCCTCCCGCAAGAATTTTGTTAAAGCGATGAGTATTAGCTGAGAAATCGTAAATCAAAAACCGCGCATTATCGCCGCGCCGCGTTTCCTCCTCTTTTCAACTGTTGACGGCGCGCCAGCACTCCCTCCCATGATGCTGCGCTAGTCAGCGGTGACGTACTTCCGCATTACGCTCCTCCGACTGCCGTCTGCTACGGGCAAGTTTTGTTGACACCATGAATTCCGCAATCCACTCAAGGATGGATAAGAGAACGAAAAATCTGGCCGCATGTGTGCGGTGGCCTGGCCTTGCCCTTTCGCGGTGTGCGTTGCTGCAGTGCAGCACGTGACTTTTAATTGGCGGCGAACTCGCAGCCGCTGGGGAGGATCTTGCGCTCGGTCCCTTTCATGCACCGCGCACTGTTTATCCAAAAAGCGCCGTATCAGATGTGGCCCCGCTGGTGCCGGGTCTTATTTTGCGGTGGTGGTAATTCCTGCCGGCGCCATGTGAAAAAGACATTTTAAACCGATACAGAACCCGTGCACAAAACGCTTCAATCATGTGACCAGTTCAGCTTGGGGCGACGCGTGGTGGAGAGCGGCAACGTTGGCAAAACATGCTCCGGCGCGGCTCTGAGCTTTCTAGCGCTGGAGCGAGCGCCTTTCTTTGACGATCTCAAACATCGGTTGCCTTGGCAACAAGGCACAAACCGCCCCAGAGGTCAGTTACGGTTGCGTGATCCCGGTTCAGCTCGGGGCCCCACCTCGCGACATGTGGGCACTGCAGACGTACCACTCACTCTCATTACGAAGTGTGAGATGCGTTTGGCATTACAGGAGGCGATGGTGTGTGTGTTGTGGACGCCTTTGTTTCGCGATGAAATGCGACGTTGTGCTTCTGCGGGTGGATAGTGCTTCCCATGGTGTGGATTATCTTTCTCGAGCGACGTACGACTCAACCTCGCATGGGGTATGTGCAGTGTGCGTGGCTAAAAGCCATCTCGGCTTGCGCGCCAGCTCGGCTTGCGCGCCAGCTTGTGCGACTTGCTGTTCGTCCCCGCAAACCGCGCGCGAGGTGAGTGCCGAATTTACGACGGGCAGGAGGAGGCAACCCATCGTCTGTCAATCGCGGTTCAGACTTGCAACGCATGTTGTGACGTTGTGTTCGTTGTAAACGCATCTCTGGATTGTTTTGAAGTGGAAAAAAATGTATCCGTGAAACCCGGGAATTCGGCTCAGGGCGTTCTCTGCGATTGCACGAAAGAAGTGCCACGGGGCTTCAACGCTTTCTTTATGGAACGTACTCCGGTAAGAGAATATCCATGTCGTGTTATGGCCGTGTTGCATTCAATACGAACGGTTAAGCGTTTGTTTACACTTGTTTCGTTTGTCGTAAAATGTCCAAGCACTCCGGCACTACGCTGGCAGATCAGCCGGCGAGTCGACGCTGAGCAGATGACTCATCTCTTTGCCGGAAGTGCGTGAAAAAGCCGCCCAATAGCAGGATGTCTAGCTCATGACGAACATCTGGGAATCGATGATGTAGACATGTGAAGATGGCGGCGTCCAAAAAAACGAAGGAAAGGGTGAGAAAAAAGCGACAAACTTTGCAACAAAAGTGTGAGCTTTCCGCTGCGCGTAAAAGAGTAATACTTGGCCCAGATGACCTTGACGACCCAGTCTAACGATTACGCTACTTAATTTAGTGTGCTCAAAATGCCTTTCAGGGACCCTTTAAATATCCCATGTGGGGTCTTTCTTTTCCCTCCCAGAGTGAGGAAAAATGCACCGGAAGTGGCTGTCTCCCTTTTGGAACCCTGGAAAACCTCCTTGACCGAACTTTTACCGCCATAGCAGATCGGCTTTGTGTAGCGTGACTTGTTTTTTCTGAATATTAAAAAAAATCGAGTTCCAAGGGTTTTGTTCCTGCAGCACTTTTTGTTTGCAGGCAAAATATCTCTGTGTTAGAATTTTACAGTGAAGCGTCCAAAACTGCATCCACTGTGTCTTATGGTGCGCAAGGTCCCTACTTTTATGCAAGTAGAACCATACATGTAAACACCAAGATATTCACAGCGTAGGCATACGACATACTTCTTGTTGTGCATCACGTTGTTCAAAATTGCATTCAAAAGTCTACCATTTGCACATATTACCGCAGTGTGGTACATTCATTGTCATCCGGAGAGACTTCAAGGATCCGTAACTTAAATCTTGTTTGCAAGAATATTATGTCGGCGTATGACGTAAATCGGGAAATAACTCTATACTGGGTTCCAGGACACTCTTGGATCGCTGGCAATGAGGCCGCAAATCGAAGACCGCTGTGTGCAGTTATGGGGAGGGCTATAGGCAGTTTACATCGTACTTTCATGCTATATTTGACACAAGACACAAACATTTCCCTCATCTGAACAGACGACAGGTCCCGCCGCATCCATCATACTTTTTAGCTGGCAACCCAATGTTTATATTTAACGTGTGTTTAGGTTTTAACGAAAAGGAAATTTTTACAGCTTCCTATAAATCTTCCACAATCATCCTGGCCCACTTTACAAGCCGTCTTCATGCCTTTTGTTTCATTTCACATTTGGTTTTACTAGTATTTAGTATTTACGTTTGCACTACTTTCATCAAATAACTTTCTGAGGTCTTTGCCCCACCTGGCCTTGTGGCATTAAACATCAACCATCACCATCATACCAGAACTCCCAACGAGTTATACATATATATGCTGTACTGCGGACTCTGTGCAGGTGTCATACTTACGTCCGAGGCGAAAAATGACATTGATGTTCAACGAAGCCGTTTGGTGTTCAACGTTCGTGCGCCCAGCGTGGAGCAGCTGGTGCGCTTGCGGAGGGACTTCGAGTCCTGCATGAAAGCGGCGGCTACGGCCTCGGGATGTGAGGTCACTGTGACTGAAATCGTGGCCCCTTGCAAGAGCATGAAGTTCAATGAACCTCTGCTCAAGCTCTTCTTGCGCTACGCCAAAGAGTACGGTACGTGAAACGGGGTGCGTGCAACGCCATTTCTAAGTGCAGAACTTTTTAGGCACTCGCCTTGTCGTCCTAGCTCGCTCGCTCGATCCAAGTATATAAAGCACCAAGGCGGCGTCCCGGGGTAACGCTGTTGTTCGCGGCGTACCCCAGAGGCTTCGAATGCCAAGTGGTTTGTATATTGATAAGCGTTGGAAACTCGTGAAACGCTGGCGCTCTTCATACATTTTCCCGTTGTTTAGCGCAAAGAAAACTATAGGTACATTTGAGGAAAAATATACGTAATTAACCGGCAGCGCCCGCGTTCCTTGAGTAGTTAAAGACGCCTATTGGGTTGGTTTTTACGATAGTAAACGCAAAATGTGGCAGTGAAACGCCGGCACCTGCGGGGAGAAAAGCACAAAGAGAACAGAACTCCCGCTGGTGAAGTTTAAGGCAGGGGGCGCGCGAGCACTGCGAAGGCGGGAAATTTGAATTGCATGGTGTGGTAGCTGTAAGCGGACAACGGCGGTACAGCCCATTATGGCGAACCACTCCTCTGCACTTCCGACAGCTTTCAAAATGAGTGGAACGGTTTAATTTTTTTAACTGGCCCGTGCTGCAGGTGGAATGTTTAACGAGGCGCTTATGCGTTCCAATTTTCTGTCTGACACCTACTACTGACGTTTACAGTGTCCAAAAGAATTCGGAATGAAATACGGAATGTGTCCTACTAGCTCGAAACATTTGGAGAAAAAATCAATGTGCCTATTTGTATCCCATAGATGTGCCCGCATTAACTGCATGGAAACTTGATGGGGTCAAATTGCTGTCTCACCAAAGATTGGTGGTTGAACAGGGTTAAGGTGCGCGCCGTCATGCTTGTTCGCATGGAAGTGTTCTTGAAAATTGCCCTACTGGTTTTTTAAATGCCGAGGAGCGGTCGTATACCCACATCTCAAACTGTATTTCAAGTCAAGATAGTATGAGTGCCAAAGAGAAAGTTGATGCAACTGAAGTCGGCCTTACACAAAACCGATAACACGTGGCAGGCAAAATACACTGTTAAACGACCGCTCCTATATTTCTTCAGAGTTCATTAAATTGCTTTCAAGCTAATGTTACGAAGTCGGCTGCAGTGAAGCCACGTGCGTGAAACGGCAGCATACAACATGGAGAATTGTAACATAAGAGGCTGTTGTGGACGGCGTGAGGTTTATCCAGCGTGAGGCGAGCCCTTGCTCAGTGAAGTCACAAGCCCTTGCCCTCCAATTTGTAATGGACAGTAATGTAAATATGAAGCTGATGGCATTTTTATCATTGCGTCAGCAATAAATGTGGATGTCGGCAAACATTTGCCCCGTCGACCAGGACGCCGACAGTGACAGAGGAATAGGGAACGAGTGAGCGTTAGAGGAGAGGGGCAGATAAAGCTGAGCCCGAGAATGCGTGTGGAGAGGGGGACGTCTAGCTGAGTTGCGAGTCAGCTGGGGAGTAGGCTGCAGTTACGCTGTGTTTGCACAGCTGCCTCTGCACGACACGCCATTTGGGACGTGGCATTTGCCCCCGCCATTATTCCGCATTATTAATCGCCCATCGAGTAAAGACGCTGAGGTCATTCGCATCTGGGAACTGCAGGGGCCACCGCCAGAAACGCGGAAATTTGCAGATGGGCACTTAAGAATCCCTGTCGCGTTGAAAAACCGTCTTGTTCTCTTCGCTTATTTCTACGTGACGAAGTTTAAGTACCTAGCGTTAGAGAAAGTGGCGGCCTACTGAGAGGCAATAAGTATTTAACTGTCGCCACGAGCGTTCTTCCCCTCATATGATGGACGCGGCGTACGCTTGAATGTATTTAGCAAGCCATATGCGGCCTTCGCGTCTGCGTTTGTAGCGTGAGCTACGCTGACCGAGGTTGAGCAGTTTCCCGTGGCTCCTGGAGAGCTGTGCTGCACATGCGCGAGGAGGAGTGCCGTCACACGGCCCACAGAACGTTGCTTGCTGCCCGGCGTCTCTCACACACCCCGCGCGCCCAGCGTCTTCGCCGACCTCCGTTCCGCACGTGGCGGCACGGTCCACTTGATGATCGTGCGAGGGGTGGCCGGGTGTGGAACCGATGGCTCGTGCGTCGCAGCAGCACTGGCGTGAGCCTGAGGAATCAGCTTAGCTCTTGGGCGATTGGTGACGCGGCGCCGGAGCCGCTTGATCAATATACATGTGTCACATAATGCGCATACCGTGTGTGTCATTGAAGCAGCAGTAAGCATGATAATCAGCTAACCATAGACAACCAGGAAAGCTAAGAATAATAACTAGCTGAACCTTAGCTCCGGCTATAGTCCGTTTTTTTCATTTACCCGAATACTACTCCTAATACCCGAATGCAGCCACTTGCAAAAGCGTTATTGGCGTCACTTTCGCCAGTTACTTGCCCCGTGCTAATCTAATCATATGGCCCGTAATGGAAAGCGACGCAAATAGGAAAATCTTACGTCAAAAAGCTGCTAAGCGTAATGTACGGTCGTTTCCATGCCGTTTCCCAAAATGTGCGCTGTATATTGGGGGATGATCATTTTAGGCGCGCGCTAGTTTCTTCGGCCTGACGTTAATAAAGTAAGGTTAATATTAAACAGTTTATTTTTTCCCCGCCTTAATCTCTCCTGCAGGGTTTACTTTTTCGGATGAGGAGGAGGCGGTTCCGAGGACTACCGGTGGAACATCAGATGCCGCCAACGTGTCACACGAAGTTCCTACCATACACCCATTCTACCGCATTGACTCGGCCTTGGTGAACCACACGGCGGAGTTCTGCCGCGCTGCAGGCACGAAAGAGGCCCAAGACATCGCCCTCGACGTTGGCAAAACACTGGCGCTTACGGCCTACGACCTATTTTGCGACCGAAGCCTCATTGACTCCCTGTGGGAAGCCTTCCGATGCCCTACAAAGTACTCTAAGACTGTTCCAGACTCGGGATAACAAGACAAAATTCTTTGTGAGGCCTCCCAGCAGTAAAGCTGATCTAAAGAAATTTTCACCTAATATTTTGTTACGTGCTCGACCCCTTTAGTCCTTTTGTAGCATTGTATTTTAAAGAGAATAGTAAAGAGCATTGTAGTTATTTTTCAAGGAGATGTGCGAGTACTGCTAGGGGAGTGCACCGTACATAAAAGACTTGGTGGTTCCATCATAACTATCAGTTAGAGACAAAGATCGGAAGCATTCCCATAATTTGGACAATAAATAAACTTAAGGCGTAATAAAAAAGTAAAACGTTTTGAGTGTTGCACTTTCTGCGACGGGTTCAAAATGAAACATGTTAGAGCCATTCGATGGTCTAGCTGTTCTCCGAAATAACGGAAGCTCGACCTTATGATGATGATCATGGTTCAAGGTTTTATAGTGCAAATCTGAAAAGAAGCGAAGAGCGGGATGACAAAAGTTAGATCAGATGTAAAATACGACCTGTAATAACATGTGTAATATTAGGTTTAACTACGAATGTTGGTATATAGGGCCATAGATGAAAGAATAAATCTTGGTATTTAGGTTTTTCAAAAGCCTCACGATGCCCATCCTGTTTTCGACCGATCATGAGGCAGAATGACGTTTCTAGCGGTATGGCATGCGTTTTGATGAAGTCTACATCGCCTTGGTGGCTAAAATTGCTTACCATGGAACGATATGGCAGAGGTTTACAAAAAAGATCAAGGGTTCAAGTATGTTTGAGTGTTCCCAATTCCAGGTCTCTTATGGCTATCTACACTAATCTGGCATAACTTTTCGTAGGGCGAGTTTCTTTAGGTTTTAATAACCAGTTATCGGTTACGAATTCTTTGTGCCGCTGTTGCTTCCATTAAGGCGGCAGTTTCACGTTTAAATAAAGTTTGCTACTCGACCTCGTTTACGTTTATGCTGCCTCGAAGGATGACAGCTACAGTCTACTATCAGCGGCTTAACTTCAGGCAGTGCTACAGTGTCCAGGAACCAATTACCCGTGAAAGTGAGTTCAGGGTGTGGGCGGAGTAGGAAGCCTTTAAATCTCTCGGTATCAATTGTAGCAATAGTAGCACAGTCTCAATTGCAGCAATTTAGGTGTCACAAAGTACGTCACAACATTTCAGTAATATATAGTGAACACAACAATTACGTCGCATGGGTGACTTAATGGTTCCGTGAGGCGTGAAAAAAATAGGCTTATAATAAAAACACGAAGAGGCGCTGCACCTATGTATAGAAAGCGTAGTGCAAGAACTCAGGATTCTCAGTTAGTTGGCTTTACTCGTAGACCCGTATTTACATTTGTTTTGCTCTAGTCACGACTAGTACACTTTGAACATAAACAACAATCCTGCGAACGCAGCGACTTAAGCCCCACTAGAAAGCTATTCGACCTAGTCCTGGTCATGTTGAATAGCACACGAATTGCTAGCATAAAGAATTACAGTACGTAAAAGCACGGTAACATTATGGGCAAAAAGTACCTCAGCCAGGACGAATTTGGCACATTCTAATACCCACTCGCCTCCAATTGAGCGCAATCTAATGTAAGACAGTGCTCAGAACCACAACGTGCAGAAGAAAAGAAAAGGCTAGGCTCCGGTGAGATTCGAACTCACGATCTCCTGTTTACTAGACAGGAGCTTTAACCAACAAAGCCACGGCGCCTGCAGGTGTGTTCGGATATAAGTCTCTTCTTTATGTACACGCGTGCTCACCGTCCTTGTTATTTGCCTCTGTTGCTCGTAATACATGCGAGTGACCTTCAAGGACGCAGTCTGGGACCCTGCTCACGTAGCGGTTTTCGTTACTTCTCGGAGCAGCGATGGCTCTGTGCGTGCTCGAGAACGGAAATTGATTAGGAGACATTTTAAACACGAAACATCAGGTACGCGACACAATAGGTTTGATACTGCGGCGCAAAATTAAGCCTTGTTCGAGGCAAAGGCCCTCAGAGCACAGATTTTTACACCTCCATTCCGTTCCTGTGTTACGTTCAACAAGTCTGGTACTACCTTTGGAAACGAAATGATTCGACACACTTTGCCTTTCTTGTTAAACCACCTTGTCGCCAATGAGATGGCTACTGAGCATGCAAACAGCGTTGTATTAGAAAATTTCTTCGTTGCAGCAGAATGATTTCTGAGAAACTGTGTATAATGATGCCACAAAAACTATTTTCTCCGTAAAGATGTACTTTGTGTTTCCCGTTGCTGTCTGTAACCGGGGCTCGGACTTTGTCAAGTGAATTAATTTCACTTTTTTACGAGCGCCCCGCTTGTCGGAAATGAAGTTTTACCTAAGTTTTACCTAATCTCAAAGGCCGCAATAGGGGTTTGCACAGTCGCATATCAAAATTAAAACCGACTTCCTTATTTTTGCAATTCAAGAAAAAGTACTCAGATACATAGGTTTTTATTTGACCCAGTCTTCAAGCGCTTCTTATTTCCAAGGGGGTTTGCGGTTTACGTGAATCTGTGAATTTCAGACACACAACGTAGTGCATGGCAGCACGGTATTTTTAGCGCGAGGGAAATTATGGGGCTTGTACCTTGAGAACTGAACCATAGCTTCAGATCTAAAATTGTTTTCTTTCTGCCGTTCAAATTTGAAGAGGAACACTGGGGACATTTAACACTACAGCATACCAACAGTTAGAGTCGTGCGCTGGTAGGGGGCACCTGTTCTACTCCGACTTACATGCCATCACGTTCACTTAATATACGGCTAGCACTGGCTAACTTTTGATATGCCGTTGGCAACGTGCGTGGGCACATGGTGGCAACGCAAACCAGCTGCGTTTTTAAGTGCAGAGCCCTTTAGGGGCTCGCCTTGTCGTCGTAGCTCGCTCGCTGGACCGAAGTAGCGCCGCATGGCGTTCCGCCGTAGCGGCTGTCACGCGGCGTAACCCAGACGTTTCGAAAGCCAAGCGGTTAATATAGTCATGCGCATTGGAAACTCGTGAACCGCTGAGGCTTGTCATACATCTCCCCGTTGTTCAGCGCGAAGAAAGTGCAGGTACATTTGATGCAATATATAAGTAATTAACCGGAAGCGCCCGCGTTTATTTAGATAGGAACGCTGGTTGGGTTGGTTTTACGATATTAAGCGAAAAAAAATCTAGCACTGCAACGCCGGCGCACGTGCGGGACGAAAGGAAAGCACAAAAAAAAATTCCCCCGCACCTCCCTGAAGGGAATCGTGCATAAATGCGAACGCATTGGGTGCACCGATGAGTGTGTTGCGAGTAATGGCGTAATTAATGACGAGACTGTGAACGTAATCATTTATTCATCAGCACCTGTTTGTGTTATCGTTGTACCTGACGGCCACAATCACTGCCTTGTGATCGCTAAAGTGCACGGTCAAAGGGTCTTTGAGAAGCATACGCGCGTCACAGTTTCGCGTAAAGACCAACCAATGCAACTCCCGTGAATGGTAGTGGGGCACGTGTCGAAGCCGGCAGAGAGACAATGCATAGAGTGCCTGGTCTGCATGTACTCGACCAGCCACTCGCCACTCTTCTTGCGCACGTCAACGTTGAAGTCGCCAACCAAGACTATGGGGTCAGAGGGTTTGGAGTGCACGCGCACACTTTCCATAGCCGCGTCCAGAAATGCATTCGCATTTACGACGACGACGACGACTTAGGCAGAACTACGAGGCGCGAACGCACGTGCGACGACGACGGCGACGGCGAAAGAAATCATTTACGACGACGACGACGACGGAGGCCGAATGTATACGAGGCGCGAGCGCACGTGCGCGCGCTCACGTGCGCTCGCGCTGGAGGAATGCAGGCGCACGCCTGCCAACGGAGCAAGACAATCCCCGGCTAATAAATGCATTCGCATTTAAAAAATAGAACTCCCGCTGGCGCACTTTCAGGCAGGGGGCGCGTGAGCACTGAGAAGGCGGGAAAATTGAAATACGTTGGACAAACCTCCGTTGAATTATTCAGGTCAGGAATGAGACAAGGCGGCGAAGAGCGTGATGGGTGGTGAGAGTGAGCGGATAACGCCGCCACAACCCATTATGGCGAATCACTGCTCTGCACGTCTGACAGTTTTCACATTGAGTGGAAAGGCTTTATTTTTTTCCATTTGTTCTATTCAGCGGAGACCATTTCTGTACGGGACAGCGACTGCAACAACACAGACCAGACAGTTTTAAAGCAAAGCATTCTAGCTCTACCAGCCAACGGCTCTTTCGTGGCGTGGCGGAGGTCTTCACTCACAGAGCACGCTGTAGATCGCGCAGCGAATTTTCGAGCGTTCCCCGCACGGAAGTGCCTGCTTTAGCGACGGTTGTTTTGGGCTGTACCACGGAATTAATTGGTCGTACGGTAAACATACGATCGATAAGGATTGGTTTGCGTTTTCTAAACTGGTGAATACCAATTCGATTGTGTTTTAAGAGGTAGTACAAAAGGCGAAAGTAGCAACTGGTTTTCATAAATAGCGATTATAAAAGTTCCCTCAGATTTCTCGCAATTATCAAACTTACTAAACTAACTAGCTCAAATCGGTGGAGATGGGAATCAATAAGCTCACATGCTGAATGGTTTCGGTGTCAGCGCTTGTGTCGCGGGGTTGTGTAGCCCCAAGCTATAGCACATCAGGATTGATACGTTCCGCTGTCTCGCCCTTCGAAAGACGTTCCCCTGCGTTTTATTACTCCCTACCCACGGCCGCGGCGACGTCCGCCGCTCTAGCTCGGCCGTGGGCGACGATGCTGATGCGTTCGGGGCGCCGCCCCCGCTAATTCCAAGTAACGGCTGGCAGAATCTCTGGTTTCACTCGTTGTAGAGCCACGTGTGTGAATTCAAGTGACGACGCATGGACAATCGTTGTGGGTGTCATTTAAAGCTTTGCTGTCCTATCACCTTCACAGCGTGGATTGGAGCCATTTTTTTTTTCATGGAAAGTGGCACGTGAGCCATTTGTCGCCAAAAATGTGACGGAAGGCTGTGGAGTATTGTGCGAACGCATCATACATTAAACCTTGTCAGGCATAGCCCAACAGCCCACAGAGAATATGAGCAACGCCGCCTGTATAATCATTGCCTAACGCGTGAGCGAAAAATGGCCAAACAGCCACTCTCCTGCTGCTCCCTCCTACCTTTTCGTGCTCCGTAGCCTTCCTGCGTGCTTTCATATCCGCCAGCCAGCGCCGCCTCTAGAAAACTAGTTGACAGTTTGCCTAGCGTTCCCCAGTCGGCGCTGCTACGCCTTCTTATCTATTACTATACCTGTCTGTCTTTGGCCTGCCGCTGATAATAGCGCCTGCGCCACGGCGGACGCAAAACCACTGGTACTGCTGCAGGCTGATGCCAGATTTCCGCGCTTACCAACTTGGGTCACGGACCCCGACATTTTATGAGTGGTGTATTCCCCCGTCTGTTTCCTCCGCATTTCAGCCTTGTTTTGTCCACGCTGCTCGCACTCTGCATAGGAATGTTAATAATTAAAAATAACACAAGAAAACTGTATAAGAAAACAAAATGACATGATGTTTGCGCGCAGGCGCGCTTTCTGTTTCGTTTTGTATTCGCCGGAATATAACACGCCCCGAAGAATATTTTTATCTACGCCACTGCTCCTGTTATTAAAAGTGCTATTACTACTACTACTCGTACCACGGAAACAAACCGCTTCATCGCGAAGCAAACGATGTAAAGCTGCGAGAATACGAAGACGTTCAAGAAAGCACAGAGCTTCGTCAGCGATCTTTCAGAAAATGCAGCAGGCATGAAGCAGCGAGGGACACGTTGAACGAGATCCCCATTGGCCCCAGAAATAACGTACCGTCGTGACTAAAACTGGAACGAAACGGCTCTTGAAACTCAACAGGCAAGCTGACAGACACGCGTCGTAGGAGTGGGCGCAGCGTTCGCAACTCGAGAGCAGTGACGTAAGGGGGGAATGTGCACCGGCGCGCGCCACATAGCGAAGGAGTGGCTGAACTAAGCACCCCTACCGTTCTCATTGGAAAGCGGGCGACGCGTTAGGCAATGTTTATACACGCGGCGTTGATATGGAGCACATCGTGGGTATGTATAACTGCCAAGCCTCAACGTTCGCCTACAGCATGCAGATGACGGGAGCTTATTTCTTGTGATCAAACATCGTTGCGCTTTGAGTGTAAATAATTGACGGGCTAAATAATGTATTTTTTAAGACATGCCTCAGCATTCACTGAGCTTATAAAGCATTTGTTAATTCTACACTTCAGGTATGTGTTAATTTGTGGCTACGTATTCCACAGACACAATGGCCGCAACTGCCACGCATGCGTCACCCAGGGCTTAACGTTCGGTTTCTAGATCTAAGCGGTTATGGGTACCAGCAGGTGACCGTATAATAAGTAGTTTTCATAATGGTTACTTGTTCCCAACGTTAGGGGTTCAAAGTCCTTCATAGGCCTAACGTCCCAATTACAGACGCAAGTTTTGGCAACCTTCAAATTGAGCCTCATGACATGCCAAACAACGGCATACTCATTTAATGTTAACCTGGTGGTAATGGAGCTGGAGGAGGAAAAACATTATTGATGTCCAAAAGTGAATATATGTCTTCGGAAGTGGGCGACGCTTTCATTTAAGTGCCCCTGCAGCTTTGGCTCTCTTTGAGGCCCTCTCCACCAGTCTTTGCGGATGTTCCAGGGCAGACCAGTACAACACGGCTCTTTATTTTCAGTCATTGAATTTGCGTTCAAACGAACTTTCTTAATCTAGTGACAAGCTCATTTGACGGGCCGCCTAAAGAGCAGTTATTTGTACGTTAGGTTGCAGGGTATAAGGCGTGCAGGAGGCTTAGATGTGGGGATGTGTTTGTGTGCGGTAGGCGCCATCCTAGTGTCACCTCTTTGGGTAGCGTTTTGCACTGCGGAGGATGTGAGCTCCGACTTAAAGGCTGGTGTTGCAGAACGTCATCTTAGGTCGGAGGTATTGAGGCTCTAACTACTGGAAGTCTAATTTTGGGAGTTTGACGCCTATAAGCTACGCCCGGGCTACGAGTCGCGCTGTATTGGAGCGCTACGGATTAATTTTGACCGCCCGGGGATATTTAACTTATGCAGAAAGAGGCTCGAACTGTCGACTGGTCACCCTGTGGTGGCCGCCCCGCCAATCATAGCTCGCGTGACGCATGCGCTCAGTAGTGCCCTTCCAGGGAGCTGTGTCCTGGGGTCCAGATTACTGAGCTGCACACAGTGGACTGAGTGGAAGTGTGGTCAGTATTTCATGGGCGATTTGGATATTCTGTAGGCCTTTGCTAAAGCTACGACAGGCTCAATGTTAGTCGGATACTATTGGTAAGTGTTTGTCTTGTGGGTTTGACGTGGTGGCCATCGGTACAGCTGCTTCCTCTGCTTCTAGAGGGCGTTGCGCATTCGCTGTCACGGTTGTTTCTCGTCGCATGACTGCATCAATAACGCTGATGACCATAACTGGCCTCCCTAGGTAGCTCACTGGGTCAGTGTATCGAAGGTTTTTGAATTTGTTCTATTAGATTAGGAAAGCATGGGCAGAAGCTTGTCACCTTCCCTGGTTCTAATCATGGTGCTTCTTTGTGGGTACAGGGGGCTGGGGACTTCATCACATATGAATTTAGGCCTAACGCCCCGCCGCTACACGCTTAACACCCGTCAACCTTAGCCCAGGCCTACCTCCCATCAACCTTAGCATACAAAGAAGTTATAAACAGGAAAATATGGGCCACAATATTCTAGTAAAATATCGCGAACGCAACAATTACGTCGCATGGGTGAAGAAATGATTCTGTGAGGCGGGAAAAAAACAGGCGTGTTATAAAAGCACGAAGAGGCGGTGCACCTATGTATAGAAAGCGTAGTGCGAGAACTCAGGATTCTCAGTTATTTGGCTTTACTCGTAGTCCCGTATTTACATTTCTTTTGCTCTATTTATGACTACTGCACTGCACTTTGAACATAAACAATAATCCCACGAACGCAGCGACGTAAGCCCCACTAGAAAGCTATTCGACCTAGTCGTGGTAATGTTGAATAGCACACGAATTGCTAGCTGGCATGAAGCATTACAATACGCAAAAGCAGGGTAACTCTACACCTAATGAACAAAAAAATATCTTGGCCGGGATAAATTTGGCACTTTCTAATACCAACATGCCTCCGATTGAGCGCTATCTAAGTTCGAGCGCAACGTAACACAGTGCCGAAAACAACAACGTGCAGAAAAAAGAAAAGCAAGCTAGGCACCGGTGAGATTCGAACTCACGATCTCATGTTTACTAGACAGGCGCTTTAACCAACTAAGCCACTGCGGTCTTTTTTTTAAATTTCAATCTTTCAGTACAAAACAAGCACATCAAACAAAAACTGCAACGATAAAACTGCTAGTCATCACCTTGCCAGCAGAAAAACGATTAAAATTGGTTGAGGTTGGTCAATGTTTCCATCACAGGCAACCACTCTCGAGGCTCAGGCTGAGCCCTCCACACTTCAATAATCATACGCATTAAATCACCGAAATATTCTCTTGACCGTTTAGCGACAACGTCCCTATGGCGTATGGCCATGCGGGATTTCCAAATTGCATGTAGGGCCAGCACCATCACGAGGTCGTAAGGTACTTCGTCACTCACAATTGGTAAAACCCTAATGCCGTGAGCATCCAGGGGAAAATCTTTTTTGAGTGTCCGGTGAAGCACGTCCCCAAAGAAGACCCCGTCCCAGCAGTCCAAAAACACCTGTTCAACATTATCGGGTTTTCTGCACGGGTAGCAGTCCCCCCCACCCGGCAAAACCTTCCCTTTTCCTTCTGCCACATTTTCACATCAACGATGCCCGAGTGAAGTTTAAAGAAAAACGTCTTAACCCATGGGCCAATCACCATACGTTTCACACGCTTAAGCACATCCTGTCCTGGCCCTACACGGTACAGCGATCTATACAATGGAACGAGAAGTACGGAATCAACGAGGTCATTATACAATGTTTTACGCGTCACACTAGATAAGTACTCTAGCGTGAAGCGCGCACGCAAAAACATGTTGGCTTGTACCACCTCACGGAAGAAGCCTTTCGTTGCGCCAAAACAAAAAGAAGCTGAGGTTACAACAAAATCAGGAAGCGCTCTGGCCAACTTCACCTGACACACAGTGCGCAGAAAGGGGTCCTTCACATCCCGAACAAACAAAAAAAATTGCGCCAATCCACCCCGTGAATGTGGTTGGAAAGCAAAGCTGTAAACGGCACCCATAACGATTACCCATGCAACGTCACTTAAATTCACTCACATCGCTCTACAAATAGTAAAACCAGAGAAAAGTGAAATGCACTTAACCACATGATTTATTACTTCTAAGAGATATTCTTTGTAAGGTTAAATCATTGCATGATGCATGCACGTGTTTGGTTGAGTTGTATTGGTGTAGCAAAAGAGTGGAAACTTTTTTTATAAAATTAAAGCTCCAACCCGGTGTTAGACGTTCTGACTTTTCCGTCTCGGCGCCGCGGACGGAGGCGACGAGATTTGCGGCAGAGAAGGAGGAGGTGGAGGAAGAAATACTTCTGTTCAGATTTCTGAACGGCCCAGAGTGCAGTCCTAAGGAGTGATTCCTTCTTCTATGCGGCCCATATGCAGTCCGCGCGGCCTGTGTTCTGTCCACCCGCTGAAGCTGCGTAGGTAGAGAGGGCCTGGACAGCAGCATCTCCCATTCCTCTTGTTGGGTAGTTGACGGAAAGAGAGGAGGGTGCTCAGGGCTAAAGTCGCACACCCCGATTACGGGGCGGAGTGTTCCTACTTCTGAGCAAAATTTACATTGAGCGTCGTAGCGATTCGGATGCATTAAGTGAAGACGCGTAGGCTGTGGGAAGGAGCCCGCATTGTATGAGCCGTAGGGTAGTTTGTTGTTTTCTGGAAAGGTCAGGGTAAGGCGAAGGTACGGTCTGTCTCAGAAGGCGATAATACTGGGTTATCTCCCTGAACGTTACAAGCCGATGACTGTCCTCGTGCAGCTCCATAGCACGGGAGCTGAAAGCGCAGGCTTGTTGGGTGGGCGTATTTGTTGCCCTCCATTGAAGCGTGAGGGGATGTCCAGATGAGCTGAATGGAACCATTTGGGGAGTGATTTTTTAGCGCGCGCAGTGCAGGTCAGGACACCCAACCCCACTGGTAATTCCAGTAGGCTTGCTGGGAATCGGTTACAACCCACCGAACCCCTGGTTGAGTGAGAGCCAGGGTGATGGCTGCCTCTTCTGCTGCCGTCATTTCTCGAGTCCTAAGCGAGATACACGCAAGGAGGTTGGGGCTGGAGGTAGCCACGATGATGGCGTATTACTGCCCTCGATGTTTGGAGGCGTCTGTATGATCCCCACCGAGGGTGGTGTTTAGCGCTTGAGCCCGTGCTTATCGGTGACCCTCGTCATGTGAGGGGTACATATTTCTAAGCAAAGGGAGCATCTTTAGTTTTAGTCGCCAAGAGTCTGGGTGTACGTCAAGCAGAGTGACATTGTGGGCCGCCCAGCCAATCTGGTGAAGCATGCGGTTACGCACCGCAGTTCTGAGTCGGACGTTCTAGTTAGAAAGATGGCCTTGTATCAGCTCTTCCACCGTGTTGTGGAGCCCCGTGCTAAGCAGCCTCTGTGTGGACGCAGTCATGAGAAGACGAATGGCCTGCTCGACCTCCGTTCTAATCATTATATAAAGCATCCCTATGTCTTCCTTGTTGAGAAGAAGACAGGGGGTGGACGTAAGTGACTCTCGAGAGGACAAAAGCTTCAATTAATCGAAAGGTACCGGATTCCTTTAGGCCTCGCTTCTTGGTGGCAACTCGCCTGATCATGTGTATGATTTGATTAATGCTGTTTTTGAGGCGCTGCAAGGAGCCGTCACTCTTGGTGTTAGCCTTGAGATGTAAGCCCAGAACCTTGATGCTGGGGCTTGGAGTGATGGCCTGGCCATCAAGGAGTGTTTGAATGTATTCCTTGATTTGGCGTGCGGGCGGACGACAAGGAGCTGGAATTTTTTACGTGAATACTGGAGGCCACAGGCTTTAGCACACTGGCGTACTAGAAGTGAGATGCCATGCATTGGTATTAGCTTCATTTAATTTATGTAACTCTTAACACATGAGCAAGGTGCGCACAGGGCCGCTAGACGGGCGTGAGTGGTCGCGTGACGCTTTCACGTGGAATTCAGCGAGAACGCAGGGGGTAAACCCGTAGATGTGCTTGGTGAGTACACCACCTGTCTTCCCCGTCTTTGCTTGGGCTCGTAGCTAAATCGGTACGATAACGGGCTCTACCTTTGTTAGTCCATTAGTTCCAGGTTCGATTCCCGGCAGTTCCAGTAAATTCTTTTATTTGTTCGCTGGAGTTTTCTGGTGACACCAACGGTCGCGAAAGAACCCTTGGGGGGTAGAGGTAAAAAGATTTGCTTTAAAAACGATTTTCCACTTGACGCAAAAACAGATGCGATAATGATAGGCCACCAAGACGCACGCGCCGAAACAGGTTCGTACGGCTGGTTCTCTCCCATGACGACTCCCAAATCAACACAGCAAAAACTCGGTGCAAGGCCTGTACATGTGCCCGCGAACAATGCAACACCTGTAGAACGCACCACAGCTTGATAATTAAAAACACATTGCACACTGAGGCCCTCGCAAATATTGAATGTCCGCTACCCTCCCATTTCTCGGCCTTTTCACGCAATTCGACTGTTTGACTGCGCCAATAAGGGTCGCTGTCTACATAGTTCTCGAGGGGCACTCCCAAGTACTTCACCGGCGTCGTCTGCCAGCTGATACACTCGAAAACACTACGCGTACTCTCTCACTGGCCATGCCAGACCCGTATTTACCTTTGTGTTGCTCTATTTACGACTACTACACTTTGAACATAAACGACAATCCCGCGAACGCAGCGACTTGAGCCCCACTAGAAAGCTATTCGACCTAGTCCAGGTCATGTTGAATGACACACGAATTGCTAGCATAAAGCTTTACAGTATGCAAAACCAGGGTAACTCTACACCTTATGGACAAAAAAATATCTCGGCCGGGATAAATTTGGCACCTTCTAATACGTTCATGCCTTCAATTCAGCGAAATCTAACTTCGAGCGCAATGTAACACAGTGCTGAAAACAACAACGTGCAGAAAAAAAAAGAAGCAAACTAGGCACCGGTGAAATTTGAACTGACGACCTCCTGTTTACTAGACAGGCGCTTTAACCAACTAAGCCACGGCGCCGGCAGATGTGGCCGGATACAAACCTCTTCTTCATGTACATACGTGCTCACCGTCCTTGTTCTTCACCTCCGTTGCTCGCAATACACGCGAATGAACTTCAAGGACGCAGTGTGGGACCCTGCTCACGTACCGGTTTTCGTTACTTCTCGGAGCAGCGATGACTCTGTGTGTGCTGGAGAACGGAAACTGATTAGGCAACATTTTGAACACGAAACATCAGGTACGGGACACAATAGGTTTGTTACTTAGGCGCTAAATTAAGCCCTGTTCCAAGCACAATGCCTTCAGAGCACAGAGTTTATTCCTTCCTGCCGTTCCTGTGTTACCTTCAACAAGTATGGTACTACCTTTGGAAACCAAATGATTCGACACACTTTGCCTTCCTTGTTAAACCACCTTGTCGCCAATGAGATTACTACTGAACATGCAAACAACGTTGTATTAAAAAATTTATTCGTTACAGCTGAATGATTTTTGGAAAACTGTGTATATTGATGCCACGAAAACTATTTTATCGGGAAAGATGTACTTTGTGATACCCGTTGCTGTCTGTAACCGAGGCTCGGATTTTGTCAAGTAAATTAATTTCACATTTTTCCGAGCCCCCCGCTTGTCAGAAAAAAAGTTTTACCTAAGCTTTACATAATCTCAAAGGCCGCAATACAGGTTTGCACCGTCGCATATCAAAATTAAAACTGACTTCCTTATTTTTTCAATTGGAGAAAAAGTACTCAGAATTACATAGGTTTTTACTTGACACTGCCTTCAAGCGCTTCTTATTTCCAAGGGTTATTGCAGTTTACGTGAATCTGTGATTCTCAGACACACAACGTAGTGCATGGCAGCACGGTATTTTTAGCGCGAGGGGAATCATGGGGCTTGTGTACCTCGAGAACTGCACCGTAGCTTCAGGTCTAAAATTGTTTTTTTTTCTGCCATTTAAATTTGCAAAGGAACACTGGGGACATTTAACAAGGAAGTTATAAACAAGAAAATATGGGAAGGGTCATGAAACAAGCTTTGCGAAACAACCTTGACAAAACAGGCTTCGCGAATTTTCCGCTGACAGGGGCAAATACTGGGCAATATGGCTTTTGGTATAAAAAGTGGGAGAGGAGTTCGCTGCTAAAGGGGAAGAAGAGGCGTAGTACCGCCATGTAAAAAAATGGGCGCCTGTCTACTCACTCCACGGCAAATCCCACATCTCGCGCTTTTCCCTCCCAAGGTCCGGTCCTACTACGATAAACGAGAAAAATGTCTGCTAAAATCATTTAAGTTTTCGCGCGTTCCACTGTCGCGCGCTACCTAATAGAACGTTTCGTAAATGTAAAGCTTGTAAGGCCATCACGAGGTCCAAAGTAGTCACATGCTTTCTTCGTATTCTTGAGTCAAAATGTTTTTCGAACGGGCATTCTTTTAGTTGCTACCACACAATCAATCAGCCTCATATTTTTAATCGACGCTGCAGATACCAGATATGTATTTATGTTTTTCCCCAAATATGCCAAATGTTTTCTTTTTTATTGCTGAGCACTGTTGGCAAGTCTGAAGAGGGTTTTGAGATTTGGTGGTTTGGAAAAGTTTTGCCTGTATAAAAATCCACTTCAAAAATTTCTTTACCTTTTGGTCGGGCAGCGCAATCCACAGACAGACAGACAGACAGACAGACAGACAGACAGACAGACAGACAGACAGACAGACAGACAGACAGACAGACAGACAGACAGACAGACATACCAAACTTTTGCGCTTAAGTATCCCAAGAAATACTATCGTCTTTAAAATTGCTGGGGAACGTAAGTCTGCTTAAGTGATGTGAATGCGAAAGCGGTGTGAAAATGGGAACTGGTTAATCATCCTTCACACTCCGACTGACGCTGTCACCTCCAGTGACCAATCCCCGTGGCTGAATACGGGGAGACTGTGGGTTGGCATGGTGATGTAGACGCGAGGTCTTAAAGAGGAATGCTATTGTCGTTGGCCAATCTTATAAAAGTGTATGTCATGGTATGGAAGACCTTTTAATGGGACCGGCATGCCCAACATGGGATGTGAAAGTGCTTCCAGGTGAAGCCGAAACATCTTCGCTTTGAAAGCCCTTAGGATACCATAGTTAACCTTGGGGCTTTGGGAGTTTGTCACGGGACTTCAGGACCCTGTCATGGGACCTTGGGACCCTCTTCTGTATATTTTAATAATTGTACATTTCTTGAACGGCATAAACTATATGGGTGGTGGTACGGTGTATTTATTTTGAAGTGTGACACCACATCGTGCCCTTGAACTTTTATGGTTAGGAAAACAGGATGGCATGAGAAGGGAAAGGGAAATAGGGGAGGAAAGATAGGAGAATAGGGGGGCTGCATTATTATCAAGGCCGGACGACTCCCGGGAGATTTTAATCGTGGAGTATACCCGCCCCTCAGTACATGGTCTGCTTGCTCTTCGCTACATTTAGTGTTCAACACTCAGTGGAGGAGGGTCGTTGAACTTGTAGCAAGCCTTTCGTCTTGTGCGAAAGCAGCTTCATCTACTGGTTTTCTTAGAACACTCATTTTTAACAACTACTGAAGGAACTCCACTGTTTTTTCTTCGGTAGTTGAGGGCTGGAGTAGCTTAGGGGTAGCTTAGGATAGATACAAGTGAAGAATGGGGTAGGACAAAAGAATTGAACGTGTATCTGCTCACTTTATTGGAAATGTCATTGAAAGACGAGAGTCGTCTGCCGCCCCGGCCAAGTAAGTGGCTCTCTTCTCTTTCCCGCTCACCCCTCATGCTTTTCCTCGCCCGTCTACCTCCTCCCTTGAAAAAACACGCTAGAGGTTTGCTCAAGTTAGCTGAACTTAACCGCGTTCCATTTCTCCGCAATAGGTGCGTGGACGCCAACGTCGCTGTACTGCGGAGACGCGCTCGATTCGAGGCACCTACTCCACGAGCGGTCCACGCACCAGAACCTTTTGTTACTATTGCCTTTTACTTCATTGGATGCCGCCTAGAGAGCTAGTGTTGCGGGCGACCGCTTTTGTATTTTTCTGGGCGTATATCATCCTTATTCAAGCATTTATGTATTTTTTATACGGTAACACGGCAATTATCACTTATGTTGTGATGTTTTGGCTTAGATATGCGGAGTTGCTTGCTCAACATTGTTGACCGCTACTAATATTTGCACGATGTTTAAATATTTAGAAATGGCTATGATAATATAAACGTCTCGTTCAACATCTCCCTCAACTTGGGCCGGGTGGCTAAATCGAGAGGCAGACAGACAGACAAAAATGTCCAAGTTCAAATAACCCAAGAAAGACTAACGTCTTAAAAAAACGTTTTTAAGAGGAATTATAATTGACAACATGACCCCCACTTTTCACTGTTGCGTCCGGCTTGTGCATCCTTGATCTCAAAAGTAGGATGCTTATATATAGAACCGGACTCTAGAACACTGAAAGATACTCAGAAAGACCTGTTGGGTTACCCAGGTTTGAGTCTAACCTGTTCGTTTTCTTCCACCAGTCGTCTATCCATCCGGGACTTTATTTTCATATCCCATTGGCCCAACCTGGCTGACTTTCGCCTAGTCTTTCTTGGAACACCGAGCTCTAGTGCGGTACATCAAAAAAGCAGTAGCGTAGAGTTTAGTATTTAATGAAGACGAGCGGTAGTAGGGTAGCCTGAATATTTGTTCTTCTTTTTTTCTTAAATTTCTCTCTCTCTCTCTCTCTCTCTCTCTCTCTCAGCAATGAATGCTAATCAGGCTGTACAAAGATGGCTAAAGGTCGGAGACTAAAGTGCTTTAATGCTTTGTCTACAGTTTGCTTTGGCAGGAAAGTTTACTGCACGGTATAAAATAGAGGCCATTTTACGCTTGCTTTTTTGTAGCGTAAGCTACACTGGCCGAGGTTTAGCGGTTTCGTGTGTGCCGTGAAGGGCCGTTCTGCGCAAGCGCGAGAAGCATTGGATTGGTTTGGATCGCATCGGATCGGATCGTATTGGCTTGAATTGGATTGGATTGGCTTGGATTGCAATTGACTTGGATTGGATTGGCAATAATTGGATTGTGTTGGATTGAAATCTAATCCAATTCTAGTACGTGTGCTGAACCTTAGTTCACGCTACGTATATCCTGGCATAGCCGAGCTAAGCCACTGTTAATTTTTTTCTCTATTTCCAGTGTAAATAATGCCCACCAAGACAAGGGGCGTACTTGACGCTTTCTTGGACTAGCCGAAAGAGGGGAGTTTGTAAGATTTAAATGACCACTAATGTAGCATGAAGGGGCATAATACCGCTTTCAAGCGGGCCTAAGGCCTGAACGTCCTTCATGAGATGGATGGGAGAGCAGTAAACATGAACGTAGTTCTGACATTATCTCCGAAAAATGTGTGCTGCTGCTCTCCCGGTATCTGTACCTTGCTGGGGTTTTTAAATTAAGAGAATCTTCGACGGCAATGAAGCTTGCGAATGCAGAGGTTGTAACGACATCATCGAACGAGTTCAAAAAGCACGCCGATTGCAACAAGTGGCTTCAAGTTGCCATCAGCCGCTATAAAAACTTCAATTTCTTGCAAACGCTCAGGGTACAACAGCCCAAAATGTGGCATTTAATTTAAGCAATTTAAATTTACATATACTACCACCAACTTTTACAATCCCGGAAATAACTAAAGAACAAGATACCTGCGTGCATTGGGTTTCAACCCGGGACTGAAGCATAGAAATCCGAAGCGTTACATTGCCACCAAACAGTAAAACAATTTATTTGATTCTCAAGAGAATTAGCATATCTCGCCATTGCCAGGTGTGACACTAGGGCGCCTTAAAGACGTCAGCGCCTGTGCAGTTCCTATTACAAGTTCACTGTAAGAAACGCGACAAAGAATTCGTGACGATGATCTTGTCCTTTTGTGGGCGTCGGATGGAACGTACGAAGAAACGTTTACTTGAAGCCGTGTATAGATCCGCATTTGGCAGGATGCCTCCACAGGATCAACCTGTAAAGGAATCGGCGGGAAGCAACTGGAATCCACCGAAACCGAGCATACCATTAAGGTTTTCTTCACATCGAGATTCGCTTAGAAGCCTAATGACAGTGACCGGAATGCGAAATTACTTCTGCAGTTGCATCCAGTTATGTAGTTATACTTGAGTTCTTATCCAGGTATTTTTGACTAGTTTAATATAATATGAAAGGGCTGTTCCGTTCCGTGCTAGGAAGGAAGGAAAGAAGGGTGTAGAAGGAAGGCAGGAAAGTTAACCTGGTAGACCCTAGTTCGCAATCCTGCACGTGGGAAGGAGAAATAGGCAAAAAAGAGAAAAAAAAGAATGAAGAGAAAAGAAGTTTGCGTCACAGGGTAGCCGTAATGTTTTTTAGCAGCGAATGATTTAGAACGTTACGTAGATCTTTGAGAACGCCCTTCGACAGCGGATATTGCGTGCGGCAGCAGCAACAGTGGGGCTCTTCAATTTACAGTCCCGTTCTCACCGCAGACTCCCTGAGAAGCAGTCAGTCATTGGATCTTCCTATGTATCCTTATGGCTTCGGGGAATCCTCGCATGCTCGTGGACTATCCGCGGTGAGTTCTAGTCCGTAAATCGAAGAGACGCAGTGTCTGTGCCATTGTTAGTATTTTGTTGAGCGAACTGGGATAATAAGTGCTGCGTTGGTTAAGTGGTTTCTTGCTCGCAACCGATGCCCAATACGCGCGGTCGACAAATGGGACCCCTATACGCCGGTCCAGGTTGGGTTCGCAAGAGTTACGATTGCTTTTTTGTAGCTACTTCTTTTTAATGAATTGCGAAATTGTACTTCGCGTCATTTTTCGAACGTGAGTGAGGTGGCACGGTTTAGGTAGCTGCTAGCCGAGCCACATAGCAGTGTACACTACTCTGCAGGGACTCGCATTTTTCAAAGCGATCACTCAGTAATTTGCACTGGTAAAAACAAGGCTCTCTGCGTTCCGATTGCGGGTATGATGGCTGAAACTGACGTAACACTAGCACGCCCCACACTTGCAGGGAATGTGTGAATGTTCCGGTCGTTTGATAATGCGCCTAAATGTTTGTGCATGTGTATCAGGAGCACAAAGTGTGCATTCAACCCGATTTGCTACCACGTTTAAACTAAATGCGTAGCGTGCGTCTGGCGCAGAGATATAGCAATGCTTGCCGCGCATCGTGAGCGTTCAAGCACTGCAACATTAATTACCGTCTCCGAACAGTCCGCGGTCACGCGTGCAGCTCAGGCATGTTTTGCGTTCGGCTCTCATTCTGTGAATGAGAGCACCCCGCACAAGACCAAATGCTTAAAAAAATGTGGGTCTTATCTGGACTGGTTAAGGCGAAGGTCTGTTTCTAGTAGCTTATGGACATGCACAGCAAAGAATAGACTCTTTGTCAAAGAACACCACTTGATATAAACAAATGTACCTGTAGAGAATATACCGCTAGACAATAGATAATAGAGCAGCCTTTTCCAGATGTGCAATGGTTATGTCCCACTGGAATTTTTTTCCAGACGAGGATAAAATCTTTTTCGTCGGAATAGTTTTTTATGCAGTGGCTATGTCCGCTTGCATTATTGTCAGGTTGCAGTCTTTGCGGGCAACCCCAATGTGTCTCTCATAGTTGAAGATTGTTTCAGTGGGTTTGACACATGTGAATGTGAGCACAAAATTAAGTCTGGTGCCCTAAGCTTCCCTCAGACATGACGGCCATTATGTAGGCCTACTTTGATGCTCGTTTTAAAGGGAAAAAAGTGATTGCTATGATATTGACGGTACAAGTTGAAAACGCGCTGACACATCATTTAGTCTTCAAGAACTGCATGGGAAAGAGAATTGAACCTTGTTTAAGATGCAATCATCCAGAAAAGACGGAACGAAACGAAAGATTGTTTCACTTGTATTTTTGTTCCGAAGTTCATCACATAGCCGGTCAGCCTCCTTCAGAATAATCGTTAAGGCAACCTTATCACCATTTAAGTCTGGGCCTTGTTACAGGATAGGCGAGACAATAATTTGCCGTAGTAGTAATGAGGGAGCTCATCGCGGCGCCTTTCATGAGTACATAAATTGGCCATAATGAACGGCAAGTGCTTCCACAGAGAGAATAAATTATATAGAACTTGATTGTTGATATTCTCATCATGCTGTCATCATCACTTAAGCCATCCTTACATCCAGTTTAATGTGGTATTTTAGCTTCTCACATTCTACCTTTAGGTTTGCAAAACACTTCGCTGAACGCCGTAATACGCATTTAGGATGTAAATGGGTTAAGGCACATGTGACTTGGTTATCGTTTGCTAATAACTTCCATCTTGCAGGTGACTGACTGTTACACCTTGCAGTGGAGGTCAAGTGGCATGCCCCACTTCGGTTGTCTAGATAGACCACTAAGGAGATCTCACCGACTGTTTTTCAAATTAGTTACAATAGGTGAACACCTTGTTCTATACAATTATAGAATGTCTTGCTATGATGTGTACAGCAAAATTCAGTTATCATAACTTGCCTTATTTTATTTGGAGGAGTACTAACAGGTTTGCTGGCCTTCTTGAGCAATTCATTGCTATGACAGTTTGGAACAATTGAATTGGATGTATTGTATATAATGGCTATGTAATGTTTAACCTGAACGTTTTCTGCCATTGTCCATTGGACTGCTCAAACAAAAACACAAATATGACAGTTGTCTGTAAAAAAGAGGGAACTAGTATGAACAAGATGCGATATTTAACTAGCAGGGAAATTTATACTTCCCACACCTGACATGAACACGCTAAACTGAGGTAATTTAAAACTAATTCCAAAATGTGGTTAAATGTTAGCGAAAAGTTCATACAAGGAACAAAGAATATGTGGCCCGCATTTGCACCATCCCACGCCTGGAGTACGGCTGGGTGGTTGCAGTGCTGCACTGATAGGACACGTAGTGTGTTCCACAGAGGTGCAGCGTGTTTTGATCTCATGTGTGCTAAGCAGGTTGCTAGACCAAGAACACAACGTGTTAAAAATAGCTGACATCTGAGCCAATCTGTCGATCTAATATCGAAGAATGTGCCTGGCACTTAGCTCTCAACGGCAGCTTTTCAATACTGATAGCGTTTAGACTTTCTTTGAAACGCACTCGTAAGGGGTTGTGATGACAGAAGACAGGGTGATAGGAAAGTTACGGCTTAAAATTCGAGCTATTCATTGTTGCATCGTAAATGTCTTTAAATAGTCGTCTGTAGTGGTGGATACAGGGTTTCATTTGCTTTGATGAACATCGACAGAGGCAAAAATGGCGAAGGCAAGAAGAGAACATTAAACAACGAACAGACTCAAATTAAGAAAAATAGTTTGATGTGGCGAACACATATCTACGTAACATTCCCCTTGCTTTCATCTTTGTTTTTCTTCGCACTACTTCAAAATGCGTAATCGTAGAGGAAAAACGCTGAGAAGCCGCAGAGGCTTATTACGTAGCTTCCAACAGTACTGTATTTATCAATACTATTTATGTGGTGATCGAGTTGGTACACCCCCACCTTAAAAATTTCAGTCCCGCCCAACTCGCCATATTCTCCTCGGTGTCACAGTGGTCCTGTGCCCATCTGCACAGACTGAAGCATATTGTTGTGTTCACCTGGCGTTTAGACCACTGTTAGTGACTGCACGATACATGGCAACCATGCTGTTGTCTTGAGGAAGAACGCGGTTTAAAAATTCTCCTTCGGGTCTGTATAAGTCGTGATATATTTGCACTTGTGAGGCCTCTTACTTATGGATGCGCTGCATCCCAAATGGCTGTCTGCTTTCAGGCAATGAGGTCTAGCTAGCAACGGACACATTGAAGTTGGCATAAAATGATCAAAACCAAGAATTCCGCCCCTGCTTATACAGTCACAAAAAGGCGTTCTATAAGTCTGAACAGCACCCCTAAAGGGAACAGGCTGTTATCGGTGTTTTCTATGCGTAGCAGCCTCTGTCTGAAGTTGTGGGCTGAGAGGACTGAATTGTAATCTGTGCTTTTTGTATTGCAGGAGGTTTTTGAACCAGAAACTCTAACCACTATCTAGATATGTTGAATAATGACTTTGAATGCTAAGTATATACAAAAAGAACCCACTACTTTCAGTTGTGCCACAGTTCATTCAAATCAATGTCGCTTAGAGCGCAGGACCTCTTGCAAAAATTGTACGGCAAATCACAAGCACATCAGCAAAATTACAGCATTATGTTAAATAAAAACACACATCAGGCCTAATCTCCAAACAGGTGCACTCAGAATAGACCAATCTCGCCTCAAAAATTATTTACACAGGTGTAGGCGGGAAACACGAGCAAAAAGCTGAGCCATATAACAGTGAAAACCATATTAGCTTACAATATTAAAGAAACTAAAATTTAAGACTGTGGTCAAAGAAAACAACACTGGGACCATGTTTTTTCCTATGGGATGTAAATACGATTTTTGCGGCTGTGTGACAGAGTTGAGTGACAGTCTTTATGCCCTTCACCTACTCTTCCCATCCTCCACCCTGCTTGGTTTGAAGGTTTGATGGATACTTTGCTTTTGAAAAACACACAGATGCCGATGGAACAAAAAAGCGGGAAATATCCAACAGTGCAAATTGCAGTAAAAGCAATATCTCAGAAGTTGGCGCAACAATATGCCGGCTCAGTCTTGCCCAACATAGAGAAATTATGCACTCATTTACATAGTACAGTTGTGGAGATAAATTTGCACACAAGAAATATTGCTTCGGTGACAAACGGCCATCGCGCAAGTAAACTCAGTTCACAAAGTGACCTTGCTAGATCATAAATATTTTTCTGTTGAAGGCCCGAAATGGGACACGTTTGTTGAACTTGAAGCTGCTGTTAAAGCTGGCTTTTCTTTTGGGACATCTGTCTACATTTGTATGGCTGCAAGTTATAATAGTTTCTTGGCTTAGCAAGAGTTATATTTTTATAGGTACATACGCTCGAGGCTAGCGTATCAGTTTGGGTGTGGCTCCTAAGCATTGTTTTCACTCTTGTAGAACCCCGTAATTGTACTTCTTCACTATCCCACTGATGGATTTTAATTTTTATTGTACACAGACTGTTATTGTTCTGCTAGCGAATATTCCTGCTCAGGCACGCCACCTCAGTCTCGAAGATTCTGACGTTATTGTGTCCTTCGACATAATTTTCTTGTTTACGTGCGTGCCCACTGACTTAGTTTTTAAGGGGTGCCAAAATGGTCTTTGCCACCTTCGCTACCGGAGAGGTGCCAAATTGAATTGCACGACATGGCCAGACTTTTACAGTTCTGCCGAACGAACACTTATTTTACGTTTAGACAAGTGCACTACCCCCAGGTTCGCGGCACAGAAATGGGTCCATCGGTGTCTGTGATGGCTGCGAACCGGACAACTGAGTCACTGTAACGCTGTGCACTGGCCTCCTAGGAGGCCACCCTTCGTTATGCCGATGACTGTTTTTGTATCATTTGTAGAGACGTGCTACCCCAGTTTACCACGCACCTTAACTGCATGAATGCGGCCATAGAGTTCACTGTTGAAGAGGAGACAAATGGGCAACTGCCGTATTTAGACGTACGTGTGAAGAACGCTGGATTGGACCTCGAAATTGACGTATGCCGTAATAGCAGCCACACTGCTCGTTATCTCCACTTCACATCCTTTCAACCCGCCCCACACAAGCTCTCTATGGTGTCTTCTCTGACACGACGGAGCTATACTGTTTGCACAAGACCAGAAGGGTGGCAATGACATTAATAAGAGAGTTCGTCAGGACCTCTCGTGCTGCGGCTACCCTGATGCCTTCGTTTGCCGTGGAAAGAAGGATGGCTCTGCAGATTACGACCAGTGCCGGTAAAAAGAAATGGGTTGCCATTGATTACGTCCCTGGTGCAAGCGAAGCTCGGTTTGTGTTCTGCGCAGCTATTATGTTCACGTGGCACGCGTGCCATCGAAGAACCTGCTACACATTGACCCACATAAGGCATAAGCTTCCCAAAAAAAGATTTCCCGGAGTAATATACGAGGTCCCCTGTGCAAACTGCAACTCTGTGTACGTAGGCAAAACAGGCTGCTTTCAAAAGCTCCCAAAACAGCACTGTTATGATTAAAAACGAAAAAATGGCGTCGAATGCTCTCGCCGAAGATGCAGAGCAGATCAGCCACGAGACAAACTGAAAAAATGCATGCAACATCATTACGGAGAAGGTTTTGGCCGCCAGATTAAATTTAGAATCTCTAAAATTACAGACAACGCGTAACAACCTTAATCACAACCGCTGAACCTTGCACCCAATGTATGCACGCAGCCTACGTCACGTCTTATACTTAAGGGCGTTTTTGTCTGCAATAAATTCGTTTTGAACAAGGCTCCCGTGCTGTAACCGAAACGTCTTTTAGGTTTTCCTCTTTGGTTACTTCGTCGGAGCCCTCTATCTATGTCAAATTTCTGCTCAGACTTGCCTCTAATTTGACCGTTGTAAAACTGGAATTCGCTGGTGGAAGAGGCTTATCAACGAATGTTCCGGTACTCTGAAATTAAAATCAACACCTCCTTTACTCACGAAGAAGGAAAATAAAAAAGGAGAATCCTATGCGCCGAGTTCGATTGCTTTCCTGCAATAAATAATGCTGTGATGTTTAGTTAGTTGTATATGCACATGTATGGCTGACTGTAGAAGCATTCAATCATAAGTTGGTTGTTAAAATTCTGCAGATATTATGAATTATAAAAACAAGACTGAAGTACCGGGCTAAAAATACAAATGGGCTTTTATGCAACACTTGTCGGTGTCGTACGCTTTTCCTGCTTCTAGTCGAGTGGCTAAGATATTCATGCGTGCTCAGAGGCCACAGGTGGGATTGTGATGGGGGATTTTTTTTTGCTTGAGCGGCTTTGTGACGTCTGATATTGGAAATGTAAAATTTTGAACAGAATTAAAAAAAAGCAGCAACACAAGTTGGAAAACTGTGCGAACAGCCAGTAGGTCAGCGTATGATAGCCAGAAAGCTGAAGCATTGCGTCACTGTTCACAAGGATAGAAAGATTTTTGTGGTGATGAACATGACGTCACACTAATGCTGCCGACTGACAGTATCGCATGGTCACGAGCTTCGGCTAGAAACGATAATTTCAAAGGAGTCTTTTTAATTATAGAAGTAAAGAATTGTATAAATTATTTAGCACTTATGTTCTGAAAGTGTGTCTCAAGCAGATACAATTAGGCAAAGGCCCATTTTCTAAAATATATATATTTTTAGAAGAGTGAAAGTTAGAGTACAAGCTACTCAACAGATTTGTAATTTAGCAATCTTTTTACTAAAATCCTTGTCCGGGAGACCGGGAGAGGTATTGCCACCATGCGAAGCCTCCAAAAGAAGTGCAGGCGAAGAGCCCCCTGCCATGAAATGAAAACGTGCGGTGACCTGAACGGAACCCAGCAGGATGGTTTCCACTTAATTTGGTGAAAATGTTTTTTCTGCAGATTTTTGATTTGTATGGCGAGGAGGCATGGTTAAGCAAGGGACCACATCGGAATCACCACGTCAGGTGTTTAAGGAAGCATGTGCAATGTGAGCATACAATTGCATTGAGTTGATATGGATTTTGTAAGCTCTGGTGTGTAACTGAATAATTTTTTCAGCTGTTAACCTGTTTGGAGATAGTAATAATATTTAATATTTATGTCCCGACAATTTAGTCAACACCATGAACCATTTTATATTGTGTAATATTTTCAAGCACCTCAGCCAACACCTCTAAACACCCATAAAATAGATGTTTGATAAATTTTCTGAGTGTTGTGGCAGTTAGCATCAAAATGGTCACAACACGAATCGAAAGAGCGAAATGCAAGTCTGGACTATGAACTTTTCTATTTGCTGCAAATCTTGTTTTATAAATTCGATCGCAAGAAATGAAATCAGTTCAAAGTTAGCATTGCATAGCATCTTTTCTTTTCATGTGCAATTTGCCGTATATCTGCCATCATGTCGTCCCCCAACCTGCCAGCATCTACGCTACCACTATAAGCATTTTATAATCTACCCATGTGCCTTCGTCTACCAGAATGCATACATCCATGACCTTTCAATCGTGCCATCATAAATGCCATTACCATAATCCACTAAGATGATCTTTGATGGCTTCCTTCAACTCCAACTTTTCAATAGGGCAAGGAGGCAGCTAGATGCAATTACTGCTGAATACCGAATTTTGCTTTTCCCTATCGCGAATAGTTCCACAGCCAACCCGCGTCCAAGCGTGTTCTTTTTATATTCTCGACTTCGCTTTTGTATCACAATCTATAGACTCCGAAAAAAAATGTCGAGGAGAGAACATCTAACGGTAAATGGCTATTAATAAAGATATTTTTCATGGTTCTTCATAAAGGCGTAAGAGGTGCAATTTAAAAACAGTAGCTAAACTGTACAACCGAGCAGATGATGCAGCTAGTGTAGATAAATTTTAAAAATAATCCGACGGATTCACTACTAATAGCTAGGACGGAGTGAACAAGTTGTGACTGAAATTGAAACATGTCATTGAATATTCTGAGGAGCATTTCATTCGGTCTAAAACTAAGATGTCGAAGCGTGAAACACCCTGGGTAACACATTATTCATCTCAAACAAAAAGTACAGCGAATGCGGAAGCGTACAGATAACCCCGTAATCATTCGTCAACTTCCCAACTGAAAAACGCCAGAAGACACTTTTTTCAACCACTCTAATTACCTTCATGAGCCATGACCCGGAAAAATTTTGGCGCTATCTGTCAAAAAGTGATGACGCTTTTAATCAAATAGAGGTCAATGGATGTGTTGTACAGGATATTTGCGTTGTCGTCCACTTTTTTAAACACCCTTTTCCATTTCGTCTTCTCGCGAATGCCAGTGCCACTCCACAGCCCCTGTTATCACTAGTCTGCGATGCCCGAAATTGTGATTACAGAATTCAAGAATTCTTAAGTTGCAGCTAAATATTGACATAAAAAAACCATTGGTCCTGACAATATTTTCAACCCATCTTTAGGGCGACATGCAGAACAACTAACACCGTTGGTGCTTCATCTTCAGAACGCCGCTATCAACGGCTTCGCTCCCTTGAGATTGGCTCGGAGATAAAATATAACCAACTCACAAGGACGGAAATCAGCTTCTGGTAAATAACTACAGGCGATATCACAAACAACCCGCTGCTGCAAACTTTTAAAATATTATCGATAAGACGATGATGGCATATTTTGAACAAACTCGTATAATTTATCATAGCATAGTTTCTGAAAAGGGCTTTTGACAGTCACCCAACTTCTTGAAATCACCCATGACGTCTCGTCGACAAGTAATACCAACCATCAAACAGATGCAATCCTAACAGATCTATCAAAGGCCCCCTAACCGCGTCCCAAACGGCAAAATAATTGGTTAACTTCAAGCAATCAGCATTAATTCACAAGTTATCACATTGGATATCACCCTACCTCCGGAATCGTACCTAATATGTAGAAATAAAGAACACCAGATCGGACCAACTTGATGTGTACACAGGAGTACCACAGGGATCCGTTTTAGTCCTGAATCTTTTCCTGGCCTTCGTGAACAATATACACACCCGCGTTGAACCGCGTGTAACAGAGGTTATTCGCAGACGACTAGATAAGCTGTACTGCTGTGCAGAACACGGAAGATCAAACGAAACTACACACTTCCCTAGCTAGCATTTACGCCCGATGTGCTAAATGGGGGATGCATATTAACACAGCCGAAACAAAAAGTGCCACTACAACTGAGAAAAACAGCCCCTTCGCATTGCTCACAATGTAGCAGGTCATATTTTAGTTCCGACGGACATTATGAAATACCTGGGCGTGACCTTTTCCACATAAATAAACTGGATTGCACGTGTAAACAATATATGCGCTTAGTTGTCTTAAGACAACTAAGTTTTTTGCGGCAAAACAGCCGCAACTCCTCAAGCAAAACTAGCATTTTATATCACCATTCTCGATTACGGGAGCGTAGTATGGAACCCTCACCAAGTATACCTTATTGCTAAGGTAGAACAAAGAAACTGTGACCCTCAGCTTCATTTACACCAAATACGTACGCACGGTAGTGTGGTGGCACTCCGCAACCAAGCTAGCCTACCAACATTAAAATTCCGTCCACAAAAATTGGCTAGACGGCAATGGTAGAAATTGTGCTTTACACTGGACCCTGAAAAGCCTCTCTCTCGAATATGAAGCCTGATCTCGAGACTGATACGAACCCTTCGCATACAGCCGACACAGCGGCGTCGCTTTGTGTCTATAGCCCTCAAGCGGCGTGTTAGTGTTTTGAATGTAGGGGAAGAATTTTGCACCAAAATCCCTTTGGCATCAACCGCTTCAACATTTGGACCACGTTACTTCACAATAGATACTTCACAATGTTATGCTGCCAGCACAGACGTTCTGCTCATAATGGTGGACCTGTCAGCTGCGCTTAGGTCTGTTAACCAAGATTCGGCTCCTGGTCCTGACGGCATTACATACGCAGCATTGTCTCACATTGGAAACAAGGGCAAGACATTTCTATTTGCCATTTTTAATCGTTCCTGGGAGTTCGGTTGTTTAGAGACCAGATGAAAATTGGGTGTCATAGTGCCTGTTCGGAAGCCCGGAAAGGTGCACACGGACATAAACTCTTACTGACCCATAATTACTGAGTTGCGTCGGTAAGCTCATGGAGAGAATGATGTACGTACGGCTAAATTGGGACTTAACGAACATATACAAATATCCTCAGGATATGTCTGGTTGTGGGAAGGGGAAGAGCAGCATTGATATTTGGCCCTCGTGAGCCATGTCAAGCGAGCCAAGCCTTGCGTTGCATGAGCATTGCGGTGTTTTTTGACGTTAAAGCAGCGTTTTATTCGGTGTCGCATAAAGCAATCCAATATAGCCTTGAATTCTGTCGCAGTTCAAGGCCGAATGTATGTATGGCTGTGCAATTACCTATCCGGCAGGTCATTGCACATGTCCACAAAGGAGGGTGACACAGCACTTCACACTGTGCGTCGAGGTGCCCCCAAAGAAAAATTTTAAGCCCGACGTTATTTAACATTTGCCTAATTGTAATCGAGCAGTGTTTGCCACCATCCGTTCAAATTTCCCTTTATGCTGGCGATAGATGCATTCGGTGCTCAGGGAGCGACCGTCGGATTTTGCGCGCAAGGCTTCAAAGGACCATTAACTCAATTGGCAACCTTTCTGGAAGCACGTCACCTCGAAATACCGGCGGAGAAGTCTGCTGCGATAGCCTTCACCAGGCGTGATCTTTCCCGGTATCTTAAACTAGGAGGCGATCCTATACCTTACGTTGTCAGTCAAAAATTTCTAGGAGTGCCCCTTGACAAGTACATGCCGTTGTCGGCACATATAAGGCAACTAAGCATAAGCTCGAGTTGTATGCGTCGATCTTTCACGTGATCTCCACAGCGTGGGAGAATGCTCGGTGGCGTCTCTTATGAGGCTCTACAAAGCACTCTGCGAGGGATTGTTTCGCTGCACACTACCTGCCCACAAGCCTCTTACAAAAACTAATTCAAGTACGCTTACAAGCTAAAGTGCTTCGTGTGTGCCTTGGGTGCCTAGGAATACCTCACACTTGGGACTCTCAAGTAGAGTAGGCGCCTTTCCCAAGGCATTCTCTGCAAGCCAAAACTCCTTCGTGCACGCTTGCGGTTTGTGACCAGGACTCTCAACCACCCTCTGGCTCGTGACTCGGAAGCCGAGTTACCTACTATATTACCACCAGTGTACATTGCCCACCAGAGCATACCATGCTACCATAGACATTTGCCCACTGGAAAATTACACTAACCGTTTCCGGCATCCAGAGCAAAGCTAGGTTGCCTCTGTTTGCTGTGAAATTCTTTACATTGGGGCACATTTGTACAACCTACCAAACTTACACTCCCATTTTCATAGTAGGAAATGTTATTGATACATCATCTGCCATAGGAATATGGGTCCCGTCAGACCGCACAAACATTACTGCAAAGCTAGGTCGCAAAACTTCGTCGACGGTCACCGATGACCCTGCGTGCTGCATGGCAACAGATTTTAACTGTTCCAGTTCAGGCATGGGCAATCTTCACCGGCTCTCGAGCATCTCTTCAGAACCTGATGGTGGTGCCAGAAGACCAGCTTGTCAAGTAATGAATGACCTGCACACGCACGCAATAAATAACTCCCTTCTGTTTCCCTGCAGTGGCTGCCATCTTAGTACAGTGTGGCTGGCAAGGACGAAGCCAATAAAGCTGCTTCATCCGCACAATTCAACACAAATATTGCTGCAGTGCTTTTCACATTGCGAGACCGAGCGACTCTGGTGTCATCGGTTGCCAAGAGCTCCCAGCGATTGCTGTGGACAGACCCAAAAAAGATCTACGTGCCGTTGCACACAATAGACCCAGAGTGCCGACTTCGGATGCCAAGCGGTCTGTCAAGCGAGATAAAGCTGACCTGCATCGCATCAGGCTCAATCTGGGTTACCCCAAGCATTTTCTTTTTAATATTCGCCAGGCGTCCTTACCACTGTGCGCGCCCTGTACAGTTCGCGAGGAACTGAAACATTTTCTGTGCATGACCTCGCTACTAAGTTGAGCGTACCACGGTTAAGCTTTCGCTGGGCGTGTCCGCCCAGACCTCTTCGAATCATGTCCTCGGGCCCTGGCTTGCAACAGGCAGGGCAACAAAGGCGCTCTTGAAGTTCCTCCAGAGCATTGGACTTGACAATGAGCTATGAAATCTCGGAAAGATGACTATACCGCCCGATTGTGTGTGTGTGCTTTTCGTGTGTGTCTTTGAGTTTGGGCATTCATGCGTAAGTGAGAGCTGTTTTCATATATTTTCATCGCACCTTCACCCCCATTTGGTGTAGCAAGTCGGGTGACTAGGCTGGCTCACCTAACTTGCCTAATAAAGATGTTTCTCTCTCCCTCACTGACATGTCATTCTTAAATTTCCTCTATATTCTTTATCACCGCAGCGTAAACAGACAAAGATACCTGCCTCCGGCCACCTCATTCACAAAGAACGAGCTATAGCTGTTATACCAGGCTTTTCGTTCCTGACAGTAACGCTTTCAAATGTTCCTATTTTCTACTAACCATAGAAGCATAGAATAAATTACCTAGTGAAGTTCTGAAAACATTATTGCTGCAAAAGTTACAACATTTTATAATTTTGATCATCAATAGAACTGTGTTAACCTGAGAAATACAAAGTTTCTTTTCCATCATTAACCCTCCTATGCTAAACACCTTTGCCGAGCTGTGTTAAAAGTGTAACCATTTTTGCGCTGTAACACTCCTGTATGAACCTTTCAATGGGCCTACAGTATGAATAAATAAAATAAATAAAGCACCACAATACCCGCAAGCTCTGAATGCAACAGAGTAGCCGTTTAGGAGAGATAGTACAGGCACAATTTCTTGCAAGACTGCATTTAAAGGTACGTAAAATTTTATCTGAAAGCCACAGGAAGAAAAAAATCAACTACTTAGGACGACAATGGAAAAACAGTAAGCTTTAGTCGTTGACGTTTTCATTTTATCGCTGAATTTGATCGTTTGCTTGGCTCGAATTTGGCGCTGGTTCTGCGGATTCTACGCGGGTCCTTGGAAGGGACGCACATTCTAACCGCAACGGCATCTCCGCACGGAGGTTGGGGCTCGCAAATCACGTCTAACGCCTTGGTGCGCTGATCGTTCGAACATATGCTTGGCAGCGGCGACACTTTGTTGTCATACCACAGTCTATCCCACACTTGGCACGGTGTTGTTCGAGAAAGTCTTGTTCGAGAAACTCGCGTGTGAACCGCCTTGTGGCTCCTGCAAAGGTCTCCTTCGGGTCCCTCTTTGTTGATGACGACGGCGATGACACTGCTGTATTCGAGCTGGTGCTGGGCGTCGCACCATCTCATGGTTCACCGTTAGGGTCTCTAATAGCGGAGTGGCCGAAGCTTATTATCCCTCTTGCGAACCTCAGGATTTTCTCGACGTCGCTTACAAGACTCGAACACATCGTCTGGAATTGCCTCGCATACCTGGACGAATCAAACACAAGGAGGATGCCGCCTGCCTTAGAGGAGGCGGTGCGGACTGAAGAACAAAGTCCTCAACTCCAGGCTGTTCGGCGAGTCATCGTGGCACTGGCCAGGCAGGGCGACCCCGGCGGCCCGGTGACGGGGAACCCCTAGCCGGGTTGGCTACATCTGCGGTGACGGTTCCCGCTAAGTGATGAAGACGTAGCAATAGGACTTTATTCGCAGGCCCCAATGAAGTTTTCCTAATCCAATTCAATTCGCATATATCGTTTCGGCGAGACGAAACTACGGATCTTCTCGAACAGCCCGGGCGCGCTCGCGTGCCCGCTCACGTTGACGTCGCTTAAAGGCAGCCTGCTTCTCCTCCGAACAATCCCCGCGCATTCTACCTATTATGGTAGTCAATCTCAAACTACGAGTATGTGCTATTCTCAAGGTACGCTCACTTGGGTTCGGTTTGGCCAACCCAACCAAAGATTTTATCACGAGCAAGCTTTGCGTTCAACAATCGTCGTGACTAAACTCAGAGATCAAGCGACAAACTGAACGACTAAAGCTCCGTGGCTTCCCGCCGTTGTCGTTACACAGAGGCGTAGCATATTCACTTCACCCACGATCATACGTCAGAATCATCACCATCGTACGACAGAGTTGGCTTTCCTGCAGGGGTATCGGTGTATGACGGCATCAGTGAGAGCACTACATGTTCGCTATAAAATAGCACTGAATAGTTATACATCGCTCTCACGGTGGGGATTGCCCAGCCAAATATACATCAATAAATGCCGGAGTGGTTTCGTGTGCCTTCAATATTGTAGCGTACAGCAAATATGTGCCCCGGGTGATGGGTAGTGGCCTTGTAGCTTAGTGACACTGAAAACCAAGAGCGGGGGGGAAGTCTGGCTTAAATGCGCTCGAGCAGTTAGAATCAGGCACCAGCGCGCGCTATCCGAAGACGATGATTGTGTTTCGTCTTCCTCGCCGTCGATCATCGTTGCGTATTCCCAACACAAGAGTGTCCTTTCTTACAGAACACCTGAAAACATGTTGTTTTGGTTGCGCTCGGACTTGAACGAGCGGCGTGTTCTTTGAAACGCATACAAAACCGTTCCTTAATGCTTCAGTTACTCCAACAGTTTCACTGCTGAGATAACCTATGGATGCATTACGAGGCATCACTCGGAGGTGGCTGCAAAGAAAAATGCGAACGCTGTTAAGGGTACCAAAAAGTTTTCCTCAGAATTTCAGGTATTTTTTTCGTTAGTTTTATATAATAATGTTGTCATCTTTCGCAGAAATTATTTCGTTATATTCTTGGGTAGCTTTAGTCAATCATCCTTGTTGAGCGTGTACCCCAGTGTTGCTTACTCGCGAAATCAGTGACATCTAGCCGTGCGCGACACTTACACCTCAAGGTTAAAAAGTAAACTAAAATGTTTACATTTTAGTTTATATTTCCGGACTGCTCGAAGCGCGAGTCCGGAAACCGACTCGGGCTTGGAAGGCGGGTTCTGCAGGTACGTTTCGCGAGATAACGGCCGCATTTGGACCTTTCAGGAGATAATGGGCCCGGTTGGCACAATTCATCACTCAGTGAATTTGAGAAGTAGAATTTGCAGAATTGTTGATCGATTGATTGAATGATTGACTGATTGTACGGTTTTAACGCGCCGACGCAACGGACGCGATGAGGCGCGCCGTAGTGAAGGGCTCCGGATTAATTTTGACCACCTGGGGATCTTCAACGTGCGCCGACATATCGTACACACGGGCGTTTTTGCTTTTCGCCTCCATCAGAAAAGCGGCCGGCGCTGCCGGGAATCGAACCCGCGACCTCGTGTTCAGCAGCACAACGCCTTAGCCACTGAGCCACCGCGGCGGGAAATTTGCAGAATATTTCGTGCCGCGTGACACCTGAACGTGATGGAACAGGAATAGGTCAGGTGCACACCAGCCTCCCAGAACTCCGATTCAAGTGAGGCTGTGTTATGTGCCAGTATGCTTGCTGACGTTGTGCACTAAGAAATGAAAGAGAAGAAATTGGAACAAACACGGTACAGCAGAAAAGAAGCCAGTCGAAGTAATTCGTGTAACCGAAAAGTAACCAAAAAGGCACCGAGAAATACACGGTGCGCTTTAACAAACTGCACATGCACAACTCCACTTGTACCTATGATTAACGACTGCGCTGTCAAGGTTGCCTCAACGAAAGCGTCCTCTGCACAATGACCTTATGAAGGCCCACTTCACAAAACTAAGTCAAGCAAAGCAGTATCCTTGCTTGTTGTAATTTTTGGAAGCATGTATACCAAAATTGATGCCCTAAACGCTCTTTTGTTTCCGGGTTCGGCAGATGTATTTGTAGGCACTGAAACGTGGCTACCTGAAGATGTTCCAAACACGAAGTTAGCACATCCCTCATCATTTACACTCTTTTGCAAAGACAGAGTGGGGTGCCGAGGGGTACGACTTAGAATCGGTGTGAACTCCAGTTATCACCCATCGCTTATTTCCATTTCCTCCCCTTTTGAAATTGTTTGGGTTTCTGCCTATTTCGAACATGCCGACTACGTCCTCGGTGCCTGCTACCGACCACATGATAGCCGGCAGGATTTCATAGATATTCCTAATGCTTCGGCCGACACCATTTTACTCGAGTTCCCGAGTTGTCTATTAGTTCTAGCAGGGTGTTTTGATTATCCTGATATTCCCTGAGCCTCCCTAACTGTTCGTGCTCAACTTAATCGGCGTGAACAACTAAGCTTTCTACGCTTACTTCATTATCATAATCTCAAACAACTTGTACATGAACAGAGACGCGGTGGCCACATACTAGATTGTGTACCAACAAATCACTCAGAGCGGGCTAAAATAAGCAAAATGGACGAAATCAGTGACCATAGCACCGTTCATTGCCCATTGCCGCTACCACGTGCGGAGAAATCAAATGTTAAGAAACATATCTTTAACTGCAGCCGAACGCACATCGATAAACTAAGCTGTCTGTTGCAGAGCTTCTCCGAAGCCTTCGAACTTAACTTTGCCAATCGTTCAGTGCAGCATAACCGGTGTTTGTTCCGTGATCAACTAAACAATAACTCGCCCCAACCCCTCACAGGTGATGATGGCTAGACCTTGCCCGTTGCGGAATGAGCTGAAAAACTGAACAATCACTTCTCTCAAGTTTTCACTGTTCAGCGACCACTAGATAGCTCTTTCGATTTGCCGTTCCTTAACATTCCACACCCCTTTTCGCTATTGTAGTCACTACGCACGGCGTAGCCTGCGCAATATATCGAGTGGCGCTAAAGACTAGCTCCGGACCTGAAGGAATTAGCTCAAAAATTTTAAAACTACCGAGTGACTTTCCGGCATATTTTCCTTTGACTTTGCAACAATCCCTTGATTCACACCAGATGACTGGAAATCACCTCATGCGACCCCAATTTTTAAACCAGATCTCAATGCAGTTCCCAAACACTACAGGCCAATTTCACCAACATTACTGTGTTGTAAATTAGTGGGACACATAATATTCATTCACATAATGACCCACCTTAGCCTGAACAACCTGCTCCTAAACAACCAACATGGCTTTAGAAATGATCTATCATTCCAAACAAAATTCTTCGAATTGGGAACCGACCTCCATTCCTCTCTCAACATTTCCCGTCCTGTTGATGCAGCTTTAATTGACTTCTCAAAAAGCTTTCGATCGTCTGCCAAATAGACGTCTGTTACAAAACGTTCGCCAGCTCCAACTTGACCAAACCACGACACGATGAATAGAAAAATATTTAAGAAATCATTTCCAGGCAGCCAGATTAAATATTTAGATTTCTAACCAAACACGTGTTTCATCTGGGGTCCCTCAGGGGTCAGTGTTAGGGTAGTTTTTATTCCTAATTTATATTGATGACATATCATGCAGCCTTACATCTCAAATTCGCCGGTTTGCGGCCGACTGTGTAGTATATAGAGTGATATATAATACCGCCGACACACTTATCTTGCAATCTCACCTCATTAAGCTGCAGGAATGGTGAAGCCGTTGGCAAATGGAAATTAATGTAGAAAAAAAGGCACATACTCTTTAGTTCTATTCCCAATACCATCCCTGCTGAATACGAAGTAAATGGTGCTCCAATAGACTCAGTTCAATCGTTTACACGTTTAGGTGTGTTTTAACGGTAACTTTAAGGTGAACGAACCCCTTAGACCATAGAACTACTAAAGGTCCTTAAAAAACTCGGCCTTCTCTTCCACATTTAGCCACCAAGGAAACCAGGTTCGATGCATATAATTGCCTTATCCATCCCTCACTAGAATACGCTTCTATCATACGGCATCCTCGTGGCACAAACCTAACTAACCTCCTGGAATCCGCCCAGAACAAGGCAACCCATTTCATCTCGTCCTCGTACTCGCCCTACAAAAGCATATCTTCTTTAAAAGATTTACTAATTCTGCCCTCACTCTCCATGCGCCGCAAGTTGGCTCGGCTATCTTTTTTCATTCGTTGTACTGCAGTAGCACGCCGTTTTCCAAGCTTCACATCCCTTCCTCACCTCTTGTTTCCTCCAAGGTAGACCACGCGTTCAAATTTAGACCAGTTTTTGCTAAAACAGAAAGATTTAAAAACTCGCCTTTAGTTCTTCCAACCACATAATAGAACTTGTTGCCTGCTTACATCGCAGTACTGTCCGAACATTATCCTTACAACATGCACTCTAAGCCTTTCTTGAAGGTGTTTGATGTCATATACGTCTTTATTTTTTCTGCAATTTTCTTGTGATCCAGTTGAGTGTACTGGTCATTCGTTTTGTTTTTGTTTTTAAGCCTCTTTGCGTGTTCCTTTTTTCCCTTTATTGTCGATCTATTGCTGTTTGGAGTTGTTTTTGAATTGTACTTTCAGTTTCTTGATGTCATAGTCATGTTCAGCATCCCTGCCTCCATTGCGATGTTCAACCGGGAAATGGGACTGTACTTTCGAGAATAACCCCACACAATCCCCCTTTCCCCCATTTAATGTCCACTCGGTCCTTTAAGGTATTCAAATAATTTATTAATTTCACACGTGTGCAGGTATTCCTTCTCATAATTAGGTAGTCCACCATGCAGGTCAGCACAATTAAGAACTCCCGCGTGCTGTCAATACACGGGATCCTACCGGAGACGTTTGGTAATGAAGAAAGGGTGGAATTCGTGTTTTATTGGACATCTCCTGAAAAAATTGTACCAGGAATGTGTGCTCGAACGACTACTTACCCATCTGAAGTGGTATCTGAGCAGGTATGAAGGGTGAAGTACATAGTTAAGAATACGCCGACCACCAGAAAAAATAAAAAAATGACGTTTCGGCACCCCGAACGGGAGCCTTTATGGCAGTTGTGTGAAGAAGGCTCCCGTTCGGGGTGCCGAAACGTCATTTTTTTATTTTCTCTGGTGATCGGCGTATTCCTTATTATGTACTTAAGTGTCATTCCCGACCACACGGGCGTCCGTCGAAGCCTCGATTTCAGGTATGAAGGGTATTCATGGGTCACAGTTTTATGATAAATAACATGGGCTAGTATGTGGAAGGGCGAGATTGCGGGAATTTCCAACAAACTGTGATCGCGGGAAACTTCCAGCCATGTGATCGGGGGAAAATTGAACTGAATTCCATGTCCAGATAGGGGTAAGTTAAACCATCCAGCTCGCGTCTATATAGGCGTGTTATGACACGATGCCGGAATTGGTTTCTGGACAACTATATGGGGAGTATTAGCAAGCAAAAATGAATCGGATATACCAACGGGTTGTGTAGTTATTGAACAATTCGTTAAAACACTTATTTTGTCAAAATCATAATTGTTCCTATTAGGTGGGTGTTATACAAAAAACTTCTAAAACAGTGTCTAGATACCTGTCTAAGTTACCTATATCAACAAAAACCAGTTTAATATCTGAGTTGGCCTACAATAAAAACATCACTGCGTGAAAAACAATTTTGCCTCTATTCACTAGCTCTGTGGTGTAATTTTTAAAATTTTAGCAATATTCAGCTCCTACACCATAATCACAACGTACTCAATAATTTCGAAGCCGCTAGAACCAACACTTTGGCTAGGCGTTGATATTAACTGTTAGGCATTGTCGACTCGAGTCGAGCTCAGATATCTCGAAATATCGGTTAAGTCGAAATTTTTAATTTTTAGCATTCTTTGCCTAATACCTCGTCCCCCCCCCCCCACCCCCTTCCGACGAAAGCGTGTAACGCCCTGCATTTCAACAAAAATGCAGATTTCGCGAAAGTTCCAAATATAATGGCTAGAATAATGTAAATAGAAATAATTGGCCGAACGAAATTTTGAAAATTAAAAACACAAAAATATAAAAAAAATACGAAAAATGTCGAAAGGTATACCGCATGGCATTTCCACAATAGTGCAGATATCGTGAAAGTTTCACCTTAAATCATTATAATGGCGTAAATGAAGATAATTGGTCGAACTAAATTTGAAAAACTAAAAAATAAGAAAAATATAAAAAATCACGGGAAATGGCGAACCGTGTAACGCCCTGAGTTTCCACAATAACGCAGATTTGACGAAAGTGCCAAATGTAATCGTTAAAGTAACGTAAATTGAGAGATTAACTTAAGCAATGGAAGTGTTTGGGCCTGTTGTGTTGGGCCTGTTTTTTGTGAAGTAAATTGAGAGAATTGGCAAGGGTAAATTTTGAGAAAATAAAATAAGGAAACTATCAAAAAAGTACCGAAAATGGCACAACGTATACGCATGGCAGTTCTACAATATTGAAGATTTCGTGAAAGTTTCCCCTGTTATCGTTAGAATAGCGTAGTTGCAGATAATTTGTCGGACGGGATTTAGAAAAACACAAAAAATGTGGCTGGAAAAAGCCCGCACTCAAACCAGGCGGCCTAAGTATGCTAGTACGCATTAGCAAATAATTTTCTGAATTTCTGCAGAATTTTTTTCGCCGTGTATTTACCTCCCATAGGCTTCATGCATTCGCCCCCCTTTATCTTGAAACGCTGTTTCAGGGGTCAGCCATTCGCTGGCTCCGTGGTGTAATTTTTAAAAATCACAGAAATATGGAGCTCCTACACCCTAATCACAACGTATTGATAAATCTTGAAGCCGTTAGAACAAGCAGTTTGGCTAGGCGTTGACATTACCTGTTAAGCCTTTTCGGCTTGACTCGAACTAAAAATATCGAATAAGTCCAACTGTTTTTTTCGTCGTGAATTTACCTCCCATGGGCGTCATGCATTCGCCCCTCTTCATCTCGACACTCCGTTTCAGGGGTTAGCGGATATCTACAGGCACCGGATAAGATCTCCGTTCTAGCACTTACTTCCCACTACACTCCTAACGCTGGCGTAAGCAGCCAATACACGCTGTACGAGGCCGATATTCCTGTTACTAGAGTACTGTCCGACACCTACATCGTTAAAAGAGCTGTGGATGATGCAGCTCACCATGATGTAGAGGAGCCTGGACAAGTGCCTACAACTACAGAAACAACAAAGATGCGGCGCAATTGATTAGATGCAGTTGTTTCGATGCATTGAGAAGCTCGAGAACGCGTTTCTAAGATCATATGCGAACGCGAAACATGCCTAGATGGCGCAGGCCCCCGCTAAAAATCACTCTACGCCATCGTTTTGTTGTTGATGGAAGTTGTACCGACCCTGTATTTTATAACTTTGATAATAATGGTTTAGTAAAAAATTGGGTATTTATCGACAAATAGAATCTCTAACTTGCAGTGTCCCTAGTAGCATTTGGTCAGTTTTGTGCGCGACAAGCCCAATGCGCCCTGCGGCTTTGGCAGTTCCCAGTCAGCAGGCAATGTCGGCAGGTAGTGTCGGCAGCCATAGGCGTTGGCCAACAGTTGGGTTTCCTACGTGTCTTTTTCACTCACGAAAACGAGCTGTTTAGTTACTTAAAAGGCGTTAAAATATTCAGATAAATTTGAGTTCATCAGTGTTTTGAACATTTGTCCATGCCTTGCACAGACCTAAATAAATTGGACAGACGGAAGTGTCTGAGACAAGTTAAGAAATAGTGACTTCCAGTACGCAGGCATCACTGGTATGGGGATACAACTAAAAAAATTAATACCTCTCTGTGTAATGGGGAGGCACTGCGGTCGCCGAGGTGAGCGAACGCACCTCACATCGGCTCCGTCGATTTACTACTTTTCGGAGGACCATCCCGCCTCAGCTGTCCCAAATCTGTACGTGCGCGTTCCTTTTAACGTCCGGAGCACGTCGATACCAGATTTGGGCATTTTTGCCAATCTCTGGCCGATTTACGAGTGTTTTTCTCGAGTGAGGCGAGGCCGCCGGGCTAAGTCTAACGAGGGATACGACGACTCCGAGCATGGCGCCGGCCACGTCGACAGCCGCCGCCACGAGCGACGCCTCGTGCCCCGCCCCGACAGGGGCCGCGGGCCACCACGTCGCAGAAGACGCCTACGAAGATTCCACGGAAATGGATACGACACCTGCCGACTCTCCTCGCCGACGACGGCCCAGCCTGGATCGCAGCTCGGGGAGGACGGCCATTACGGTACCCGGCACCGACGACGACGCCGACGCGTGTCCGCGCGCCGACGAAGACGCCGCCCCGGGCAACAGGGACCGCGCCGGGTGGATTCAAGTTGTCCCCCTGCGCCACCGCAAGAACCAAGCGGGCAAGCAAGGGACCCATCCGCAGCAGGCCCCTTCGCCCACCGGCAAGCCGAGCCCCGACTCCGCTTCACAACCCCGCACGCCCCGGCAGCCCACGCGGGCGCAGTTCGCTAACAAAGTCAACGCGGTCATGACGAAGACGGCCAGGATGCCCAATTTCGCTTCCCGCGACGAGAACAGGGTGGTCGTTCGACCACGTGGCGGCCTCGTGGTAGGCAAGGTACTACTGACCGACCTGCGGAGAGCCGTTTTCGCGGCGGCAGGCGTGAATGCGGCGGCCATGGAGGAGGACTCCGTGTCGCCCAACGCGGCCCAGAACATTTTGGTGATTAGCACGCCCAGCGAGGAGCGCACCTTGCAGTACGAGCTGATCCAGGAAATCGCGATCGGAGGCGCGACATACGAGACCTACGCGTACCGGGCGGCGCCAGAGGACTCGTCCCGGGGCGTCATCCGCGGCGTCGGGCTCGAAGACACGGCGGAAGACATCCACCGCTTCGTGGTCAACAGACACAACCCCACGGCGATGGACGCCCACCGCCTCGGCAAGTCCACGGCCGTCGTCATTCTCTTTGACGGCGGGAAGGTACCGTCCTACGTCAGGTACGGCGGAATGATTACGAGGTGCTACCTTTACCGGCAACACAGGGAGGTGTGCAAGACGTGCGGCCAAGTCGGCCACCGAAAGGACGTGTGTCCCACTCCCACCGCCCGGGTCTGTTTCGCCTGCGGGCAGCGGAACCCGGGGCCAGACCACGCGCAACGCTGCCAGCCCAACTGAAAGCTCTGCGGCAGCCCGCACGCCACGGGCACCAAGAGCTGCAAGAATAAGTTCAAGGCCACATTTCACGTCAAGAAGCGACAGTGGCAACGCAAGCTCGACGAGGAGCAAGCGAAGTCGGCACCGCCGCCGCCGGCGCTGAAGGTCAGGATCTCTAGAAGAGACGATTTCCCGGAGCTCGACCAGCGCGCGGCGCGCGGCGGCAGCCGGGAGAAGAGCCGCGACAGGAGCGCGTCCGGCGTGGCGCGCGGAGATAGGCGCAGAGACCTGTCACGTGGCCCCACATGGGCGACGGTCGCCGTCGGCGGCGCAGCTGCGTCGTCGCGGCGGCGGTCCAAGTCCGCGCGGCGCGAGAGATCGCCGTCCAGGGGAAGGCGCGCGAGCCGCTCCGGTTCGCGCCACAACAGCACGAGGCGGCCTGCCGCGAAGCCTAACGGATCGGAGAACGCGGAGCTACGCGAGATGGTGAAGGAAATGCGTGCGACGATCCACGAACAGCGCATCACGATTGAGCGGCTCTCCAAGCAGCTAGACGAGCTATGGGGACTGCCGAAGAAGGGGTGGGAGAAGGCGACGGCCGCTCCCGCCTCCGAGGCCCCGAAGCCTACTTCGACCACGGCGGCGCGCCCCGCGCAGGGGCAGGCTCCGCGGCCGGAATCCCAGCGACAACAGGCGGCACGGGAACCCACCCCCGGGCAGCGACAGGAACCGCAGCAGCCGTCTCCGGCGGCAAGCCAGACCTCCCCGACCCCTCCCAAGAGACGGGTGCAGGAGTGCGAAGAGCGCGAAGAATCCGAAGAGGAGATCGATGCGGACGAGGACGACGCGGAGTCAGTCGTCTCGTCGGCGTCGGCGAAGGCGACAGGCGCCGTGAAGACACCGGGCTACGCGGGTCTGAGTAACCGCTGCCGTTGGCTGGAGAACCAGATGAACCGCTGGGGCAAGGATCTGGAGAACATGGAGAAGCAGCTCACCAACAGGATCGACCGAGCCCTCAACCAACTGATGCAGCAAGTCAACCAGGCCGTCGGCCAGATGACCCAGCTACAGCAGCAGCTGCAGCAACAATTCAGTCCCGAAAACATGAAGACGCTCGAGATGAACGCCATTCAAGAACACTTCGACAACGGAGCCCCTCAGCAACATTCGCCATGACGAGCCGCGACCGCACGACCCTGAAGATCTGGCACTGGAACGCCAACGGCTTCCGGTGCCGGAAGGCAGTCCTGCAACAGCACCTGCGCTCCCTGACTGCGCCGGACCTCCCCGACGTGATCATGGTGCAGGAAACGCACGCCGAAGACGCGAACGCGACGTCCCTGCCGGGTTACAGAGCGCACGCCAGCCCGCCGAGTGCCCGCGCCTGCGGGAAGGGCGCGGCGCAAGGAGTGTGCACGTTCGTCCGCAAGGGCATCGCCTTCGTCAAACACGAGAATTTCCTGGGCGGCCGCGGCAGTTCCATCGAGCACTGTGCGACCGAACTGGCAATAGTCACGGGCAGACGGAAGAAGCGGGCGACGGGCACCGCCGTCCTCGTCGTGAACGTATACAGCAACCCGCAGCACCGCCAGCAAAAGTTCCGGGCGCTGCTGCACAAGGCTCGCAACGCGGTCTCCGGGCAGAGGGACGCGGCGGTCGCCGTGTGCGGCGACTTCAACGCCCAGCACCGGGAGCTCGGGTACACGGCGACGTGGGCCAAGGGCAGGAACTTGCTGGAAGACGCCGCCGAGGCCGGTTACGTGCTGCTCACGGACCCGTCGCAACCGACTCGCATCGGCACGTCGACGGCCCGGGACACCAACCCGGACCTTTCCTTCGCGCTCCTGCGGGTGGTAGGACGGCGCGGTGGCGGAACACGGGCCATAACCTGGGAAGCGACCACTACATCGTCGAGGTGACGGTGCCGCTCTGCTCCGGCGACGACGGGGACGGCGGCGGCGCCGGCCGTGTCCAGCACCACCTGACCGACTGGCACCGGTTCCGGGAAGCGGAGCTGGGCGAGATCGAGAACATAGAGGAGTGGACGGAGGGTCTCGTGGCCGCAGCCGAGGGGGCGACGGCGACGATCGAGACGACGGAGGACACGCCGCGCATGGATCCCCGCCTCGCGCACCTGCTCGAGGCGCGGCGGTCGCTGCAGCTGCGGTGGAAGCGCCAACGTCACAACCGCGCGCTGCGCATGCGCGTGGCGGTGCTCGGCCGGGAGATCGAGAAATACAGCCGCCAGCTGTGCGCGCAGCAGTGGTACGAGCTTTGCGGCGAGGCAGACGGGCAGCTCCACCGGGGCGGCACCTGGAAGCTGCTGCGGCACCTGATGGACGAGAGCAAGAACAAGGAGTATCAGCGTCACCGCATGGCGCAGATCCTGTAGACCGCGACCAAGAAGCTGGGGGAAGAGGAGGTGCACAAGTGACTGAACGAGCAGTACCTCCCGGCCACCCCTCACGAAACGCACGCCGACTACGCCGGGCCGCCGAACGCCGCCCTCGACCGGGACATCGAGGAGTGGGAGGTCCGCCAGGCGACCCGCTCCCTGAACTGCCGCTCGGCCGCGGGCCCGGATCGCGCGACCAACAAGGCGCTGCGCAACCTGAACGACGCGGCGGTGGTGACGCTGACCAAGTACTTCAACGAGTGCTGGAGATCGGGCAGCCTTCCCAAGCAGTGGAAGAAGGCCAAGACCATCCTGCTTCCCAAACCGAACAAGCCGCCGGGCATCGAGAACCTGCGCCCCATCTCGCTCACGTCTTGCGTGGGCAAGGTGCTGGAGCACGTCTTGAACACCCGGTGGCAGCGGTTCCTGGAGGACAACGAGCTGTATCCCGACGCGATGCTGGGCTTCCGCGCGAGGCTCGGCACGCAGGACGCCATGCTGCTGCTGCAACACGAGGTGCTGGCGCTCCCGGAGGGGCCCACGGCGGACAACCGAGCGATCCTGAGCCTGGACTTGCAGAGCGCCTTCGATAAGGTGCGGCACTCTGCGATCCTGGCCCAGGTGTCGCGCCTCGGCCTGGGGCGCAGATCCTACGACTACATCCGAGCCTTCCTGTCCCGGCGCACGGCGCGGCTGGAGGTCGGGGTCACGCAACTGGAGGAGCGCGAGCTCGCAAGCACCGGCATCCCGCAGGGCTCGGTCATCTCGCCGCTCCTGTTCAACCTGGTGACGATCGGCGTGGCCCGGCGCCTGGACGAGCTCCCGGACGTCCGGTACTCGATCTACGCCGACGACATCACCCTGTGGGTCACGGGCGGCAGTGACGGCCACATCGAGTCGACGCTGCAGGAGGCGGTACGCACCATCGAGGCTGGCTTGGCGGGCACGGGTCTGCGGTGCTCGCCGCAAAAATCGCAGCTGCTGATCCTGCCCCTGCCGGGCCGGTATCGAAAGCGCGCCGCCGTGGAGGCGGAGCGCAACATCGTCGTACGAGCGGCAGACGGCACGGCCATCCCGACGGTCCCCAGCGTTCGAGTCCTGGGCATGCACGTGGACGCGAACCGCGGCAACGGCACCACGATCGAGAAGATGATCACGAAGATGGGCATAGCGACGCGCCTCGTGAAGCGGATCTCCACGCGTTCGAGGGGGATGCGCGAGGCCAGCCTCCTCCGACTGCTGCAGGCCTTCGTGGTGAGCCACGTGGCCTACGTGGGCGCCTTTCACCAGTGGAAGGCGCAAGAACGGGAGCGCATCGACGCTGCCATCCGCAAGTCCTACCGGGCGGCCCTGGGCCTCCTGAACGGCACGAGCAACGCCACCCTCCTGTCCCTGGGGGTCCACAACACCCTGGCGGAGATCAGCGAAGCGCAGCGCGTATCGCAGCTGGAGCGCCTGGGCAGCACCACGTCCGGGCGCAAAATCCTGCAACGGGTGGGCCTCCGCCCGCCCCTCGGTTCCGCGGCGGAAGACGAGCTGGTCCCGCTGCGAGACGACGTCGCACGCCGTATCGTAGTGCCTCCGCTCCCGAGGAACGTGGACCCAGAGCGAAACGCCGAACGCCGGTCGGCGCGGGCGCGCGCGCTCGCCAGAACGTACAACGAGGACGAGGGAGCGGTGTTCGTGGACGCGGCCAAGCACCGCGAGCGGGCCGACACCTTCGTGGCGGTGGTCCTGAAGGCCACCTCGGGAGAACTACTCAACGCCGGGAGCGTGCGGGCCACGACCGCCCGGCAGGCCGAAGAGGCGGCGATCGCCTTAGCCCTGCCCGGCACGCGGACCGTCCTCAGCGACTCCAAGTCGGCGATCTCCAACTTCGCGAGGGGCACGGTGTGCAGGAGCACCGCGAGGCTCCTCTCTCGGATCCGGGAGGGGGCCGCCAACAGCACGAGCATCCGCTGGTTCCCGCCCCACGCGGGCCGGGAGCTGCCCAACGGCCACCACAACCGCAACGAAGAGGCGGACGCCGCGGCCCGAGTCCTCGCCACGTGCCGGACCGCGCCCCCCCCCGCCTCGACCGAACCGCGGAAGACTCCGGGGAGGAAGCAGACGACGACCACGACGAAGACGCAGGGGAGCCCCTCGTCGCCTACGGCGAAGTGCTCCTGTGGTACAGACGCGAAAGAGGGACATTTCCGCCTCCACACCCCGGCCTGTCCCGGGAGGAGGCGGTGCTCCTGCGACAGTTACAGACCGAGACCGTGCTCACGCCGGCGCTGGCGCGCCACGTGTGCCGGCGGACCGAGTGCTGTGTGTGTGCGCGAGTGCCCGCGGGCCTGGCCCACATCATGTGGGGCTGCGACGAACAGTGCGCGCGCGACGGAGGCGACCGCCTCCCGCCGGACATTCGCGAGTTGATCGGCTCCCCGGAGCACGGCAACCAGCTCAGGGCCGTCCAGCGGCTCGAGGCAGCTCTGGCGCTGCAACGGCGAAAGGAAAGCCAGCGCCCCTCGCCTCCCAGCCCCCGCGGGGGTCGAGCGGACGGCGACGGCGCGGGCGATCCGAGTAACCCGCGCGGCCGGCCGGACACGACGCCTCGGGCTCCGCCCGCTACCTAGCGCAGGTAGTTAGATGAGGTGCGGCGAAGCCCTGCGTGGCCTGACCCGCACCTTTCTCGCAGGACTAATTAATAAAGGTCATTTCTCTCTCTCTCTCTCTCTCTCTCTCTCTCTGTGTAATGGCAATGATGGGAAATTGTGAAAGTTAAGTCGTCGAGTTTAGCGTTTGATCGTTCAGTTTGGTAGTTTCCTGGGTTCCGATGTAGGGCTCGTTGGGCGGGTTCGAAGTGAGTAGATGCACTGAAGCTTCGCGTTTTTTTTTGTCGCCCGAAGAGAACGGGTGCGCTCGCGCTGACGTTGCTTAATGGCAGCCTGCTCCTTCTCTTAACGAACAACAGGCGGTCTATGCATAACGGTAGTCAATCCCACTCTGAGAATATGTGCTAGTCTGGAGGTATTCAGGTATTCACCACTTACGTTTGGATTGGCCAACCAACGAATGAATCACGAGAAAGATTCTCATTCAGCCATCGCCGTGATTAAACTCAACGGTAAAACGACAAACTCAACGACCAAATGTGCGCGTTTTCCCATACTTCTAGTTAACCAGAGGAGTAATTGATTTTTTCTTTGACTTTACCCACGATTATTCCTTATCATCGTCAGACAAAGCTGGCTATCCAACGTCAAAATTGGCGTACAGCGGCATCAGTGAAAGAAATAAAGGTTTGCTTTAAGAAAATATTCGACGGCTGTCGTTGTAATGGCGATACTAGTTCTTTTTTTTCCTCCGCGCCTCTCTGGGAGCGGCGTCAATTGTAAAACCGTCGCTTTTGTACAGTGCACCAGAAATTATGGTCTAGTTGTTTAGGCATGTTGAAAATAATCGAGTGCTAAAATAAGCAAGGGACACAAATAAAGTAGCGGGGAGATGAACAGACATTAGGCTAGTGTTTGTCTGCGCAGAAGTTCTAATACGTAAATATATACACATACTAGCGTAGTATCTGTTGTCGACATACTTGTCAAGAATTAATATCCGTTCAGATATTTTTATTTCTAAGGCGATGTTGTAATGAGCAAAAAACCTTTATTCACTTGAACACGCTTTAGCGGAGCTGGCCTTACTGCATAAGAAAGTAGGCACCAAGGAAATCGGAAACCGTGTGAGAAAAATTCTCTGCCCAAGGAATGTCATATGAATGCATATCTTGTGATTCCGATAGTGTTTATCCGTATTGCCATCAGCGCAGCCATGTAGATGCATTAGATACTGATAAAATCTTGGCGTCGATTAAGTTCCGACAGCACCAATCTTCACTAGAGTAACCTGCATATAAAGCCATTTTTTATTTTCTTGAAGAAATAGAAGTGGCATTAACAAGACGTCTTTCCGAGAAACACGAACGCAGATTGCTCCACTTCAGTGTCTTGAGCCCGACATGTCATGAGTTTTTGTGCAAGGGCGCCATTCCTCGATAGCCCAGCTATTATAGCATTGGCAATAGCGTATTTTCCGTCATTTCACAAAGAAGGCTATTTGGAACCGTCAATTTTGTAAAAGTCTCTCATGGGAGCAATGCCCTGAGCGAAAAATATTGCCCTGAAAACATGACACAAGCTTGAGCTCTCATTTTTCGCGTACCTTCATGCACCTGCGAAAGAGCACTAATTTAAAAAAAACACATGAGACAGCGACCCCTCATGTAATGCTGATAGTTGTGACATGACCTGAACTCATACTGCAATTACGCACATGTCACTGGGGCACACGGAAACAAAAAAATTATGGGTTTTTATACATAGTGACGCGACGTACCTCTTCGCTGCATTTATTTTCATAGATTGTGAGCTATGCGCCAGCTATTTTGACTTGTTTAAAATAAACGAAGAATGTGGAAAAGTGACCGAAATCCACACACATGAAGCTTGAAAGGTCTGCATAAGGTTGACGATTAATTAAAAAGGGGGCTCTTATGCGTGCAACAAAAGAAACACATTTGCGATTCTGTATGTCGTGCCATGATCTCGAATGGTAGCCTTTTTACATTAGGGTCTTTTAAACAGATCAATTGTTAATTGCGCATGCGTATATTTTACGTAATCTCGGAATTTCCGCTTTGATAAGCTGAGACAGCGCAGTGCTTTATGCCACCCAATGCGTATCTGGTGCGCTATGGCTCTGTGTCTGAAAGACTGAGCTTTCCCACTTTGTGGTTTGAAAATCTTAAGCCATACAGGACTTTGTTACTCATTGCCTACAAAATTATTTTTGATTCGTGGATTTTTAAGCTAATAAATTGTGGTTAGCAGCAGGGATTTCCCAAAGGTTCTTAAGCATCTGCTGACAAAGGATAACATGCTTACACTATGAATAACGTATAGCGTGCCCGCAAAAAAGTTGCGTATGCCGTACCGATCTGTTTTAAGGTCATAGCTCACACCGGATGACTGCTTCCCGCCTGGTTTGAATGTGTAAGCGTTATTAACACACAAACAGTATGGTAGGGAAACCTCTACTAAAACTTTAGGAACTCAAGTGCCGCGCATTCGTGTTTCCGCAGTAGAGGCTTGTAATTAGGGTCCCCTGTAATGATACAATAAGTATATAAGGGCCTAAAAACGTCAGCAATTAGACGAGTGCTTTTTTATTATCTAAGAGCCTTGATAGGTCAGCAATTGGACGAATGCTCATCGTGTCATACCTGAAAACTCTATTTTCTATCTTCATTGCTGTCGCAGCAGAGATGATTGGACTGAAATAACAACTATATCAAAGCGACATCTCGTATGGACAGCCAGATATGCGAAAATTGGGGTGAACAAAATTGCGCGCGATTTCTAGTTATAGTTTTTGATCGACAGAAGTTACAAATAAAAATCCTTACAAGCAAAAGAAAATGTGACAGCTCACTGCGGTGTATATTTGCCCCCGTAGCCTGCCTAGGAGACAGAATTCCCAGCGGCAGTGGTACCATCATGGCAATTTTGTGCCTGCATTTTTTCCTGCTGCTCCTTCCAGCGGTTCTAGGACTCGGTGAACACAAGCTGCCACGGGACCCCGTTGATGCTTTCAAGGTGAAGATTGCGCAAATATAAATAGTAGCCTTACTCCAGCACATTCTGGCGAATTTGTACGTGCTTTTTAACTGCTCCTTTATTAGTCATGCACCCGCCGCCAACATCCTATATACCAAGATGACAGAAGGTTTAAAGCGAAGGTCTAGGGTTATAGCTTCTGAAATTCCAAGATTTGTTTTCTAGACTTGTAATCTTTTTACTTTAAACGGTTTTCTCAGCTCAATTCTGTGGGTTCGTTTGGTATATAACGCTCATTTGGTATCTTTTGGGCAGGTAAATTTTATGGATTTATAGATTTTTCTGATATTAGTTCCTGTATACGCGACGTCTTTCAAGCAATACTTATGTCGCAATCTTCAATTCCATCAAATAACTAAACATATCGCGGCCAAAAAACGAATTACCTTTGCTTTCTAACAACTAACCACTCTTCGCTTCCCCTTCGACAACGCGGTAATCGATGTTTCCATTTCCGGATATTGTGCGATCGTTAGTTCCTCCATATATAACCGTACTGCTCACATATCCGCTTCAGGTGTGTGGCTTGACTCTAAGCACTCCCTCACTGGGAAATAAGTGTGTTCTTAAGTGAAAAATAGCGCACAGTTCGTACCTTTTTGCTCGGGCGTGGGCACTAAAACATAGTCAAGCTATCGGGCGGACGAGAGACAAGAAATGAAAATATAGGTTGCAAGAAATATTTTAAATGAAAAACAAATCATGGAAGCATGCGCGCACGCACTAGAATTGAATGGCGGAGCTGTTGCAGGCGAACATTGCCGGACATATTTATTTATTTATTACATACTGCAGGCCCCACAGGGGTCCAAGCAGTAGGGAAAGAATTACTGCAGTGTAACGTAGGGTGAAATACAGCAACAGAGAAAGGCAAATAAACTGTACATAGGGACATGGACTCAGCAGGAGTATAGTCTAGTAATGTGAACGGGTAGAGGTTCCGCCACTTTCGGCGCGCTGAAAGCGATTGACCCTTGCATGAGGCTTCCCTCCTCTTCTAGCAAAGGCCAGTACTTCAGCCGTCACTGGTCCAAGAAAAATGTCTTAGGCATGTGTGGCAACGCACTGTGTCGTCGGAATCGAAGTTCACTATACGTTCGTTCTTCGGAGCCCTGAGCACACCGAGAAAGCTCAAAGGCAAATACTGCCTTTGCACCAGTCAGCCCGGGATTTAGAAGTCCGTGCTGAATATTTAAACCGATTTAATGAAGTGGTTTTTTCTGCCTAAGCGTGATTAGGAATTCGTTCTTGACACTTTCACCATAGTAGACCCCAAGGAGCACCGTGGAATTGATTTTTAGATGATAGAAAGTTTTTTTTCAGCGGAGCTCAATTAACTGGCGCGCACTTTTTATGCAGAGCAATAACAAATTATATATGCCAGAAACCAGTTATCACTGTACCTAAAAGAAAGTGCTTTATGGCGGAAAAATTACCAGGACACATACTTCTCGTTATAGTTTACTGAATCTGAAGATATTATGGTTGCAATTTTGTCGCAACATTTGTTCTCACCATCACTATCATTCTTTTCCTCCTTTACCGAATCTACTTTATTGCTTGCTGACTTACCACTTCCGCAAACAGCGTGCCCAAATTACTCATTTAGGATCAGTACATGTCTCTTGCAGACTTTTATACTCACAAACTATACCTGCCCGTGGTCTGCCTGGGTGTTAGGCATGATTGCCGGTAACGACTTTCGGGTTCCTCACGTTCATTTCACACCCTGGCCCAATGTCACCAAATCTCGGTCATGCCATTTGTGCACGTGTTGTCCCATTGCTTAAAAATGTAGCAGACCGTTAAGGTGTAAACGTCTTTTCTCGGCGCCCGACAAGTTAAGAAAGATATGTAGCGTGGTAGATAGGAGGCTCCACAACTACACGTGGAAGTTGTGGATCAAAACATGTGTCAAATTTTGTACCTTGTAGTGCAAGTGATTCCTTTTGTCTGCGGTCAAGTTTATATCGGCCAAACGGGCCGATGCCTTAACATTCGAATAATGGAGAATAGGCGTTCTTTGAATGGTTATGACTATTCACACGTCGCACAACACTGCAAAAAATGTGAAGGCTGTTTCCTTGTTTTTAAGGGCACAAAAGCAGTAGCCAAACACAAAAACCAGCATGCCCGAGAGATAATAGAGGCTTTCCATATTACAAATAACGTTAGGATTCCTTCTGTGCCATTACTTGACAAGGAACTTCAATTTCTTATCCGCTAGCAGATTGTCTAACTTCTTGGATGCCGAACTTCGTCCCGTGCCACACTGTTTAAAGATGTCAGTGTGTTCTCACTCACAAGCTTTGTCCCTGTTATCTGTTCACTCGTTAGTATGGTTTTTGCGTATAAATACGCGTTTTCTTTCTAATAAACTTTCAGTTGCAAGTTCAGCGCTGTGCGTCGTTGGCTCTTCTTTTTTTGTCCCTGTGTTTCTTGCGCTGTTTTTCACCATGAATTTTTATTGCTACAATCTGCACCTCTTTCTTTCCTTTCTTATTTAGTTTTTCTTAGTCTTTCCGGGCAAATGACTTAGCTCGACTTCGTTTCTCCTACACCATTTACGCACATTCTTGATCGCTTTCTTTTCTTCGCTTACAGCGCGACTTACCTCAAGAAGCACACCGGCACACGCCATAGCATTTAGAGGACCAGGGTTCTGGCGGCGATTGGCAACGGTTCTACTCACATGCCATAACGTTCAGGTGTCACACGACACGCACTACTGTACAACTTTTGTTTCCCATTCACAGTTTTGTGAATTTTGATAAGTGGTGCCATTGCCACTCAAAGCGCCCGATTCCTGACCAAGCGCTGAAGTGTGCAAGTGCCCTGAAGAAGAAACAACAACAACGAGAGAGAAAGCTCTTTGAAAACAGAGAGGACTTCCGGCATGTTGTCGCCTATATGCTGCTCTGCGGGGATGAGAAGGAGGGAATAGTACAAGTATGAAGTAACGCGGGAGAGAGAAAAGAAAGAAGAAATTAAACGAAGTGAAGAAAGCCTCTAAGTGAAGAAAGCCTCCAAACTCATTATAAGTCGTGCTGTGCAAGCTCGTTGCTGACGTTTTCTGAGCAAAAAGATCTAGCGCTTTCTCTAACGTAAAGACGCGTATACTACGGCGAAATCACAAAGTCTTTACGGTAGAGAAAGCGCTATATCTTTTTGCTCAGAAAAAGTCGGCAACGAGCACGCACAGCACGAATTATAATGAGTTTGAGATCTTTCGAGAGGCCATAGTAACGGTCAATGGTGATGAGGCAATAGGGGTACGTGTTACCGTTGAAGACGTCGGCTCAGCTTTCTTCTACGCCTGGATATCCGGTTTCGGCACCCCTCATCTCCAAAGCTTCCGGCACAGCTTTCATAAGAAGCTCACGGGTGATTTGTCAATTTTTATTTTGCTCCGGTGTACACATAACAAAACCGATATGTCCACATGCCGACGGTGTGAGATTGTCCCGGGCAATATAACGTAATATGTTATTCAAAAATAACAACCTATCCCTTCGTCTACTTTGTGCTAAAAGCAATGGAATTCACCAATACGCAGAGTTGTATAATGACGCCTACCTGGAACGCCACACAAGCTCAACGGATCTGATCACTACCCATCTTGGCTTTCACTCTGTTGGAAGTGACCTCTTCTATAAGTCACTTCACTGCCTGCGCGCGCCGGATACTACGCAACTGCTTGACGAGTTTCCAACAATCACCTGAGATTGAAATATGCAATAATGGGGTGCATTTGCATTGTCCCACGACATCCCGCGCACACGCTGAAGGCTGGCAAATTTTACTGTTGTCAAAACGCGTAAAGGATAGAAATCAAGCGAGGAAAATACGAAATCCGCTTCTTCATGACTTATCACTTCGTATTTTTACTTTTGCGGTTTTGAGTGAATAAGAAACGCCGTTTCTGCTCCGCCTTTTCCAGATATGTTTTCAGGAGCATCAGATCATTTCTTTGTTGTGCAACCAACGTGAGTTTGCGATATGCTGTTACGAGGATTTCGTTTGTTCCTGCAGATCATCGACCTTTTTCCTGAAGCTGTCGCAGTCTTAACATCCAGCGAAGATCCTTCAATGAAGTGTGCGACTGCAACTCGATCAAAGTACGATAAGACCGGAATGAAGGCTGAGTACATATGGAACCTCAACGGGGACCAGGGACACGGAACGTAAGTGGAACAAAGCCTGGTGAAGGTTGTTGTAATGAGTGGAGAAGGCTTAAGCCAAACGTGCGCAAATAACATCATACGTTTACTCTCGTCACGAAGGACTTCATCTCCACACGAAAGCTTTCCGTTAATTAAGTACTTTCACTAACATATCTCAAACATTTCAAGGCTGGGCTACTTCAGAGTACTTGTATATGTTTTTTTGTAAGATACTGTTGCTATTTCTGACCATAAGAATTTTTTCAGGGAAGTGAATGCCTGAGACAACGGCACATTTTTGTTGAACCAAATTTTGCTGACACCTTGTGCTTGTGTAAAAAGGACGGAAGATTTAGGACGTCCTATATTTTCAAATTGGCTGGGGACTTCTGCGAAGGTTTCTTTCTTTGTCAAACTATAAAAAATTGCCGCAGCTTGCACTAGCGGTGCATTGCTGAAGAAACGGCCAAGTTGGGGGACGGCCTAGCTTCTCCCCAAAATGTGATTGGATTCTACAGTAGAGGGAGCAGAAGGAGCAACTGTAGGCACTTTTCTCGTGCGGCGAGCGACAACCAAAGTCTGTCACTCTCGACATTAACGGCCGCCAAGACGTCGTCGCCACCGACCGAGTAAAGCCCGCTTACGTCTCCTCCCACCGGCCCACAACGACGCCACATGAACAACACAATGGCATCCAGCGCTGCGGGGGAAGGGAGGGAGACGTTTAGAGACCGCGCACCATGGTTACGTTCCGCTGCGCTGAATACGACGACGACGGAGGCGGGAGCTCCTCCCGTGGCGACCCCACGGGCAAGCCTAAGCGACTCCAGGCGCTCCTCAAGAGGTGCACGTTCACGTGCATTCGGTATTGTTTGCTTAAGCCACTCCGCGAAGGTTGTGCCGGGGGCCTGGTGCTGGGGGAGCATTTTTCTTGGTATTGTTTTCTTCTAACGCAAACAACAGCGCTACTGTTAAAAGCTTTCACCTCAACCTGCAAGAGACATGTATAGGGTAGATAAGCGTATGTGTTCTGTTACCTTTTAATTGATTCAGAGCAGGAATACAAGGCTTCAATTTTTGACCATATTTTTAACTAAACGTAAACGGCGATTTCTATTCCCAAGACTGCTTCCAAAAGTAGCTGGAAGTTTATGTCCTTACGACAGCTCCATTATAATTCAGCTGTTTTGACTACCACGTAAGATATGTTATGGCTAGCTTGAAAGACGCGAGGGTTCTTCCAAGTACAGCCTGACGTAGGTTATATGACTTCACTAACGCTGTTCTTCATACTAGTACTCGTAACGTTTCACGATATTTAATTTCGGTGCTCACAAAGTTTGCAGCCTTAGAAATGTCTTGTAAAATGCCCAGTATGAATACATGTGGCGCTAGTCAGTATGACCCGGAAAAAAGCCGTCCCATCGAGTTCAAGATCCGTAGATTTTAAACACAGTGTACGAGGGACCGTATTTAATTCCAAGCTTAACGCCCATGTTTTGATACAGCCGCATTGCTATAAATTGGATCCGATATTCTTCAGGCTGTAAGCAAACTTTGAGTGGCCGTAATGATGCATGTGTAGGTATCTAGGCATGCGTCATCGCTACATTTGGCCCTTTTTATCAAATGTTACTTTTTTGCCGCAGACATGTCAAGCGCGCTTCTAAAAAAATAGAAAGATCGCGGAGGCCAGAAAAATAACAGCCACTACTAATATCCATGACTCAACATCAGATTTTATTTAGCGGACACGTGCCATTTTAATTGAAAGACACATATCCCTGCATTCCCGTCCGTTTTTTAGCAACTCGCTGAAACATTAGACCCTGCAAGCACAACATTCATTTTTCGGTGATTTCAACGTACCCGGCTAGCGGTGGAGTCCAGTAGAAAATGTTGGCAAATCTTCGAAGACAGCTCCCTTGTTTAACTTCTCATTGGCCGGATTAGGATTTGCTTCCCTACCACCTAACAACGCAGAAAACGTCCTAGACGTCGCTTTCTACCGACTTCTTTTTTCTAGGACTTCACTTCTTTCGATCTCAAGCAGGCTCAGCAAGCCGTTGTTTCGATCGATCTATGACATCAACTTTTCTCTGTCTCTGTCGCAGCATAATTACCTGTTGCTTATGAGCATGGAATGAAGATCGCATATTTTATTTTCCCTATTGCGATTATAATGCGCTATACAAAGCGCTTAACGAAAGGAATTGGGAGCGAGTCAAAACTTCGCCTAATGTAGCCGCAGCGGTGCAGCAGCTCACTGAAATTGCCCAAGAAGCAATGAATGAGCACATATCGAAAAGTCTAAGCACCGCCAGTGATTTCCTTTTGGTTTAGCAAAGAACTCCGCAGCACGTTGTGTAAAAGCGTCGACTCCACAAGCTCCACACTGGAGGCACAACTCACAGCAATCCGAATGGCCGAAACCACCGCGAGGATTCAAGAAATCCTGGCTGACGGCTGAGGGAGGGTGACCGTCCAAGTCGTCTGCCCGTCAGAACCCATCTCGGGCATCAAATATAGTAATCTCTCTCTCTCTCTCTCTCTCTCTCTCTCTCTCTCTCTCTCTCTCTCTCTCTCTCTCTCTCTCTCTCTCTCTCTCTCTCCACAAGGTAATGAAAGCTACTAACGATACGTTCACCTGCATGAGCTTCAAAGAACAGCGTTCACTTGTGAAGGCACTGCTCGCTCGCGACAGAAAACATTTTTCCGACTTTGCGGAATGTTCGCTTACCACTTCCCCGGGGGTCTTCTGGCGGATAGCAAAATTTCCCAAACAAATGCTCCTGAGCGGATTACTCTGCGTGATGGCGATACAATCGCTTCCGATCCAGCCTGAGTATGCGAAATATTCCCAACTCACTTCTCGTCTGCGTATTTTTCATCGCATGATAGTGGCTCCCCACTTTGAAGCCGCGCAATATAACTGTTGAGGATGTCATGGCTGCCATCCGCATTTTGCCTCCCAAGAAGTCCTCCAGTCTTGATGATATCTCATGCTTCATTGTAAAACGATGCTCTGACGTTCTCTCCCCATTGCTCTGCCACATTTTTTGTGCTTCACTAGCAGAGCGGCAATTTCCAGAAGATTGCAAACCCCGCGTTTTCCTCTCCGTAAGTCCAGAAACGCGTCGCTGCCTGGGAACTATAGACCAATCTCTCCACTATATTTTTCAAAAGTATTCGGAAAAGTAGTAAATCGTTACCTCTTGACCAAAATACACCCGTTGATTCACAGTAATCATCACGGATTCATGCCTGAGAGATCTGTGGAGTCTAACGTTGCTTCCTTAATAAGTGACGCCAGCAGATGCGTACTTTCACGTCATCATATGGACGCCATCTGCTTCGACTGCAGCAAGGCCCTCGACCGCGTAAGCCATGATTCGCTCATTCGCAAGCTGTCTACGTATGGTCTGCCTCCTGCTTTATGCAAATTGTTCAGTGCCTACCTCCCACATAAAATAAATTTAGTTAAGTACGCCGGAGCCAAGTCTCGCAGCTTCTCTGTGCCATCCGGGGTTCCCCAGGACTCTATTCTTGGTCCTTTACGGTTTAACTTATTTGTGAATGATGTGCAGTTTATTAGAAAGCATTCATCTGTCTTGAAGTTTTCTGGCTACATGAATGTTTACCGTGGAGTGGCATCACCGGTAGATTGCGCCCAGCTTCGAAGAGGCGGCCCACGTGATTTCCCTTTAGTGCGAAACCAAATACCTAGAGCTGGATCCTTCGCAGAGCGTTGCAATTACATACAGTCATCGAAATACTTCTCCTTTAACCTTTTTGTACCACCTCGACTCCCAGACGATAAAAAGTGACCGTAACACGAGACTTCGGTGTCTTGAAGAATTCTAAACTTCGGATCACATCTGATGTCAACTACCTAACTTGCACATCTTTTCGAACACTGTGTGCGATCTCTCGTGCAACAAAGGACTTGTCAAGCGGATCATGTTTTCCCGCCCTGTATAAGGCCCTCGTCATTCAAAGTTGGAGTTTGCATCGGCAGTCTGGAACGGTATCAGTGCGTCGTCATCTTTGCGCTCGGAAAGTGCGCAAAAAAGGTTCACTCGAATCTTTTCTCGCCTCTACACCCCGCATGAAACATACGCTGACAAAGAAATCCTCAAGCGGCTTAACCTGGAAGAATTACAATTCAGAGGCACAAACCGCGATTTATTTTTTCTGTTCAAGTGTGTCCACTCCAAATTCGACAGCCCGAAAGTAGTGCGCTCTGTTCTGTTAAGGGCGTCAATGAGAGCACTCCATCCTCACATGCACTTTCATGTAACGACCACAAAGATGCTGTCGCCTGCATGCCGTGTGCAACGGGGTATATTGGTATTTTTTGCGCTTTGTTGGGCGTCTTTTCTGGCAATTTTAAGACTTTCAAGCGTGCTCTTAAAAAATGGAAGTATTTGAAGCTCTTCATGCACCCTCATTTCAGTATATATAAAGGATCCAGAGTTCCCGTCTTTGTTTGTATACGTATATGCGTGTGTTCAAGCCCGCGTATGTGTCGTACATACCTATCAACGTGCTCTAAATTTAATTCGCGATATCTGTATTCCCAAGTATATCACCAACATTTAACAGTTTCGAACATGAGAGTTTGCAGATGCCTGCATTTTTTCAGACACCCTGTCTTCGTGCATGCTAATGTACACGACAGTACTATTCATATCTTACACGTGCAATTTGCCCGTTTGTGTGCGCGTGTGTATATGGGCGTGTCCGCATATATGCGTGCCTGCGGGTGGGCGTGTGTGAGAATAGGTGTGTGTGTCTGTGTGTGCGTGCGTGTGTGCGCGCGGTTGTTTGGTGCTACACTGTAGTTTGTGAATCCCTGCACTTCCCATTCAGTATCCATAGTTCATTGTTTGTTTCACCAGTGTGCCGCCGTGTCCTTCCAGTGTACCACCAAAAAAGCCTAAGTGCTGTGGGTGGGCTCTCCCTAATAAATAATTAAACATAGAAACGTGGTCATTCTAAGCTGGAGCTGTGCAAAATACTGTTTACCCTTACAAAAATGCTTTTTTACATTCTGTAGACGTTCTGTTGACATCCTACCAACTTTATTGCTATCCTACGTACTCTTACATTCTATTGACAGTCGTCTGTAAAAAGTCTACTGAATGTATGTTGACACCCGTCTGTTGACTGTTGTATGTAGAAAGTCTACTTAATTCACGTTGACATTTGTCTGTTGACGGTTGTATATAGAAAGTCTACCTCATTTTTGTTGACATTTGTCTGTTGACGAGCTTCTGTAGGATGACCACTACAAGTGTTTTGACACGCTTTGTCTCAAGTTGAATTTAACGCAAACATCTTTTTCCTTCGTCCTGGAGTCCGATTTCAATTAATTCATATTGGTTTTTGCTAAATACCAGGACAGGTTCACAATATTTGGGGACAAACTATTTACTTGACTTTAACCAAATTACATTACTTTGTTTGAATCAGGTTTTAAACACACACACACACAAACACACGCGCGCCCGAGCGCCTGCACGCACGCACGCACGCACGTACGCACACAGACACACATGCTCTCTCTCTCTCTCACACACACACACACACACACGTATCTTTCTCTCTCCCTCTCTCTCTGCATGTATCTTCACACTTGTGCAGCCCGAGAAAAAAAAAAGTAGCAAAAGGGAGCAACTTTCACTGTTCGTACCTCGAGCCGTGCAGTTTCTCCCTCGGAACAACCAGTTCGTCCCTCAGCCGCACGGGTTGGTACTTCACGACCCGCTCGCTTTCACTCTTCACGGTGATCAACATGACTATTCAGCGGTTCCGAACAAGCGCCAGCCAGCGGCATCAACCACGCGCAACCGCTCGTCACTGTGTTTTGATTTGCGCAAGCTAAGTGCCATGCATGGTTGAAAGGAACGAATTATGCCAGTAAATATTTCGCGACAGACTACTGGACGTGTCTCCAACAACGGCGATAATCTAAAATCGCCTGCTATGCCCACCTAATACGGCCGGCGCAGATGTTTTGGTCGCTCTCGGCCAACCGCCAGCGGCGCCCCTCCCTCTTTGCGTACCTCCGGGAGAAACGCGTCAATCACCGGAGGCAGCCGAAACGCGGCGCGCAACCCATTCCAGATTTCCGTTTTGTTTAGTTACAGCTTGCAACAATAAAGTAAACATGAAGATATGTGCAATTGCTTACGTTCCAGTGTTTCGCGGTATTATATTTTGGAAATAATAACGCGTAGTTTTGTAAACATGCAATGAGAGGCGCGCCTCACCGCGACATCGGCATCCCGCGGCTGGCGGGTATATATACATGAAGTGCACTGCTAGCATTTGTGCGGTGTCGGTGTCGGTGTCCTTCTTGCAAGCGCTTGTGGTTTTTCGGATGTAGTACGTTTGTGAGCTGGGGTGTTTGTTGTGTTGTGTTTCCGAAAGTGCGCGTGTGGATGTGTGGCTCCGCAAAATGTGAACCCTCGCAGACGAGGTTCCCGAGGCCTAATCTGTTTCTGCTTTCTTTTTTTTTTTTTTCATTTTTGCTCCCACTAAACGATCTTTTAAAGGGCAATAATGACGACGTTCTATTAAGCTGTATTGACACCACGGTCTAGGAATGGCCGGCTTTTCTCACTGCATCACGTTTCGAATATCCTGTCAGAAACGCTTCGGTTAGCAACAGCGATTGAGTATAAAGTCTACAAAAAACTTTCTGTAGAAAGTCTACAGAAACGTTTCAGTTCAAACACGGTGGCCAATGGTTGACAAAAAGTTGGTAGGCTGTTGCTAGGAAGTCTATAAACAGTAAGTAGACAGTCTACTCAATGTTGGTAGCTTTTGTCGACTTTTGTCAACAAACATTGAACTCAATGTTGGTAAAAATTTTTATGAGGGTAGCCTTTAAAAGGACATTGTAAAAATTGTGCTGAAGCCTTTGCCATTTGACATATTGATGATTTTGAGAACACAATAGGGATTCCACTTAGCCTGCGCTAGCTCGCCATTCGGGAAACATCACTTCCATCGCCGAACATTGCTGAGAAACTTCGTGGTTACGATATATTTACCGCGGAAAACTCTAATCCGAGACCCCTTACACTACACAAACTGCAAATCGTTCTAATGGTGACGAAGCCTGCCTAATAAAAAGAAAAGGCTTTCGAGATTAGCTGACAAAGACCGACTTTCGACATCCTGGCTTAATTATAAAAAATTGTGAAAAAGAATGCCAGTCCCTACTGAAATCTACGCGCCGTAATTTTTATAATCATTACTTGTCTTCCATGCTTTTGAATAACCCACGAAAATTCTGGCGTGTAATTATTACAAGACACAATCCCGATATCATCCGTAGCGGTTCTAATGGTGCAACAATTCCAGTACCTGGCTGTGCGCAGCTCTTTAACGATCCCTTTGAATGAGTGTTCTTCGGGAAGATACCAGTCCGTTCCTTCCATTACCCTCAAATACAGTCAAACCCGTTTATAGCGAATTGCAATATGCACCGCGATTAGTTCGATATATCCAATAGTTCGATATAGCCGAACCCGCCTATAACGAACTTATCGTTACAAGTTCGCAATCCGCGGGAGCCCCCGTCCCCCTCCTCAACTCCACCATCCCCGCATGTAAAAACGAACACAGTAAAGTAGCCGTTACCATACACAAAATAATCCATTTATTGCCGGTGATTTTCGTTTTCACTTTCGTTTTGGCGGCTTCAACTAGCATAGCATTCTCTACACGAAACATTATTTGCACCAGTTCGAGTCCGCGTCCTCCAAAATCTAAGAAGCATTGGCGGAGCACATTGACTGCCGAAAGCGCTTCATTATAAGCATCGGACGGCTTTCACTCGCGACATCATCGGGAATGTGGGGGAGCTCTTCCCACAGTTCACCGATGCTGCTGTCTTGGTCCGGACTCGCTGACTGTGCGGGTTCCGTCGTGAGTCCCGCGCGTCGGAAACAGTTACGGAAAGTGTCGGGCGTCATGTCGCTCCGTGCGAGGCGCAATGTCTAAGTCGCAACTCTTGCTCCGTAGTCGCGGCCAATCCACACCTCAATCGCCGCTCCGAGACCATGCATTTCGGCGGCCATTCAGGCGCGCAGAGTTCGATATATCGGATGTGAACTTCGTTATAAGGAATATGTTTCCCATGTATTTCCGTACCTGAATTATTTTTGTTCGATATATAGCATAATTCGCTCTATCCGGGTTCGTTATAGCCGGGTTTGACTGTATATTACCAGATAGCCCTACGGCAGGAATAGTAAATAAGCCGGTATTTACTAGCTATTAAGCAAACTAAATATTTTCTCAGCATCCGATCATCTGGGATTCAACAACAAACATCTTCAAAATATATCGTGTAGCATGTCTGCAATTTTATTAGCGATTTTTTCACAGTCATGATCTCATGGTTCAATTCCTGATGACTAGCGCATTGCTAAGATAGTCCCATTTTTCAAATCAGACGATCGCACATCAGCGTTAAATTACCCGCCCATTTTATTAACTAATACTATCTGTAAACAATAAGAACATATCATACAATCCCAAATCATCTGTTACCTTGAAGAACACAACATTAGGTAGAAATATCAGCACGGTTTTCGCAGGAGTTACTCGTGTGACACACAGCTCGCGGGTTTTAGTCATGACTTACACGCATCTCTTGACGCCAGTAATCAGCGTGACGCCTTTTCTTGGATTTTCTAAAGCTTTTGATCAAGTTCCTCATCACCGACTTCTGCTCAAACTAAGACGTCTAAATATTCACACTAACGTTCTTGCATGGATAACAGATTTTCTATCCTTCGGAATTTAATGTACATCCTTTAACAGCTCAAATTCTTCTGTGGCGCAGGTGACGTCTGGGGTAACCCGGGCAGTGTGCTTGGCCCTTTGCAGTTTCTAGTTTATATTAATGACTTACCTAACGGTCTAACATCCAGAGTAGGGCAATTTGCCGATGATTGCGTAATATATTCCAACATTTCCAATGATGCTGACCGCCATGCTTCTCAGACTGACCTTGACACTATAAACGCTTGGTGTTCTCATTAGCTGATGACTCTTAACCTTCCTAAAACAAAGTGCACGTAATTAACCCGTTTTTCAACTAGAATTTCAACCACATATTTGCTGAGCAACACTACACTCGAACTAGTTCCTGCTTACAAGAACTTTGGAGTGCATTTTCAACCAAACGTAACGTGGCATAACCATATAAATCAGACGCTCGCAATTGCCAACCGTACACTAGGCGTAGTAAACCATAACCTAAAGCAGGCACCATCACTCGCTAGAAAACTAGCACAACTTACTCTTATCCACCCTAAAATAGAATATGCTTCTGCCATTTTCGATCCAAGTCAAGAATATATAATACGTGATATTGAATCCCTGCAAAACCATGCTGTTCGTTTTATTTTTTTTTATTGAGGACCATATTCAAGCATCACTGCCATAACAAATCGGACCGAGTTGGTTTCATTATCGCTTCGCCCACAACATGCTCGCTCAACACTTCTTCATAAATTGCATCACCATGAGCGCCTTCGCGGCGACTTCTTTTACTCACCCGCTGTTCATTTCCACGGCGCGATCATTTTTCCCTAGTTAAGCGTATCACTTGGCATTCATTTGCTTTCGCACAGTCATTCATTCCACACACAATAGTAGAATGGAATGACCTACCACACCAAATTGCCACTGAAGCTAACATAACAAAATTTCAAGACTTGTTAAGGAAAGAAGTGACCTAATTGTCTTTGTGTGCCTGCTTTCATTGCTTTCCTTTTTCTTTTTTGTCGTACTGTGGTTTTGTAGTTATGTGTTTTGTAGTTATGTGTTTGAGAACTTCCTATTGCTTGTGTTTATTAATATTTACGATTTCTGATTTTGTTTGTTTGTTTGGTGTATGCGAGTGCTCCCCCTATATACTACCCTTATTCGGAGGGCCTTTTGGGGCACCTGAATAAATAAACAAATAAACGTTGTTCATTGTCTGAGTTGTTGCCGAACGCCTCCCAGAAAATAGTACCCCTACGCCAGATTCCTTGCGCATGGCCCTTAACGATCATTTACTCAAGATCAATACGCTCCTCTGCCTGTTCTTGCATACTGTTGCTTAACGTATATGCGTGTCATTAAACAAGGCATATTTAGGTTACGTCTTATGTCTTTAGATTTATCTTTACCCTTTATTGAAGGTTACTGGATGCTCTTGCGGAAGCGTTTCTCTAGGTGTTCTCCAATTTCAACGATCAAGGCCGGGTTGTCCGCGAATATAAAGTATCTGAAATTTTTTTTGTATGGGCCTACTTCTTAGTGCTGTGAATTAAGCTTCAATAATGCCGTTCCCTGGCAGCTGTAAACAAGTTTGAAGCCACTGACTGTTCTGTCGCGGGCAGATTAAACCAATTTTTCTATTCGACAGCGCACAACATAATTACAACAGACTGAACAGTACCGACCAGGCAACTATAGTGTCACGCATGTGGAATGTAGTTAAGCTAATCTAGTAACTCCAGCCTCCAAGTTGAAGAAGAAGAAGAACGGGTACGTTCGAGGAAGAGAAGAAGAAAGAAGCTGGACCAACAACAACAAAGAAGCTGGGACCTCTCGGCGGTTTGGACAATCGGCGCAGCACCAGTTTTCGCTCCCCCTCAAGAGCCAACGTTCTGCAGCTAAACTTATTACGGACGTAACAGTATTTTCGCTTAATGGTCTGTTCAACACTGCGCTCTAAAATACGTTCGAAAGAAACAATAATGTATAAACCCAAAAATACAAAGTATGCACAAGTATACTTCGTAATTTTGCGGTTGTGTATTGTTGTTTTCTTGAAGAGCAGTGCGTAAACCACGAAGTGTAATTTTGTTTGTATGCTTCGTTCCTTTTGTGAATCAAGTTGGATAATGTTTTTAGTGATGTGCTTTAGATTGTAGTAAGCAGCATCTCTTTGCGCGTAAAACTGCGTTCTGTAGAAATGGATGGACGACTTTACCAAAAAATGTGCCAGTAGTGTAAAAGCCAAACGTTATTCTACGTCGAATTGGAACCGTTCGCTAACTCAACAAATTGTCGTGCCAAACGGGGCAGTAAGTATTAAAAAGACCAGTAATTGTATAGTGCTTATAAAATTGAAATTGTAAGTGCAGTAGCAAAAAAAGTGTTGTTGGAAGTTTGAGTTTTTCTCGTTCATTCACAGCAATCGTTGCAGAGATGCATATCTTTATGAAGTGATCGCATAAACAAGCACTGATAATAAACAACTACTGAAAACGGCCACTGAACAGCTGAAATACAATGCGTGCACTGTTTTACCTGTGTTGGACCTCTGGGTCCTCCAGGTGCGGCGCGATGCTCAGGAAGGGGAGCGACGCGTCGTGATACGATGAGGCTTTAATGGTAACTAGAAGAAGAAGCGGGCGCGAGCCGGCGCAGCCACATGAGCGTGCGGCAGCTCGTGAAGCGTAATGAAATGATAATGGTTAGCGTCGTCTGCTACAAGGGATGACAAAGAGGAAGTCCCAACAACCTGCTCACATGATTTACTAACGTGGTAATTTGGCCTCTACCTTTTTTTCAGAGAAACGTTCACGATAGCATACTTGCCAGGGAAACAGAAAGACCATGTTAAAGGTTTTGTTGATGGCGGTGAGTTTTACGTTTAGTGTCGTATTTTTTTTCTTTCACTGGAGTAAACTGCGGTCAACCTGTGCGTAAGTGAGTGGGTTATGTATTCATATCAGTCACACACAATCTTTTCGCAGAGAAATGTTGAAGGCCGTCATAACCATCTAATTAAGTTGATGAAAACAGGGGCTTGCGACTAGTTTAGCTTTTAAATCCTCAGTGCGGGCTGCTGTTCCAACCTATAGTTTGTAAATAATTTTCATTTCATTTCATGTATTTCAACAAAATGGCCGAACCATGACCGAACTGGGAGGGACGTACAGACAAGTGAGACACAGCTTAAAAAAGAACGTTAGAAAAGAGTAAATAAACAATGTACGTCGTTACCACTGGATTTGTAACTAATCATCTATGACACGGATGCAGGTCTTCCCAATGGCAACTGATATGTACCAGTGTTTTCCTCATGCGGAAGAGGAAGGTCCGACAATAAAAAAAATATTCACTATAATGCAGCGACTGGCAAACGGCTAGTGTCAGTAAAGGTTTTGGCCAACTGCTTTCAACTTTGAATTCTTCGAACATAGGAGAGGCATGGCATGAGCGCAGTTAGAATTGCTGGCTAATTAACCGAGCTTCCTTAAGAGCACCTGCAAGATTTAAGCACCTGTTTCATAAGAAGCAGAACACTGACACCGCCTGTAGCAGCGTTAATCTTCAGGTATTCATTACAATTTATTGAAATTTAAATAAACGTACACTTCGCTATTAGAACAGAATAGGCCCAATTGAAAAAGGTTCTCTAATTGACCATCTACAAATTCACGGACAAAGCAAAAACCTAGTATGGACTTCACCGCACGTATGTCACATGACCGTAATTTATAAATAAAATAGGTGTTGGGCGTTAAAGGCAGGATTAAAACACGCTTAAACATTACTTCCAAAAAGAATGGGTAACTATTATAAAAAGAAAGTAGAAGTGAATGAAAAACAGTTAAGGTAGGAAGGAATAAAGGTACAGGAAAGGAAGGAATGTCAACCAGGCTGTGGCTATAGTGTGCTATGCCACACGTGGGGAAGGCGAAGAACGGGAAGAAGAATAAAACAGTAAAAAAAGATAAAAGTGAAGACAGAGCGTAAAGAGGTGTGGCCAGCGTTACGACACTATAGGCAATAAAGCTCATTGACTCAATAGAGAGTAGTCGTTTATGCTACAGACTGCTGTGCAAGTTTGTTGTTGCCACAAAAGCACAGGAGCGCTTTTGTGGCCCTGTGCGTAGCATCCTCTTCCAATAGGCCTCCCACGGCCTGATGCGATTGTTCTTTGCCGTCTCTGGCTTGGAGTAACCTTCAGAAATGCTTACGCCCATTTGATTGGAATGGCAGACAGTGAGGCGTGTGAAGTCTGTGACACACCGGAGACCATACGCCATCTTCTATGCGAATGCCCCGGTTTTTCATCGGCAAGAAGGCAATTCCCCTCAAATTCACGGAAAAACGGTTAAAAAGGCCACTGGTGCCAGCCGAAGGAAGCTGTAGCAAAGCTTTCCTGATACGCATTCATAAAGGAAGGCGTGTTTGACATGCTAGCTTGGCGAGTTTTATGCTAGGCGTTTTAAAAAGTTGTTGTCTGCCTCTAATTGGGGTCATTAAAAACTGCCCTGGCTTTTCCTTCGGCATGCAAGCTTGAACACTCAGGGGCCGTTCATATTACGGCAGGCCCTATCAATGGCCGTTCGGCAGGCCTGCCGAACGGCAGGCGTGCCGTAATGGCCGTTCATATTACGGCAGGCCCTATCAAGTTTTCAGAACGCAACCTCATTTGTATGAACCGTTCAGCAGCGAATTTTAATTCCAACGTGTTCCACATTCAGGAAATAAAAATGATGCAATTGTATATCGCAGCCTCTGTCAGCATTACGTTCAAGTACCGCGTCGTACACTTCCGCATCAGATAGAAGTAACGTTTGAGAATACGCACAGGTGTCCAGTTGACTTTAGCACACAGAAGAACAGCTGAAGGTTTAGCTAGGATGTCATTTTCCAAACGCCAAGAATTTTTTGACAAGCAATCGGCCTCACAGCCAACTAGAGCTGTCAGATGCCCTAAATGTTTCTTGTGCTACGAAGATAGCAAACGCAATAATTTGTTCTATGCACTGAGTACTTCATACTATACTAGCGTTATTTTTTGTTTCGGTGCAGGTTGCATACACAATAACTGAATTCTGGTTTACCAGTCACAGCGACGCATTTTGGAAACATCGAGAAACTGGTATTCGGCATGATTGTTTAATAAAAAGAAATGTCGGCATGCCAAGAACTATCGCTGTCATGAATTAATAATCGCAATAACGAGTTCAGCGTTTCAATAATGAAACTCAGGGTAGTATGTTCTCTCGCTTCAAAAAGCGACACTTACGTTCAAGTGTTTTTCAACAAAAACAGTTTGGCCAAAATTTAACGTTCTACCAAAAAAGCCGAGATATCGTGCGCTTGGGTTCCCCGGTAATATTAAAACTGTGGCATCGTAACAGAACCAAAGAGACGCGAGAAAGTGCTGTCGGTTTTGCCAAACACTTGCAAAGCATGTATTTTAGCATAGATTCTTGCAGGGGTAGTTTTAGTGTCAACAGAGGCGATTAAGAATTGAAAACGTAAATACTTTTATTTTCATGCTTTATGCACATGGAATAGTAGTTACTCGTTTTTTCAATTGAAACGATTATAATAGTTTGCGCCGATGTGAGCACTATTGTTCGATTGTGAAAACGTCCTTATGTTACCAGAATTCACGTTTTTCACCAGGTTGCAAATTTAACCTATTTGCTGTTCGTCCGATTCCGGAAATATTTCCTATTAGGACAAGTTGTGTGGGGGTAATACTGTCCGTACGTACCTTTGACAGAAGTATTTCACGCGTAATGAATAATTTGGATTTTTCCTTGAGAAACTCACTAATTAAGAGATGAAGATTTATTCAATAAAACGGTATGTCTGTCACGCATGCATTTATATTGCTATGTTTTAATGAGGGGAGACGCTAAACGCACCTGGTATAGGTTGTTTTATTATTTATATGGCTTATACATCTTCAAAATTTTAGCAATCTCTTGGTTGTTTTGAGAAGTTGAGAGGGTGTAAATTAATATTTCCTACAACTTAAACAACATATCTAAGCGTGTTTAAGGGTCCTACATGGCTGCTCACCCAACTGGTGCTCTTTTTTTCAGACCGCAAGAACCCTTATGACGTCAAGTTCGACTATACCAACAGAAAGAACTGCATGGTTGCAAGATTCCCTTATAATGGCGACCGTATGCATGATTTTTCACGTTTTTAGTTGTTGTATAAATGTTTTAAGCACTACGGGATACATTTAACCAGCATTATTTCGCCTTTGATTCTCTCTAGCCTAGCTTTATGGTCGTGCTCATGCAGCTGCTTTTAAATGGTGCACGATGTATTCCTTTTAAGATAAATCATGAATCAAGCATGATGATTCATGAATCAAGCAGCGGTAGCTTGAAAAGGTGTAGGCGCTGAGTCTCACTGGCAGTGAAGTATGCATTTGAGTGGCGCTTCTAGAGGAGTTTTTGATGTACATAGCTTTCTTTCCTCCAGTGTACTAACCAATCTTTTTCCAGCGGTACCTTTTATGGGAGGGATAATATTCATGCTATGCAAGCATGTTGAACTGAAGCCATTCATTAATTTTTAAACACTTTATTACAGAGTGCGTGCTTTGGGTCCTACCTAGTGTCAAAGATGAAGTTCCACAAGAATGCATCGACAATTTTGAAGACATCTGCGATGAGAAAATCTCAACATATGACAAAAGCTTTTGCGAAAATGACAATGCTGATTAAATTGTACCCCATAGTTCCCTACGTATTAGCCTCGTTGAAGGAGCGGGCTCGTTTTTTTCAGGGTGGAGATGAGAGATAAGAGGTGGCGTTTAAAATGTTAGCTGCTTTCTTTCAGAAATAAGAGAAATTTCCCAGATTTTTAAATGATAGCGTGACTTTCAGAAATGCTGAGAAATGTCAGTATTAGCTGGTCTTTCTGGATGCAATAAAAGATACCTTTTCTATCGAACTTTTTCAATAAATGCTGCAGTTAGGACTTCCGCTATGCATACATGCGTTTTGTTTTGTGGGCTTTTAAAGATCTACAAATGCATCCTGCATTAGTTTGTAGCTTTCAACAAAGAAACCCCTTTTGAACACGCATAGAAGCGCACTAGCTCGTAAATAAAGGAGGAAATAACGAAGAAAATGTTACTGGTGTAATGGCAGCAGGTAAGTTGAAAACTCCATCAAATCGCTGCTCTTCTTTTCTCCGTGCACCTTCGGACTTAGGCTGATATTGTGTGCTTTAGGGGTCGTGCCCCAACAGCAGCACTGCTAATGACATATTCATTGTATGGTCCCGCCATGAACGCGTGTCGAAGCCACTATACTAAAGACCGCCACAAGAGCAATGCGATTGTTGTGTGTTGGCAAAAACTGTACTTTAGGAGCAGCACTAAAAAAACTATACAAGGGTAACGAAGCCGCGCCGTATGTCACACCGATCCTCCCCTAGGTATTCATTTTTTATGCCTAGCACAGAACCATAAATATTGTCCAATCAGCCAGTAGTCCTGTAATCTATAGGTAGCCAGATTATTTCAAGCTCTTCGAGATAGGAAATGGCTAGTTCTAGCGTTTACCACAAGCCTTGCGGTGCCCCTTTGATAACAAACTTGTTGACGCAAGCTAGATAATCGACCTCATTTATCATTTTTGCAATACCTTGCAAGCATAGAACATGCGCACCGAGTAGGTCGAAAGCACGAACCGAGTCCATACAGCCGAGTCCTAGCTTCTGAATGGTGTGGAAGGGCAGTCAGTGCATTACATTACAGGCTTGAGTACGCTATTAGTTAATACATCTCGTCAGACATGAAAAATAGGCCACCTCATGCGGTTTAAACTCGGCTTCATCGATTAGGTGTCGGACGTTCCTAGAAACAAGAAAATGCCAAGACGCGCAAATGAAAGGACATCTCCGGCATGAGCGCTAAGTAGACAGGTGCCCAAAACATGGACGTGAAATTTGTCTGAACTATTCTCGCTAATCTTCAGATAAGTGGCCACGTTAACGGCAGAAACTAAATTTCGTGAGTGAGAAGGACAATAGAACGTAAGCGGTTGCTCGGGCAATATTTTGTATTCGCTTGTTGGTTCCAATATTGGTTATAATCGAATTCCTTTGACTGGGCTTGGGATTGAGCGCAGTTTACGAATATTTGAAAGTAATACTTAAGCATTAACTGAATTGAAAACTTGTAGTATTGCAAGGGATGAATTCGCTCCTAAAATAAGTAGCCTAAAATAAGTTAGACATATACTGCTTTGCTGTAAAAGATGAGGCACTACTGTTTTTTGATTTTTTTTATGTTTAAGAAAATATGTTGAAATGAGAGAGAAAACCTCAACTATTGAAACTGCATTGTTTTGGGAAAGAGGTTGGCTCAACCGTGACTGCAATAAAAAATCTTTCCTTTGTTTGTCGAGATAGAAATAAACAGCTTTTTCTATTTATTTTTATCTGTTAGATACGCAGACCCTTTAAGCTCCAAGCAGGGCGAGCATTCACATAACAAGTCAAGGGAACAAAACATTTTGCGAAGTACAACAAACGAAACCTTAAAGAAAACTATTGTGAATTTCTCTTGGTATTGCTCATGCAAAGAGTGATTGGTTGGATGCATTAAAAGACATATTTGTAGTAAATTATATGTCAGAGAGTGGTGGTTGGGATGTCCGCTTTTTCGAGTCAGTAAAGGAGATAAATACTGTTTAATGTCCGTGGCAACGTGGATATATTTAGTAGCGCGAGAAAATTGTAGAAGAATAAATTTTTTCTTCGTGGATGAATGAATAAAGTGAGGGTATCTTTATGACATCAGAGAGATATTATAACTTTATAACTGGGAAACTTTGGAATAAATGAATCTAGCCGCCTTTCGTTGCTGGAATGAACGGACCGCATACAACAGAATCAACGAACACACAACACACAATTATTGCATATTCAGGTGTAGGTAGACTAAATCAGAGATAGCTAGATGAACATAAATAGAAATACACTTGGAGTGTTACAAACTCATGCCTCGATAAGGTTCGCTTCCTCAGAGAGTAGGAGGAATATTTTTAACCTGATTGTTCCAGTATAGATTATTTGTAATTGTTACGTCTCCGTAATTGTGGTACGGGACTTGAATGGAAGGACTTGAACAAAGTTGACGTGAATGTAATGGGCCATTTTTATAGTTTATCCAAATAAGAGCCGATTTTCGAGTAGTATGAGCAATTCCCCTCCGGTTACCACGTGGCGGAGAGACACAGATATAAGAAAACATGGCAGATGATGGATGATATATTTACATTATGTACAAGCGGCCAAGACAGAGCGCGCATAGGCTGCACACTAGCCACTCCTACGTCGTTGTCGTGCATGGTGGGCAAAGATACCATGGGGGATAGACGGCCATATTCCCTGACGCAAACCCCCAGTTCGAGGGCGAGCGTCCCGGGAGAGGGAGCAGTCACTGGGTGGGTGGAGTGAAGGTGCAAATGAGAGAGAGAATAGGGAATAAGTGTCAAAAAACTCTTGCTACCACAAATGACGATGGAGAGTTCTGTGAGCAGCGGTCCCAGAGCAGCGATACTTGCCGATGCAACGAGGCAACGTCCCACAGCCCTTGAGTCACACCAGAGAACCGGGCAGAGGATGGGCATCGTCTTGTTCGGTCGCGACTGGTCACGTCGGCAAGTGTCGGGTGATCATTGGCTGGGGAAACAAGGCTCGGGATAATCACGTCCATGGCTCACTGGGGCTGGGGTGGACCGACGTGATCCAAGATTCTTGGTGCGTTTACTTCAGGCGACGAGGCTAGGCGAGTATAAGGTCCAGGATGGTCTGCACGCAAAACCTCTGCCAAAATGTTACGTGATGGCAGGATATAGATTAGACAAACCATGGCAGATGATGAATGATCTATTTACAAGCGGCCATGACAGAGCGCTCGTCGGCTGCACATGAGCCACAACTTCGTAGTCATCATTGTCATCCTTGTCGTGGATGGTTGGCCACGACAGCATGGCTTTTGTCCACCATGTTCTGTGACGATATTAGGCTAGTGTGAAGGCCATCTTGATCATTAGCAAATGAAATACATTTATTTTAAATGCATTCATTTGTGAACCGCAGCAAAATAACGTATAACCCGACAGCAAATATTACTCTTCAATTACCCAAAAAAGGAGTCAGTATACCATTTTGAGGTACGCCCGAATTGCCTGGAAGAGATTTCTTTAGATGTGCTTACAGTCTGTGATGTGGAGGACACAGTTGCCCAACAAATACTAACAATAGCAAAACTAACCAACAAATAGTAACAAAACTAACCAATTAAGAAAGGCTTTCCTATGTCATCACAATTATATTACCGTGCGACGCCGTGCCGAACGCATTGCTCCAAACTAGAAGGAGAGGACAAATTTTGCCGTAATTTATAATGTCGTAGCGCATAAATAAATTCAAGTTACTTGGAGTGTTTGTATCCATCAACCTTCCCTGAACCATTGTTTCACAAGCGTAGTACTGAATATTCATGTGACTAATCGAGTATATCCAGTAAAATTGTCATGTTCTATGATTTAGAATGAAGAAATGTAAAGAAATGGGGCGATGCGTTGGTGCACGGATTTGTGGCCTTTGTACGAGATTTCGGTGCACGTTCAAGATCCCCAGTGGTAAAAAATGTATCCGGAGCCCTCCACTACGGCGCTCCTCATCGCCTGCGTTGCGTCCGCGCGTTAAACCCTACGATCAATCAACTGGTGGCCTTTACTAAATATTGGCACCACTCGCGCTGCCTACTTGACGTCAGCCATTTTCCAGACATGAGCTAATCATCGAACAAATATTCGGCAGATCGTCTTGAAATGAATGCCTTTAGCAGTGACACAGATACAGGGCCATTAAAGTTGAGAGCATTTTTAAAATGAGGCGCTTAAATGTATGTGAAGGCCACCTCTACGGCACCGTTATGCGTCCATGGGGCCACAGAATGAGCGCTAATTGATGATGTAGGTAGCTGAATTACTTAAATGGAATAATACATATTCAGTGACTGCAGTAAGCAGGCATGTTTGCTTTAAAAAGTTAGACGCAATTGTGTTTCTACACAGTTTAATTTGGCACAATTCTTCTAGCGCATCCATTCTCCAGGATATCGAACTGCGAAGTTTAATTGCCGTTTGCATGATTCCGCAAGCAAGACAGTGAGGAACAGCGCGAAACTGTTGGCGTTTGTGACATGCCTGCGGAGTAGGGTATTTAGTATCACAACGAAGTGGAGTCGTTGGCGAAAGTAACAAGTGCACCTTTTCAGTCTTGGCTTGCGTAATGGCGAGCTGCAGTACTCAGAACCGCTGTTTTTCCTTGAATTCGCTAGCAGAGAGTGAGAGAGGGGCGGTTGATTCCAATATTTATTCCAAAGTAATATTTTGAAGTTCTTCCGTTTACAAACTTCCTCGTCCGGAAGGTAAATTAGATGGAAAGGTGATCAGTAGCCTATTTCATGTAGTAAACATCTTTTTGTTTTGAGTCCAGCAATCTCACAAATAGCGTCTAAAAAGGTGGCCTATTGTGCACAGTGGAGGCCGATAGCAGTTTGGATAGCCACATCACTTACTTTCAGTGGATTAGATTGATCAGCGGAGTCTTCAGGAGCTTTACTTAATGTGTAAATTTTAGCGCAGGTCCACGCGGTGCTTTGCGCATCGGACTGCTCACATGGTAAAATGGGAATACCAAGAAATTAGGGGAGCCGAACAGAGCAGCCTAACAAAGATGGACTTCTTACCGAAGCCGTTACTATACTTTAATAAAGCGTTGCCTTTAATGAACATTTATTAAACCTTTAATGTTACTTTTTGAGCCAGATTCGTAGAGTTCTCACAGAAAGGCAGCTTTGTTATGGCGCACTGAAAAGACGCCCTTATTTGGGAGAGTAGTTCGGTCAAATGTGCGCAAATATTCATTATAATTCTCCGGCCCGCTTGGCGTGCTACAAGTTCGTAATTATGTCTTTGCGATTTTTGGCAGCTACATGGAAGAGAAGCACAGTGGTCGGTTTCGAGTTTAAGTTTTTTTGGTGCCTATTTTACAACCGCGTCAAATTTCCAAAGATGAGAAACGCTGTTAGCTAGGTTGTCCCAGTGTCTTGTTGTTCAGGAGAATTTTAATTTTTCTGATCTTTTTGTTCGGAGTCGGATGTTTGGTGCTGAGCTCTTGCGTATCCGTGACAATTTCGTTAATGTTCAATTGAGTTATTAGAGAGTTTTAGCAGTCCGTCCGTTCCGTTCGTTACGTTGTTACCGGGTTGACAGGTACCGGTCTGCGCCTGCGCGCGCGGAAGGGCGAGGAGGCGCGGACATGGCGAAGGCCGGCCAGTGGAACTAATCTCCCTACCGTGACGAATGCCCAAGTGCCGCGACGGGTCCCGGTCAACACGCTAGCTACGTACGCGACGGAACGGACGGACTGCTAAAGCTCTCTATTGAGGTGACCATGTTCGTTTCCTGTGGGTTACCGTCGTTCGGGCTAAATGGTGGTTTAGTAGAGCTAGGTAAGTCAGATGGCGGATATCTTATGTTATCTGAAGGCGCGGCCCAACGGGTGGCGTTTTTTACGTTTGTTGGCCGGCATTTGGGTATTTGCTGGGGCATATTGGGTTTTGAGGTATGTGACTTTGTTTTTATAGTATAAAGCCTAAATATTAGGGGGCAACGCGTTCCTTTTCGAGACGGGGATTTCACTAAAAATTGTACAATGCATGTAATGAAAAGAACAGCCTATGTGCCGGAAGTTATGGCAATTTTAGGCACGAGCCTTTTTGGTTGGTAGGGGGACACTTTGAGAGTTCTCAAGTAATATTTTACCGAGCCTTGGAAGATACGCTGATTTGACAGTTTCACCTACGTGTAAAGCCCTACCACGGTGGGTGAAGTATTCCGCGGAGTTCGGCATCCGTTTGGCGCAGCTGTTTTAAAACTCCCGCGTCAACCTCCCGGTCATGCGCAGCCACGCCACGCGGCCGAACAAGCCTGCCTCCTCGCTCAGCCAGCGGGGCAGAGCCAGGGGTCACTAGATGCGGTTGACCATCTACGTCGTTTCTTTGCACCCATGGCCCATCAACGCGATGGTCACCACTGAAAAGGAAGTATTTCGTTTGCGGTGTCAGAAAGGAAGGAGCATCAAGGACTTTTTTCCAGCTAAGTCTAGCGCTCGGCAAAATAGCCAGCGTGCGCGTTCAGCAAGCAAAATATTTCTCTTCAATTAAATTCACATCGTAGGCGTGGTCGCGCAGCTGTACAGTAGGCCGCGAGCTTGTTTCCTTCTTTGCATGATTATAGTTGTGCACCCAACGGAGCATACAATGCCGTAAACGGTTATAATTGATATAACAAAATGACGGATATAACGAAATATTAAAGTGCCCGTTCAACTTCGTTATGACGCAGTTTGAGCGTACTGATTTCACGTAATAAAGAATTGAAATTAATAATTACCCCCATAAAAACGCAGGCTTCAATAACGTACTCCATATATTCCACAAAAATTACTGTTCAAGACAACGAATCACCAAGAGGTAAAAGTAATAATCATTTCATCAATACGCACTCAACAACTACACAAACAGAGACAATCATTAGGTTCTCGCAGCGCGTAAAGCATCTTAAGTGCAGTAATGTGATGCTCTTCGACACATTCTCTAAATAAAAAGAGTGACGGAAATTTTTTAAAAAATAAATTGGCCTATTCAAAAATGTTTGTGTGATAATTTTTCTCAATTAGTTTCACCGTCCAGCACAGTATTATTATTTGTTTTGAGAAATTCATGACAGTTGAGTTTCAAAAGGTTTGAAGGAGTGATGCTATCAACGAAACTTTTGTCGCCAAGTGCAGAAAAAATATGGAAGTACGTAAGCGTCCTCACTTGTTTGAAGGCGGAAGGGTGGCGGTACTTGTTACCAGTTTGTTTACGGCTATATCGTATTTAGGACCTCTCTTCGCTTTTGCTCCTTTGGCTGTTGGAACGAATTACTCCGACCAGTCTCGCTTCTGCTACGCCGTGTTTGCGTCTGTTTCGCCGCTTTCATTTCTTCGACTTATGGCGCGGATTACATCTGCAATCAGGCAAGCACGCGCCACTGCCTCCTAAAATTAGATCTTTGCTCGACTAGTGTGCACCTGTTCTATTACGTGCCATCACCTGCAGGTACAATGCGGCCAGAATTCTTCCACGAATGTACAGTTCTAAATTAAAATTTTGACTCTTCTGAAGCAGTCACATTTGTTCCCAGAAGCTCCATATTACTGGACAATCCACCAAGTTGATATATCTGCTAGGAAGAAAAAGGCGCCCCCACAACTTTTATTCTTTAGATGTAGTTAAATGTAGATTGACGGATTGTTGGTAATTCCGTTGTTCTTGAATTGGCGCCCCCTCGATGATCCGAGAACCGGTGGTGCAGTCGAAGACAACGAGGCCTATTCCAGTGGCAGTAGACTTTAATGTACGGAGAGTCAGGGATGTAAACAGTGCGTGAGACGACGGCGTTCACCCCGGCGTGCACCAACACAACCGTCCCTCGTGTCGTCCCACCGCCGTCTCTCCCAGAATCCCCCGATCAACATCAAACACAGCATACGTAAATCACAACTTCATATGCTGCCCAATCACAGCCAAGAACCCAGGTACTCTCCATTCGCCCCGACTATTCATCCTCGCCATTGGTCCTGCCTGAATCCCGTCACCTCCTCACCCTACTGCCCCTTTAGGTGGAGGAAAGACGTTCTCACGGGAAAGGAAGAGTCACCGCCCTGACAGCCACTAAACGTTACCGCGACGCCATCGCCGGCGCCTGGCTTACTGAGGCTAAGTACTGCTAGACAAGGCCGGCTCCTCAGATCATCCCAAACAAACGCGCGCCGCGTCCGCTGTCAAACGGTGTCGAGCATAGATCAACACGGCGACGTCTCGTCCCGCTAACGACGGAAGCGCACTCGGTGTGTCTCGCCGCCCCGCGCCCCCGGTACCGTCCTCAGCCGACAACAACAACAGTGAGGGAAACAGCAAAGCATTGAGCCGCCGCCGCCGCCGGCTTTAGGCGCCGGGCACAACTCCCGGGCAATTTTCCTCTCAAGCAGCCCCCGTCCGAGTGAAAGCGGTGGGAGGCGAACAATGCACACTGCCGTCGCGTTGCAAAGCGGCTCGGAACACAGGAAGGTCGTACGCTGACCCCTACTCGCAAAACTTACACCACAACAAGGTAAAATAGATCAATGACATACACCAAATTAACTCCTCCCCCCTCAAGAATGTTACCCGACACTTGCTGTCCGTGTAACATGACAAGAAAAAAAATAAATCTACTCATTCTGTTACAATACCATTACATCTGTCAAACTCCAGCCCTCCATAACCGTTGGACAAAGAAAAGCATCACTCTACACTATTCCCCTAATAATCAAGATAACATAAAACATACTTTTAGGAAAGTACACGTGAAGTAAGATAAACAAAAATACGCCTCATATACAACACATCGCAACAACCCGAACATGCAACCATGCAGCGTGCACCATTGGAGAGGCCCACACGGCATGCTCCTGAGGTCTATTTGGGAATCGCATAGCACCCCTCAAAACTGACGATACTGCTTCACTGCACACCAACGTACACACACACACACATCACCCAAAAACACCTTACACTCCTATAACACCACAACACAAACCCCGCATCAAGGGAATCAAAACTCTTGAGGTCAACAATTCTATCATCAGCCCAACAGAACACGTTACTGCAATCGCATGTGTTTAATAACCACCCAAATGGGCCTGGGTTAACAGCGTAGAGTTATTCGTCATACCCTAGCCGCGATAGGGCATCCGCTGCCTTGTTCAAGGAACCCTTAACATGGGCGATTTCCAAGTTGTACTTCTGAAGTGCGAGGGACCAGCGCATGAGCCTTGCACTAGAAGGCGCGGAACGGGTCAGAAAGGTAAGCGGATCGTGGTCCGTCAAAATCTTCACCTTATTACCGAAGAACCACGTGTCAAGGCAGCCCAGAGCCCACACGATAGCGTACGCCTCTCTTTCTATGGCGGACCATTTCCGCTGACCTGGGGTAAGCTTCTTACTCAGAAAAGCTATTGCCCGGTTAACTCCGCTCTCTTCCTGCGAGAGGCATGCCCGGTCGCCACCTCTGACGCGTCTGTCGCAAGACAGAAATCCTTGCGGGGGTCTGGCACAGTGAGTCCCGGGACGGCCGTTAGTGCTTCCTTAACTGATTCGAAGGCAGCTTGTGCCTCCCCGTTCCAAGGCAAAACATTCGGGACCCGCTTGCCCGTAAGCGCTGTCAGCGGAAGCACCAGGTGGGAATAGGCGGGAACGTACTCACGGTAATAATTGAGGAGCCCGAGCATGCTTCTCAACTCGCGCTTCGTCCCCGGTGGCTTCAGCTGCTCGATCGCCGCAATTCGGTCCGGATCAGGGGCATGCGTACCAGATCCCACCACGTGACCCAGATACTTAACATGCGACTGCGCGAATCGGCACTTGGAAGGGTTCACCGTAAGCTTTGCGTCCCGTATCGTCTGTAACACAGACTTCAAGTGGGAAATATGGTCCTCCCAAGTCTCCGAAAACACCGCCACATCGTCGATGTAGGCGCACGCATACTGGCGGTGGCCAGCGAGGAGTCCGTTAACTACTCTCTGGAATGTTGCCGCGGAGTTTCGGAGCCCATAAGGCATGACCTTCCACGCATACAGGCCATTATGAGTGGCAAAAGCGGTTAGGCTCTGAGATTCCTCCTCAAGGGGAATTTGCCAATACCCACGGGTCATATCAAGCACGGAAATATACCTAGCCCCAGCTATGCTATACAGAAGCTCAGTCACGTTCCCCATTGGGAAGCTATCTGCTACCGTTACGGCGTTAAGGCTTCGGTAATCCACACAGATCCTTATGGAGCCATCCTTCTTCAGTGCACACACAATCGGGTGCGCCCCCGGGCTGTGCACAGGATATATAAAATCCCATTCCAAAAGTTCGGTTATCTGCCTCTCAACCTCCTCTCTCATCGCCATGGGAACCTTGTACATGGGCGGGCGCGCCCGGGTGGTTCCGGGAATTAGCGTAACGCGGTGTTCGCCTACAATGCACTTCCCTGGTCTATCCGAAAAAACATCACCGAACTGCACCAGGACTTCCTTAAGTTGCCTTGCCTGCATGGCGTCCAGACTAGTCATCTGGAAGTCGGTTTTCTCTGCTTTAGCCGACTCTTCTATATGCGGGGCCGTTTCTATGTCACCAAACTCTGCGTCTGTCCCAAACACCACGCCTACGTTGCTAGCTCGGACGTAGTACGGTCGCAACTTGTTCGCGTGGACAAGTCTCTCGTTACCTTCTTCATCACGTACTACATAGCTATCGTTGCGCTGCCTCGCTTTTATTGTGACAGGACCCGTCCACTTTGGTTGCATCTTTCCACCGGCATCCGTCTGCACAACCAGAACCTCATCCCCTACCCTAAATTCCTTCTTCCTGGCTCGCAGGTTATACTTCTGCGTATAGGCCTGTTGAAGTCTCGAGCTTCGTTCGTTGACCACCTCGGCCGCAGCGCTCATTCTCTCCCTCAGTTCCATGAGATAGCCAATTCCAATTCCAATTCCATGTTCCCCCCCTTCCCCGTCAGAAAAAAAAAGAAAAAAAATGTGGGGAACAAGACCTGCTCCAGCTAGGCTATGGCAGGTTTAAAGCCAATATAAAATAAACAAATAGGGCGAAAAGCCAAACAGACATTTTTAAGAAAAACCAATTTGATGATTAAAAAAAAATACCCCGACGTACGTAACAGCAGGACAACCAAGCAAAGTTTAAAAGACTAACTAAGCGCGAAGGAACATCAAACAAAGCATAGGGAAGAACGTTCTCAAGTCAGTTCGGCACAAAAGATCGCACAACGTAGCAGTTCCACTCTCAAGTGTGTACAGCACCCTCAAAAAAAAAAAAGCCCGAGTCAGAGCTGAGGCGGCATTATCAACTCTCACAGACACCAGGTCACACGCTGTAGCACAAGGACCTTGGGCACACAATATCGCGGAGGTGCAGTCCATGGGTGGCACGTATCTAGGTGTTAGTTCTACTAAAAAGGCGGCAAGCGGGGGTGAAGGTATAAAAGAAACACCGAGAGAGAAAAAAAAAATCACTGAACACACGTAAGCGTCACACCTCGGGCATAGATCGGGAAATAAAATCGGTGAGGTCCATGAGAATCTTCACGGCTGTTGAACTGTCCAAAAGGTGACGAAGCTGTGGTGGCTGTAACGGTGAATTCGACAGCCGACGAAGTCTCTGAATATAGCTGGCCGTTTTCGGGCATTCTGTTAAATAGTGCCCAACCGAAGTGGCAGGCGCACCGCAGAAGCACTGACAGTTTGGTGTGAGTTGTAAACGGTGAAAGTAATGAGGAAATCGACCGTGTCCAGTTATCAGGTGAGCTAGCTTCTTGGAAGGCGGGAAATAGGAAGGAAGGTCCAATACACTGGGAGTCCATCGATATAATTCAGTGTCGCAGTTGTTAGTACTCCACGTCTCCTGCCATACCAAGCGACCGACCTTCATCAGCAAAGAACGCACTCTGGTTCTCGACCACCTTCCACGAACCTCCTCTCCTCTTGTGGCAGCACTGCGGGCGACAGTATCCGCAAGCTCATTCCCCCACACACCAGAGTGAGCTGGCACGTGGTATATAGATACAGGCAGTAAATTTGAGAGCCGGGAAATATTTTCTTTTAGGCGATGAATGGTAGCGGACTGATTAAATGGATTATTGAGAGCCAATAAAAGCGAAAGACTGTCTGAGTAGATACTGACGGGGCAGGAAGGTCTGTCGTCCAAGAGAAACAGTACGAGTTGTTGCATGGCAATCACCTCGGCATCAAAGGAGGTGGTTGGACACGCCAGACGGAACCTCCTCACCGCATACACATGGTCTGCCCCATTCAAAATAACAAAGGCTGCTCCTGATGCAGTCGACGTGTGTGATCCGTCTGTGAAGGCGTGCAGAGTGGAGAAGTACAGCCTGCGGTTTGCTTCCGTTCTGGTGAGACGGTCGTAACGGACACGAAGTCGTCGCGCAGGGTGTGTGTCGACCTTGATGGGCAGGTCCACATCAGAAGGATCGAACGATGCCGTGTTGAAGGTCACTGGTTGCTGGTGATGAAACAATAGAAACATGCGCACTGTGATGTCTAGGTGGATGTGAAGCGGAAGCGCATCGGCAAGGACTTCTAGGGCGGCGGTCCGTGTGGTAGTATACGCCCCGGTGACGGCGAATAATGAAGATCTTAGCAGCGAGTGTACGCGGGCTTTCAGTAGATGGTGTTGGTTGATGTGCCACCATGCAGGCGCTGCGTATGAGACTGCTGGAAGGACCACAAGGTGATGTAACTGACGGAGATGAGATCGACTGACTATGGTATGCATGCGGGCAAATCTTGTGAGCGAAACTGCCATCTTTTCAACTGTGAATTTCAAGTGGTTTGTGTGCGCCACGAATGTGAGGTGACTGTCGAAAATCACTCCGAGGAGTTTCATTTCCGTCACCTGCTTGATAACTGCGCCGTTGAGCTTGATGGTTGGTTTCCTAATAGCCCCGCGGTCACCTTTGGAGACAAGAAGGCAGGAGCATTTAGCGGGGTTCAACTTTAATTTTGCGGCTCCGGCCCAAGCAGTTATCCTAGAGAGGGCTACGTCAGCAGTCGCCTCCAATTGTCGACGCGTACGACCATGAATAATGATCACGGTGTCATCCGCATACGCTTGGATGTATGCATCTTGAGGCATGGGCAGGCAAAGCATATCATACACGTATGCGTTCCACAAAAGTGGGCTGATAGGAGAGCCCTGAGGAGAGCCTTTTGAAGTGGCATGGGTAGTGCTTCCTGAAAATGTGTCAAAGGAGACGGTGCGACCCTTTAGAAACGATTCCAGGAGCTGGTAGATGTTGCGGGGGCAATGATGAGATCGGAAAAAATATAATAATCGGGGATGCCAGATGCTATCAAATGCGCCTGTAAAGTCTAGTGAGATTACGAGTGAAAGTCCCCCACTGTCTTTATGCTGCTGCAGTCGATTGCGTAAAGCAAATAAGGCAGACGTCGTGCTTTGACCGGTAGTGAAACCATATTGCTGCGGATGAAGTAAGCGAGATCGTTGTAGGAAATAATATAAGCGGCCATTTAACATTCTTTCCAAAAGCTTGCCAATCATAGATGTCATGCATATTGTCCGGTACGAAGAAGGTGCAGTGGGTGAACGTCCTGGTTTTAACAGAAAGGTGACACGTGCTTGTTTCCAGTGGGGGGGAAAGTGACCGTTCGCGAGACAACAGTTGAAAAGACACAGTAAAAAATTAGGAATATGATGAACGAAAAGACGAACCATGGGAGTTGTGACATCGTCGAGACCTGGCGCTGCATTAGCATTTAAATTTCGAGAGGCCAATTGCAGTTCTTCTAGCGTGAATGCATCATCTTGTTCTTCCGCGGGGTATGGAGTTGAAGCCACTATGGTTCTAATTGCCATGTGGGCCAGGGTGTCATCACGTTCATCAACAGGAAAGTGAGTCCGCATAAGCAGATCCGCCGACTGTATTGTGGATGTTGTCGAAGTGTCGTCCGTCACATGTAGTGAAGGCAAAACAGAGGGCGCTCTAAACTGGTTAAACGCCACATTAAAAGGTGGTCCAAAAAGGTTCTTGCCGGACGCTCTCGAGCTCGCCTGTCGCACAGCCTTGTCTTTTGCAAGCTGAATATTTTCCCTGTACGCAGCAAGTCGCCGATAGTAAATGAATTTGTAATCCGCTCGTAAAAAGGGGTCGCGACACTGCTGGTACCGGCGGCGCAACACTCGCACGGCTGATCTCTCTCTCGCAATGGCGTCACTCCACCACATGTTTCCCTTGTGCTGCTTCGGAAGCCGCTCAAACTTTCTTTTGAGACAGTCCAGCTTAGAGTAAAATCTGTCCAATGACGAGTTGAGGGCGCTTGGTGTAGCAATATCTTCATGAGTGAAACCTTCAATCCAGTCATCACTTGCTAATTCTTCAACCAGATGTTGTAATGCGGCCTTGCTTAAGCGTTTTTTCTGCGGTAATTGCACCATTCTGGGACCAAATACCACATATTTATGATCAGATAGAGTTGATGTGTCTCGAACTTCCCACAAGGGGTTGCCATCCCAGATTGTTCCGGAAACGAGGGTGAGATCAATCCAAGACTCTGAATATGCATTGTGAAATGTGGCTATGGACATGGGGTCGTTTAATATTCGGAGGTGCGCCCCATGAATGAAATGAGCAAGTTGAATGCCACGAGAGTTTAGAACGGTGCCGCCCCAAAGAGGATTCCTCGCATTAAAATCGCCCGCCAGCAGCAAGTTCGGTACTCGGTGGCGCTGAAGAACGTCTTCAATACCGGACAACGTAAAGTCAAGAGGTACAGATGGAGCCGCGTAAACGGCTATTAGGAGCAAGGTGAACTCCTGGTGCTGAAGTCGGAGAGCCACGATGTATGGAGACACTGCCAAGGGGAATACGTCGAATCTGCGCTTAGGTATGAGAACCATACAACGTGGGGTGGCTGAGTTGAGGAAACAGAGCCAATTGGGCGGCACTCCGGGCACTGTTGATCCACGAGCGTAAGGGTCAGACACAATAGCCACATCAATGTGCTCCGCTTCGATGAAATCAACAAGGTGAGAAGTAGCTGCACGGGTGTGATCCAAATTTGCCTGAATAAATTTTAAGAAAGTCATTTGATATATTCTTGTGACAGTGAACCGGAAACAAAATGTTATGTTATGCAGAGACAACGGGGGAAGAGCAAGGTGCCTGGGTGCATTCATAAATGGTTTTTTGACGCATGCGTGAGACTCTTGATTCTACAGTGTAGCAGCAAGGCGCATTGAAGACGTGATCTGAACGACGCCCCGCTGCGCGACACTCCCTGCAAACAACCTTTTCCTTGTCAGCCAAAGTGCAGTCTGCAGTGGCGTGCTCTTCGGCGCAGTATGTGCAGCATACACGTTCTGAATTGCATCGTACCGCTACGTGACCGTAAGTACAGCAGCGGCTGCACGCTGCCACGTAAAAATTTTCCTTTATGGGACATGACGTCCATCCAACCAATAGACGGTCCTTCCTTTTCAAGATGTTGCACACAGAAGGCGAAACTTCCACGATATGTACGTTGTTGCCCGTGCGGTCTTTGAAATAAGTCCTGTGTTTGAAGTCTTCTTCTGGGATCTCTAATCCATTTCGAGCATTGATGTTTGTGCGGAGTAGGCCGGGAACAACGCTTGGGTCAACTCCACTGATCTTAAACTGGGGAAGGCGGCGTGGAGGGCGGGTGACTTTGATTGCAGCTTTCAATTGTACATTTCCTTCAATTGCTTTTTCCAAATTGTCAATGGATGCGCGGTCTGCAGATACCACTGTGAGCCCTGAACGGTTGGGGATAAGTTTCACCTGTTTGACGCCAATTCCTGATGGGTCATTTCCGAAAGTCGCTTTTAACAATGTGATAGTTTCGGGGCCGGGATGAACAGAAGGAAGCAACGGAGAAATGTGCAGTACATGATTCGGATCCGAGGCGAAGCTGACGGCGTTATCTGGGCGTTGTTGCGTGGGCTGAGGAGGAGCAAGCGATGGTGCGGGACCCTGAGAGCCAGGAAAGACATTCTGGTGGTCTCTAACAGCGTTCACATAGGACCGCCGCGGCATAGAAGGTTGTTGGGTGGCTTCACACTCTCGACACTCAGCTAGTTGTGAACGAAGTTCGTCAATTGTTCCTTCGGCACGAGAAAGCTTTGTGCGAAGCGCCATGAACATTGCCTGAATGTCAAAGAACACTTCCATGATTCTTTCACGCGAGGGACATGGCACTTTGTGCTTGCTGTCGCTGAGGATATTAATTAGTAGCTTCCCTTTGTCACATAGAAGAGAGGTATCTTCCTCTTTTTCTGTGGATAATCCCTCCAAAAGGTGTGTTGAAGATACCGGAGAACTTCCACCGCCACTGGTACCAGCTGAGGCATGTCCCCGCGGGGAATTGTCCCCCTCCAGCTGATGATGAATATCAAGGGGATTGTCTCTTGGTAAAGATCCTTGCTCGCGAGAAAGCAGCGCGCTGTCGCCGGCTACAAGTGAGCCTCGAGATGTAGAGCGGAGCGTAGGAGAGTGCCCGGAAGTCATATTATAGTCGACAAGAGGTCCTGTCCAGAGTCCCGATTTGTAGGGGAAAACGTGCTAGGCGAAGTACACTGAGCCAGGACGTGTACTAAGCCTAACCGCACATCGGTGTCCCGCGAAACAACTGCATGGCCTCAAAAGAAGACTGGTGCGCTCACCGACGATGCTTGAGATGTTCGATGGATCGTAGTGGTGGTTGGCGATCTCGTAGCCTGGGAATCTAAAAAACGCGTTCCGAGCACAGAGCCGAAAAAAACACTGCTTCGTTTTCCTCAGTCAGGAGATTGTCCCTGACTGAGGAAAACGAAGCAGTGTTTTTTTCGGCTCGCAACCTCGGCTCGCAAACCTCGGCCGCAGCGCTCATTCTCTCCCTCAGTTCCATGAGATAGCCAGCCGCTGGCTTATTCAGACCCGATGGGGGAGCCCATTCGCCGGTCCATGACTTGCGCAGAATGCTCAGAGGCCCTTGGGGAACTCGGCCGTACATTAATTCAAAAGGTGACACACCTGTTACATCATGCGGCACTTCCCGGTAGGCCCAGAGTAGGCATGGAACATAGCGATCCCAGTCACCGCCGTGTTCATCTATCACGTGGCGAAGCATCGCCTTGAAGGTACCGTTCCACCTCTCGACAATCCCATTGCTTTGAGGGTGCTCTGGAGTCGCGAAACGCACACTTACGCCCAACCTCTCCATGAGTTCTGCAGTCAACTTGGCGGTGAAGTTGGTGCCTTGGTCGCTACATATTAGCTGCGGCGTGCCACATCGTGAAAAAACCTCGATCAAGCCCTGGCAAGTGGCTTTTGCTGTTAAGGACCTCAGCGGAATCACCTCCGCCCACCTGGTGCAGAGGTCGACCACGCTAAGTGCGTACTTATGACCCCGCGCTGAACCTGGCTCGAGCGGCCCTATGCAATCCAGGTATACCACTTCGAATGGTGTACTCGGTCTCGTGAGTGGCGTAATAGGGACTCGGTCTGTCACGAGCTTAGGAGAATGAACCTGACAGCCATGACAAGTTTGGCAGTGCCGTCGGACGTCGGAAGCCACCCCCGGCCAGAAAAAGGAGTTTTTTATACGCCCCTTCGTCTTCTTCTGGGAGAAGTGGCCGGCACATGGGCCGTCATGTGCTAACCCAAGCACTTCCGCGCGCCGCAATTTGGGAACCACGAGTTGTAAACAAGTTTTGCCCTCTACCACGTCCTTGTGGTAGAGCAGCCCTTCTTGAATTATCATACCGTGCGTCCCCTCCCTGGCTTGGCGCCAGGACTCTGCGAGGGACTCGTCGCTCCTCTGCTCCGCCGCGAACGACCTTTCAGTTTCGGGGAGCAAACCCTCGGCCTCGCTGTAACCCGTATCGCTTCCCTCGCCCGTCAGTGGCTCACCGTTCCCGGCCGTCAAAACATTCCCCGGGCGCGTTCGAACCACATCTCCTCTCTCTTCAACAGTGGCGGGCAACGGTTCTTTAGGGGTCGTCGCCTCAGAAGTCACAGCGGCGGCACTTGCATTAGGCATGCAGCTAAGCCCGTCAGCTGGCCGCTGAAAAGTTGGCTTGTACGAATCCGCATGCGTCCCTGAGCCGCCACTAGCCGCCGACGCACTTGTGGTACCACTTAATCTTCCATCCCCCAACGGGGTATCGCCGACCGGTCCCGACAGAAGTGAGCTCGCGTTATCTTTCCTACTCACGCCTTCGACAGCTTCCTGCATCGTCTGCTCTGCTACAATTTCTTCTTCCAATCGCACCTGCTCCCTTAGCTCCGTTTCCAGATCCAGCGCATTCGCACACAGGTCTCCAAAAACATCGGGAGTGATTAGGGCCCCCACGTTACTGTCAAGTTCCTCTGTCACTGCACAGAGCACCTCCATCCGCTGAGTTGCGCTTCCCGATGCGTCGGGGACCCCAAGAGGAATATACATAAGGTCTGCCGTGACTGACTTGCCAAAGGCACCCGTGAGCTTCACCTTCGCGCTACTCTGCCCCAAAATTTCAGTGGGCACGTCGCCAGCTTTGATTACTGTGATGTCAGCACCAGAGTCAACACGAGCGGTGCACAATTTGTCACCAATGAGTACCTCTACCCACGGGCCATTCTTTGGGAGCCTGAAGTTGCTGTCGCGACTCACTCGTTTGACTTTCTCTCGCCGGTTGTCAAAGTTTCCGGCCACCACCCTTAAAACATCCGCGCCTAGGTTCCATCCCGACCTGCAGTTTCTCTTGTAATGCCCGTGCTGGCCGCACCCAAAACAACGAACTGAGCTCGCAGGCGTATCTGGCCCGCGGGGAGACCTGTCCCGATTTCCACTCGGTTGCTGCCCGCCGCCGACCGGTGGTGACGCTCCCGGTGTGGAATACGAGACACTCTCTTCAAAATTTGCCGCGATCTCGGCTATTTCTTTTGCCGGCATCCATCCCTTCAGCTCGCTTTGGGTGACATAGGCTCTGAGATTCTCTGGCATTAGCTGCTTTAGCCTATCAGCAACCAGAAGTTTCTGAAGCCGCTCAAACGTCTCAACGTTCCTGCTCCGCAGGTAGCACGAAAACATTGTTTCAAGTCTCGTGGCCACCTGGCTCCACGACTCGCCCTCCTGCCTGGTAACCGCTAAAAACATTCTGCGGTATTCGTGTGCGGTCATACGAAGCTCTCCGAGGACTACCTCCTTCAGTTGTTTGTACGGCATGATTTTACCGTTGGCCTGGTTAGCGATGAATGCGCCAATTTTTTCGTTCAGGTACGGGAGAAGTATAGTGCCCTGAATTTCTTCAGGAATGTTTAGGGAACTAAAAAGGGCGTCCACCGTCTTAAACCACGCGGGAATAAGAGCGTTCTCGGTCGGCATCGGGGCGAGAGCGGTCTTTAGATCTTTTGCGTGCCGCGCGATGCCAGTTCTCTCACTTTCGATCTCGCTGTTCCGCTGTGACATCTGTGCGGCTTTGAGCGTCATCATCTCGAGCTGCAGCTTCAATAGCTTCATTTCTGTTTGCACGCTATCAGAACTAAGGTCTGTTGCCGTACCGGCAGGTGACTCGACAACCTCGGTATCCATTTTTTCTGACTCCGTACGCGCTCCCGAACGCAACTGCATGCACAAAAGGACCTCAGGAGATGCAAAAAAAAAAATGTGTGGCCTCACCCAGAAAACGTGCGATGCGTAGCGCCCGGTTGTCCGCACATAGTAACACACGCCAGTTTGTGATTCAGGAAGACGACAGCAACGCTCCGTCCAGCTGATCTCGTCGACGAAACGTTCACCTGATAGTCGTCCTAGCAACTACTGGTCCACCGCCAACACTGACGAAAGGCCACGACTCCAGTCCCACAGCCATGAATCTTTGGAATTGGGCTCCGCTGCTCTCTCGACGCACACGATAACTCCAGTCACCTCCTCTGCAGAGCAACAACTGCTGCAAAGCACTCCTCTTCTGGCATCCCAAGAAGTACCGCTGCGTCGAGGTCGCTCCCAGGTTCACTCGTCCGCCACGAGCAGTTTTTTTTTCACCCCCACGAAGAAGACACAGTCCAGTTTTGTGCCGCAAGGCGTCTTCTTGAAGTCTCCACGTCGAGGTTTACGCGTGCAGTGCACCAACGGCTGTCGTTACCCGTTAGACGCACCAACGCCTGATGATTTCCGAGGTATCTCCTCCTTCCGACGCTCCTCTACCAGCCGGCTCCTTGACGCCCCAACGTCGAAGTTTACGCATGCAGTGCACCAACAGCTGCAGCCATCCGTCAGACGCACCAACGTCTGACGATTTCCGAGGAATCTCCTCCTTCCGACGCTCCTCTACCAGCCGGCTCCTTGACGCACCAACGTCGAGGTTTACGCGTGCAGTGCACCAACAGCTGCAGCCATCCGTCAGACGCACCAACGTCTGACGATTTCCGAGGAATCTCCTCCTTCCGACGCTCCTCTACCAGCCGGCTCCTTGACGCCCCAACGTCGAAGTTTACGCACGCAGTGCACCAACAGCTGCAGCCATCCGTCAGACGCACCAACGTCTGACGATTTCCGAGGAATCTCCTCCTTCCGACGCTCCTCTACCAGCCGGCTCCTTGACGCACCAACGTCGAGGTTTACGCATGCAGTGCACCAACAGCTGCAGCCATCCGTCAGACGCACCAACGTCTGACGATTTCCGAGGAATCTCCTCCTTCCGACGCTCCTCTACCAGCCGGCTCCTTGACGCACCAACGTCGAGGTTTACGCATGCAGTGCACCAACAGCTGCAGCCATCCGTCAGACGCACCAACGTCTGACGATTTTCGAGGAATCTCCTCCTTCCGACGCTCCTCTACCACCCGGCTCCTTGACGCACCAACGTCGAGGTTTACGCGTGCAGTGCACCAACACTTGCACCTTTCGTGACAGGCACCGACGTTATGACGCCTCCCAATCTCTCCGCCGTCGACTTGCCTTGCTGATCTTCGGCTCCCCTGTCTTCGAACTGCGGGGCTAGCCAATCCTGTCGACTGCGCCAGTTAAATGTAGATTGACGGATTGTTGGTAATTCCGTTGTTCTTGAATTGGCGCCCCCTCGATGATCCGAGAACCGGTGGTGCAGTCGAAGACAACGAGGCCTATTCCAGTGGCAGTAGACTTGAATGTACGGAGAGTCAGGGAACCGGTGGTGCAGTCGAAGACAACGAGGCCTATTGCAGTGGCAGTAGACTTTAATGTACGGAGAGTCAGGGATGTAAACAGTGCGTGAGACGACGGCGTTCACCCCGGCGTGCACCAACACAACCGTCCCTCGTGGCGTCCCACCGCCGTCTCTCCCAGAATCCCCCGATCAACATCAAACACAGCATACATAAATCACAACTTCATATGCTGCCCAATCACAGCCAAGAACCCAGGTACTCTCCATTCGCCCCGACTATTCATCCTCGCCATTGGTCCTGCCTGAATCCCGTCACCTCCTCACCCTACTGCCCCTTTAGGTGGAGGAAAGACGTTCTCACGGGAAAGGAAGAGTCACCGCCCTGACAGCCACTAAACGTTACCGCGACGCCATCGCCGGCGCCTGGCTTACTGAGGCTAAGTACTGCTAGACAAGGCCGGCTCCTCAGATCATCCCAAACAAACGCGCGCCGCGTCCGCTGTCAAACGGTGTCGAGCATAGATCAACACGGCGACGTCTCGTCCCGCTAACGACGGAAGCACTCGGTGTGTCTCGCCGCCCCGCGCCCCCGGTACCGTCCTCAGCCGACAACAACAACAGTGAGGGAAACAGCAAAGCATTGAGCCGCCGCCGCCGCCGGCTTTAGGCGCCGGGCACAACTCCCGGGCAATTTTCCTCTCAAGCAGCCCCCGTCCGAGTGAAAGCGGTGGGAGGCGAACAATGCACACTGCCGTCCCGTTGCAAAGCGGCTCGAAACACAGGAAGGTCGTACGCTGACCCCTACTCGCAAAACTTACACCACAACAAGGTAAAATACATCAATGACATACACCAAATTAACTGATGGCAAGAAATTTTTATCGAAAACATGTAATAATTAAAAATAAGGTGAGGATATAGCGCTGTGGTACCGCAGCAGATTGCTACTGGGAAGACCCGAGTACGAATTCTGAGGACACATTTGCTTTTTAATCACGATGCTCTTTCTGGGCTACTTAAAGCCAAACATTTTGGTCTGTCTGTCTGTCTGTCTGTCTGTCTGTCTGTCTGTCTGTCTGTCTGTCTGTCTGTCTGTCTGTCTGTCTGTCTGTCTGTCTGTTTGTGTGGCTGTCTGTCTGTCCCTCAATTCACGCACCCGGCTGAGGGGAAAAAATTTTAAAAGAGAAGTTTATATCGGCAAAACCCTTGCAAACTACTAAATCGAGTACCATACTTCGTTCTTGTCAACGTTGTTCAATATTTTAGGCAAAACATCGATACATAGCTGGCACTAGGCATTTACTGCTAACCGAGGCGGCGATTTCTTGACCCTGCTACTACGACGACGCTGGTTTGTCACAGAGCGGGGCGCTTACGACTTTTCAGATATTTCGGCGTGCCGCTGCGTTCTGTGGATTTTAAAGCTACAGCTCAATGTTTACGGTCATATCCCTTTGTTGCCGTAAAACTGATGTTGGTTTGTGATATGCATTTAGGCTTGTGCTGTTTGTGCCCGCAGGACATGGACTTTTTTCCTAGTGCAGTCACGGTCTCAACTTCCAGAAACAATCCCAGACTGATGTGTGCCACTACAAATCGAACATTTTAGGATGACACCAGAAAGAAGGCTATGTACAGCCGGTAAAGGGCTTGTCTATAACACAGCGTTCGTACTCTCGGCCTTATCCTGCCCCGCCGGAGCGGGATTTGAATAAAACTCCTGCGGAATTCTGAAGTCTAAGGCCCAAATTTTAAAACCTTCCTTACCTTACTAAGGTCGCCTTAGAACTCGCAAGGAGGCCTTAGTTCAATTTTGGAACGTTCCCTACTGAGGCTTCCTTACGAAACGCTCCCTTGATGTCTCCTTACTGCAAGGTCGCTCGCGGGCTACCTTGATGCGACCTTACCCCGCTCTTTCAACTGGACGCACACTTCTCCGCAGCACTTGGCACACGCCTCGTTAAGGCGCGTTCCCACTAGGCCGACACGACGGCGACGACGACGCGACGGCGACGCCGACGAGTCGCCAAACCATCGGCCAACTGCCGAGTTGACCGACCGCGCCGGGTTGACCGAGTTGACCGACGCGTCCGGCGACCGGTCGTCCGACCGGTCGCCGGGAATCGACCGAGAAGCGAAAACTGCTCCCCGACAAAATTCGTGCCGCAATGAATGCGGCTCTATTTTGATAGTTTCTGGAGTGTAATAAACTCAGTAACGTCCACGAAGCCCATACAACTCAACACTAGCGCTAATGCAATCCGTATTTTGGCGTTCGAGGCTTCGGCCGTGCTCTTCGGCGACGCCGCTACCCCGGAGCTGCAACCTGCAAATGCCTGTGCGATCGGCTCGCCTGTAGAAAATGTAAGGTCAGTTTCGTGCAGAAGAAGAGTTACGTAGGGTAATTTGGGTGATAAGGCATCAACATCGGCCAAAGTTTTTCATGTGAAACGTAAAACCAAAGTACAGCAAGCACTATCCCCGCAGTGGGAAATCGCAGTCAGAGCCGGCAGCCGTGCACACACATTATTGCGAGCGCTTTCGCGAAGCAGCGGAGTTGATGGCGATAAGCTATTGTGGAGGCTTCGGGGAACGTTGCTGTGCAAGCGATATTTAAGAAATTTCAGTTTACCAGCCAAGAATTGTGTAAACCAGCTAGTAAACACCGACGTATGACATGGAAAGATGGGCCTCCATCTATTACCCAGGCTATTTCGCAACGAAGCACCATTTGGGCAGTGGCGCAGTGCTCTCGCGCGTCGCGCCCGTGCGCTGAAGTTGGGGGTTCAATTCCCGGCGGGGTGAGCTTTTTTTTTTTTTTTTTTTTGCGCGTGTGTGTGTGTGAGCGGTTGTTTAGAGGGTAGGGTTTGCGCATCCAATTTGGGAATCGCGTGATTTTGAGAAGCAACCTCGTCAACGTTTCGCAGCCCACAGTCAGCGATGGGCTCTGGATGATGTGCTTGCAGGCGGTGTGCTTGCGCCTGTTCCCAAAGTACGTCGGCTACCAAACGCAACGAAGAGGAAACGCTTATGACGCGGAGTTGTTTTACATCACGCGGGCACACGTTGGGCATGCTGTTGTATTCGTCGCAAAGTCGCTTCCACACTTCAGGTTTCGCGTGCAGCGACATGGCGTTGCTCTTGTTGCACTCTACAAAGTTTTTGTATTTTCGTACCAGTTCTTGGAGAAGTTCTTTTTTTTCTTCTTTTTTTTTCTTCTTTTTTTTTCACTTTCCCGGGCATGGTTACACTGGCGCTACGCTCGCACAAAACATTAGAGAGTTTTAGCAGTACGTATGCTCCGTTCGTTAAGTTCGTTCCGTTGCTACCGGGTTTACCGGGACCCGACTGCGCATGCGCCATTTGTTCCGTACGCGGCCGGCGTCTCTCCCGGCGCTCTGCTTCCGTGTTACCGTATCCGGAGCCCGCAACCGGCTTGCTCGGGTGTTAGAAACTTTAGGCTTAGCGTCCTGGCGAATATTTGATCGCCGCTATCTGTGCAACTGCGAATGACACTCCGTAACACAACGTTTCACCTCACTATCATCCCCTTTCTCGCATGTGAAACTTTATTTGAGCTACAACTGCCGTGAGCGACCGGTGACCGAGACATCTGCGTAGCCTGTTTCGATGCTTCCGAGGCAGGTATCGCCATCTCTCGGCCACTCGCCGCACCGCGCGCCGCGGCATCCATGGCCGGTCAGCATATGCTTGCATCGCGGCAGATATATCTGATCGCCGCTTTTAAAATAAGCCCCGAGAACAATCCCTAGCACAATTTTTCACCACACTAACACCTACTTTCTCGCAGGTGGAACTTCGTTTTAGTGATCAGATTGATTTGGAAGAACAGCGACAAGCGGTTGCTACCGTGGTCTGCGCCGGTTCGAGCCGCTGAGTGTGCCGAGCTGGCAGGCGCGACCGGCGTGTGCGCTGACTGTTTCCGATGCAGAAAACGCTTCACGATTGCCTGCTTTATCCATTTCTTGCGTACAAACCCGCGGAATCTACAAATTCAGCTCAGCGATCGTCGTAGTTGACCATGGTGCAAAAACAGTGGGCGGAGCGGCGCCGACGAGGCATCGCACACCCGCATCGAGCCATGTGTCTCAAATTCACGCGTACGACTAGTCGTGGTGACAGTCGTAACGATCAGTCGCATACGAATCGCGTGTACCAATTGTACATGTGTCTAGCGCTTCAATCGGGCAAGGCCAAGGCCATTCCTCCACGTGAACGGCGCGCGACCATGTCGTCACCTGCGCTCGCTCTGGTGCCGTCGCCGCCACCGCAGCCCCTGCCTCACAATGCGTCCGGCCGAGCGCGATTTATTTTAGATTTGCAATGCTTTAGGGGAAACTGCGTTGTTTATTTACGTATTTTTAGCGTGCGGATTTTTGCAACTACTCGGCTAATCAGCCGTCACACGGAACGAACGGTACGACGCTACGGAGTGCTAAAACACGTTTTCCGTCTCACTCTACGGAAAGAACCCGGTACGTACGCGCGCATGCGCAGTCGGGTCCCGGTAAACCCGGTAGCAACGGAACGAACGTAACGAACGTAACGAACGTACTGCTAAAACTCTCTATTGGCTCGCACGTTTCGACGCTAAATGCGATGTTGACAAAAATCAACGTGAGACTGTTGCCAGACTAGATTTGACTTACCAGCAACTGCAGTAACCGACCGGTACAACTTGTTTCAAGAACTGCGCAATAAGCAAACATTAAATATATATGCCCGTATAAATGTAAAACACGACAAATTACATGCCTATCACGGCTAATGAAGGCACATTTTAAGAACAAATTGCGCTTACCCTCGCACCCATGTGCACGAATGTCTTCCTTGACGGGAGTAAGGGCGCCCTTTGGTAAGGAAGGTTGAGGGAGGCTTTAAAAATGAGAATCGGAGCTGCAAGGTCGCCTCACTGTAAGGGAGCATGAAGGGCTCCTTCAGTAAGGTGAGGAAATGGGGTAAGGTAAGGAAGGTTTTAAAATTTGGGCCTAAGCCCTTCGCTTTTGCCTCCGACATGTTTGGAACGAGTATGTTTCGGCAGTTTTCGGATGTAGCTGGTTGAAGTTGAAATCGCTGTTATAGACAAGCGTTTTACCGGCTGTACATAGGCCACCTCAACGCTGATCAGGAACACGGAAAGTAGGTGAAATTAGACGTGGTGAAGGGTGTTTTCTTACAGGAAAGACCTTTTCACCAGTCATTTAAGGAAATGAGAGCAGAAAAAGTTGAACCAGAACACGCGAAAATCAAATTACTCTTCTTGGAGGTCCAATAGTGGCGCGCTAACGGTATATTTCGAAAGCCAGATTTCCCAACAATGTGACTGTAATAAAGCCACGCGTAAGTTTGACTTGCATGGAAGGAAATATCGTTATTCTTTGTGGTGGGTCATATTTTTATTGATTGTAGGGTTTTAACGCGCCGCCCCCCCCCCCCTGTATAACCCCCTGTATTCTTTTGTTGAAATAATAAACTTCATTCGATTTCCATTTCGATTTCGACGCAGCGCAGGCGATGAGGCGCGCCGTAGTAGAGGGCTTCGGATTTATTTTCACCACCCGCGGATCTTTAAGGTGCGCCGAAATCTCGTACACACGGGCGTTTTCGCTTTTCGCCTCCATCAGAAAAGCGGCCGCCGCGGCCAGGAATCCAAACCGCGACCTCGTGCTCAGCAGCGCAACGCCTTAGCCACTGAGCCACCGCGGGGGGTGGTGGTCCATATTTTCGTAATCGGGTTTCATTTGGCCATAAGGCCACTCTAGTATTTTTTCGAATCACAAAACATTTACAATCCTCGGGTAGGTTTTCTGTTTTCTCAACTTTTTTTGCATATTTCATAACCGTAGACGCTGGGCTTGTTCAATGCACTGCTCCAAGTGTTCTGGTTACATAGCGTTGCGATTCCTTCCAAAAGGAATTTTCAAAGCCGATAGTATTTCTTACTACCTAACCCTGAAATACTGCTGATCTGATTGTCTCTCTGTCGGTGCCTCGATTCAGCCATCCAGCCAAAATAGAGACGAATTCTGAAACGATCAAAATCGTATAGGAAAAACCAATACAAACCACTTGATTAGGCCACAAACTTCACAGTTGTCGACATTTTTGACCGAAAAGAAGACATTAGGCGTATCTAAGGTAACCCATCGATCTATAACTGGCAATAAGAAGCGCTCTTTTCATGGAAAATAGATTTGCACTTACTAGTTATGAGAGCAAATAACAAATACTCGTTGAAAACTATATGATCATCCAAAAATACGAAAAAAGTGAGCACTCGTGGTAGCATTCTACGTCCAATAGTAAGGTCCAGTAAAAGGCACGCGAGCATTGGAACGCCCGAAAATTGAATCTATTTGAGCAAAGTTTTACCGTATTTGCCGTGGGAGGAGTGCGGCGGGAGGGTAAGAGATGGAGAAGTCGGCGGAAGAGAGAAGAGTGGGATTTGCTTGCAGACGCGCTAGAAAATATCGTCTTCCGAAGATATTTGCAGAGAAGGCAGCAGGTAAGTGGCCTATTTTAGATGCGACGCCACTCTTGCTCGGAGGTATGTCCATCCGGCGTCGTTGTCGTGGCGTCCGCACACCACCTGCGCATGCGCAAACTCTCCTCCGTTCGTCTCGCCAACAGCTGTGTGCAACGCTCTCTCTCTGTCTCATTATCATAACAGCTGCGCGCGCTTCGCTGACGCTTCTCTCTCGCATTTGCTCTCGCTGCGCATGCGCAACTCTCCTCCGTTCGTCTCCTCTCCTTCAAGTGCTGAATATAAAGCTGTGAGCGCGCTGCGCCGGTTCAGTCAAGTGCGTTCGCTTGACTGCGCTTGACTTTGCTTGTGCTCCGCTTCTCATGTCGCGTATGCATGTGCATGAAAAGTAAAATTACGCCCATCTTCCCCCGTATGAGAACACCCGCATGTGATGGAATGTATCATAGGCGTTCTCAACACGTTTCACGCGATTTAGAGAATCAACCCATTGGAAACGCCAATTGAACCCCCCGATGCGTCGCATCACATCAGGGTTCCCTCGCGGGAAGATGGGCGTAATTTTTTTTCTTCAGAAAGGGTGCGTATGAGGGACAGCACACCATTTGAACTTCTATAAAATTTTATTTATGGCAAAGGACCCGTGTACCGCGATAAAACTCCCCATATTTACATACTGATTTAAGTTCAGTGGCGAAGGTTGCTTCGTTCGGAGCATTTAAAATACGTTATCATTAGAGGTTTGATATTTAGGCATTGAAAAAAAGCGTTTTAGGCGTCGCAAGTAGGCGTGTACAGCAATGTTTTAGGCCCCTAATGTCTTAAATGTACGCAGCATAAATTTTTACATCAATGCAAATAGTTAAAAAACAACGACGTGTGCGAATTGTATCTGCAAACAGAAAACCAAAAATGTTATTACACTCCGCCATTTAACGACAACGATGGTTGAGCGCGACGCTTTTCCTTGATGGATCCCTTTGTGGGCCAATCAAACACAACTACTATGTGCTCCTCTGGATGTATGCACTGCTTTTCCACAATAACAGCAGCAACCATCAGGTATGCACTCCGCAAGCGTAATGTTCGGGTTCGGCGTCACGGCATGAATCGGTACTTGTTTGGCGTACAGTGAGCACTTCTTCGAGTGAATGCCACTTCAAGTTGTCAAATCCCAAAATCTAGCGTTAGGCCTAATGTACTAGACCTCAAAATGCGACGTTAGGCGTGCTCTCCGGCGTGTAATGGCGTGTGCTGCGGCTTGCAGCGCGCAGGGCAGCGCCATTCTCATCATGCGTCGGCCTGTGGGTAACGGTTGTGGACTTTCGCCAAAGAACATGACGTAAGGATTAGGCCTATAAACGGCATGCCGTCGCACGTTCGCGTTGCCTCCCCTCTCTGCTGCACATCAACCTTTAGCGGAGGGGGCATAACGGACCTATCGCCAAGCTTTGCAGAGAATCACTTTAACTACTCTCCGCCCACGATCATGATTACCTTAAAAAAAGTTGGCTTTCCTGCAGTGGTTTGTGCATAGGGGCATCACCAGTGCAAGGCTTATGCTTCGCTTTAAAATAAAAAGAATAATTCAAAGCTGGAAATACTGATTAAAAAGGGGCTACTTTATCTCTGCGTGACGCAATTAAATTACGGCGCAACGCAATCCGAGATACGTAATAAACGCAAGATTCACGGCAATTTTTTTTAAGAAATTAACATGTCCCTACATTACGGCTGTTAGGTACAATTGGAAATTTCGTCATACACAACGATATCTGAATTGCACAGAAAAGTACATCCCAACCGTGTCAAATGCATTTCCACACAATTAAAGAGCATTGTCCGTAAGGTGTTTACTAACCGAAGAAATGTTTGATGGAAAAGCGCATTTTAGAGCCAGTTGGCAGTACGATTGAAAGGCGTAAGGAACTTGCAACTGCACAATGATGTTTCGTCGTTAAGTCTTCAATATAGGAGTGATCTATATTGTGCATCGAACACGCTAACAAAGGCGTGTTCGATGCACAACCGCTGCGTTAAAAATAGCGTTGGATTTGAGTGTGCTTCAAGAAGCGAGGATGCGATTGCCCATGTTTGAAAAAATACGTTGCGAGAGCATGCTGAACGTAGTGCACGAATCACTGTGAAACTGTTGGAAACGTTAGTAAGCAACCACCATCTCCAGATTTATTCAATCTAAATTGTGCCTCTTTTCACTGAGAACGAGCGTCGGATGAAACTGCTGTTAGCTGTTGTTTTCTGGAAGCTAGTTGAAGGACTAGGTTGAACCCCATAAAATTCCCGGTAGTTTAACCGAGGGGTGCAGCATCTTTGTTTTGTTAGTCTTACCTTTCAGAGTACTTCGGATCTACACAGAAAGCAGTCAGTAAAAGAGTTTGACAGCTGCAATGCAGGGTCATTTCGTTAAGACTGAGTTACGCAAGCTAACCAATGTACCTACCTCCCGTTGTAATTATAATCACTTCTCGACCGAGAACGTGTGCGCAAAGTCAATCGGCGGAAAAAATGAAAAAAAAAAAACAAAAAGCGGCCGATGTCTAGATTCTTTTGGGGGTCAAGGGGTTTAGAGCCATTTCGGCATGTCAAATGCTTTGTTCCAGCAAGTCTGAATCTGCATTCTGAGAGCATAGACATAGCCAGTCACTCACGAAATCGCTTCATTGTAGACAAGAAGAGTACCCAGCGTTGAGTGAATAAAGCGAACGTCAAAAGGGGTCAATGCTACGACAATCTCCGTATTCGGAGACAGCTAGATACTGTTGGCCTTCCATCGTAAGAATCCTTTTACCTACTCTCTATGACATATCCGCCGGTCGGCTTCACCACAACGCTCCAGCACGACAATTAAGCCTGACCAACTGTGGTAATTTGCGCACACAATTTGTGTGAGAAAGAGGGCCTCCGTAGGTTCAATGGCTCAAATGTACGCCTCGCGCTGTTGTCCGCGTGGAGATTCCACTTTTTACCCACCCAATTACTGGGCCTCATACAAAGAGTATAAGTTTGGATATCTCTAAATTTACCCCTTTCTGCATCCGTAGCATATGCTTCAAATCGATTTCTTTCAAAATCTGTTGACGCGGAGCAGCAGGCTTTCGGGTTAAACATGTCGCTATGCGAACGGGTGCGGCCGCGGGTGGGCTTACTTTAGGCGCGCTCGGCCGTCGGCGCCACCGCTGCAGTTTTTACTCAGCACTTCTCCAGCAATTTTATCTGTCCTCTGGTGAAAGGTCCTGGCTGCGGTCTGCTCTAAGTTTTTTGTGAACCACCTAACTGCCTCTCTCAGCGTCTTACTTTGGTCGAAGCGCGCAGATACCGTGGCACGATGCATGTCTTCGTCGTAGAGCCTAAAACACCTTGGGCCGTACCTCGCCTTAGTCTACTACACTAACGGTAGGCTTAGCCCTCTAGATGAACGCAAGAGGCCCTAATTTTCCCGAAGCTGCACCTCTCACCTAGCGTCTACGAGTACGAATTCCCTGATGAACCGCGTGTAAGTGGCGGCGATTTTAATATAAAAGCTTGCTTGAGGTACCGTATTTTTTGGCAAACTAGCCACGCATTCACAGAGCACATGTGTAGCCTAATTCATACCACCTAAAGGGTAGGTCACGTTTATTCGGTCGGAAAAATGTGTAGTAAAGAATAAAAAGCATGCAGCCGGAAGAACGTTCGTAGTATTACGAATCCCGCCCTGCCGAATAAGAAAAAGCACGGACATCATTCCCCGCAACCCCCGCCGAGTGATGCTGTATTGTTATGCACCTCGGTAAAACCCATGAACACGACTGAGTAGGGTTTGATCAGACCTTGTGACTTTCCGAAAGCAAACTAGGGCTTTTGAATTAACGAGTGTCAATAAGTTATACTCATTAGAACAGGGGATGGCGGTACAGGAGAGGGCTAATAAATCATTCAAAATGACGATAAATCCCAAATTACAACTATCCTGCTTTCTTTCTTGGAAAAGAGCACGAATGTGGAAAAGAGCACGAAAGTGGGAGGTAAAGACGGGAGTGGCATTAGCGTGGCAGGGACACCGTAAGCATCATCTTTCGACAATATTTTCAGTGAAACATGAAGGTGCGGGGCCAAGTGTTTTATTATCTAGCGATGCAGTAAAAGAATAGGGCTAGCCTTATTCGCCCCTCTCCCAAAAACAGAAATGTACTGCTTAAATTTTATGTCTGCAGGTCCGGAATATTAGTGGTGGGTGTTCATATCATACCGCACCAATTCTGCTTTGTGGAAGGGGTGTAATTTGAACAATTTTGGCCCCCTTTAGCGCGTTTCGTAGAGAAAAACCTCGAAATCGGTTTTCCGGGAAAACGCCGTTAAACAGTATTTAGACATTTGAATGGGTTACGCATACGAGCTAAAATCAGTTCGACATCTAAACTGCCCTGCGATGTCAAGAGAAATTTGGGGTCAACCCCTTTAATTTTTTCACGTTTTTAGGAGTGTATTTTTTCAAAATATATCTATACTGAGTATCTAGCGCAGGAAAGGACGATGCTCTAACATTTACAAGCCCGTAGGGAAAGCAGTTTGCCTCGGCGTCTATAGTACCTGTTAGGCCGTTTCAGTCTGTCGGGGTGTTGGGGGTATAATTTCAAAAACCCCGCACGGGGCACCTTCAGCAATCTTGGTGACGGTGTTGGCGACACCGCGGACCCCTAGCCCCCAACATAAGCTGAAACCTACCGTGGTGATGTGTTTAAAGGTGAAGGGTAGAAACCTCAAACGGTGGCCGTCGGAGCCCAGGTCAAGCTCCGGCGGATGGGCTTTCTGTCTGTTTACCAGGCCACGGCCGCTCGATGGAAACTAGACCTAGTTTCCATCGAGCGGCCGTGACCAGGCAGGGAGCTACGGGACCTCCTCAGCTATCAGGGTAAGGCTGTGGAAGAAAGTACCCCGTCCCCTGCTTCTATACATGATGTATGGTATTATCAAACCCCCCCTCCAAACGTGATCGGTACCTGAAAAGGGGCCGCACCGAAGTATCATTTCCGTCCTTACCAACGATCTCAACCCCAAAGCCAGCCAACTATCCCCGCTTCCTGATCATTCAATCCGTTGAAAAAGAAAAGCCTGTTGCCTCTCTGTCCGTCTTCTTGGTCACAAAGAAGCCTGTTGCCTCTCTGTCCGTCTTCTTGGTCACAAAGTTCATAGAAGGTATAATAGGAAAATCCTACAAAGCAAAAAAACAGAGAACGGGAGAACTGTTGGTCGAAGTCAATAACCAGCAGCAGGCAACAAATCTCCTGAGCCAGACACGCATTGCAGATCTTGACATTTAGGTCACGCCCCACCGAAGCCTTAACAGCTCACAGTGCCCACAGGGCGTGATCTCAGATCCTGACCTCATGACTGAAACTGAAACCGATCTGCTGGAGGGCCTGAAAAGTCAGGGCGTAACAGCAGTGAGGCGCATAACGATACGCAGAGAAGACAAAAAAATTCCTACTAAACATCTCATCTTAACCTTTGATCGATCAACACTACCAGAATTCTTTAACGCAGGATACATTCGATGTTCGGTTCGGCCATACATCCCTAACCCCCGCCGCTGCTTTAAGTGCCAGCGGTTCGGGCACAGCACCAACTCTTGCCGCGGCCGTCTGACCTGCGCAAAGTGCGCCCAGCATGATCACTCATCTGACAATTGCCCATCTTCAACCCTCACCTGCGCCATCTACCAGGGACCCCATGCCGCCTATTCTCGAAAATGTGAGAAGTTCAACCAGGAAAAGAAGATAATCCGCGTGAAAGTAACCGAGAACATCTCCTTCCCCGAGACGCGAAAGAGGTCCCTTTGGCCCCTTTCCGGGGCCGATCATGGTTTTGTTTAGGGGGGAGGATTGACAATTCCATACAGCATAGTATAAAGTAGAGAACGCGGGTACGTCCTTAGTTGGCCTTACCCTGATAGCTGAAGAGGTCCCGGAGCTCCCTGCCTGGTAAACAGACAGGCAGCCCATCCGCCGAAACTTGACCTGGGCTCCCACGGCCACCGTTTGTGGTTTCTGCCCTTCACCTTAAAATTCCTAGCCACGGTAGATTACAGCGTGAGTATGGGGGCTCGGCGTCCGCGGTGTCGCCAATACCCTCTCCAAGATTACTCAAGGTACCCCGTGCGGCGGATGTAAACCGAGCATAGTGTTATCAACCTATTGAAAATAGTGGCACGGATGGCAACAGACTAGAGGGCTGTCTGAATTTGGATAGTGTGACACGCGAACGACTTTCGGGCGATGATGGCCAAATTGCCGGAAGGAGTACCACCACGATCCCCGTTCTTCCTAATATTTCATTTCATTTCATTTCTATACCCTCAAGTTTCCGGAGGCATTACATAAGAGGGGGAATAACTGGGTTTCTGGAGTACTATTGAACAAAACAGAAAAAAAGAAGGAGAACATGAAAGCCAGAAAATACAAACAAAGAATACCCCAAATAAAAATATACAAAAAAATGTAGAAAGGTAACAGTGAAGTGAAGCGAACAAAATTGTAAATATACAAAAAAGCAGTGGAAGTACCAATAGTACCAATAAGTCATAACAGTATAATTCATATCGTTAATACCTCATGTGAAGGTCTTTTAAAGCTTATCTGAATTTTTTGTTATCAGTAGACGTGGCGATGTCGGTGGATAAAGAATTCCGTGGAATAATGGCGTTAGGAAAAGGGACGAGACAAATGCTGACGTTCCACCAGTTATCGGGGCGAATGGGCAAGTGTGGTTTAAGCGGGGTGATACTCCGTGATGCGGCCTTAGTAACGTTTGTCGTGATTCTGGCCGATAAAAGAAATTTTGGAGGAGTCATAGGCGAGCAATGACGCAGCGTGATTTTTAGGTCGGGAGGGAGAGAGGCAGTTTAAGGGAGGGGACGCTGACATTATTGGAATATTGCGAGGTGATAAAGCGTGCAGCGCAGTATCATGGAACTATTCAAGAAATTTCTATGTTTGAAATTAAAATGTGTTTCCTGTGCACAGGACACTTGGCTCATTGGGGTAAAGTATTTCGTATCCATCATGAAGATTTTTAAGGAGGGCTCTACCGATACACTGAATTCTGTTTTCTCTTCCCACCGTTTAGTGTAGGGCCTACTGTAGTGTGTATGCTTATATGCGGTCTTTCGCGGCAGTGATTCTAAGCTTTTGGGCTTTACCCGCCGCGGTGGCTCAGTGGCTAAGGCGTTGCGCTGCTAAGCACGAGGTCGCGGGTTCGATTCCCGGCCGCGGCGGCCGCTTTTCTGATGGAGGCGAAAAGCAAAAACGCCCGTGTGTACGAGATTTCGGCGCACGTTAAAGATCCCCTGGTGGTCAAAATTAATCCGGAGCCCTCCACTACGGCGCGCCTCATCGCCTGCGTTGCGTTGGCGCGTTAAACCCTACAATCAATCAATCAATTAAGCTTTTGGGCTTTGGCGTCTGCAGGATTTGGCGTCGGGACAGGTTCCTTGCGGAGAGCGGCAGGTGAGGACGGCCCGACGTCAATTTCGTCGTCAGATGTACTCAGAGAGGCCGACGGATCGGGCTCCTTGGAATGCGCACACATCTGAGTGCTCTTTGCCGCAGCCACCACTGACAATGGTGTCGGGGGTGCCACGGCTGGCACAGACAATTCACCAGGGAGGGGAGCCGCCGTGGCCCCCTCCGTCTGCTTTGCCTCCCTGCCCTCGCGTGTGCGTTGGGCTGGCGCTGAGGAACGGTGGAGGCCGCGTCACTCCCGGCGGTAATAGTTGTCACCACAACCACTAGTGACTCAAACAGCGGTGTGGAGGCGCTTGGGATGCAGAAAAAAATCCAGCGGGGGGCGGGGGCGGCAACTGGTCTGACTCGCTGAACTGCGTCCCTGTGGGAACGAGACGACACTCCTTCCCTTGGCGAGCTGCGCCAGAGTGCCTCACCAGGGGAAAGAGGATAACCTCCTTCGCGCCACTGGAAAGGTAACGCTCTCAGTGATTTAGATATTGATAATATATACCTCCAGCTTAAAATTTTTGCGGGTTGGAGAGTAGGCCGCGTGGGGTTCCCAGCAGTTGGCGTAGGTCAGGGTTCGAGATGGACGATTTTCAGATGGGTGGTCTACTGGGCGCAATTCGCACTGGTAAGTCCCCCACACCAGGAGTTAGCAGCATGCTGAAACCTTTGGCACTTAACACAGCGTGACGGTTTAAGGATGTATGGCCAAACTGAACATCGAATGAATCCTGCATTGATAAATTGGGGAAGTGGTGACTGGCCAAAGGGTAATATCAGGTGTTTGGAAGGGATTTCTTTTTCTTTGCGTATGATTATGTACCTCACCGCTGTTACGCCCTGACTTCACAGGCTCTCGAACAGATCGGTGTCGGTGTCATTCATGAGGTCGGAATCAGATCACGCCTTGTGAACTGTTTAGGTTTCGGTGGGGCGTGGCCGTGATATCAAGATCTGCGATGCATGTCTCGCTCAAGATTTCTTCTGTGCTGCTGGGTGTTGACTTTCACGAACAGTTTTTGAGTTCTGTATTTCTTTGCTTTGTAGGACCCTCCCATAAATCTTTCTATGCATTTCGTGATCAAGAACAGGGCAGTGAGGCAACCGGCGTTTCTTTATCAATAGATTCAATGATCAGGAAGCAGGGGTAGTGCTCTCGTTTTGGGAAAGCAGTTGTTGGTAGGGACGAAAATAGTACTTCGGTGCGCTCCCTTCTTGGGGTCCGATGTGGAGAAAGAGACGAGCCGAGGAGACCTTTCCCGATGCTGTCTTTAATAGAACACACTTATGAGGATGATACTGGGGCACGAGAGAAGGATATCCACTTATTTCACAACATCCTCCCCCGCGGAACAATGAATGAGTATTGTTCGTAGCCAAGAAATTGTTCAGTCCATGGAGGGTTACTTTCATGTCCGAATGGCCAAAAGAGTACAGCACATGTCGGCTTCCATCTCCATCGATCTTGCCTTTGTTGGGACCAAGAATGTCTTACCTTTGGTGGGCCCAAGTACCGAGGCACTGGAGCCCATAGATGCACTCTTTTGAGACTAGTTGATCTGCTTTTGCGTGTCCTGGTTTAAGGTGCTTTTTTGTTGCAGCCGGATGTGCAAGGGTCGTATTCGCGTTGCGGCTCTCCTCAAAGGGCACGACACGGCTTGTAGTATTGGGTGCTGTTCCAGTTATGCGCTTTGAGTAGTGCTTCACTGTGCGTCTTCTTGCAAGAAGGTGAAGATGCTTCCTTCGTATTCTCAACATCAGCAGGCGACGGTAATTCTTTTTAAACTTTGGCAAAGTATGAGCACAACCACACGTAAGGTCGTCAGTCCTTGAACGATTCCCCTTGGCAGATTCGTTTTTCTTTTGCACGCACTGCTTTCTCAGTGCCTTACGTTTGAATACTAGAGGACTAAGTGCGTCGGGTTGTAACGAAGGTACGCTTTTCTTTTTGCCAGGAAAAGCAGTGTCGAACATCGTGGGATCCATAATTTACCAATCTCTACCATTGGTTACTTGGAGCCCTGTTTCACCGTTACAAGACTTCTCCTTGGACATCTTTGGTGTCAGGTCATCGATGTCAACGTTCTTGGTGGTTTCCTTAGTTTGCGCAAGTCCACTCATAGTAGAAATCATCGCCTTTCACTACAAGAATGTAGTGGTAGTGGTCCCTTCTTCGCGTTCAGTTTCGTCGGGGGAATTCACAAGACCTTCGGTTTCCATTCGAGTTATATCTTGAAAATCCAGTTTCCTTTTATGTCAGCTTTCACCGTTTTCCTTTCTATGAGTGATTTGCATTGGAGGACTTGTTAATTCTAGATATCCTGTCTGATTTTCTCCGCGTTCCTTATGTTCTGCCCGAATTCGGTCTTTGATAAATGCTATGCGGTTTTCTTGAGCTCTCATTTGTTTCAGCTATTTTAAGTTCAAGCTTAGATCTTGCTACACAAACTACAGCGTCGAAGTTTAATTCATTTTCAAACTCGGCCTCCAGATTATTAATGTGAGAATATTCCCCGTATCGGTTAATGTTGCGTAGTTTGTCATGACGTACTGTCAACTTAGTAGCAAGCATATTCAACTCGCTCAGTGATGGTCTTGTCATTGGGAGGAGATCTTCAAATTGGTCGATAATTGTCGTGATTTATAGTCGGACGACGCGCCACCTTTCGAGAAGGGCGTCCATGGTACGGTCCAGCGTCGAGCTGGCGAACCGTCTTAGAAAGCAGAGATCGGCGTCTTCTCCAAGTCGGTCTTGTCTGCTCTCGCGGACATATTGTGCTGTGTCGGGCAGATATCTCTTACGGCTGGGTTCGTTCAAGTTTTTGATTCTAAGGCTGCCCCGCTGTTTCCCGAATCGGCTCCTTCCATGTGCGGCTTCATTCCCAATCTGCAAAGGTAAGAATGCGTCGAACAAAAGCGAATGCGCTTGCTGTAGCTTAGATTTGGAGGTCCCTTCTCCCGGGTTTCACGGCACCAAAACACGTGAAGAAAGGAACGAGCCGCGGAGACCTCTCTCGAAGCTGTCTTTAATCGAACACTTATGAGTATGATAGTGGGAAACGAGACAAGGATATCTACCTATTTCACAAGATCATATCGGGCTTGGAGGGGGTTTTCGGTTTACCATATAGCATCGAAACAAGCAGGGGACTGTGGTTCTTTCTTTGCTCGGTTTACCCGGATGCCGAGAGAGGTCCCGGAGCGCCTTGCCTGGTAGACAGAAAGGGAGCCCATGGCCGGATATTCACCATAGGTCTGAGTACCACCGTTCGTTGGTCTTATTCTGCGCTTGTAAACACATCGCCATGGTTGGTTCTATCAAGCTTTGGGGGCTCGGGGTCCGTGGTGTCACCAATACCGCCACTATGATTACTCAAGGTGCTCCGCGTGGTGAACTGGCTGGCCCACCCCAACAGCATTTATGTGGTTATAAGTGAAACGCTACTGTAGGATTTAAAGGGATTAACAAAACCAAAAGCAAATGCACAAATAAGATGCCGGTTGTAGTTTTTTTTTCGTAGTTTACTCAGCATTACTGAAATAATCGAGAGTGTGGGAACGGTTACCACCAGAAAAAAGACTTGAAGTAAGTGATGTAGAATGAAGAATCAAATAAATACGCAATCTCCATTCGGGAGGTCGTTTACGAACTACCAATGTATCTGGCAAAGCATGCATGGGACAGATACACAGATACTTAACTAAAAGAATAAGCGTGCACTGCCTTATGCGGGTAAAGTTGCAAGCGCAGGCAACGCTCGCCGCGCACAACAAACAAAGAAAATGCTTTCTATATTTCCGTAGCCACATGTTCACAGAAGCTGTAGAGCAGACGAAAGTGAAATTATCGAAGCCTCTTGTACATGCAACGAAGCGTACGAAAGCGTAAGCACACTTTCAATTGTCTTACCAAGAGAAGAAATAAAGCTAATGGAAACGTCAAAATATTACAAATCACGGTTGCGGAAAGATTGCGTTATATTTTAGCATTCAATTGTCACACGTATTCGTACTTTCGTATGCTATTTGCGTGGCTAAAGAGCTAATTTTTTCTGATTTCTTGTGTTTTGTTCATATTCCGGGTACCGAGACAAAGGAGAACGACAAAATCGCACATATGTCTGGTGTTTTTGGGTGCGTGTAACCGATTGGCACAGGAAAAAAACAAATTGAAAGGGTGCCGGAAAGATTTCCATTTACGTACTAACCTGAAATGCTGCTAGTTGCTTGCTGTGGTTGAAGTGGTACTTCTGTGCCCAATCCTGAAGAATTGTCAACCAGAGCTTATGACAATGATTAAAATGCCTTTTTGCTGTATGAAAATCTCTTCTACCCCTGCGACACTTAGTGAACGTAGACGTTTCTGTCATGTCCTCTATTCTGAGTAATGCAACGGCGGGATTCAACGAATAGACTAAAGCATATTTCTTATGTTTAAAGGGCTCCTAGCTCCATCTTTTAAATGCCTACTATACACCATTTTGTGGAACTACTTTTAAAGTATCCTCACAATCGACAGTTACGCATAGAGACAAAAAAGTGTGGTTAACGCGAGGCGTAAATACAACATGCAAAGTCCGGAATCTTTTATCGCGACATGTTGCAGGACTTATATTGCAAGTCAGCGCACATTACACCCAAGTATATCTGCCCTTGCATGCGAAAATTTTTTTGGCGCCTTAAAATTGTGTACGAATGGGAAGGTAAAAACATTATTTGACCTGTCGCTGTTTCCGTACTATTCAACTGTCAGCGGAACATTCTGGGTGCGGTCTACTCTACGTTTCGCGTGAACCACCTAGCTACCTTTCTCAGCAAGTTACTTAATTCGAAGCACTCAGGTACCATGGCATGGTGTGTGTTTTCGTCGTTGAGCCTAACCTTGGGCCGTACCTCGCCTTGGTCTACTACGCTAGCGGTAGGCTTAGCGGTCTAGATGAATGCAAGTGGCCCTAAATTGGCCTAACGTGCACCCAGCGTCTAGAAGTACGGATCAACTGATGAACAACGTATAAGTGGCCGCGATTGCAATAGAACAACTTGCTTGATGTACCATTTGTTCGGGAAATTATCCAGGCACTCACGGAGCACGTGTGTCATCATCATCATCATCATCACCATCATCATCATCATCATCATCATCATCATCATCATCACCAGCCTATCTACGCCCACTGCAGGGCAAAGGCGTCTCCCATTATAACCAATTATCCCCGTCCTGTGCTAACTGCGACCAATTTATCCCCGCAAACTTCTTGATCTCCTCTGCCCATCTAACTTTCTGCCCCCCCTGTCACGATAGCCTTCTCTAGGGATACACTCTATTACCCTTAATGACCAACGGTTATGACCAACCCGCTCTGCTCTCTTCTTGTCCGTTATTATTACATCTATCATTTTCCCCTCCATTGCCCGCAGAGTCGTTCTCAATTTAAGTTGAACCCTCATAGTGAGCCTCCAAGTTTCTGCCCCGTAGGTGAGTACCTGTAGGATGCAGCTGTCACACACTTTCTTCTTCAGGGACAATGGTAGGCTGCCATTCATTATCTGAGAATGTCTGACGTATGCACTGCACCACATACTTACCCTTCTAATTATCTCTGCCTTATGGCTCGGATCCGGCGTCACAACTTAGCCTGAGAAGATATATTCGCTTACCCCTTCCACTGCCTCGCCACCTATCTCAAATCGTTGTGCTGTCCCGAGGTTATTGATCATTATTTTTGTTTTCTCCATATTATTTTCAGGCCCACGGTTCTTGTCTTTTTGTCCAGTGCGTAAAGCATGTTTTGCAATTCGTCCCCCGAGTTAATTAGCAAGGCAACCTCATCAGCACATTTGAGGTTACTGAGGTATTCTCCATTAACCCTTACTCCCACCTGTTCGAAATCCCACGTTCCGAATACTTCTTGTAAACATGCTGTGAATAACATTGGAGGTATTGTGTCTCCTTGTTTGACGCTTTTCCTTATAGCTATTTTACTGCTCTCCTTATGGAGGATGATGGCAACTGCGGACCAATTGGAGATATTCTCTAGTATTCTTACATATAGCTCATCTACCCCCTGGTTCCGTAATGCCAGAATGACTGCTAGGGTTTCGACCGAGTCAAATGCTTTCTCATAATCCACGAAGGCTACATATAGGGGTTCAGTATACTCAGCGCACTTCTCTATCACCTGATTCATTCTGTGAATATGTTCCATTGTTGAACAGCCTTTACGGAACCCTGCGGGTTCTTTACGTTGACTGAAATCTAAGGTTGCAGAATTTCTGTCAGTGATTACCTTGGTAAGTACCTTGTAGACGACTGAGAGTAAGCTGAACGGCTTGTAATTTTTCAAGTCCTTCATGTCACCTTTCTTTTGGATTAGGTAGATTTTCGCGTAATTCCGAGATTCCGGTACACTTGCGGTCATTAGACTTTGCGTATACAGGTTTGCCAGTTTTCAAGTACAATTTCTCCGCCATGCTTCAAGAGGTCTGCTGTTATCTGGTCCTCACCAGGTGATTTGCAACCTTTCGTTTCTTTCAAAGCCGTCCTTACTTCTTCTGTCGGTACTGGTGATATATATATATAAATAAATAAATAAATATATATATATATATATATATATATATATATATATATATATATATATATATATATATATATATATATATATATATATGTAGCGAATCCGAAATTGGGAAATGAGGTGCTCCGTGAAAATAAGACATTTTTTCACCACTTTCTTTTCGACTCAAAAATTTCTTCATCTCTTTCTATGACCCACCACAACCTCCCCTTTGCTTTCCGAGGTTTTCTTGACTGCCTTACCCTATTTTCTGTCTTATATATATATATATATATATATATATATATATATATATATATATATATATATATATATATATATATATATATATATATATATATATATATATAGTAGGGAAATGAGGGGCTCGTTGAGGAAATACAGAAAGATAGGTCAGCAGTCTACGACGCCAAAGGAGGCATAGGGGTGTGGTTAGGCTCTTTTCTTTTTTACTACGGTTCATGAAGTGAACATTTTTTTAATATACAGAAGAAAGAAAGAAAAACACGCGCCCAGAGTGGGGACCGAACCCACGCCTTTCGATTACATGTCGAATGCCTTACCAATTCGGCTATCTGGGCGACTGTGTTCTCCTTCACTTTCTGGGCTATTTATATTTACTAGAAGTGTATCTGACACTTGAGGGTGGTAGCCAGCGCCACTCTGACTACACGGGGAGAAGGGGACCTTCTTTTCAACCCCCGGGGCGTGAATCCAACGTCTACAGCCTGTCATGAGCGGGTAACTGGCGGGAAGCCCTCTTATGCTACCTAGGCATTAAGGCTGCCAGAACCGAGACCCTCGCTAGGCTTTCGCAGAATAATATAGTAGGGAAATGAGGGGCTCGTTGAGGAAATACAGAAAGATAGGTCAGCAGTCTACGACGCCAAAGGAGGCATAGGGGTGTGGTTAGGCTCTTTTCTTTTTTACTACGGTTCATGAAGTGAACATTTTTTTTAATATACAGAAGAAAGAAAGAAAAACACGCGCCCAGAGTGGGGACCGAACCCACGCCTTTCGATATATTTATATATATATCGTCTGAACTACTTTCTCGTTAGGCATTATCCTGGATGTCCCGGCACTGTACATATCCCTATAGAACTCCTCAGTTACTATGACTATTTTATTCCTATTTGTAATGACATTGCCTTGCTTATCTTGCTTATCTTTAAGTGCATACATCTGATTTTTCCGCACGCCAAGACACCTCTTCACTGCTTTCAGGCTACCTCCGTTTTTTACAGCGTGTTCGATCCTCTCCATATTATACTTCCGTATGTCAGCTGTCTTAGGCTCATTAACTTCGAAAGCTCCGCTAGTTCTATTCTGTCAGCTGGGGTGGAGATTGTCATGGTTTGCCGTTTCCTAATTAGATCTTTGGTATCCTGGGAAAGTTTACCAGTATACTGTCTAGCCATCATGCCCCCGACTTCTACTGCACACTCCGTGATATTGCGTGCAAGGTTGTCGCTGGCTTCCTTTGTCGTAAACTCTGCTTCCTCGTTAAGAGTAAATATTGGTTCTGCAGCGCAAACCAGAATTCCTCTACTTACCTTCTTACAGTTATCTCATTAGTCGGGTTCTTTTGTACTAGCTAGTTGCGGTCAGTGCTCAAATCTATCCTAATTGAAGATATTACCATACGGTGGTGACTACACGTTACCCTTCCGAGCACTTCCACATCCTTCACGACGCCAGGGTTATCGCATAATATGAAGTCTGTTTCATTTTTACGCTCCCCATTCGGGGTCCTCCACGTCCACTTCCTGCTCTCCCGTTTCCAGAAGAAGGTATTCATTATGCGTAGGTTATTCCGTTCTGCAAACTCAACTAGTAGGTCCCCCCTGCTATTTCTACAGCCGAGACCATAGTTCCCAACTGCCTTGTTTCCAGCCTGATTCTTGCCTACTTTAGCATTGAAGTCCCCCATAACTACGGTATACTGTGTTTTTACTTTAGCCATTGCCGATTCTATATCTTCATAGAAGCGTTCCACTACTTGGTCGTCGTGGCTGGATTGGCTGGATGTGGGCGCGTAGCCCTGCACCACCTTGAGCTTGTACCTCTTATTGGGCCTAATTACAAGACCTGCTGCCCTTTCGTTAATGCTATAGTATTCTTTTATGTTGCCAGCTATGCTTTTATTGACTGGAAATACCACTCCCAATTCTCTTCTCTCCACTAGACCACGGTAACATAGGACGTATCCATTTTTCAGCACCGTAAAGGTTTCACCTGTCCTCCTAACCTCTTTAAGCCCTATGACATCCCATGTAATGCCCTTTTCTTTCTCGAACAACACCTCCTGTCTCGGTTCACTAGATAAGGTTTTCGTGTTAAACGATGCCAGGTTGAGATTCCAATTGCGGCCTGTCCGGGTCCAGGTATTCTTAGCACCTTCTGCTGCGTCACAGGTCTGACCGCCACCGTGGTCAGTTGCTTCGCAGCCACTGGAGACTGGGGGCCGTGGGTTAATGGGGGTATTCATGGGAGGTTGTGGCCGCTAATACACCAGGGTGGCCAATCCTACTCTGGTGAGGGAGTGCGTTACCGGCAATGGTCGCCGGTAACGCACTCGGTCCTTCCCACGTGAGGCGGAGGCTCTACCTCTACGCCACCGTTGCAACTACGCCACCGCTGCAACTAAGCACATGTGCATCCTGATTCATATCAGCTAAATGGTAGGTCGCGTTTATTCGGTCGGAGAAATGTTTGGTAAGGAATTAGCAGCACACAGCCGGAAGTAATGCAAACGTTCGTAATAATACGAATCCCGCATTTCCTAATACGAAAAAGCATGGGGATACTTTCCCGCAGCCCCCGCCGAGCGATGCTGTATTGTTATGCACCTCAGCAAAACCAATGGACGACTGACTAGGGTCTGTTCAGACCTTACTTTCCGAAAGCAAACTACGGCTTTTAAATTACCGAATGTCAGTAGGTTATACTATTATAACAGGGGATGGTGGTGAAGGAAAGTGGGCTAATAAATATTTTAAAACGACGATAAATCACAAATTAGAACAGTCGTGCATTCTTTTTTGGAAACGTAAGGTGGAAAGAGTGTCAGGAGTAGTACGCGTATCAGAGGTGGGAGAGAAAAGTAAAATGCGGGACAGAACACGAGAGGTTGGAGGTATACACAGGAGTTGCATTAACGTACCAGGGACAAAGAAAGCGTCATCTTTCGACAATATTTTAAGCGAAGCATGAAGGCGCGGGGCCAATTGCTTCATTACATAGGAGTGCAGTAAAAAATAAGAGCCTAATACACCCTTCTATCCAAAACAGAAATGTACTGCTTAAAGTTTATGTCTGAAGGTCCAGAATATTAGTGGTTTGTGTTGATATCATACAGCACCCAGTTTGATTTGTGGAAGGGGTGTAATCTTAACAATATTGGCCCCCTTTAGTACGTTTGTTGGGAAAAAACCCCGAAATTTGTTTTCCAGGAAAACGCCATTAAACAGTATTTAGACATTTGAATGGGTTACACATACGAGCTAAAACCAGTTCAATATATAAATCGGCCTGCGATGTCATGAATAATTTACGGTGAACCCCATCAATTTTTTTTTATATTTTTAGCGGTGTATTTTTTCAAAATGTATCTATACTGAGTATCTACCACAGGAAAGGACGAAGCTCAAATATTTACAAGCCCGTAGGACCAGTAGTTTGCCTGGGCGTCGATAGTACCTGTTAGGCCGTTTCAGTCTCAGTCGTTTGGGGGGTGTAATTTCAAACAATTCTTGTCGCCTGTTTATCAGCGTCTGACGACGCCATGTTTAAATGCGAAAGTAAGAGTTGTTCACAAAACACATTTGGTACATAAATCGGTCGAACGTGCAGTTGGGAATTTGTATAACAGGCACCGTAATGAGAAACGCACATTCGTACAATTGTGACTTCCTAGGGCCAAATGCTGAAACTACGTTTTTTGATTTTTGCCTCCTACATATCTATATAAGCCAAAACAATTTGAATAGCTCAACAGGCAATCGAGATAATCATTAATTCACCGAACCACGATTTCTCTATATTCTTAGAAGGGATGGAATTTCCGGAAATCAAAATTTTGTAGACCGGAACCCAGCGATAAAAATCGTTTTTCGAAATTTTAATTCCCTATGTATGGAAGTTTTGTCTCCCCTATGATGTGGCTGCCATAGGTATACTGGCTCACCCGGGCATCGCAGGGTAAAAGAGTTAGTATTTAAATAGAGGCGTTTTTGTGTGCGAGAAGTGAGAACAATGAAGATGCACGATGGCATATTACTGAGCGGTTTTTATGTCATTTCAGATTCCTAAACAAAGAGCAAGACCAATGCTTTTGTTACAAGTTTGTTGTGATTACGGTACGCAAGCATCCGTGGAATTATTGTTGTCACCCCGACATAAAGTCCAGAAGCCACCTCAGTCCAAAGAGCAGAAAACGAATGTCTCGAGGCATGTGCTTGGCGCCGCATCGCTGAAAAAAAATTATTCGGGGAAATTACATGCTGAAGATTCACCTTCTTTTTTTATCGTTATGATCGTAGCATAGCTAAAAAGTAAGATTTGCAAAAGTCTGCTCCCATGAAAATTCACTATTTCGCCGTTTCGTAAGCAAGCTATGTAAGAAACAGTGGATTGGTAAAAAATGGGGCTTGTATCTGTTGTGCAAAGCTGCAAAAGCATCTACTAAACAGGCATCATCCACTGCTGGCTGCCCAAGTAAATAAAAAGTCATCAACGGAGACCATCTATTGGCGGGAAATCAAACGAGTATCGTTGTTCAGGCGAGCATCAACTTCCGTCTGCACTCTACTGCGCGTTTCATAATTAGTAGCCGTGACTATAGCTGCCCCGTCACAATGAGCAGCTCTAGATAGCTAATTCAAAGTGTTATTAAAAGGCTTCGGCAACATTAGCGAGCTTTTGATTGTTACGTTTTTTTTATTTATGTACCCTAAAGGCCCCGAAGGGCATTGTATAGGGGGGGGGGGAGGACAATCTGTTGGATACATTTCAATTCAAGAGCAAACAGTCGAGAGCGGGCATGCAACAGGAAAAGGTAGAAAAGCAACCAAACAAAACAGTAAATGGAAAAGAAATACAAAGCAAGCGCACATAGCACTTGTTTCATGGCTCTGATAATTTTAGCTATCTATACATAAAAATCGCTTCAAATGGCTTACAAACAAATCGTGATTATTAATTGTGGTAATATCTTCTGGTAATCGATTCGAATGAAAGATGGCCAAGAACGACGGGGATTTACGAAGAAGATTAGTAACGGCAAACAAGGGGAGGACCACTTTGTTACTTAATGCAGGGAGTATACAGAGACGCTAGCTACGCCCGATAAGTGGCGTGGCCTGAACGTCACTGTGAAAAAGTGCTCTACTCTCACGCCAAACTGGAGAAAATGTTTTGTTCACTTACGGTCGGATCGAGAATGTTCAAACCAGATAGGCGTGACATAAATACGACGATATGTTATAAAATCGAGTTCACAGATGAGTGGTTATATCGTAGTGGTTAGCGGTCCCGTAGACTGTTACAGGCTTTCTGTTCTTCGCTCCGGCAAGTGCACGGAGTAGGTGGGGAACTTTTGGTTTCTCACATCATATTTATGTGCCCCTTGAACGTTTGGGTCACAGATCCAGAACTTTTAATGTAATTGTAACTGCCCCTCGGCATCACATTACCACCAGTTCAAGAGAAACTTGTATCTTGGGGAATAAGTAATTTCCCGCTGGGTTTCCCAAGCGACTAATCACTAACACCAAATGGAGACCAGTGCGGACTTCTGGGCATGCTGGTGTTATTTTCTTGAAATACTCACGGCGCGTACAGGCAAGGACCTAAGAAAGGAGGGAGAGCTCTTATGCGTGGGGCGGAGTAGTGTCCCTCTCCTGCGGTATCTTCACCCTCTTGTAATTGTTCAGTAATACCAACAAGCCATTCTTAGGCACAGTAGTATTTATACGTCGTTTTTTGTAGCCAGCAGTCCTGAATTGTCCGTCGTCATACTTATGATTGACTCTAACTACTGAGCAATTGTGTGCGGTCGGCCTTTTTTATTTGAGCGTGAAATTTGTATCTACATCTTTCTTTGCAGTGAATCTAAATTAAATTCGTGGTGACCAAAGCTTTTCCTTCCGAAAAAAATCCAAAACTTGGATCAGGTCACACACGCGTTGGACGAATCATGCAAAATTCAAAACTTTTACCTCCGTAAAAGTATTGTAGCTATCAAAATATTGTATATATATCATCGCAGATGTATTTCTGTCGACATCTTTATGCTTTTAAATGAGTCAAAGCATGTGTATTTCGTTTGCCGAAGAAATGTCTATAATAAAATGACAAATATGACATATTTCTGAAAATTGCAAAATGCCGAGCCCTTTTTCTTTGCATATAAACGAGCCAGGAAGCCCAACTTTTTTAGTATTATTTTTCCAGCAGTTTTCATTTTTCAGGAGAATCGTAGTAAGAATGAAGTGAGCCCCAAAAGTAGGGCATTCTCTAGAGACCCTGCAATAAGTACTCTTCCTCAGGGCTGACTGCCTAATAGACACGTTTATTTCTCCTCCTACTCGATTTGAAGAATGCTTCAACAGCTGATAATTACATCACTTTGCTGTAATTTTAATAGTGATATAGATAGATATCTTTGATTTTTTCGTCAAAACTTTACAACTTGAAGCCATGAGTGACGGAATGACTTTATATTGAGAGGAGTGGATTGATGGCAGCGCCAATGGGCCTCGACGGGGTTATGCCTCGCCTCTCTTTGTGGTCTTTTTGTTCTGTCTCCTCTCCCTGGGCAGGAGCAAAAGGAATTGACGCAGCTGACAACAGTGTAGTGTACCGTGAGCAAGGTCGGGGGAATGCCTTTCTTTCCTCTTGAGGGTGAGAATGACTGAGCCGGCAGGTCTCAAGGCCCTTAGGTAGTCAGTGCACTGTCTTTGGGCGAGGACTGGTTGAAGGAGGGAAGCCGGCGACGGAATGCAAAAAACTCAACGAGCTTGTCCGGAGCCGTGGCGAAGAGCGAACGCACAGGGGGAATTAAATGAAATGTGAACAACGGAGAGCACAGCCTCAGGCGCATGCTGCACCATCTGGCTGCAAATTCAGTAAACTACGCGTATGTGCACTTTTTCGGGAGCGTTTTAGAGTGTGGCCTACATTTATGGCAAATGCTTGATCAAAAGGGACGCCGCTCGTTTTTTTTAGGCGCCTTTTCACGCTATGTCGCCATTGAGCAGGGTGATCATGAAGGGCATCGTGCTAGCTGCAACGTGGCCTCCGTGATCGGCTACCGGCGGCGCGCCACCGGCAGCAAATTGCGGAGGCCACGGCTGCAATCAGCTTGCTGCGCATTTGGATCGTGAATGTAGTAGATAACATGACGCTCAGTGGCGACACAGCATAAAAAAGATAGCCCCATCTTCCCGAAGGGAACGCTGAGTAGATGCGCGGCATCGAGGGGGTTCAACTACATTTCCCCCAAATTCGTCTACGAACACAACGGTTGCTTCGATCACACTTCATCGGAAGAACGGAGTGAAGTGGAGTCAACCGCAGCAAGCGATGAACTAAACGCGCAGCGCGCTACCCGATTTACATTCAAAGTTGAAGGAGAGGAGGCGTGAGGAGGAGAGATGCGCAAGCGCAGAGCATGCGCCGCGAAAGCAGAAGCGATAACGCGGGAGAAGATGAAGCGACGTGCACGCAGATGGTACGAGAGAAGAAGTGGCGGGAGTATCGCGCAGCTGTGGGAGAGAGGTAAGGAGGAGAGTTGCGCGTACGCAGTGTGAGTGCGGACGCCGACGCGGGACATGCCCAGACTATAAGATGCTCCGCATCTAAAAGACGCTTAAAAATAACCTTCGGACGTCGCTCCTTTTTCAAGCATTTCCCCTAACAGTAGGCCACACTCTCAAATGATCTAAAATAACTACGTATGCGCGCAGTTTACTGTCAGTGGAGCAGGCGGTGCGGCATGCGTCGGAGGCTGTGTGCTCCGCTGTTCGTATTTCTTTCAATCCCCGCTGTACGCTGACTGGGTCCCGTGGCAGCTTCTGGGCGCCAGAGATCACGGCATTTCACAGCCAAATGTGTGACTGTTCGTCACCCTCTCGGCCTACGGGCTTTTCTTCTGAGGGATCGTGCTGCGATAGCCCTCGTCCGTGGCAGCGTATGTTATACTAACCCAATTATCCTCGTCTTGTATCGTGGCTTCTATGCCTTCATTGTAAGGTCCTATAAATAGCTGTCAATGCTCTTTTTCTGCATCCCCTTCCAAGTGAGTCTCGTCATCCAGACATCATCTCCTCCACGGCATCATCCAACCTCAGCAACGAACCAACATTTGCTGGGGGTGAACCCACTGAATTCGTGGGGAGCGACAGAGGGCGGGGAAAGGAAATTATGTTGATCTGGCGTGGGTGGGGGGAACAAGAGGCCCTTTTGCACCCCCATGCTGACGCCATTATCGAAGCCAAGGTTTTTCTTTGATTGCACTCCATGATTGCATGACTAAAAGCACGTTGCATTATTTCAGTGGTTTTGCAGCTACAAAGCACAAAATATGATCTTGTTACCTGTATTGCCTTCACATATTGCAGTGCCTTATAGCAAACTTCTGACATCTACGTGTGACGAGAAATGGCTGCTACACAATGTCCCCTTTAAGCTTCCTGACAATTACCGGCAGACATTTTACGCAGTGAGGACACGTTTGTTTATGTCAATGGTGAGCAAAAGAACGGACATCTGGAGAAAGATCTGTCTCTTGGTTTCGATATTTGATGGCTGAAGGCATTCAGAGAACACAAATTATTCGCGAATGAACCCCGCGCTGAAATATTTAAAACTAATTGGGTAGCTTTTTCGGGTCTCCCCGCGGGAACACACATGCCAGAAAGTATTCGCGGATTTGATGCCCCAAAGCCATGCCTGTGTTATGAGAAAGAGACAGACAGACAGACAGACAGACAGACAGACAGACAGACAGACAGAAAGGGAGAGAGAGAAAGATTTAATGAGCACTGAAGAGCTTAGCCACACATAGTAGGTGGGGCTAAGCTAGTGGTGAAGATAAGGATGCGAAGAAAGAAAAAAACGGGGAAGAAGTACGAACCAACAATGAATAATAGGGAGAAGAAAATAAAACCAGTTTCTAACGTAGAAAAAACTTGGAGCACTAGGAGAAAGAAGAAATCTGAAGATTTGAAGGTTAAAGAAGCTCGATTAATTTAGAGCCTGTCAAAAAAGTTAGGAGTGCCTTTGGATCACCGCATTATAGGCCGGAAGAAAAATTTATTTCCACCAATGGGATGTGTAACGAGGGTCGACATTTAACACACAAGTGTTTCTGTTTTTCTTCAGCATCAGAAATACGGCCTGGGGTAGGGCGAGGGGGGGGCGCTGACCGAACATGCATCATTTCTTTATGGCGGTCTAGCCACTGGTCTGCTCTGGATAACACATGCCAAGTATTTATTATTTCCAAGTCTGGGGTCTTTTTTAGGGAACTATGGATGAAAACAAGGCGTCACGTTTCGGGTGCGGGCCCCGTCGACAGCCCCGTGCAACAATCTTACCTCCTGAATGCTCCCATACCGTCGCAACAAAACAACGGGAAAAGACATTTTTTTCATATCGCTTGCACGATGCCGGGAGTGCTTCATTTCTTTTCCTCCGACGTGCACTCTGGAAGCTATACGAGCAGGAACATACTACTGTGTGACAGGTTGCGAAGTTAAGGTTGCGTGAAAGCGAAGAGGACTACTACGATAGACTGCGCCTTACCCCGACAACGTTTGGTCGAGTCGAACTGTTTTGTCGTGAAACCCAAAACCATTATTTCATTTTTCGGTTCAGTTCCGGTTGCGCCCTTTATATATATATATATATATATAAATATATATATATATATATATATATATATATATATATATATATATATATATATATATATATATATATATATATATATATATATATATATATATATGTATAGATATATACACACATCGTTTTTTATCGTCGGCAGTGAGACATCGCCCATTTAACAATTATCCAAGAAATAACGGGTGACTAAACACTCACGTTCCATGCTGTAAGTACGGCGGTGTTGTTGAAGTTGTACTTTTCCACCCAGTCCTATAAGCAAAGCCAGAGAAACAGTGTTTCAGTGGGTGCATCTCGCAGTCTGTCTGTGGTCGCACGAAAGCTCGAAAAGGACCATTTGTTAATGGTATCTACATTGATAAGCTTAATGTGCGTTCTGTTGACAATGGGGAGAAACGAAGGCGGGCCGAAGTAGGCAGGGACGAACATCTCTATCTGTGCAAGAAGAAAAAGACGGAAAGTCTCCAACACATTTAGAAAACAGCCCACCTGAGCGCGAGTAACTGCTCCCAGGAACAAAAAAGAACCGGATATGAAGAACAAGCAGGGAACGTAGGATCCTTTCCCCAAATGGCTAGGTTCAGGTATAAGCAGCACTCCTTTTCATACCCTTCTAATAAAAGCTTTCTCTAAGTTCTTTACGACGCGAAAAAAACATTGCTTTCGTTTAACCGAAAAAAGTTTGCGTCGCTGTTGTCTCACCATTATATGGGATCATCTGTGCCCCCCTCGCCCGTTAAAAATATAACCGCTGAGGCAAACAGAAATTGTGTGCAAATAAACAAAGCAGGCGAAGAAGGACGCGAGGGCATTCAAAGAGACACAAACAAAAGTGAGCAGTGGCGTAGTGTGATGAGTAAAAAGGGACGACGTAATACCAGAGCCCTTCAATGCCTTTCTGGTCATAAAACTTCGCCGTCACGCTATGGGAGAGCTTCGTACGCTGCCAAGGGAGGCCGCGCCGCGGCGCTGGTGGTGATCGGAGGGCAGCCGGGGGCGTAGTCAGAGCGCGTTCGGCAGGGAACGGACCACGGAGTACGAAAGATAAAACAGACGCTCGCCGCCTTATCAGCAGTGCGTTTTCGCTTTACGTGTCGTGGGCTGCTAAAATGGACTCGTCATTTTCTGAGTGGCGAAAAAATTTGCCGCGAACGGGCATGCTGCTACTGCGTTCTTGCCTGCCGGTTTGGCTACAGAGCAGCGGCGGCCACCCGATGCTCTCCGATCTGCGGTGGCGCCCCACGCGGTAGCCTTTGTCCCCGTACGAAAATTGGCCGGGAGTTTCATGAGGAGAGAAGCATTGAAGGACTCTGATAATACCTCCGTGCCAAAGCTAGTAAGAAGACTTAGGTTACCTATAAAAATTATTATTTATATTGTATTATACTAATCTAATATAGTTGTTATATACGTAATTTACATGAGAAATTACGCACCGGACTTGCGTTATGAAACAAACATAACTATCAGTAAAGTTAAAAAATATACATTTTTAATTTGCGTTTCAGCTGATTTCAGCTAAAATTCCAGTTGTCAACTGCTTGCTATGCAGAGTTGTCGACTGAAGGGTACCAGTTTGGCTGGGAGGTAGTACGACGGCCTTAATCTTTTTCTTTATCTCTGAACCCCTTAATCTATGGCCCCTCTCACCATGCAGAATGTTCTTCTGCCTATCCTACTTTTGCGCTTTATATTTATTTTATTTATTTATTTATTTTATTTAAGAACATACTGCAGCCCATGTAGGCCCAAGCAGGAGGGGCATGATGTGGTAACAGTATCAACCAAATACAAACAGTAAACAGCAAAGCGCAGAAACAAGAACTGAAGTATAAAACAGTGAACGCTAGAGGTAACTACAAATGCACAACTAAACATTTGCCTCAAATGAACAAAGAGATTCTAGGCAATTTTCGGGTGTATTGTTCCAATCATTACAATGTTCCAATCATTGTTCCAATCAATATAAAAGAGATCACATATTTGCACGGATTTGCAGTCGTCCTACTCCTCCTGTCTCTTCTCTGCTTGATTCTCCGACTACAGCTTGCACCATTTGCGGAAAAACGAGACATAGTGAATCGCATGCTAAAGGTCAGCATCACTGAATAAAATTTGTTTTCAACTCACGTAGCCACCCTAACCGGGACATCTTTGGAACAACGCTTGTAGCTCGCCTTGAATACGAAAGGTTTTCATATTTATTTACACGGGGTCTTGTTGAAGCCTCCATTACATCGCAAGTTTTTTTTTTCTCAAAACTGCGCACCCTATTATTTGTGTGGGTTTGCTATTCTTCATACCCCGCACGGGGCACCTTGAGTAATCTTGGTGACCGTGAGTGGCGACACCGCGTACCCCGAGCCCCCCATACTTAAGCTGTCACCTACCGTGGCCAGAAGTTGAAAGGTGAAGGGTTAGAAGCCGTGAACGGTGGCCGTCGGAGCATTGGTCAAGCTCCAGCCGATGGGCTCCCTGCCTGTCGACCAGGCAGGGAGCTCCGGGACCTCTTTGACTACCAGGGTAAGGTCAAAGGAGAAAGTACCCCCGTCTCCCTGCTTTCCAATGTATCATATGGCATTTTCCAACCCCCCCCCCCAAACGTGATCGGCCCCCCAAAAGGGGCCGCACCGAAGTTTCTTTCTCTCCTTTGCAATCGATCTCTCTCTCAAAGCCTGATAATTTCTCGCGGTTTTTGATCATGGCATCTGTTGACAAGACAAAGCCCATCACTTCCCAGTCTGTGTTTCTTATCTGCAAGTTTCTTGAAAGCCTTATCGGAAAGTCGTACAAGGCTAAGAAACTTACAACGGGAGAAGTTTTGATAGAAGTAGAAAAAAAACAAAAATCGTCTAACCTCCTCAAGCAAACGCGCATGGTAGATGTTGACATCAAGATCACGCCCCATCGCAGCCTCAATAGCTGCCAGGGCGTGATCTCTGATCGGGATCTAAAGAATGAGACTGACGCAGATCTGCTCGAGGGCCTCCGAGATCAGGGCGTGACAGCAGTGAGGCGGATCACCATACGCCCAAATGATGAAATAATTCCTACTAAGCACATAATCTTGACACTTGACCGTTCAAACCTTCCTGAGGCGGTCAACTCAGGTTTCTTGAGATGTCCACTCCGACCCTACGTGCCGAACCCACGCCGCTGTTTCAAGTATCAGTGGTTTGGGCACGGCACAACGTCTTGTCGTGGTAAATTGACGTGTGCAAAATGTGCAGCACATGATCATCTAACTGACAATTGCAAATCCGAGAACTTCACCTGTGCGAACTGCGAGGGACCACACGCTGCCTATTCTAGGAGCTGTGAAAAGTTCAAACAAAAAAAAAAACAGATCATTGCCTTGCAAGTCAACGAAAACATCACCTTCCCAGAGGCGCGGAAGAGGTTCGCCTCCTTCCCTCTGGGCAGGTACGCCGACGCAGCTCGCCGGGGGGCGGAGCGGCGTCTTGTTTCGGGGGGAACCCAGTACCATGAGTCGGAATTGGTCCCGCCGCCGCCCCCCCTTCTTCCCCCCCCCCTGGTTTGCCTCCGGCAGCTCAACCGACCACCGCGCCGCTTGCTCAGGCAGCAGCGGCTGTGGTGGCATCCACGTCCGTTGGGGATGCTGCACCCTCTTTTTCCTCCTCTCCCGCTGCCCAAAGCACACACGAGGGCCCGGAGGAGATGGAGACGGTGGAAACCGCAACAGTTCCCACCTCCGCCGCACCGCCTGTTCCACCCGGGGCGCTCCTGACGCCCTCGGTGGTCGCGGCCAAAACGAAGGGCACCGCAAAGGGTGCCAGGTCCGGGGGGTCCGGTACGCCGGGTACCCCTTCCAAATCAGATGATGAGGTGGATGTGGGACCCTTCCTGTTTGCTTTGCAGCGGAAGGAGCGGGTCCCTCCATCTAAACCTCCAGAGGAGGTAAAGAAACCCCGTCCAAGAGTCCAAGCCCCGAAAGACCCTACATAAATAGTCATACTCCAGTAGCTGTAATACATCATAATGGGAAGAAAAAATATTGTTCAATGGAACTGCAGAGGCCTTCTGAATAATCTTGACGATGTGTATGAGATTCTGCATACCAATCAGCCAAGTGTAATGTGTGTTCAGGAAACACATTTGAATTCTAAACACCCAAATTTCTTGAATAGTTACCTCGTATACAGGAAAGACAGGGATGGCTGCACACACTCTTCTGGCGGTGTGGCCATAATCGTCCGGAAATCCTTAGCATGCCACCCTGTCACTTTAAACACTATCCTTGAGGCTGTAGCAATACGCTTAATAATATTTAATAGGTTGATAACGGTATGCTCCATAACATTCCTCCTGATGTTACACTTTTCAGCTCTGACATCGAGGCGCTGGTTGACCAGCTGCCCGAACCATACATACTAACAGGCGATCTTAATGCTCACAATTCTCTTTGGGGCTCTTCTCGTACGGATGCCCGGGGTCGCCTGATAGAGAGGTTTCTTACATCCTCTGGAGCATGCCTTTTCAACAATAAACAGCCTAATTATCATAACATAGGACACAACACATACTTATGTCTTGACTTGGCTATTGGCACCGCAGTTCTCTTCCTCTTCTCGAGTGGGGTGTGGGAACTGACCGATATGGCAGTGACCACTTCCCCACCTCACTTACATATATAGGTAAAGGCCCAAGCAGTTCATCTTCCCATAATAGGTTCAATGAAGCACGAGCTAACTGGAACACATTTACAGAGACATCGAAACTACACTACACAACTATAACACACCTACACGTAGATGAAGCCGCACAACTCCTCACGGCGCACATCCTCGACGCCGCCGAAAAGTATATTCCCCACGCCTCTGGTGCCTCACGCCACCAGCGGAGGCCGTAGTGGAATGAGGACTGTAGGCGGGCGCGAGAGGCCCAGAACAAGGCGTGGGGTATCATCCGTCCACGACCGGCTATATTTTGTACAAAATATAGCCGGTCGTGCATCCGTCGGTACCACACGTCGGGAAACCTCCTCTTGTTCAAACGGGCCAAGGCATTCGGAAAACGTGTGCGCCGGGAGGAAAAAGAGATAGTTGGCGCTCATTAATAACATCTATAAACTCCTACACAGACACACGCAAGGTATGGACACGTATACGCAAACTCAAAGGACAACAGACACACAGCTTCCTGGTCAGTACAACAGGGGACACACTGGAAGACCAGGCTGACACACTCGCACAACAATTCCAACACGTGTCCAGTTCAGCACACTACACGAACACTTTCCTGAAACATAAAGCCTCTTGTGAAAAGGAGTCCCTACACGACAACAACAAATCAGACTTCTTACAACTCCCTGTTTTCCCTACATGAGCTGAGGGCTGCTCTGAGCACGTGTAAACCCTCAGCTCCAGGCCCAGACAACATTACATACACAATGATACAACACCTACACGCAGACACACTTGAAGCACTTCTACATCTATATAATAACATATTTCTTTCGGGGCACATTCCACACTCTTGGAGGGAGGCCATTGTAGTGGTTTCTTTCTACATCTATATAATAACATATTTCTTTCGGGGCACATTCCACACTCTTGGAGGGAGGCCATTGTAGTGGTTTCTTGAAGGAGCGAAAGGACCCGTCGTCCCCCTCAAGTTACCGTCCAATAGCCCTGACGAGCTGCCTGTGCAAGCTCTTCGAGAAGATGATCAATCGCAGGCTCGTGTACTTTCTCGAGTACAATGGTCTTCTCGAGAGCTTCCAGGCAGGCTTTAGGGTGGGGCGATCGGCAAACGATCAACTGGTTGCACTTGACTCATACATCAAGGATGCCTTCGTGCATAAGCAGTACTGTTTAACTGTCTTTTTCGATCTCGAGAAGGCCTACGACACCGCTTGGCGTTATGGGATCCTTAGTGACCTCAGGTCATTCGGTGTTTCGGGTAATATGTCGAACACCCTTGTAAGTTATTTGTCGGAGAGAACGTTCAGAGTAAGAGTTGGTTGTGCACTTTCAAAGGTTCCCGTCCAAGGAAATGGCGTGCCGCAAGGTGGCGTGTTGAGTTGCACTTTCTTTATAGTAAAGATGAACTCTCTTGGAAAGGCACTGCCACCAACAATCTCTTATTCTATGCATGTAGACGACGTGCAAATATCTTTTAAATCATGTAATATGTCAAAATGCGAACGTCAAGTCCAGCTTAGTGTCAAGACGCTTGCCGGCTGGGCAGACAAGAATGGATTTAAATTGAATCCTGCAGAAAGCTCCTACGTTGTGTTCTCTAGGAAGCGCGGGGTCCATCCAGACCCAGACATTAGACTGAATAGCGTGTCGCTTCCTGTGAACAAGGAGCACAAGTTCTTAGGTGTTGTGTTTGACCAGAAACTCACATTGATTCCACACATCAAGGAACTTAAACATAAATATCTAAAAACAATGAATATACTTAAGGTTCTCTCCCACCATCGTATGGTTCCGACAAAGAACTCCTACTACGGCTCTATACTGCTTTGGTTGGGTCTCCTTAGACTATGGCAGTGTGGTATATGGGTCGGCGACTAAAACAGCGTTGCGAATGCTTGACCCTGTGCTACACTTGGGGCTACGGCTTTCGTCGGGTGCTTTTCGCACTAGCTCTGTCGAGAGTCTGTATGCCGAGTGTAATAAGTGGAGCCTTGAGAACCAACGGACGTACATGGACTTACTTTATGCTTTTAAAATTTTATCGCTGAATAACCATCCTTTTTATCCTGTCTTTAACGACACATCCACATCTGTGCTTTTTGTAAATCGCCCATCCGTTCCGCCGCCCTTTTTACTTAGAGTGAGAGAGCGAGCCTCGGATCTGAGCGCTTCGCTTTTAGATGTGTACAGATCATCCTTTTCAGACATTTTACCTCCTTGGAAAGTTCGTCCTATGTCCTCCGACCTTTCTTTTATGAAACTTGACAAAAATCGGGTACTGCGAGCTGCAATACTGCAGCACTTCCTTTCTTTGCAATTTAAATACCCTCGTGCAGAATTCTACAGTGACGCTTCTAAAACCTCCACTATGGTGTCGTGCGCTGCTCATCGTCCGAATTTCAATGCAGCCAGAACCATGAGCGTGCACGCAACAATCTTTTCAGCAGAAGCGTATGGAATTTTACTTATTGTACGACACATTCTTGAGAACCAGATTCCCAATTCCATCATCTATACAGATTCTTTGAGTGTTGTTCGCGCACTGGCATCGCACAAGCCCTCCAAAAACCACATAGTTAATCTTGTATTCAACACTATTATGTCCGCGTATGCACAAAAGCATGAAGTGCTCCTCTGCTGGGTACCAGGACACGCAGGGATCGCTGGGAATGAGTTGGCAGACGAGAGGGCCGCTGCTGCTGCACTCAGGAACACTGTAGACATTACAACGATAACCTACACAGACCTCAAGTCACACATAAGACAACACCTGCGCAGAACATGGCAAACACACTGGGATGAACAGACAGACAACAAACTACATGTAATAAAGCCACACTTGGGACGGTACACAGCTGACTCACACAACAGACACACGGAAGTCGCCTTGGGTAGGCTACGGATAGGGCACACCCATGCAACGCACTCGTATCTGCTGACGGCATCTTCTAGACCCCAGTGCAGCAGGTGCGGAGAGGCCCTATCCGTGGTGCACATACTAATCACATGCAAGGCACTTCACACAACACGACACAAACTCTTCAGAGAACTCTACAGACAACATATCCAACTACATCCATCGCTGTTTATCGGTGACGATGCCATAGTTTCTGTGAAACGTGTGTTTGAGTATTTATCAGACGTAAAGTTTGTAAACCTCATTTCCTATCACGCATATCAAATCTGGCCCTATACACCGGCCATCACCATTGCCGTTAATTGATTTTATTGTTGTTCTGGCTTTAGTAGCTACTTTTTTTAAGATACTTTTGTTTGGCGCTCTTTGCCCCAGCTGGCCTTGCGCCAAAAAACTCCAACCATCATCAGCTATTCTTCATAGCTGTTGTTGAGATTTGTTTTAGTGTAAAATCACTGGACTCATATAATCCGGGTGGGCCCTGGTAATAAATAAAAAAATGAATACCTAATAGAAATAAATAAATAAATAAATAAACAAATAAAAATTAATTAAAAAGTAAATCTCGCTACACCGGCGCCGCCCTCTACCCCACACGCCAGGCTCATGCTCTGGCGGTTGTAAACTCAGAAGACACACTTCTCACCTCCCTCACAACTCTCTCGACATCAACCACCACTGCCGAAGAAATTGCCATAGCCATCGCCGCTACAACTGGCTCCGAATACCTTACAATAATAACAGATTCCCAGCAAGCCTGCCGTAACATTCAACGTGGACGCATCTCACTTCCTGCATTACGCATACTCGCATCAATCAATCCCCTCCCCGACCTGTACATCGTCTGGACCCCTGGCCACTCGTCCCTCGAGGGAAATGAGGCGGCTCACGCCGCTGCCCGCGCCCTTCCACACCGGGCATTTCCCCCAGGAACAGAACCTACGGTCCAGCCTCCTCCAACTCCCGCTGTTCCATCACGCTACCACGGCATCCTGCACCATTATCGCAACCTTCGCCTCACATTGCCTCAACCTCACCCTCAACTAACCAAGGAGGAAGCAGTCATCTGGCGTCGATTACAAACAAACACATATTACAACGCACCCATCCTCCACGCTATCTCCCCTACCCAATACACCCTCACCAGCCAATTCTGCCCCTCTCTTAATACTGCCTACCACATGGTGTGGGCCTGTCAAAGCACCCCATCGCTTACCCCCAATCCCAGACCTTCCCCAGAGCAGTGGGAGGGCCTGCTGACCAGCTCCCGTCACGCTGACCAGATCTTCCTGGTCACCCGTGCCAGGGCTGCAGCCAAGGCCCAAGGGTACCTGGACTGAGGTGAACCCACCCCACCGAGTGACGGCTCAACCACCACCGTCTGCTCTAATAAATGTTTCTTCTCTCTCTCTCTATCCTAGTTACTCTCACAGTGAAATCTGCCGAAACAGCCGGGCTGTGGTTCCCCTGTATCGGTTTGAAGGTCGATGCGCGCTCGTCCGAGAACGGAAGCACACCGCCGCGCAAATTGTGCTGTTCGCGCAAAGTAATCGGCAGCTAAACGTCAGAGTTAGAAGTCTTCCTCCTCTCTCCCTCGCTAGATGGAGGGCGAAGGGCTCGCCCTGCGAGACCACTGCGCGCGGTATTGGTGGGACCAGGATCCGGATCACTGCCGGTCCCAGATTAAAGGGACACTGAAGTGAATTTGTCAAGCTCCCGTTTTTGCTGGCACTGCGTAGACTGGCTCAAATTAGCACACTTTTCACGTTTAACCGGTTGACAAATCGGTAATTATTTTACAAAGCGCGAAAGAAGAAAAACTACCATGCGCAGTTTGCGGCGGCCGCACCAACTAAGGCTGTGACGTTGAGAGGAGGGGCGCCGTGATTGGACGATGCCCAAGGTTAGCAATCACACAAGTTTCGGTTTCGGTTCTGTAAAACATAACCAATGGCTTTGTTGGATGGGCATTCTCAATATCTCAGTAATCATCGTACCGCGCTTCTGCCATGTTGTCGGCTGTAAAATGCACAAGATAAGCCTCCCAGGACGGCTTGTAGTCGTAGCATTCACTAGCCGAGACCTACGCAGTGCATGAACGCCCTCCGCGTACCCGCAGACGCCCAAATGTCATGCGCTTTTCCCCCATATTTGGAGCTTGCCTCCCTCATGCCTGTATCGTAAAAAGCGTGTTCGCACCAGGCCAAGGGTCTGTTCATTCTGGCCTGTGCCCACTGCCTGCAAGCAGTCGGTGCTTATGGCAACAGCACGCCAACGAGAACTCGCTAGCCCGCCAGTGCCAGCCTGCGCGCGTTTTGTGAACTAGTTCGTGTAGCCATGAACGTTGCGGCCCCAAAAAAGGTGAACTCAATATAGAAAACATCGGCGGAAAACAAAAAAGTTAAGTTACAAAAAAAAAAAAAGCACGTACCCACGGGGATACGAACTCGTGACTCGCAAAACATTTGCGGAGAATTCCTAGCGCCTCAGACCGCTAGGCCACGGAGCGAGACGCCTATGCCATGCTAATATAGGGTATATATTGTACAACCGGTTTACACTTTTATTTAGTTTTGGCATTTCAAGCCGCTTAGGTGACTATTTGTTGTACTGCGATCGTGCAGTAAGCGTCGCCCGAGTTTCCACAGTAGCTCACGTCTAGCAATTGCATTTCGTACACGGAAAAGCGTTCACAGATGCGTAGTCGTGCTGCTGACCGCTGTGCTTGTTCGCCCAGCGCAAAAAAGTGCTTCCCGCGCCCTAGTTTTACGCTGTACGGTAAAAATATCATTTGATTTTATTTGCTTAGTACCTATATTGACTTCGCTGACTCTTCTCCCGCCTTCAAGAGGCCTTATATTTTCCTACTGGCGTACCAGTCAGCGAAGCGTCGCATGTGCAGCGCTTGTGTGAAGCGACCTTGACTTGAAGCTAGATACCGTGTACAAACAAACCAAGTAAAGAAAGGCACATTCTTCCATTCACAAACGTGTCCTGGCTTCGTTTCAACTAAACGAACGAATTGCGACCAAGCAATTTTTTTTAACCTCCTTGATTGCGACGACCCGCCGGCGGTCGGCGGACGAAACGCTGGGCCGACTGGCTCTGTCGGCCGGGGAGCCGTGCAGTAGCGCAGCCGTGGCGCAGCCAATTGCCAGCTCATCCCCTCCTGACGTCACACGAAAACGCCACAGAAAATGGGCGAGCGTAAAGAGAGGAGGACAGCGTTTTCGAATGAGTTTTTCTACTAAATAAAATCGCGTAAACGCGCCTAGAGTGGTCGAAACATGGCCTGGGGACTCCGGACTACAATTTGCGCTAGTAATCCCGCAATGTTTACATATCACTTCAGTGTCCCTTTAAGCGATTGTGGCTGCCGGCGGGTGCGGTAAACTCTGCGTGGCGCACAAGCTTCAGCAAATTGACGGAAAGACTGGACCAACAGCGGCTAAGCTGTTAAAGCGAATTGCTATGAAAGCGGCTTGATTGATTGATTGTAGCGTTTAACGCGCCGACGCAACGCAGGCGATGAGGCGCGCCGTTGTGGAGGGCTCCGGATTAATTTCGACCACCTGGGGATCTTTAACGTGCACCGAAATGTCGTACACACGGGCGTTTTTGCTTTTCGCTTCCATCAGAAAAGCGGCCGCCGTGGCCGGAAATCGAACCCGCGACCTCGTGCTCAGCTCCGCAACGCCTGAGCCACTTAGCCACCGCGGCGGGTGAAAGCGGCTTTGCCTAACCCACTTCGTAACGTCTGCGGATCTACAGCGCCTCGTCACGTGTTGCTGCAGTAGGCACGTCCTCTAGGGAGACGTAACTACAGGAATGAGTAGAACTTTGTTGGATAGGATCATTTATTTTGTCCGCCATCTAATTAGCGTTATCTGGTTAGAGCTAATTGGATTTGGCTAGGTGCAAATTGGGTTGCAGTGTTGTTCGTCGTTTATTATTCTGTGCAGGTCGAGACACGTGACAGCCACGATGTATTCGTTTTCCTGTTTTGTGACGGTTTGATAAAATCCGAAAGGTACCCACCGACTTAACTGTGAGGGCGGCATCTCCAAATTTCTGGAAACACTTGAATGCATATTGAGCCATGGCTGCAGTGTTCTGCATTTTAAGAAAAAAAACAAGGATTCAATCTTGTTCTACAAAAAGCATATTTTACCAAATAATTGCGTTCTTTTTAAAAGAAAAAAAAATGATCTTTTAGGACAATAGAATAGTTAGCACTATTTAAAATATTGGCCGCCACGAAACCAATACAACCAGTCCATTATCACAAGGTATTATATGCCCAATATCACGAGGGTTCATACTTCAACAAAGGAAATACGAATTGTGCAGCTTCGTTGGGCGCACATATACGAGTAGCGTCATTTCACGCCTCTATATCTATCTCAAAATATGGAGGAGACAATTGGGTGGAAGGTAAAGAAATTGCAAAAGCCAAACTGTCTTAACAATGGAGCTTTTAATATCAACTTTTTCCGCTGCACAGGTCGCCTGTTGATGACTGCGTGACAACGCCCGTTCTATGATAGCCGGCTCTTTGGACAAGTTCGAAAGATAATTTTCCACAAAGTTCAGCACATGAAACATTGCTGTTTCTCTCCTGCTTACACGTGTGCAGAGATATTTTTCTTTCATTTTGGGCCACACTGTCCGTGCAAGGAGAAACCGTCAATTTGCTCGCAACGAAGCTAGCGACAGCCGCAGGATTTGAGTATATATTGGACTCGCTAGCTTCTCCCGCCCCCCCCCCCCCCCCGTCGAATGTTGACGCTAATGGGCATTGAAAAGAAGGTAAAGCATGCTTTTTTTGTTTGTATGTAACATTAACCCTGATACACATGGACGATAGCTTACTTTGTTCAGGTAAACTTGTGCAAACATATTGCCTATTGTGCATGCTCTTCTCTGCAAGGCATTGCTTTAGTAACACTCGAAAACACGAACAACTTGGTCCGCGTTTGGTCATGTATTATTTACCTTTTTATTAAAAGTGAATTTAAAAAAGCCAAGTACCAGAAAAAGGTTCATGAAGAAAGCTATTGATTTCAAGGAATAAAACATGTAATTACGAATTGGCGTTTCTGATTTTAACGGCAAAAGCATTTAAAGTTACAGGAGCCGTTTTTGCGGGGTTACAATTCTTGAACGAAACGGCAGAGGCAACCAACGAGGGAAGCGGACGCTAATGAGAAGAGTGTTTTTATTCGATAGGTTGTAATAAGTAACAAAAGGTGTCTTGGATGTCTGTTAGGGTGCGTTATGCAGTAGCTTAATGTTATTACGGCCCTCAAAATCACCAAAAGTGATGCCTCCCCAGTTATCATCCTTCTGAGACGTGATGAAAGAAAACTAAAAAAAAAGGAAAAGAGCGTAACATATAAGTTCCACGCGGCCATGGCGTGGGCGTGTCGCTTGTGTGTACTAAATGTCCCGTTTTGCAGTCAGAGGTTGTGTCAGATCGTTACTGGGAAATCTCCAGTTCGCACTATTAGCTTGAAATTTTTCCTTTCAAGTAGCGCATTTTTTGCTCAAAGAATGCCCCAACTACATGATAATATATTTTTTGCTTAAAGAATGCCCCAACTACATGATAATATATTTTATGTATTTGTTTCAGTACCTAACTGATAAGCGAGACAATGGTTTTCAAAGTAATCTTTTGAAACCTATTTTCTATTACTTTGTAACAATGGGATGTTTTTAGTATAGGCTGCCTGCGCATGGCAGTTCACGTAGGACAACAACGTTCCGTGGGTTTGTCTTCTCTTCACGTATAAAGTACGCGTTAACAAATAATTATTATTCTTTTCCCCTACCACCTTAGGGTGCCTGTTCGTGGCACTCCAAATTGGTCTCCCCTTTAGCCTTCGGAGTGTACACTCGAAAAATAATACTCATTTGCGAGTCAAATTGCTTGGGGTTTCCGCTTTTTATCTCTTGTACGTACTGTCGTGATGAATTTAAATACGAACAACGGAGCGCGTGGGTTTCAGTACATGCCGCGCGTCCTGGCGACTGGCCGCGTATGTGCAATGCAAGCAAGTTACGAGAGTTCGTGACGAACCTTGATATGGAAAGACCATTGTCTTTCCGTTGTCTGTTGGGAGCTCAGCACGAAACAAAAAATAAAGGAACATAGCTGCGTGCACCGTTTTCACTCACCGCACCAACAAAGTTAGATAACGCTTGCGTGAGCGGGTGCCGAACGTGGTGGAAAAACAAACCAAAACGCTCATACGCCGAACGACGCTGTTTCCATATCAACGTTGGGCACAAACTCCCGTAACTTGTCCGCACTGTGCATACTTGGCCCGTCGCCAAGATGGGCGGCATGTACTAAAAGCCCCGCGCTCCGTTGTTCGTATTTCAATTTATCACTATGATACACTTTATTGCAAATGGCGTTGTCTAAGTTTCAACTGGCACTTTTGTGTTCCCGCAGCTCGGTCGTCCCATTTGACACCGGCGTACGCGTGCACAAGTGCCGCGCAAGATCGCACGAGAGTTGCTTGCGCCTCCGGTGTCGTCGCGCAAAACTATCCTCCTTTGGTTTCCCCCCTCCTCTCACTTCTTGCCCGAAGCTGTCGCTCCCCTGCGCAGCTGGCGCGCGCGTCATGCGCGGCGCATCACCCAATATCACAGGTGTGCACCGTGGAAGTCGCGTGAGCCAGTTCACCACCATCTGCGCATGGGTAGGCCACGCTTGGTTTGCACCGCGGTGTGTCTGGGTAAAGCTCAGCAAAAAGAAAAGGTTACGTTGTTATCGATAAATGGTTTTGCATTTCGATTCCAATGGTTGTGTGCTTTGATTTTGGCAGGGAGAATTCACTTTCAGTTTCACTGAGGCCAAGCTTCGATTCACCCGTGTTTTCGCCAAGGAGGGTGTTCATTAATTATTAGTCATTAAAATACAATGCGCATACTTCCGGTGATGCTATTCTTTCGTTATTAAAACTAGGGTCCCATGAAACGATATTCTTTTTAATAAAACGGTCAACAATAACAACCAAATAGTTAAACCACAAATCTTGAAACCTATAATAAAAGCATGGGACGCGGGCCTAGCAATATTCTAGTAGGAAAAACAATAATAACCTGCCGTGTGAGATCGGTTCATTTGGTGCAAGTTGACAATGCAGATATACAGCCAGGCAGCCGGCCCTAAGAAAAACGTTTCTAAGATGTAATTGATTTAAAGGTCATGCGTTCCAGTGTCTGGCCTTAAAGTTGGTACAACGAGTGGCATCCCGTCTGCGTAGCCTCGTTTAATAAACTACATGTGTGCGAATTTTTCGGTGTTTGAGACGTCCGGAATTATCATTGTCATCATGGTTTAATTTAGTTTACATCAGCGCAGTTTGAAGCGCATCTTGCACATATATTCAAAAAATATACTCTTGATATCTGTAAGGCTCGCAAATCCATTTCTTTCTGAGGTTCGTAGAGTGAACGGGTAGCAGCATAGATTACGGTTATTGTTACGACTATTCTTAACTCGGACAAGTTCTAAACTTGGCTTCGGTATACATATACATAAAAATTGACAACAAAAATTTTTAATGACCTTGGCAGTACCTCAAGCAGAATTCGCACTTTTGGAAGACCCTTTATGTGTCAGCAGAGCACAATATATTTAGATAAAAAATGCCCAAAATATTTTTTCTAAGTACGTAAAAGATCCGCTGTCAGGAGAAGAAGCGTTACTTTTAGCGGCTCGTGTGTTCCATGTGGGAATAACACTTTATATTTTGCTGTTGTTGTTCTATGTGTTCGGCAGCATTGTACAGTTTGCCAGGTTTTTATGTTCTCTGCAATTTTTTTCTTTACTGCTTCGGATGACCAGAAGAAACGAAACCAGATCCTTTGTGTCACAGCATTTTTGTTAATAACCCTGACAATACTCAACTAATGACCTCTTAAGTGGTATTGCTTGATTTAGTAGGTTATTGTTCTAGGTGCGGGTGCATGAACGTGGCGTTGACGATACGAGCCGCCAAGTGCTGGTAAATGTAAAAGAAGAATATTAACGTAATTTAAGTATTAATAACAAACATGAACACCACACAAACACAGAATATATGAAGTAAAATTACAATAAGCCGCAGCGCACGAGGCTATCGTGGCACGATCTCTGAACGAAGGCCAGAGAGCGAAAAGGTGCCGATGTGTCGCACGTTTGTCTAAGCAGACGCGGGTTGTTCTACCGCCTAGAAGCCGCCACGGCAGAGAGCGCTGCTTACGACCGCTCACGCCCGCTGTTCCCTAACAAGTCATTCTATGTTTGAACGCGATCGCCGCACTAGCTCTTTAAAACAGGCCGCACCTAAAATAAACAGGCTTGAAAATTATGGCCCCGAAATCTGCCCGCCTGCTTTCTTCAATGTCACGGAGGTGAGAGGTGCTTTGCACGATCCTGTCACTTCGGCCGTCATCCCTCCATCATCTGCGGAACGCATCAGTGAATTCCTCACGCAAATACGGGTGATCATTTTTGAACAGACGGCGCGCGGCGGCGAGTGCTCTGTGCCCCACCGACAAGGAAGGTAGCTCCTGTGTACACAACCGTAAAAAGGGTGGAAGCATTTGTCACAGGCACCTCTTTCCCGGCAGCCTACTCTATCATGACACTGTCGTTGCTACGGAACTGATTCTTAATTCACCGTTCAGCGTAACAGGTTTAGTTAAAAGGAAATCCCGAAATAAACGGCTAATGGTTGATGTTCATGCACCATTATAAAATACCGTGATGTAAAAATAAGCGCAAGTGCAGAGCAAAACAAGGCCACGCAAGGAAGCGAAATACCAAGCTCACAAGCCAGACAAAAAGATTGAGTTTTCCAATTACATGTGAAACGAGCGCTGTCTCCGGAGAAGCAGTCTGCTTGAGAATGAGCGAGGAAGAAACCCAGTCAATAAGCAAGGGCGTCATATCTGAAACATACGGTTCTGCACCTTTTCTGACTTCGGCATCGGTTCGCATTGTAGGCTTGTAACCCTAATGGCCTCTTGTGCGTTAAAAGGATGCACCTTAAATTGCAGCCATGACATGACAGATGAGGGACTGAGTAGTTTGCTGCGGAAATTTTTTTTGTGTACTGTTATGCACTTCACGAAAGCACGAAGTAGGCCTAGCCTGCCTTGACTGAGGGTGAGACTTCGCTGCTTCAAAGGGGTAGCATCATGATATGTCAATGCAGTGTGCGTGAGTGGCTGTAATGTAGCAGTTGAATTTATTCATTTATTCTGCAAAGGGGTTTATTGGAAGGAAAACAGAGTCCGCTAGACAGGGATCAAGAGGCAAAACCGTCCAAGGTGAACCAGCCAGAGGATTCGACTCGAGCCACGCGATCAGGCACCGGTAATGACAGCCGTTGATCCGTGGGACATGCTCATTCGGGGATTGACCGGTGGGTGAAGAGTGATTGGACGGCGAGAGCACTTCAAGCAATCTCCTTTACAATTGCCCCCGGTGAAGCAGGAGCCATCCTGGCGACTTATGGCGATAAAACGGCTGCGGGGACGTAGTAGGGCTTCAAGCGACTGACGTGGACGGTTTCGCTGCCACGACAGCGAAGGTCTGTAGAGGGCGTCAGTGGTTCTACTGTGTAGTTCACGGGAGAAGTACACTTGAGGACACGGTAGGGGCCGTGATATTTCGAAAGCAGTTTGGAGGATAAACCCGGTGTTGTAGCGGGGACCCACAGCCACACAAGGTCGCCAGCACAAAAGGAAGATGAGGCGTGGTCGTTGTCGTGAAGATGTTTCTGGCGACCCTGGTCATTTGTTGTCAGTGAGCGGGCGAGCTGGCGGCACTCTTCGGCTTGTCGAGTAAAGTCCGAAATAGGGTGGCACTCTGACGAATCGGGGCTGTACGGTAGTATTGTATCCATTGTGCAAGACGGCTCGCGCTCATAGAGGAGAAAAAATGGTGAAAAGCTAGTAGTGGTCTGTGCGGCGGTGTTGTAAGCAAACGTTACAAAAGGTAGCACCACATCCCAATTTGAATGATCACGAGCGGCGTACATGGTGAGCACGTCTCCGAGTGTGCGGTTGAATCTCTCGGTCAGGCCGTTCGTCTGTGGGTGGTATGCGGACGTAGTGCGATGAACAATTCTGCACTGAGCGAGGAGGGATTCAACAACCCCAGAGAGGAATACGCGCCCTCTGTCGCTGAGTAATTCGCGGGGTGCACCATGCCGCAAGACAAGGGACCGCAAGACGAACCCAGCAACATCACGCGCCGTAGCGGCTGGAAGCGCTGCGGTTTCGGCGTAGCGGGTTAGGTAGTCGACCGCAACAATAATCCATCGGTTGCCGGAAGGAATCCATGGCAAGGGGCAGGAGAGGTCGATTCCGACACGATCGTAAGGATGAAGGGGACATGACAAAGGCTGCAGAGGGCCGGCTGGTTGCGGTGCAGGCGTCTTGCGGCGCTGACAGTCAGTGCAAGCACGAAAGTATTTGCGCACGAAGCTGTACATTCCACGCCAATAGTATCGTTGGCGGAGGCGGGTGTACGTTTTAAGAAGGCCAGCGTGAGCGGTTTGGGGATCAGCATGGTAAGCAGCGCATACATCCGCATGCAAACTGCGCGGAATCACAAGAAGCCACTTCAGACCATCGGGCATATAATTGCGGCGATAGAGAAGGTGGTCATCCCGTATGGCGAAGTGGGCGGCTTGGCGTCGAAGAGCCCGGGGCCGTGCCGTGTAGGAGTCGGTGTAGTGGAGAGAAACTCGATGATCTTCGCAATCCATGGATCACTGCTCTGCCGGGAAGCTATGTCGGCGAAGGTCAATGACGCTACCAGCGTATCGGTTCCCGCAAGACGTTCCGGGTTACCAGGCAGCGGAGAGCGAGACAGTGCATCCGCATCAGAGTGCTTGCGGCCGGATCTATAAACAACTCGAATATCATACTCCTGCAGGCGGAGCGCCCAACGAGCAAGACGTCCCATAGGGTCTTTGAGGGACGACAGCCAGCATAGCGAGTGATGGTCGGTTACCACGTCAAAAGGGTGGCCGTAGAGATAGGGTCGAAATTTGGAAAGAGCCCAGACGATGGCAAGGCATTTTTTCTCGGTAACCGAATAGTTTTGTTCAGCTTTTGTAAGAGTCCGGCTAGCGTACGCGACGACGTACTCTTCGTAGTTAGGCTTGCGTTGAGCGAGCACCGCACCGAGTCCTGCGCCGCTGGCATCAGTATGGACTTCAGTAGGGGCGTTCGGATCGTAGTGCCGCAGTATGGGTGGCGAAATCAACAGACGCCGCAAGGTTGTAAACGCTTGATCGCACTCCTTGGACCACGAGGACAGGCCATTGTCACCACCGAGGAGCTTGGTCAGTGGCGCAATGATAGACGCAAAATTTCGTACAAAGCGCCGAAAGTACGAGCACAGCCCAATAAAGCTGCGAAGGGCTTTCATTGACGTCAGTTTGGGAAACTCGGCGACAGCACGGAGCTTTTCGGGATCTGGTAGGATGCCATCCTTTGACACGACATGGCCGAGAATACTCAATGTGCGAGCACCAAAGCGACACTTTTTAAGGTTCAGTTCGAGCCCTGCAGCAGTGAGGCATGTCAATATTTGGTGCAGACGGGTCAGGTGAGTCTGGAAATCCGAGGAAAACACGACGACATCGTCCAGGTAACAGAGACATGTCCGCCATTTGAGACCACGCAAGATATTAACCATCATTCTTTCGAACGTGGCGGGCGCGTTGCACAGGCCAAACGGCATTACATTAAACTCATATAGGCCGTCTGGCGTGACAAAAGCTGTTTTTGGTCGATCAGACTCAGCAACCGGGACCTGCCTATAACCGGAGCGTAAATCAAGGCTGGAGAAGTATTAAGCACCGTGCAAACAATCAAGGGCATCATCTATTTGAGGCAGGGGATAAACGTCTTTCCCGGTGATCTTGTTAAGGCGTCGATAGTCAACACAGAATCGGAGGGACCCATCTTTTTTCGTTACTAGGACCACAGGCGACGACCAGGGGCTTTGAGAAGGTCGGATGACGCCACGTCGGAGCATATCATCAACATGCTCACTAATCACGCCACGTTCCGAAGCCGACACCCTATATGGTCGCTGTCGCAACGGCATGTGGGTACCTGTGTCAATGTGATGGGCGACCGTGGATGTTCTGCCCAAAGGAGCTTGCTTGCAGTCAAATGAAGACTGAAACTTCCTAAGAAGAGCCAGAAGGTCTTTGCGTTGCGGGGGGTCTAAATAGGAAGCGATGGACTTCTGGAAGATGTCGTCAGAGGTGGGCGTATCGGTGGGACCAACCGCGTTCAGCGAATGTAGCTGCTGTGAAGGTGCGTTGTCGGAAACGTCGAGGCTGAAGACGGATTCGACAGGTTCAATATTACCGACAGTTTCCCCACGAAGCAAGCTGAAGGGGCGGGTCGTCTGGTTGCAAACAAACATCGCTGTGCGGCCAGATAGGAGTGTCAGCATAGCAAACGGAAGCGGCAAACCCTTGCGAAAAACGAAAACGTTTGATGGCGTAAATAAAACAGGTCCATCCGCCAGAGTACTGCCGGAAAGGGCGGCAAGAACTGAGCTTTGCGGCGGGATATCCACGTCTTCGTCTACGGCCAGCTTTTCTCCGTTAGTAGAGGAATCGTTAGGGGTCGGAGCGTCATTTTGCGAACAGAATTCGACTTCGGCACGGGCGCAGTCAATTACGGCATTCTGGTTCGACAAAAAATCCCACCCAAGAATAACGTCGTGTGAGCACATGGGCAAGACGACGAACTCAATCGTGTAGAGAATATTTTGAATGGCGACCCGAGCAGTACACGCAGCCAAAGGTGCAACATGTTCTGAGCTTGCAGTTTGGAGAGAAAGTCCCAGAAGTGGCGTCGTAACTTTCTTCAGCGACCGACACAGTTTAGCACTTATGACCGACACGGCTGCTCCGGTATCAACAAGCGCCAGCGCAGGTACTCCATCTATTAACACGTCAATTACATTTTGCGGAGGTAGGTGAGGGCTTCGGTATTTCGACGGGTACGCAGGTCGTGCCTCAGGAACTGCGCGAATCAGTTTCCCTCTGGAGTGGGGGCGGAGTGGCGGCGCATGGGGGATAGGGAGCGGCGACGGGGTGACGGCGATCGGCGGCCTTCGAAGATCTGACGGTCGGCGGAAAACGAGGTTGGAGGCGGTCCTGAGGACACGTTATGATGTGGTGGTCGTGCGGCGTAGGCGGACGTCTGGGGCACACGAGGAGATGAAGCGACACGGCGGCAGTAACGGGCAACGTGACCGGGGCAGCAGCAAGAAAAACATATAGGCCGGTTGTCGGGAGTGCGCCAGGGATTACCGTACGGCACAGCTGGTGGTCGGGTCGGTGGAAACTGAGGAGCGGGCTGCAAAGTGGGAGGTGCCACTGCTGGTATCGCTGGCCCAAACGACCGAAAAGATGGGTGCACTGGCTGCGCGAGACAGTCGGCGTACGTCATTGGCATGACTGCTGGAGCTGCAGCGACTGTAGCTGTGAGCGGCGCCGCGACTGTAGCTGCCACCTGCGGAACGGCCAGGGGTGCGACCACTGCGGTAGCGACGTTAGCAGGCGGGAGTGCCTCGGCAACTTGTTCGCGAATGGTTGCCTGCAGAGCAGAAGGCAGGCTGGACGAAGCCTGCTCAGTAAACGGCACCAGCGATAGCTGACGTGCTACTTCCTCGCGGACAAATTCTTTGATTTTCGCCTCGAGCTGCAATTGGTTCGAAGAGAACGTGAGGCTCGAGAGAGATTCCGTGGTCGGCAATGAATGGCGAACCAAGGCCCTTTGCCGGCGCAGTTCCTCAAAACTCTGGCACAGGCCAATGACTTCAGTCACGGATCGAGGGTTCTTGGACACAAGCATGTGGAACGTGTCGTTGTCCACTCCTTTCATGATGTGTTTGATTTTGTCATCATCGGACATGGACGAGTTAACGCGCCGACAAAGATCCACAACGTCTTCAATGTAACTGGTGAAATTCTCACCCGGTAGTTGCGCCCATGTACGCAGGCGTTGTTCAGCGTGCAGTTTCCGTACGGCGGGTCGATCAAAGTCCCGAGTTAAGTTGTTCTTGAAGTCAGCCCAGGTCTTCATGGTCGCTGCGATGTTGTTATACCACAAGATCGCGGGTTTTTCGAGGGAAAATGGGACGTTGTGCAGCTTGGTAGCGTCGTCCCATGTGTTGTAAGCGCTAACTCGCTCGTAAGAAGACAACCAATCTTCAACGTCATAGTCACCTTTACCGCTGAAAAACGGCGGGTCGCGCTGACGGAGCGCCCCAGCGCAGATGACCGATGGCACCTGTGGAGGCGGTTGGTCGGCAGCGGCCATGGGTGTGACGGGCATTGGTAGCTTCCGGCTGCGGATTTCCAGGCTGTACGACGGTTTACCTGAAACCCCGGCTCCTCCACCAATTGCAAAGGGGTTTATTTGAAGGAAGACGGAGTCCGCTAGACAGGGATCAAGAGGCAAAACCGTCCAAGGTGAACCAGCCAGATGATTCGACTCGAGCCGCGCGATCAGGCACTGGTGATGACAGCCGTTGGTCCGTGGTACATGCTCATTCGGGGATTGACCGGTGGGTGAAGAGGGATTGGACGGCGAGAGCACTTCAAGCAATCTCCATTACAATTCGTTTATTTATTTACAAATACGCTGTTCCGTGGCCGGGACATTGCAGGAGTGGGTACAGAAAATCAAACAAAAAACAAAAGCAAGCACCGAACACAATTTTGTAACACCCAAAGTTCTTCTTGAGATCTTCAGTGTTTATTCTACGCGAAGCTCGTCAAGTTCGCTCCACATTTAACCGTGCGCGGAAAAACAAAATTTTGAAGTAGTCGAGGAGAGATCTGGAGGGTACCATGTTCATAGGATCTGTGCTACGCGTTTTGCGCACTGATAGTATTCCGCGTTTTGCGCTAAGTAGTTAGTTAACTGGCATTGTGTTGTAGAGGTTTCTAATCTACGCTCTAAGTAGTCAATTTGCGGTACAGCGTGGCAACTTATCTGATATACATGTCTGCCGTGTTTAGGGTCGGGTGACAATGGGAGGTTAAGATATTTGAATTTGCTAACATGAACTAGGAAGCACCCATTGTAAGTAAAAGGGAAACTGGGAGGCTGTTTTTAATTCGAGAAAGTCATAGCTACAATGTTGTGGTAACTTATGGGCATATAGCACGTGTCAATTCAATGTCAAATTACCGATAATTCACTGTTAGGCATTCACTTGCCTTGGGAAGTGGTAATGTGGTTGTGCAACATACAATCATCTGCATACAAACCTATGTTTACAAGTGTTCCACAGATGACTTCAAAACATCATTATAATAATAGTAAATACGGGATGCATGAGCACTGAGTCTTGCTGTACACCCAAGGTTTTTTAATCACTGAATGACTGCACATGGTTGAATGTAACAAATTTAGTTTGTATTGGGCTATGTGTACGCAATAATGGATTCCATTCGAATTTCCTATTTGAACACTGCATAACTACACATGATTGAAAATAATGAATTGAGTTTCTATTAAATTTTGGGTCCGTAATCATGCATGTTACTTGTTTTGTATACCTTTCAGGCAAATGAGACGCCGAAAACTTGATAAGAAAAGCGACCTCTGCTGCGAAAAAATTGGGGTTATTTTTTGCACCTATTTGCTTCCTAAATTTGCCTCACAGCAGACGTTGTTTCAGAGGTCGTTTAAACCTATGTGTACGGGTATAACTCAATGCCACAAAATCACAGTATGCACTTACGTTGGTTCTTTCCTCTGCAAGGCTGTAGCAAAACCGAAAAGATATACACAGAGCAGAAGACTCCTGCAAAGATATATGGTTTATTCCTTAGTGCGCAAGAACCGGTTCGAAGGATGAATTCAATATATATCATCTTAACTTCAGCGTTTAAGCACAGAACGTGGCTAAGTAGCCGCGTTTCGTTTTCAAACTCCGACAAAAATGAGGAAAGCTCAACCAGCAGTTCTACTACAACGTGCACTTTTACCATTATTTAAAAAGTTTCCATTCAAGTGTGAAAGTTTACGGCTTCTCACTTTAGACAAAAGCGCGCCAATATTAGGGGATGTGAAAGAAAGAAGAGGTAAATCGTGAGCAGACTGCAGAAACGTGGCGATTTCTGTACGACGGTGCATCGGGTAGCCAGGATACAATTCACAGTTGAAAGATGATCGTGGTAATTAAGATTGTTTAAACCTGCGAAAAGCTCGTACCGTGCGCGATCATTCGGAACGCCTTGTAGCCGCTACTTTTACTTCACCGTCATTCTATGAACCCCTTGCTTGCCTAAGGCTACCCACATCGCCGCTTCCTTTTTTTGCCATGCCAAATTGGCGCAAAACGCCAGTTATTCCAGCGGGGCATCCAGCGTCTTCCGGTTCCCGCAGTGTTCGCGTCTACCTCCTTCATGCGCAAGCGCCGCAACACAAAACAAACATTAAAAAATTATACTTTTCTACCAGCCGAAGAAGCGTCTGGGGTACACAAGATGTGCCGTAGTAGACAGCTAACCAACAATTTCGGCCACCTGCGGATCTGTTACGTGCCCCCAACTCAAGAAACGAAGGCGTTTTCACAGTTCGCCTCCACATACAAAATAGCCACTTATCGTCTTGTTTCGTTGCAAATGTCGACGAATGACGATAGTCGACTGTCACCCCTGCCTAGTGAATGCCTCCTGCCTTCCTTCTCTTTCTCGCTCACCTCTCTTGCTGTTCCTCTCCAATCTCGTTCCTCCAAAGATAAACACGCTAGAGGTTTGCGGGGGTCAATTTAAATTTACGCCGTTACACTGCACCAAGTCTGGTGCCTAGATGCCAGCGCAGCCGTACGGCGGAGACGCGCGATAATCGAGGCACTCCACTACAATATTTATGGAACCCCATTTCTCTTCTCCCCGTGCGTTGCAAACAGAATGTGGAACCTATCTAGTGGAACCTTTCGTTGCCGTCGCCGTTTGATTTCTTAAAATGCTGTCACGAGCTATATAGGCGCGCGCGACAGCAGGCGTCGGTTTTCTGAAGTAGATGTAGTATTTCCCTTGTTATCGCAAACACCGAGCAACCACGAAATTTTTAACAAAGAAACACTGCAAACGTTACTAATGTAGTGATTTTTATCTTATATTTGCGTAATGTCTTGTTCTTGTTACAACAATGTTGACAAGTATGGACGTTGCAACCGGACGTAGACGTTTAGAGCTGGCTTTGGGTATATAAGACTATTGCGGAACTTCTGTTTGACTTTGGCCACGTGGTTAAATCTAGTCAGACAGACATACAGACAGACCGAAATTTCCCCGTTTAGGTAGCCCAAGAAAGACTTCCGTCTTCAAAAAATTACCCGCATTTCCCCGAAGGCGAGCATGGGGAAGTGCGAATGCACGGGTGATGCTATGAGGGGGAGTTATGTTGAACTGTGTTGGCATTCGCCCGTTAGTTGCATTTAACACCCCCGCGTGATCAAGTGGGGATTCACACACCCCGTTAGTCGTTCTCTGGAAATCTTGGTGAAGTAAAGTGTATGTTCGAGGCGATCATACACACACGCAAGTAAAGTGAAACGACAGTATTCTTTATTCAGCCCTTGTTGGTGTTGTCGTTGTAGTTGACGGTCATTATGACCGCCTTGTGGTCACTGAAATGTACGGTCAAGCGTTGTTGCAAGACCGCGTGTATCAGACAGTTCCTCGCAAAGGCCAGGTCGATGTAGCTGCCGTTGATGGTGGTGGGAGCCTCTAGCGGTAGGCACGTCATGGAGTGGTTGGCGAGCATGTATTCCATCAACCACTCGCCGCCCTTTCGCACGTCCACGTTAAAGTCCCCAACAACCACGACCGGGTCCGAGGGCTTTACGCGCCTGGCCACACTCTCCATCGCCGCGTCCACGTATTCGACGACGTCGTCGCGCGAGATGTTTGGCGCGAGGTAGAGGGTGACGACCACGATTCCGTCGCCCGAGTACGCGTCGGTGCAGACGGCACTGTACGGCGACTCGTCCCTGACCGGCGAGGTGGACACGGCGTGCGACACGAGGTTCGCGTAGACGTGACCGACGAGGTAGACGCCGCAGTACTCGCCCCGACTTCCGCTCCTGGCGAAGCAGCAGTCGTCGATGGGGAAGTGGGAATGCACGGGTGATGCGAAAGAATTCTTCTTGGCCAATCGCCCTAAGTGGGTATGTGCTAAAGAAATTAGGAACTCTTCTTGGCCAATCGCCCTAAGTGGGTATGTGGTGCGGACGGACGGACGGCGGTGGACGCGTGATTCAGGGTCGCTTAAGAAGTGCATTCGCACTTAAAATGGCCCTCGCGACCAGGACCGAACCCGCGTCGTGGCGCCCAGCAGCACAGAGCTGAAGCCATTGAATTACCTGAGCTCGTACGACGGACTTGTTCGCTGTTTGACAGTTCCTTCAGCTGCCGCACCATATTGATCACATTTCGGAGTTCCATGCTCATTTGCCGCACGTCGAGTTAGTTCGATTCAGGACGGGGCGAGTGCAGCGAGTCCCGCAGTTCATTCATGAGGTATATGAAAGTTTAGGCTCCTCATAGAATTATGCGGTGATGTGCCACTCCTGGCGCTTTCAAGATGTCTTCCCGCAGAGTGAGAGCTCCGATGTGAACGCTAGTTGTTTTCATGACGATGGAAAGCACCCGCATCGTCGCTTTTCTTGTTGAGCGCCTCGCATTTTGCTTTGCATGGTGGCGCGATGCCTCCTTTGCCATGTCATGCTAAGGTTCCACGTAGAGCACAAAACTTCCCCACCCTAAGGCACCTAAAATAGCTAAGGTAGCGCCATCTGATGATATCGGCGCCTTTCTCCTTCACCATCGCTTCTTTCCTTCCTTGTGTTAACTGGGATCTAGAAATCCTATAAATGCCACCAAAATGCGATTGGGGCACCGAAACAAGAGCAAACTGCGAGAAAAACCGTCTGCAGTCTGCATCCCAATGGACCAGTGAGGGCGTCTAGGCTGAAGAGGTAAACAAAGACGGCGGCACCGTCGCGAAGTTAAAGGGCGCGCCGCGCTGCGGGAGACGACAAAGTAAACATGAGCAGAGCGGCGGAGAAGAAGCGAGCAGTAGCCGCTGCCTTAGTAATTTTAGGGGCTTTACACTACCCCAGAGGATGTTAAGCCACTATTATTAACAAAAACAACCCGCACAACAGATTTAAAAAAAATGTTTTAGGGCGCAGCCCTTTGTCGCCCGTGAATGGCCAAACCGGGTCGCCGTCGTCGAAACAAGCGAGGGATAGGAAGATTAATTGATCGATTGTAGGGTTTAATGCGCCGACGCAATGCAGGCGATGAGGCGTGCCCTAGTGGAGGGCTCCGGATCAATTTTGACCACCTGGGGATCTTTAACATGCGCCGAAATATCAAACACACGGGCGTTTAAAGGATAGGAAGACAAACGAGTGAAATATAAAGCGAAAGATGGGAAGACCGACGAGTGAAACACGGCATAGAAGCATAGTGTCGTGAAATTGGGAGGGGAGGTCGGTTCGCAGTGGCGGTGCGAGCCAGCGCTTTCCGAAAGGGTGCCGTGGGGGAGCAGTATGCTGTGCTCGAACGAAGCGCTCGACGGCACGACGCTTGGTGAAAACGTGGGGTTGTGCGCGTGTCTGTGATGTGCATTCGCTCCCATACATAACGCGAAGAGAAGGAAAGCCAGGGCTGAGTACCTAGGGTGACTATGGGGCAGCAACCAGAATACTTTATACGTGGACGCCACCGGACCTTAAAAGGACAAGATGGTAGCAGCAGTTACGACGCGGATGGAAGAGTTGTAAATTCGGCTACCCTAAAGACAAAAATAGCCGCCCAGGGGGAAGAAGCAGCCATCACCCTAGCTATCGCTTACAACCCCAGGGCAATAATTTTATTTGACTCGCAAGAGGCCTGCAGAAATTTTATACAGGGCAATGTCTTCAAAATCACCCACCAAATTCTTCGTAAACGCCCACCGGAAAATGTGCTCATCATATGGACGCAGGACACACGGGTCACAAGGGGAATGAGGCCGCAGATGCCACAGCCCGAGGTCTTCTTATCCCGGCCCCCTTGTACCAAGCCCCGTCCTTAAACATGGTGAGCGTTCCCTTCACCGAATATTTGAGCATATTGAGACTCTACAGAAGAACAAATCCACCACCGGACAAAAGCCTCAGTAATGACGAAGAGCACATTCTCAGGAGATTGCAGACAGACACATTACCCACACTGGCTAGATTACACTGCTGGTACCCCACGTTATATTCACCTTTTTGCCCGCACTGCCGGGGGAGGGCGGACGCGTACCACACAGTGTGGGCATGCCAGTACATACCAACAGTACGCCCACTCACAAACACGTCAAGGGAGCAGTTGGAGGCCTCCCTGCGCAGCGATGACCCTGCCTGCCCGCGATGGCTGGTAGAGAGAGCCATAGCGGCGATGGAGGCCAGTGGAATCCCGGAATTGGGATAGCCACCTTATTTTTCCCCTCTTTTTTCTTTTCTTTTCAATAAAGATATTTTCAATCAATCAATCGCTTAACACGCAGTTCGCGGTCCCTTTCTGAGACGCACTTGCCGCCGCTGACGCAGAGGCTTATCATCGCTGCCATCGAGACAACGCACAAGTGAGTGCTGCCTCAAAGCACTCATGCTGTGCCCAAATATCCCATTATAGAGTATCGTAATCACCAACCAATTTTTGTTTTAAATGTAAGAACTAAAAACAACCCTCTGTAGTGGCTCAGTGGCTGAGGCGTTGTGATGCGAGCACGAGGACACGGGTTCTGTTTCCGGCCGTTACGTCTGCTTTTGTGATGGAGGCGAAAAGCAAAAACGCCTGTGCGTAAAAGATTTCGGTGCGCGTTAAAGATCCCCAGTGTTCAAAATTAATTCGGAGCCAGTCACTACGGAGCGCCTCGTCACCTGCGTTAGGTGGGCGCGTTAAACCCTACAATTGATCAAATAAAAATTTAGAAAAGAAAACGCTGTTACACCCACAAAGGCTCGACAAGAGGTGTCAGCGCCAGTTCCCCGAACTCTACCTCGAGGTCGCAGCAGCCGAGTGGCGGTATTCCTTCAGGAATTTCTCAGTAAAATACTGCGCGAAGTGACATTCTATATCTCATGTGGGGTCGCTGGGGAAGCCTTTGTATGCACTTGTCCTTCTTATACAGCCCCAGTGACATTTCCTGGATGGTGCGTTTTATAGAAACCAATGTACCTTGTCCAGCCCTGCCCCTTTGTCTTCAAGAAGTCTCTCTGTATGTATTATGCGCTTCTCAACAGCCAGAAGATTACACATCATGTAACGGCCATCGCTCTGAGACATTTCCGTGAATAATGAATCGGTAGCCGGAAGCTAAGAACGTTTCTCGTGTCTGTATGCAGACCCGATTGATTGATAGTAGGGTTTAACACGCCGACGAAACGCAGGCGATGAGGCGGGCCGTAGTGGAGGCCTCCAGATAATTTTGACCCCTGCGGCATCTTTAACGTGCGCCGAAATCTCGAACACACGGGCATTTTTTTGCTTTTCGCCTCTATCAGAAAAGCAGCTGCCGTGGCCGGGAATCAAACCTGCGTCCTCGTGCTCAGCTATACGCAGACCCGCGTGGCTTCTGATGACTCCTTGTTGTGCATCAGGTCCGAGCTCAATCCTGTCCGGTCGAACGTGCTTGTCATATTCTTTAACCCCGTTAGGAAGAAAAACGGTGAAAATGAGACATTATTCAGTGATCGCAACAATTCGGTTTCGCCACTTTTTCCAAAATGTTTCCGAAAGCTGTCATGTCTTTTTTTTTTCACGCACTGTTTTTACAGTCCTGCAAATGTCCGAACCGGAAAGTGCCGCCAAATGGAAGCAGACGAGAAACGAACTGTGCGTACAACTTTCTGAAACGACTGCTGTAGTTTAGTGTTGCAGCATTTGTCCTGAAGGCGATGTCAGCCCACTTTCAGTGTGTCGCAGTTACGGTAGCATTGGTACAGCCAGTCGAGCGGTGTTCCATGATCTGTCTTGCGGCTGCTCCTCTTTGATTTTTGTACATGTCATTTCCGACAATTTTATTTTTGTGACTGGCGTTGCCTCAACTTACGGTACTGTTTCTCGACGATGCCTCGCTAGTTCTTCAGACAGGGTTCTTCGGCCTTTCCAATTTCTGTGATCTCTAACGGTGCAGATTTGAACAATGGTGCAAACTTTCGCACTCTTTCGGCGATTCCTCTCGCCTGATTTTGAATCGCTCTGGTACGGGACCCCCATTTGTGCAGTCTCTGAAATGCAGATTCGGTCTAAGTCAAATTATGACGTCACTATCCTTTCCTTCACGTCATTGAAACCTACCCATTTTACGTCCTGTGCTTGGACCGCTACCGCTGAATGGTCGTTGTGTGCGACAGGCGTATTTTGTGTTCTTCGCACTTGTCCATTGTTAGTACATTTGACGCTATTTCGACGCCGTTTTCTGCAGGCGGGCATTTGCGTTGCATCTCATCTTCGGCATTTGGGGATTGCTGTGTATTAGGTGTAACGATGGCGTTTTCCTTAATGCAAACTTTAGATACCATACAAAATAAAGTACTGCTGTTGTCAGTCTTAATCGACTGCTACTGTTGCGGTAGAGACTGGAAGCATTTCTAAGTACCGCATGTCGCTGTAATCGTAATGTGGTATGGAACACACCTGCTACGACAGTTACAACAAAAGTACTCAAATATACTTTTAAATCTACAATATCCTGGGTCGAAATTCAGGACTTCATGACGTAGAGAACGCAGCAGGATCAGTTTCCACTTTCTTTGCTCGGTGCGATGAGCGTGAGCGTAAGCTTATGTGGCTGCTGAAGCACTCGATCGTTGGTTGACAGCCGGGAAAGTTTCTTACGCTGACGATAGCCGGAGGGTGTGCGTTGTTGGGTATCGGAGTCTGAAAGTGCTCCTAAAACCCCTGCCTTTCTTGTGGCTCACTGTTACTAGTGTCGACTTTCTGCATGGGCAGGACAGCTCACAAAGTTCATGTGCGTGAGAGCGGTCGTCCGCCTGGGCGGTTGGGCGAATAGCATTGGACACGATTCTCGGCTGTTAAGCGGAGACCGGCTCGCCTGTAGCGCCATCATTATTAATTATCACGCCGGCCGCCCTTACAGAATTTACGGTAATGGGGAGCCGACTGAGTGCATGGCGAATGTTTTCTTGGTATCCCTAGGCGTCGAAGATATCCTGACCAATACCGTTGCGTTCACGTAGCTCGCCCGTCTTCTTGTGTGGCTGCAAAATGTAATGTCTTTTCCTGACAAGTTCGTCAAACCCCTCTTGCAAGTCATGCGAATACTGTGACGGGTTTTAATAATTCTCAATCTCCGCCTTGACTGTCGCCTCTTATTGGCACCGAAAATAACTCGTTGCTGTCGCGCAGCTAATTCATGGTTGATCGCTATATGCCGGTCTTCTTCCCGGTTTCAAGAAACCAAAATGTTGAGGACAGATGAAATATTACACGCGTGCAATCATTGTTAAAGCCTTGACGCAATTGTTGTTCCATAAACCCCACGCTACGCTTGCGCTGCCCACGTTGTCTTTCCCTTCCTTGACTTTTTCAAACACGCTGGAAACATGACGTGTGCCTTATGGAGGATTAAAAAGAGATAACAGGAATGATAACAATAAATATACAAGTATTTTAGATCACTGCGATTTGGAAATGAGCTGCTACTAAGGTTTGAATTTATTACTTTACAACAGACTTTACGTGCAGGATGGGTGATGGGGGAAGTATGGGTAAATGTAATTTTTTTGGCGAAAGATACCTAAGACCATCAGTATTGTACATAAGGAGACATGTTTCTGAAAAGAGAAATCTATCGATCAGTTTGAAATAACTGCAAGTAAATTAGAATACCCTTGCCACAAAGCTTTTTTTTTGAACAGCTCAAAAAGACATAGGCCTAAGTTTCTTGCGCTCAGCTTCAAGCGTTTTCTGGTTCTTTCTGTTTGCTTCCTTACGTGAGTGTCTTTTTATATTTTTTGATGTTTATCATGACCCGGTTCACTGCTCTAAGTAGTTTATGCATTGTATTTTGGTGTCATTACAGCAAATCGCAATGTTTCAAACCTGGTTTATATCGTTTCACCACATCCCACTACTGTGTATTTTATAGTCCTCGTCCAACTTCGGCGCGGCAATCTCACAGTCTTTTTGTCACGTTAAGGGAATTGAGGGCTGAAAATATGCTCAGACAGATAGTATATCAGTCCGACAACGTACTTATAGGAACAGTAGACACATATTTTGCGCACATGCTACTCTAGATTTAACCGTTTTATACCATTCCAGGGCTGGTTGGAAAATTTGTTGCCGTCTAGAATTCTTGCTCGCCATGTAGCCATGCCTACAACAATATCGGCTGAGCGTTGTCACGCATAAGCCATGTAACGAGCATACACCCGGGAGAGTTTGAAAACAACAGGCAGCAATGATTAATTTTCTGAATAATCAAGTCTGTAAAAACATTTAAGCGTACAAGGCTTCAATACGTAGCAGGCATGTTATTCGGCTTAAAATCGGCTGAGCGCACACTTGTCCAATAAGTGTTGGTCAACCAACAGCCTTCTTTCATTGATTCCTATCGAGTTAACAATATGTTATTGAAAGGCTACGAACTCATGCTGCTTTTTGGTCATCTTGGCACTGAGATGATTTTGTAAGCCTAAAAAATCACGCATAGCGGTGAAAATTTACAGCAAGGTCTTCAAAAGTATACATTTCAAAAAGAGTAACCTGAGTAGTGTACATGCGCCAGCGTTGAAAATTTACAGCAAGGTCTGCCAAAGTATGCGTTTTAAAAAGAGTAGCCTGAGTAGTCTGAATGCGCCCACGAAGGTTAAATATCGAGCTCTTTTCCTAACACAGCACTACAGTTGTGAACATAGTAGCTTGTGTAATCTTTTCTGACTGGAGTGAAGTCAACGAATACACTATAAAACTCATACCTTAAAGCTGAAAACAGAGTTACGTGTTCATCAAATTACCCTTATAACCCCGGGCTTGATGTTGAGATTAAATATTTCTTGTTTACAAGACAAGAACATATCTGTTATCATCTTCGTTGCTCGTGCAGTTTCCACTGGGTCTGGAAAGAAAATACAGATTGCAATGTATGCACTCACGCTGCGACTAGTATAACTTCACGGGGGATTAATCCCCGTAACTAATTTTTCTTCCGTTCAAAGTGGGAAGGCTAATGGTGTAATGTCTTCTGTTATCATGACAATTACCTTTTCTACCTCCTGTGCAGCAATACAAAACGCCCGTCTGCTTGTCCCTACTAGGTAAGTAAGTGGAATAAATAATATTGTTTTTAACAAGTACCTAATAAGGGCAAACCACAATAAAACAGCGGACAAACGTACATTGCGGGAGAATGCAGTGGAGGAGAAAATACAGTAAAAATGCACCGGGCGCGAACTAAACTACGTTAATACGGAGCCTGCGTCCTTGGATTGGCAATTTTACTACTTATCAAAAATAAAGAACGTCCATCGTAAAACCAATCACTCCACGCATGGTAACGGAGTCAGGCATACATGAGGACAACACAAGCGCAGTATCGTAAACTGTTTTATTTTATTTATTTATTTAGAAGATACTGATAGCCTCTTAGTGGAGGATTTTGCAGGAATTGGGGGATACATTCCGAACAATGACATAGGACACTTCAAATAAACTTTCGCAGCACACTTCGCATTTAAAACAGAGCAATGACATAGCACACGCCAGAAAGAAATCCAAAGCACACTTCGCGTTTACAATGTATTTGAAGAAGGGAAACGTAAGGCATGAAAAATAAGAGCGATGTAGCGAAACTGCGACAGTTCACGATTTAAGGTAAACACAATATGTCATTTTTGTGAATCAAAATTCGTCATGGGGGATAAAGATGACAATGTGTGAACGGTATAATGACCATGCACGTGCACACGCGTGCAAAAATGACAGACTCAAAACCGCAATAGATAACTGATACGGGCAATGCTCAGACTTGGTCCAGGGCTTGATACTGCCGACAAAAAACATCAAGGGTTCTGCATGCAACCACGTTATCTGGTAACGCATTCCAATCTCTGATTGCTTGGGGAAAAATGAGTACTTGAATGTGTCTGCGTGGAATCTGTATTTTCCTAAATGTCGGCTGTTTTTATTGTTCTTTTTGTTTATCGATTTTGTTTATTAATGTATTGTTTCGTTTTTCGTTGTTGCAGACATCAAAAGCATGAATACCCCAGCGCCCATTTGAAACGCCCTACGTGCGTTACAGGTCTCGGCACACTCGATCGCACGTACAGAAAACAATAATAATCTTTTAGTCACACAAATGACAAAAACCATCGAGAACCGCATAACAGATACATCATAAGTTTAGCCTCCCAACACGAATGCCATGTGAGGCACCGTACTCGTGCTTCTTACCCATCTAAGTGTGCGACTCCCCGGACAAGCAAAGCAATAGACGGATGACTGATGCAATCCGAAGCAGCTTTTAAAATGTGGCTGACTTCTACAATTTCTGGTGTTTACTGGTTATTATGCCGTATTAAAATGATTGTGAGTTCAATTACAGGTACACAATCAACAATTAATACACGGCAATGGTAGTGTATCCCCTTTGAACAATTATGTTCATTTAGCCTGGTATTTACTCACCGTATCGGTTAATCAATGTATACTTTTTTACAGGAAAGTATTGTAGGAGGCTAAACTTTTATGTAGGTTAGCTGTAAATGTACACGACGGGTAAGAGTTCGGCAGAGTGGCGCTTTGCTTTTTCGCCCCTATTAGAAAGATGCCATTGGGCAGGGAAAAACTACTCGGCTCCTGTTCGACAACGCAGTGCCGTCGACTCTGAGAGAAAAGAAAGCTGCTTGTAAGGAATAAATAACAGACGCTAATGAAGGTAGTTAGTATGAAGCCGCAAAAGTTTACCTTTAATACTAACACAGAATCATGTAAAAATGTTTTGCAAATTGTGCAAACATTCGCCACACACCACGGCTCACATGACTACACTAGCAGCCATCTGCACGAAATCTGGTTGAAGATGGGATAAACGAAGTTTTAGAGTTAACATAGCTTTAGAAATCAACTCTTTAACACAGTTGGCTGTATTCACTGATTTATTTTAAAATAGTTCGGACACCTATATTTCTGTACAAGATCGATCGAAGAAAATTGAAACAGACACCTTCTTGATTCCTCTATTTGCCTTGACCTTACATCTTACCTAGGAAAAACGTTGAAGGCACAGCCCTGCCGGTATCACAGGAACATATAAACAAGAGCACAAGTGGAGCAATCAGGTGGTAACTGGTAGATAGTAATTAATATCAACTCACTCAATGGCTCGTAGCAAAAGTCAAATGGCTTGGTCGAAAAGGGAACGGGCTTTTTTAGCCCAAGAATGACGCTTGCAAAGACAAGCACCAAAACTGGCTTCATTTTCTGCAGCTCGTTGCACTGCGTGCCTGCATCGAGACTCCCTGAGTTCATTAGCGCATGCGACAAATTTATGCAAAACACAGATATTTTATTCCTAGGAGCTTTTTTAAAAAAGAAAAGAAATCACAGCACCGTGAAGAGACTGGAATATTTCCAGACTCCTACAGTTTGCACAAGAACAACATAAATCCAAAATGCCCCAATAGCGAAATGATTCGACTAAGTAGTAAGTACTAAGAGTCAGTTGCGACCGTGCACACCTGCTTTGAAGACAAAAAAAAATGTCATTCTGTGTCACATTATTAAAGAAAAAAGGAAGAGAGAGGTTTTATCATCCCGTCGCAATGCCTTTGATGAGATTTTGAGCGTTTCTCTAAAGCAAGCCGACGGATATTTCCTGCTTTAACTGTCCTACCCATTTTCACAGTTGTGTCCACGGAAGAACGCGCGCAGATGGCTTGAAAAAATATAGAGGAGCGTATACACCCAGGCAAGAAGCAAAATTACCGATCATCGCAGAAAAGTCCTTAATCGTAGTTCTCCAATAATGCAAGGTTGCACTGGCAGCGGCAAACTGCATACTGAGTAATGTTAGCAGACGTTACTGGTTCCTAATGGCATCTCCATTGAGCACTCACGAATGTTTGACTAATCAAAAAGTATGGAACTGAGTCAGGCGTGGTATGGTTCAGTAGTAATGGCGAGTGGAAGATTTAGGTGTGAGCTATGCCTATTCTGCAAAGACAATCCCTTAGAACAGACTAGCCACTGTAATTATCGTCATGACTATTGCCGCGAACCATGCATTGGGTTTGTTTCTTTATGTTTTGTTTTTACTGCCCGTCCGCGCCCGGCTGCGTCATCTGTTTCTCAAGCGAAGGGCGTGTTCTATTCTTTATTTTATGCCGCACGGGTCATCTCATCCTAATACGGGAAGCGTTTCGCCCTAACGTCAATAGCCTAGAATAATCTTCGTTGATCTACAATGTTCTGGATGTAAATCGACGGTTCGAGAAACACTCGCGCTGAAAGATAAAAGCCCGGAGAGCAGACGCCGCGGTATTCGACTCGTCGACACCAGTCTGCGCACGTCACTTTTTTGACTGCTGTTTCGCCGCCTGTGTATTTTTTCAGTTGTCAGGGGAGCACAAGTTCGCTCAAATAAACTTGTTTTCCCTTCAAGACAGCAGCGTAGTCTTTCGATACGTGACAATACTAACTTGGTAAATCTGCGCTGATAAAAACTGGGCGGGTATTTGGAATCCTCCAGCCCGGCTGAAATTTATTTCTGTTTGTTTAATGTTTCGCCGTTGGACATTTTCGGGCGGCCTTTTGGCCAGGCCGACGCAGGGCGCCTGATATTCGCTTGTTGAGGCATTTAATGCGCTCGCATAAATGTTTGTGGTCCAGATGGTGGCGGCGGAACCTGCGTCTGAAGCGCGCTGCCAGACACGATAAATTTTGTGGACGGTTACCCTGCTCAAGACGTGCCAATGCTCCAAGTGTTAAAGCTGACAATATAACCTAATTATATCTCTCCCAGTTCCGTTTCTGTGTAAAATAAATTGGGTGTCTCAATTGAATCTGATCCACCGGTGCCTTATCGTAACAACGGGTGCGGGGAGAGGGCTGGCTACAACTTGTGCAGTCATTCATCATCAGAAAGATCGCATATTCTCTACCCTACACCAAGTGTGGGCTTGGTAGACTTGTAGTGTAATGAAGAAAGTCGACATGATAGCATTGGAAATCCCCCAAAATGTATTTACTGTCAGGCTTGATGTCTTAGGTAATCACAATACGGCTCGGAAACGGATCGAAGTTTGTCACATCTACCAACCCCAATGAATGACCGCTAGTTGAGGTGGTGAGCAGATATTAGATTTTGTGTCCCCTCTCCTCAGCGATTTCAGACTCGCAAGTCCAAATTGCGGGGCACCAATGCCAGTCTCCGTGTTCATCTCCTTGATGTGAACATGCACCCTGCGCCCCATCGAGTTCATATGGATGACCGGCTCGAGCACAGGGAACGAAATTGTCCATCCGCTAACATATATCGTATTTGGATGCCGCAAGGTACCGCCATCAGAAAGGCTACGTCCTCACGGCCATCTACAGAACGAACAAGAAAGTGCAAACTACACAGCGGAGGAAAGAATCCGCCGACGTCTCCAGTTGAGCACATTTGGAACCCCTCTCTGCACTTGTCTAAGAGGTAACACGACGATGTCTTATGTGGTAAGGGTACTCAGCTTTCGGGCTGGTGGTCGTCTCACCCCTATCACGGTATAAATCCGCTGGGGGCCGTCTAATCGCCACTCGTGATATGGTCGTGCAATACAATATTGCCGCAACCGTTATCCCCCTGCCGATCGATGACTCACCAGATATTAGGAGTACCTTTAACACGTCATGGAAACCAATATCCCGATTCTCAGGACCACACTCCAGCGCATTTACGCCTTCACTTGCTCTAACCACATTCTATACTTTGTGGTGACCGAGTTGTTCATTCTATGTGGACATGAATCGAGGTCTTTTCTTATGGATAAATATTTAGACAGTGGGGGTGCGCTGGGCATCACTGATTTCTGGTCACTAGGCACTTCTCCAAGTCGAAGCCGTTTAATTAACTCGGAATGGCATTGTCGTAGTCAGGCTCAAACTAGTGGTCACTAACACGGGACATTAAAAAATTCAGTTGTCTCTCTTTTCGTTGCAAAGCGACTGCCCATGCCTGCAACATTGAGATGAATGCTCTGAGATTATGGCAGGCAAGCGAAAATTGCTGCCGTTCGTATTTTGTTCTCCGACCGTCGCATAAAGACAGAGACGCACCGAAAAGAAAAGTGATTGAGGCCCCGGCACCTTCCTCTGATTTGATTGATTGCAGGGTTCAACGCGCCGACGCAACGCAGGCGATGAGGCGCGCCGGAGTGGAGGGCTGCGGATTAATTTCGACCACCTAGGGATCTATAACATGCGCCGAAATCTCGTACGCACGGACGTTTTTGCTTTTTCGCCTCCATCAGAAAAGCGGCAGCCGCGGCGCGAATCGAACCCGTGACCTTGTGCTCAGCAGCGCAACGCCTTAGCCACTGAGCCACCATGGCGGGTCCGGTGTCTTCCTTACTGTGATTTATTTAAAATAGGGTTATACGAGATTGCGGGGTTTCTTGTGCAGATAGACCCCGTTGCGTAAACTACAAAACCAGTACAGGCTCTGCATAGAGGAAAACAGGCAGCTCTAATCTGATTGTTGTAAACAGGCAAGCATTCAAGGGACATGTACATGCATATTCAACGTTTAGGGGAAAATAATGAGGTCGAGCTCACCGCTATAGAACACAAGGCGCGGCTCAAGTAACGTCAGTGCAATCTAATGCCTGATGTAATGCTTGAATGGTAATTTATGAGGTGTGGTCCACAGATCAAGCAAGCTCCGGTGCACTGAAGCGAGCATACTGACTCGTCCTTGCTATATACTGCGAAGCAGAGGCTGGGTGCAGCATTTGAAGCTCATACCGATTAGAGAACGTTAGCATAGCCGTCAAATGTAATACTGTTCACTAGAAAAATTTTCGGGTTACAATGTGCACAATATGTACAACTGTACAACTGTAGAAAGTTTTTTAAACCTATGGTAATAGGTCGAATGTTAAAGAAGCGGTAACGAATGCCCAGATTTGAAAATGCAGAAAGTCAGGAAGGTGAAGAAAGGAGAACGAATGGCTTTCTTGGAAAAAAGAGCAGACAGTTTTGTTGGAGTTTACAGTCTCCTGAGCGCTTCTCTCCTGAGAGTCGCCGATGTACGAAAAAGTGCCCTACAATGACGTGGACAAGAAGGAAAAAACTGGAGTGGGCTAGGCGTGGAACCGCGAACTTTTTTTTTAGCTTGCGTCTCAGAATCAACACTTTCCAAATGCTGCTGATGTCCTGCAATTAAGTGGACAAACATTTTAGAGAATGGAGCTGTTTTGGGGAGCTAGGCTATGCTGATGGAATAATATTAACAGTTGGTGTCCTTTCTCTAGGCGCTCAATATCATGAAAAATGGGCCATCTTGGGATCATGTTGGCCGCACGTTCCAATAAAATATGCAGATCTGTTTTTATAAAAGAACAATTGTCGGTTTGTTGTCATTTGAACAAGACAAAGATATTTGTTTGTGTAAGATGAAGTCAGTCCCAGGTTACAGCTTCAGGATTTTACGATACAAAGGAGTTGACTTGGAATCGTCGATTTGAACGTCCTGTCGACTGCTTGAAAAACGCAGTGGTTATTTTTGTGGCTCCACCATTGCCAGTTTCTTTCGGCTACTGCATATCGCTAAGCCGTGGTGAAAGCCTTTCCTTTAGTAAAGAAAACTTTGTAATATTTTCAATCGAGCAGGCTTTAAGGCGCTTTGCATCGGCTTGTATTATTCTTTGCGGTACTATTGGAACCAGGTATCCGCTGCAATGTTATGTCCTTTCTAGAAATTTAGGCGAGTTGATTAATATAAAGGGCATGGCACGCACCAATGCGCTGGGGGAAGAACTACTCCTCCTAGATGAAATTTGCAGAGCTGACATGGGGTCCGTAAACAGGCTTCGTCAGTGGAGCACGTGGAGCAGGTTGTCAGAGATTTCTTCTGTAAGGGGATAGAATTCAAACGCTGCTGAAATGGTTGGTCGCTTTATATGAAAGCATCTGACCCCACTTTGTGGCTCGTGCAATAACGAGGAACTTTATGGGGATGATGACTAATCTTTAAATTTAAATGTGTCTGTTATAGTCCAATGCATTAGGTACGTGTAGATAAGCGTGATATACGGTTTTTATGGATGAGGCATTGGCTTTTTTGGGCCAGTTGGGCCAGGGATGCGACAGTGAATTTGTTAGGACGCAAGGTTCTGTGGAGGGATAACGTGGCGGTGATATTTGTGTTGTCTGAGTTATAATGAACAGCGGAATATTGTCAATCGCTTTGGGAAAATAAAAACCAGAGGACTCGGCATCAAAAGTGTTTCTTTGCGTCAGCTCTAGGGCTCCGGTACACTCGAAGAGTCCTCCGTTGTTTAGTCACCTCAAAAAACAAACAACGTGTCCCTGCCAAGGTTCAGCATTTCGGAGGTGCCTTCCAAAGCCTAAGGCATGCGTAAACGGTCGTTTAGGCATGTCTCAATGCTCTTCTTTATTGTTTCGGATGTTTGACGCAGGACAAGGCTGCTGTGCCTCAGCATTCAATGGAGCACGTAGCTTTCGTGCAGCATGACCACTGAATGTAGAAAGCTGGTCGGCTTGGACTTGTGAGACACTTGAAAATATGAGCGGCCGAAAACATGCGGCGTAAAACATTTTACCTTGGCTGACAAAGTCAATTAGGTGTGTGTTAAATTCCAGGAGCGTTTTAAACTCGTTCATTAAAGATGTGCGGCGGCTTAGTATCAATGCATAGCGCTCTTTTGCTTTTCATGTGAGGTTGGTGGCTACGCTCTGATTGGGAGAAAGGGAAGTCGTGGCCCGCTGATAAATATTCATGTCCTATGCAGTGCCCATTCGCTCGGTTCTGCTAAGACATTTTTTAAATCTCTTGCCCGGTAATCAGTTTGCATGTATGTATTTATGTGTGTGTATGTACGTATGTATTTCAATAGTTGGTTGTATAAATATCTCGAGACGCACTGAGAGAGGTATGACTATAGCAAATATGTTCGGTGCCTTCAAGCCTGCATTCGGACTTTTAAAGCCAGAGCCCTATCGTTTCCCCTGGCAATCCTTATCTATGAATTTTTTCTGTACGCGGTCGTTGCATGTGTGTTTGTGCATACGTTTCCTTGTTTTTTGGCACAACCCGTTTAAACATTAAGTGGCGGCACCGCAGGCCACAGCTTGTTCAGAATAGCAGTACTGACTGGCTGGCGGGCACCTGTTTTCCCAATATGCTGTCGCGGTCACGCGTCACGCGATTTGTGTCACCGCCACACGCAAAAGGCTAGACCTTCTTCCACCACTGACCACTTGCTTAGGCAGCATCGCAGCGCTAACACACTCGAATCCTACTGTAATGACCAGGACTGTATTCACTAATGAACTCGAGTGCTTTTTCCTTTTTTTACCGCAGCGGCCAGTTCTAGATTCGAGAAACAACAACGCCGGTTTTTTGGAAAAGAGGAAATAGAAAGCTTTCGCCCTTATTGTAGAGACCAAAAGCGAACGCTGCTCTGGTTTCGTACCGTTGCGTCAGCCTTTCAGTGCAGTCAAATTCATGTTTAAAGAGTCCCTGCTTCTTTGGTTTCTGGCCAGTTTATTGAATCCTGTAAGCCATGAAAACCGCAGTAATGGGTTCATTTGCAGTCTCATGTTTCGCTCGTCTGCACGGTGTCGTTGGGGCTTATTGTTTCACTTTGAGATAAGGTCGTTAATCCAGCTAAAAGCGTATATATCCAGACATATAACGGCGGGAAGGTACTTGGACTCACATTACTGAGAGAGGAAAAACAAAACATCAGGGGTAATTCATATTTGGCAAAAACTGCTAACTACCAATGTTATGATGTCACGCGCTAGGCGTATTCATAGACACAATGAAGCAACACTCGTCGTTAACCTATTATAAAGCGACCGGAGATGAGATTGCAAGTATTAGAACCTCTGAAGAGATATCGTGGCATTCATGAGGTTGTGGAAGCTTGTAATTTCTAACGATTACAGTGCTATACTCGAGTTCGACAAGGGTGGATTATGGTACGTAGGTAATATCGTTTGTGAGGCGACTCCGCGCTCATCTGCTTTATTCCCCTTCGACGCATCTTGCGAGACCCACGGCGTATGAGTGCAATGCGTTGAGATTAGGTAGCAGATTTACGCGTCCCTTGGTATAAAGGTTAAGTAGCCGCGCTGCTGACACTTTCCACGAGGCCTCCTCTGAGAGGAGCAGGTGCTGTGCATAGGGTTTAAGTGGGTGCTGTTCCCTAACAGCATTGATGTGCTTATAGGGAAGACGCTACTAAAGAATTTACCCTTCAACAAAAGCAAAAACAAATTTAAAATAAAAGGGCATTCGTAGTACAAAACGTTTAAAGCGTTTCTCGCAGGGTTCAGGCTTTTTGAAGGGAATGAGCATGTGGCACAAAGTACCATACACCAAAAAAATCCCGAAGCTGGGGATGCGGAATACAAACCAGATAAATCGGGCCCAACTGCGCGAATATCTATATGGGATGTCTAGAGTCAAACTTCCTCGCAACCCAAAATCTGAAGCCACTGTACTACAAAAGGTACATAGACAATATATTCATGATATGGCAGCATGGTGAAATGGAGCTTCTTACGTTTATTGAAGCTTTTAACCTTGGGCATCCTACTATCTCCCTCTCTTATTGCTACTCTACGCACAGCATAAATTTCCTGGATGTTACAGGCAGTTTCTCAGGGCAGCTTTCAGACTAATCTCTATAGGAAACCTACGGACACGCGCCAGTAACTGCCCTTCCATAGCTGCCATGTCAGGCAGTGCAATTCCGCAATACCCTATAGCTAATCTCACCGTTTTAGGCGAATCTGCACAAGCCAAATGGATTTCGATTTTAAATGCGGAGAACTTAAAACCATGCTCTTGAATCAAAAATAGCCAGAACAGGTGATCGACGACGAGATTATACAAGCATACCAGTTGAATCACACTGAAATTCTTCGTAAAAAAGCTCCGAAACCCAATCCAAACACAAACCTTGTTTTTACCAATTCGGCCTGTTTCCCAAAAGTTGCATCCGCAATAAGAAAACATTACAATATCCTTGTTGAAAGCGAACGCCTGAAAATTTTATTTCCCCAGCCGCCACGCGTTGTTTATAGACGCAGCAAAAATTTGAGCGACGTTCTCATCGAATCCTGCATCAGCCCACCACAGACTACTGGTTGCATGCCCTGTAACAAACCACGGTGTAGGATGCCCACAAATGACGACCGCTGTAGCGCCGCCAGCACACCTTCAAACTATTATGTTAATGTACAAAATAACTTTAACTCTGATCGGCCAACGTCGTATACCTGCTGGAATGCACCGCCTGCGGCAAAGAATACATTGGACTGAAACACCCTATCGTTTGAGGTTTAACAATCACCGCTGTCATGCAAAAACCGGCCCTTCTTTGCCTCTCTTCTTTGCCTCTAACATTATTGGTCATTTTTTTTGAACACCTGAAAGCCACAATTCTCGAATCTAGTTTTAAAACACATCACGATCGCGAGGTTCGTGATTCCTACCTCATCTCTAAGTTTAAGTCAGCGTCGTTTGGCATCAATGAAAGTTATGAGAAATTGACGCGTCTTTGCTGCAAATAAACTTTCGGCTTTCGCCTTCTCCTCTACCTCTCTCCTTCTTATTCATATGCTGGAATCCTGCATTCTTAAGGGCAGTGTTATGCCTGTTCATTTCTTTCCGTCGATAATATTCTCCCATTAGTTGGCGACCCGCTGTAGAGGGTAATAGCTTCGTGCTAGCACCGCGTTTTGTAGCCCAGTGGCTTCACTAAACCAAATCTGACCAGCAAGTCTGGACATTATGTTCTGCGTAGAAGGCTGCGGTACCATTGTTAGCTTTGATACTCTCCCCTTGTTAGCATGTAATCGATTTACGCACGCGAGTGTGTGAGATTGCTTTCCTCTACTCTTCCTTTTTTGTATTTCTGTTTTCCAATGTCCGTTGCTGGCGCCTCGCCTGGTACCATGTGCCGACCAGATGTGCACCCCCATGTGCGCGTCATGCGCGTGAACCTGCGTTTTTTTATCTTTATTGTCATGACTTGGTTGACCCTGTCTTTTAGATGCGACTGCATCTCATTCACTCGCCTTGTCCCTCCATGCGGCGTTGTTGTTGTCCGTCCACACCCCTCCCCCATTTTCCTCGCCGCGCAAGCTGCGCTTTCTGCCGCTCACCCCCTCTCTTCTCCGATAGCGAACACTCTCTCGCGAGGGGCGTTGGATTGGATTCGATTGAGTTTGCTTGGCTTGGCGTCGCTTGGATTGGATTGGATGTGATTGGATTTGAATTGGATTGGATTAAAGTTGATTGTGTTGGATTGCGTTGCATCATAGCCGCGCCACGTTGCGTCATAGCCGCGGTCGTTCCAGCACCGGCGTTCCGATTTCCATCGATGCGTTGAATGGAGCCTGACAATTCTGCTATCGCCCGCGCAACCGTAACAAGCACCGATCACTGTGATAACAGGAATGGTAGCACCACTGAAGACAAGGCTGCGAAGCGGCGTGAACGTGATGCTGAACGCAAACGATTGAAGCGAGCAGCCGATTCCAAACTTCGTAAACGTGATACCGAATGCAAACGTTTGAAGCAAGCAGCCGATGCTGAACTTCGTCAACGTGAAGCCGCTGCCATACGCTCCTAAAGTTACGCCGCGTGTTAAATAAAGAATACATCATACGCGTTCCTCACACGTTTCACGCAATTAGAGAATCAACCCAACGGAAACGCCAAGTGAACCCCCAAGATGCGTCGCATCTCCCAGGCTTCCCCTCGCGGGAAGGTGGGGTAATTTCTTCTTCCACTTTTCTTTTTTCCTGCTTTATTCTGCTCTTTGTATATGAATGTACAATCATGTCCTGTCAAAACTGCCCGTCTGACTGCTTTTGGACGCGACCCTTACTCCCCACCAACAGAAGCCAAGTATAGTACTCTCATGTTTTAATCACCTGACTCTGATTCTTAGAACGGTGGTGTATGGCCAGATGTGCGCCTTATGCGTGCATGGGCATATCTTCTTTTGACCTTTCTCTTGCCCTCAGTTGCCACGGGACACTGAAAATACCAATTAAATTGTGAATTTCTTTTTCTTCTTACTTCTTTCTCAAGTTCGTACCAGGCGACTGTGATTTCCTTGTTATCTTTTTTATGCCCATGCCAAATGCGTGCAAGGGCATATCTTGTTTTCATCCCTCTTTTTCCCCCATATTCCCAGGGCGGGAAAAGGTAATTACCTTCCTAATTTTTTTTGTTCTGTTTCTTCTTTTAGTTCTTGTTTTCTCATGTTCGTTCCGCCTGACAGTGATTTTTTTGGCGATGAAAAATGGGTGCATGGGCACATCTTGTTTTGGCGCCTTTTTCACCCCTGTTGCCACCGTAGAAAAGGAGTATTACCTCGTTGAAAATTTTTTCTCGTTCTGTTTGTTGCCTTTTTGGTTCTTTTTGTCATGTGCGTACCGTGTGACTGTGATTTCTGGTTATCCTTTTGTTCCCTATTCCACTTCTCCCATTTTTTCGCTGCCCACGAACCATAATTCCATCTACAAACATTATATATATATATATATTTATATATATATATATATATATATATATATATATATATATATATATATATATACCAATTGCCCAATCGAATGCCTTACCGAATTGGTAAGGCATTCGACATGTAATCGAAAGGCGTGGGTTCGGTCCCCACTCTGGGCGCGTGTTTTTCTTTCTTTCTTCTGTATATTAAAAAAATGTTCACTTCATTAACCGTAGTAAAAAAAAGAAAAGAGCCTAACCACACCCCTATGCCTCCTTTGGCGTCGTAGACTGCTGACCTATCTTTCTGTATTTCCTCAACGAGCCCCTCATTTCCTTACTATATATATATATATATATATATATATATATATATATATATATATATATATATATAGATAATTCTCAAACCAACTTATTCTGTACTCGGAAGAAAGGAAGTCCTCTTTCTGAAACGTTAGTAAAATTTTATGTGTTAATGTTGTTCTCGTTTGTCTCTGTCGTTACTTGCCTTATTTTCTCCCGCTCTGTGGGAGTTTGTATGTTTCGAGACTATGTATATATATATATATGTATATATATATATATATACAACCTTTGGTGTCGACTGACAAGACATCGACATGAAAAATCGTTAACACCTTATAATGCCATAACGAATCTGTTTAAAAACTCCTTTCCCCGTACGATAACGGATTGGTACGATAACGGATTGCTGTTTATTTGCGTGTATTGTATGTGCTGTATCGCCCCTCCTGCTTGGGCCCAAACTGGGCCTGCAGTATGTACTAAATATATATATATATATATATATATATATATATATATATAAATATATATATATATATATATATATATATATATATCAATATTGTAATGAGGTAACGTGGGCTTCAATAATTAGGCACTGCGGACAATCCCTTGTAATGGCTATGTGCCATTGGACATCGCCATGTTGCTAGCAGACAACCAGCCGCTCGTGTGAACGAAGAAGAAGCTCGGTCTGCGCGGCTTTGGGTGTGACCGTTCGTCGGCTCTTTCGGTCTCTGTGGTTCTGGACCTCTGCGACCGTCTGCATCTACCAGCCAATAAACCCCCTTTCATTTTGGTGGAGGTTGCGGTTCTTCAGCTACGCCCGTCTGGGTTCCTGAAGCAATCCCCTCAAGGCTCAAGAATCGCGTCGGTCGGCGTCGGTCGGCGTCCCTGACCAAGCCCCGGAACTACGCAGCCGCACCATACCAACGGCCATGCCTGGCGGTAACGACACGCCCCATGTGCCTCCGAGCCCAGCTATCATCTGCGCTGGCGCTCTCCGTGAACGTGAACCTGCCAAGTTCAACGGCAATGAGGAGCAAGACGTTGAGGACTGATTGGCGTCCTTTGAACGTGTGAGCACGCATAACAGATGGGTTGACGCCATGAAACTCAATAACGTCAGCTTTTCTTTCACCGGTCTCGCCGAAGTGTGGTTCAACAACCACGGATCCGGCATAACTGCGTGGCGTGCCTTCAAGACGGAATTAATTGCTGCTTTTGGCCGTCCCGCTGTGCAGAAACTGCTCACCGAACAACGCTTGCACGGCCGCGTCCACAAGACCGGCGAGACGTTCACGAGCTACATCGAGGATGTTTTGGACCTCTGCAAGCGTCTGAACCCATCTATGACAGACCCTGAGAAAATCAAGCACGTCATGAAAGGCATCGACGAGGGTGCCTTCCAGATGCTCTTGGCGAGAGGCCCGGGCTCCATTGCTGAACTGGTGAACCTTTGCCAGAGTTACGAGGAGCTTCGTCGACAGCGAGTGAGCACACGACGTAGCTTTGTCCAAGACGACGCCATAGCGAGCTTGGTCCGTGACCCCGAGAACTCTTCTCTGCTGTTGCAGATCAAGCAGATAGTGCGGGAAGAAGTCGCCCGTCAGCTCTCCCTGCTGCCATACACCCCGAAGCCTTCGTCTACTTTGGCGCCCACACTCCGCAGTGTAATTCAAGAGCAAGTTGCTGACGCCATTTCGCCGACTTCCACTGCGCCTCCTCGTCATAACTTCACCGTTACCACACTGCTTCCGTATGCCGAAAGCGTCGCAAGGACGACTCCGGTACCGATCGTCACGTACGCTGACGCCGTGGGTGTCCCCCCTCAGCGGGTCCCCATGTCTTACCAACACCCTGTACCGATGAGGCCACCGCCCTTGTCTCGGCCTCTGCCGCAATCCAGCAGTGCCTGGCGAACGTAGGACAACCATCCCATCTGTTTCAATTGTCGCTCGATACTGCCGCCGACGCCTGACGCCCACCAATGACGATACCGGAGCCCCTACTTATGGCCATCGCAGCCGATCGCCACGCGAAGTCTCCTACAGGTCCGACTTCACCGCTGCACCTTCTGACTCCCGCACTTTCGCTACCCGTCGCTCGTCCTCCCCTCGTCGTCGGTCTCTTTCTCCCTTGCGCCGCCGACCAACCGTTACCGAAGAGGAAAACTAGTTGACGCAGTTCAGGAGGCAAGAACTGCGTTACCAGCGAACTGTCCAAGTCCTCATTTTTCGCCCTCAAATGTTATAGACGTATTTGTGGAAGATCGACATGCATTGACGTTAGTCGACACGGGCGCTGCCGTTTCAGTTATTCATGCCGACCTTTGCCGTGTGCTTAGAAAAGTGACGACGCCGTTGGATGGCTTTGCGCTAAGTACCGCAAACGCACAGCACGTCCATGCATCTGCAGCGTGCACGGCGCGAGTGACGATCCAGGATGTTTTTTACATTGTAGAGTTCATCGTGCTTCGTACTTGTTCCCATGACCTCATATTGGGTTGGGATTTTCTCGCTCGTCACCACGCCGTCATCGCTTGTGCGCGTGCGGAAGTTGAATTCGCACCAGATTGCGACGCGCACCTAATGAGGCAACTGCTGCTAAATTGGTCGTCAGCGAAGATACAAAAATGTTGCCGCACTGCTCGGTTTCCTTGCCCCTGTGCTGTGCGTGCACTGGTGACACAACCGTGCTTTTTACGCCGTCCGACCTCTTCCTCCGACGGAGACGTCTTCCGCTGCCGTCCGCTCTGTTAACGACCTATGCTGGTACGAGCCGCATGCTTGTTAGTAACTGGTCCTCGGATAAAATTTCGCTGCTACAGGGCGAGACTATCGGGAGGATTGAGCCTGTCGAGCCAAGTGCTGTCATCGATGTTCCCGACGATACTCCCATCATCACTCATGTGGCAGAATTGAGTGCTACATCCGAAGCAGAGGTTTTACCATCCGACGTTTTCAATCAGGCTATCGATGGAGATCTCACGCCCACACAACGAGATCAACTGCTGCCCCTCCTCCATCGGTTTCGCTTGTCTTTTGACTGCTTGAAAGCTCCGCTAAGTCAAACATCAACAGTCGAACACACGATTGACACTGGCTCGCACGCGCCGCTACGACAAGGACCTTATCGCGTTTCCCACAAAGAACGACGTACTGTTGATGAAAACGTGGACGAAATGCTTGAGCGAGGCGTCATTAGGCCCTCCAACAGTCCCTGGGCGTCTCCCGCAGTCCTTGCGACCAAGAAGGACGGTTCGATACGCTTTTGCGTCGACTATCGGCGCCTTAATAAGATAACTAGAAAGGATGTCTACCCTCTCCCGCGTATTGATGACGCCCTCGACTGTCGGCAGGGTGCCGAATATTTCTCGTCGCACGACTTGCGCTCCCGGTACTGGCAGGTACCTATGGCCGAGGCTGATCGCGGAAAGACGGCTTTCATAACACCTGACGGCCTGTATGAGTTCAATGTGATGCCGTTCGTCCTTTTTAATGCGCCTGCCACTTTCGAGCGCATGATGGACAGCATTTTGCGCAAACTAAAATGGAAAGCATGCCTGTGCTACCTTGACGACATCGTCGTTTTTTCTCCGGATTTCGAGACACATTTACGCCGATTAGAACACGTTTTAACTTGTCTTGCCGACGGGAAGCTACAGCTCAACCTCAAGAAATGTCGCTTCGCCGCTAGCAAGCTCACTATTTTGGGCCACGTCGTTTCGAAGGTTGGAGTTCTACCCGACACGTCTAAGCTTAAGGCAGTTGCGGAGTTCCCGAAGCCGACATCTATGAAGACCGACAGGAGCTTCCTCGGACTCTGTTCTTACTTCAGGCGCTTCGTCCGCAACTTTGCGACCATCGTTGCACCATTGACGTGCGGAAGCTTCTTACGTCGCCACCTATCCTGCGGCATTTCGACCCGAACGCCCCCACTGAGGTTCATACTGATGCCAGCGGCGTTGGTCTTGCGGCTGTGCTTGCTCAGCGAAAATCGGGCTTTGACGAGTACGTTGTCGCCTACGCTAGCCGTACTCTTACAAAGGCTGAAGCAAACTACTCCGTCACGGAAAAAGAGTGTTTGGCCATAGTTTGGGCACTAGATAAGTTCCGACCTTACTTGTACGGCCGCCCTTTCGACGTCGTCACAGACCATCATGCGCTATGCTGGTTGTCCACACTAAAAGATCCGTCTGGACGGCTAGCTTGCTGGGCTTTACGGCTACAAGAGTACGACATATATCGGTCTGGCCGCGAACATTCCGACGCTGATGCCTTATCCCGTTCTCCAGTGTCACCAGAGAATGCCTGCATCCTGCCTGACGACGCTGTTGTGTCCCCTCTCTCTTTCACTGACATGCCCTCTGAACAACGCAAGGACCCATTGATTGCTTCCCTCATCCCTTGCTCTCGGGCGTCTCCCGTACTGAACTACCTCGGGCCCTGCGCAGACAAGCATTGCATTTCACTCTTCGTGACGGGTTGCTCTACCGGCGGAATTACCTCAACGAAGGGCGGAAGTGGCTGCTCGTAATTCCTCGGCACCTTCGCACCGACATTTGCGCATCGCTTCATGCCGATCCAACGTGTGCCCACGCTGGCTTGTTAAAAACATACCACCGTGTCCGTCTCCGCTATTACTGGCGTGGCACGTACGCCTTTGTGCACAAGTACGTTAGGTCATGCACTACCTGCCAGCGTCGCAAGTCTTCGCCTTCCAAGCTCGGTGGGTCCACTGCAGCCGCTTCCTTGCCCGGAGAAACCATTTCACCGTGTTGGTAAAGACCTGTATGGACCTTTGCCCCACACAGTCTCCGGCAACCGATGGGTTATCGTCGCCGTCGATCACCTGACGCGCTATGCCGAAACTGCGGCTCTGCCTGCCGCCACAGCACGAGACGTCGCCTCTTTGATCATACGGCGCTTCATTCTGCGGCATGGGGCGCCTCGTGAGCTCCTCAGTGACAGGGGACGTGTGTTTCTGTCAGACGTTATTCGTGCCCTCCTCGCTGAGTGCCGTGTTGTCCATCGAACAAGTACAGCGTACCATCCGCAGACAAACGGCCTCACTCAGCGCTTCAACCGCACCCTCGGCGACATGCTGTCGATGTACATCTCAGCGGATCACGACGACTGGGACCTTGTGCTGCCCTACGTGATTTATGCGTACAATACAGCCATTGAGGCCACAACAGGTTTCTCGCCCTTTTTCCTCCTGTATGGTCGCGAGCCGTCATGTACCCTTGATACGGTTCTCCCCTACCGACCGGATCGCTCCGAGTGCTCCCCAGCTTCTGAAGCTGCCAAGTACGCGGAAGAGTGCCGCCAGCTTGCAAGGTCCTTTACAACTGAAGATCAGTTGTATCAAAAATCTAGGCACGACGACACAGCTACCCACCCGACGTATTCTCCAGGATATCTGGTGTGGCTGTGGATTCCCTCCACCACACCAGGATTGTGTAGCAAGTTTCTTTCTCGGTTTCGCGGACCCTACCGTGTTCTCGAACGGACGTCACCGCTGAACTACGTCATAGAGCCCATGACACCTTCCTCAGACCTCCGTCGCCGCGGGAAGGACACTGTTCATGTCCAGCGTTTGAAGCCGTATTATGATCCCCTAGTGTCGTGTGCCCCGTGACACGCCACTATATATATATATACAGAAAGAAATGCCGGCAGTCTACAACGCCAAAGGAAGCATACGGGGATGGTTAAACTATTTTTTGATCGTTAGAGAAGAATTATATATATATTTTAATTAATTTAGGTAGAAAGAAAGAAAGAAAAAGTATTCAGCCAACTTTTTGCGTTATTGTTGACTACCAGTTTGGTCTGCAGAATAGCAAGCACACTACCGTTCCGGCAGACTCTCAGTAAAACACATCCCCCTCGCGAGGGGCACGGTCAAATGCAGAGCATTTTCGGGGGGCGCACGACGTTAAGTAGGTTGGGTTACGTTAATGTTGTTGCAGTTGTTGCTGTTGGTTGTTTTTAAAGCGTAGCGCTTCCAGGCTGGACACTTTGTGCGTGGAAGTGGTCTTCTATTCTTCCTTTTCTCTGGCACGGAGTGCGCGCGCTTGTAAAGGCGTTCTTCGCGCCGCTTTTGCGGCATTTTATCTGGTTCGAAAGAAATTGACAGCGAGAGCGAATGCCGAGAACCGCCCCATCACGGCACGACCGCGCCACGACCACGTCACGACTACGTCACGATCACGCCACAACTGTTGTATCTCCCGCGCCAAACTAGGACGCATGCGCGCCCCACCTGTTGCTGAACGCGATCCGAGCACGCATAGAACACGCGAGGAGCAGCGGAGAGCAGGCGAGGAGGAGTGGGGGAGAGGGTGCGCCTAGAACGGCTGTTGCGGACAACGAGGCACGCCAACGCCGGGTGACGTCGTGAGTTAAAGAAATGGTCTGCATTTAAAACACGCGCCCAGAGTGGGGACCAAACCCCTAACGGGCCCCTCATTTCCAAATCATATTATCCTGCGAAAGCTTAGCGAGGGCCTCGGTTCTGGCAGCCTTGATGTCAAGGTAGCATAAGAGGGCTTTTTCGCCAGTTACCCGCTCATGACAGGCTGTAGACGTTCGAGTCAAGCTCCGGGGTTCGAAAAGAAGGTCCCCTTCTCCCCGTATAGTCTGAGTTGCGCTGGCTACCACCCTCAGGCGTCACGAACAGTTCTAGTAAATATAAATACCCCAGAAAGTGAAGGAGAACGCAGTCACCCAGATAGCCGAATTGGTAAGGCATTCAAGATCTAATCGAAAGGTGTGGGTTCGGTCCCCACTCTGGGCGCATGTTTTTCTTTTTTTCTTTTTACTAAATACTTAAAAAGAATATATAATCCTTCCCTAACGGTCAAAAAATAGTTTAACCATTCCCATATGCCTTCTTTGGCGTTGTAGACTGCCGGCATTTCTTTCTGTATTTCCTACCGAGCCCCTCATTTCCAAATCATATTATCCTGAGAAAGCTTAGCGAGGGCCTCGGTTCTGGCAGCCTTGATGCCAAGGTAGCATAAGAGGGCTTTTTCGCCAGTTACCCGCTCATGACAGGCTGTAGACGTTCGAGTCACGCCCCGTTGTTCGAAAAGAAGGTCCCCTTCTCCCCGTATAGTCTGAGTGGCGCTGGCTACCACCCTCAGGCGTCATATACAGTTGTAGTAAATATAAATACCCCAGAAATTGAAGGAGAACACAGTCGCCCAGATAGCCGAATTGGTAAGGCATTCGAGATCTAATCGAAAGGCGTGGGTTCGGTCCCCACTGTGGGCGCGTGTTTCTCTGTCTTTCTTTCTACTTAAATCAATTAAAAATATATATAATTCTTCCCTAACGGTCAAAAAATAGTCTAACCATTCCCCTATGCCTTCTTTGGCGTTGTAGACTGCCGGCATTTCATTCTGTATTTCCTAACGAGCCCCTCATTTCCAAATCGCATATATATATATATATATATATATATATATATATATATAGTCTGAAAAGATAAAAACTCACACCGAGCGCGAAAAAAATAAGGTTAGTAGAGGCAGAGACAAACGAGAAAGACATAGAAAATAGAAATAAGTTTACTGACGTTTCAGGGAGAGGATTCCATTTTCTACGTCTTTCTCGTTTGTTTCTGTCTCTACTAACCTTATATATATATATATATATATATATATATATATATATATAAATGCGTATCTCGTCGCATATAATTAAATAGATGGTTGTATGAAAAAGGTCCTAAGACATACGGAGTGACGTTTGACTGGACCAACGTTCGTCGGTGCCCTTAAGCTTCTGTCTAAATTTCCAATTTAAACCATAATTTCCTCTCGAAGAAATTATTATGAATAAATTTTTCACTGCTACATCGCAATTAAGCTGTTCTTATGCATACGCGTTTTTTCTTTTCTGAGGCCAAATATTTTCACAGGTGGAGTGGCGCTATGGCAAGCTACACCTTCTTCAGAACCGGAATTCCGCCTGGCTGGCTTTCAGGTAATTAATCACGCCCTTTCGGGTTTTAAGTGTTTTTGGGGTTTTAAGCAATAAGTGTAACCGAGAAACACACCGGACTACGCCTTGTCTGTGCACTGACAACGTGATTAGGGAGGGCAGTTCTTACGCACTCAGATACTACCTTTATGACCCTGGTAATGTTCACATGTGAACTAGATTTTAATATAGTGTTTTCCGCAGCGGCAAATTCAGTGTACTGGGCAGAAACAACGAGGGCCTTTTCTAATAGGTGGAATGTAAAGATGTCCTCCTGATAACACAGTTCAAAAACCACTGCTGATCTGGTTTTGTAGAGCTAGGCACGAGTTTCAGTGAAATCAAATAGGTGCTGCAAAACCAGCCATTTAGGTGCTTTTTTGGAAATTTATTAAATCCTGTGATTGCCGAAAAGATCGGTGTCGTATTCTGTTGCAGCCTCATGTTACGCTCCTCTGCACAGTGCCGTTAAACTTTATCTTTTCATCCTGAAATTAGGTCTGTAATCCAGCCAAGTGAGTATAAAATGAAACGGATATCTGTGGAAAGGTACTTGGATCCGCATCGCTGAAAGAGAAAAAAAAAGATTAGGGCAATTGATATTTCAAAAACAAATGAGCTAATAACTAATGTTACTACGACCCGTGCAAGGCTAATCCGTAAACACAGTGAACCAAAAACCCCTCCTGCCCTCCTTTAAGGCGGCGGGAGCACGGTGTACAAGTACTAGACCCCGTGAACAGACATCATGGCACCCGTCAGTATGTGGGCAATTGTTATTTCTAACAATTATGGTGCCGTACCCGAGTGCGACATGGGTTAATCAGTTTACTAGGAAGCATTGTCTCTCTGGTAAATTATTCTTTTGATGGACGATCTCATCATTTCCGCCGCTCTAATACTATGGTGAGTATCCTCGACTTCAAATGAGTAGAGGGAACATCAGAATAGAAAATCTGCTCCTAGTGTGTAGCAAGCGTGGGACCACATGATGGTTATAACAAATTTTTCTTCTACGGGTGCAATAACGTCGCAGATTTTTTGGCACTGCAATACATCATATTGGCGAAGCTTGATTTACTCAAGTATAATCTTGTTTTTTAACATCTTTATTTCGGTATTTTACGGGTATAAACCTTGCGACAGAAATGGGGGAATTTACGGTGGAGGAGGAGGGGGGCCGCTGTCCACGTCTTCGAGGTTGGGTGGTCCCGAGGTCAGCTCTGCAAAGAAACGGCCAGATCCTCTCTCGTCCTTAGAATATTGAAGAAAAGCCCGCCAGAGCCGGAGTGCGTACGATGTTGATGTTGTGACACGAAGTATTTTTGCGAACATTGCGCGTTATGAGGTATTTTTTTGTAGAGAAAAAAATTGGGGTCGTACTTCAAAACATAGGAAATCATGCCAGAATAAATTTCCAGCATGCAAGAGTAACACTGCCCTTTCCTTCATCTGTAATATAAATTAGGGCAAATATCGCGGCCTCGGTTGACGAGGAAGATCTCGGGTGCCTGCCCGTTTCACCAAAATTCTAGTATCCGTCTTTCCTTGGCGTTTTGAGGAGGAGCGGAGCACACCGTTCTCCTGGATCGCTTAGTTCCCCGCTACGGTTTTCACGAAGCATGGCACCCCAGAGTCTTTTTTCTGTTCTATCAAAATGCATTTGAAGCTGTGGTCATTCATTATTCTTCTCTTAGCGCACAGATGGAAATACCAATAGCTCATCGTTGAATTGTAGAAATTCAATCCACGCCATTGCGAGGATTTGAGGTATAGGCCAGGCATTTCATACTAGTGTCTAATACTGGGGAACACGCATCTGTTCTAGCCTACCCGCTCATAAAGTATCTAATTTAAGGGGCCATGCAGATAAAATTTAAGATGGTTCGTACGAAAGTTCTGGTGTTCTATGTTAACTTCAGCGCTTGTCCGGAAGACAATGGTGCTTTATTCACTGCAAAATAAGACACTTTAGCTCAAATTTCAATTTTCGCGCCGCATCGTATCAATGTCGTATCAAGGGCAGGATTAAGGCAGATACAGACCAGTTCACTCCCGGCCCCAGCAGTGCTACAGGTCACAGAACTCCATCCGAATGGTATGTGCAGTTTTTGTGCAGTGGATTTCGCCGATCAATGGAACATCATGTGGGACTGCGCCAGTTTTCCGACCGAAGCTACCTCCACGAAATACCCGCCCGAACTTCAAAGTGCAGTGCACTCTAAAGACAAGGACACTCATCTATGGGCCATCCAGAAGGCGAAGGGTGCGCTCGAAAAGCACAAGCCTCACGACCCGCCACAAACTGGCCGAACTGGGGTATTGCAGAGTAGGGCATAACCCCGGGTCAACGCTTGGCCAACGTCACGACGCGTTAAACCGTCGGTTTCCAGCATCAATAAATTTATTCCTACCTACCTACCTACCTACCATAAAAGCACAAGATAAGTTCACTACGGCTGCTGCCCTCTGCAAGAACCTATTTTTTGTTAGCCATGCTATCGTTTCCCTTCCTGAATCATTGAACGATACCGCTGAGGGGCCAGACTACGCGCATGGTATCTTTCTGTCCTGACTTATACCCGGCTCTATATTACTGTTGATAGTAATTTTCTATTCAAATATTGAGTACAATTCGACAAGAAGGACAGTATGACATATGCCTCTTGACCTAGTGACCAGCGTTGGCCGGCCTAGGGCGGACGGTACCAATTACGGCTTTCATGTTTAGGTGTTCGTTCGTAAAGTCCATTAGTTAGCCCAACATTCTTACGGCTGTAAAAGAATATGCATTAACAATAAGCGCTAACAGCTTATTCTGAAAGCGTATAATCTCTGAATATCCCGCTTTATTTACGTTGGACTTCGTCGGCTTAAGTAAATCGCAACAAACTTCCGTAATACGTCATAGGTTCAGTGCGGAAAACTTTCTCGTGAGTGGCATGGCTATTCTCGAAGTCAAAGTCACGAAGTCAAAGACGACGCAGTTGTCTTCAAAGAAAACGAGTTTATTGGAGCGAACTTGTGCTCCCCTAACAACTCAAAGAATACAGGCGGCGAAGCAGCAGTCAACAAAGTAACGTGTGAAAGCGAGCGCGACGATTCGAATGCCGCGGCGTCCGCTCTGCGGGAATTTATCAATCGGCGCGAGGGTTTCTCGACTAGTCGAAGTGTATCCAGAACACTGCAGGCCAACGAAGATTATTCTAGGCGGTTTACTTTAGTTCGGAACGCCCTGCCTATCAGAAGAGATAACGTATGTGTGGCACAGAAAGAAAGAACAGAACACGCGCCTCCTTTGACCCAAAGACAACACCGATAACAAAGACCGGCGCAGCCGGGCGGCAAAAGCAAAACACAAATAAACAAACCCAATGCATGGTTCGCGTCATCCCCCCCCCCCACTCTAAGAGTGCATCGACCCGATGCTAACATAAGCGACAGTCCGAACAGATAAAAAGAAATAGAAGTCCGTCATCGTGCGTAGAGAGGTTTTAAGCAAACCACGTGGACGACTTCGGGCCGCGTGAGTCGTCGTGATGTTGCGGAATCACCATCGGGGATCACCTCGTAGGTAAGGTGGTCAACACGTTGTAGAATCCGGAGGTAGGGTCCGAAATACGTTCACGTTGTTCGATTGGAGTCCAAGCCCACACACGGTCCCCTGGTTGGTACTCGGCGTCTCGGCATCGTAGGTTGTAGCGTCTCGCATCTACCAGCTGCTGGTTCGTTGTGCGACCTCGAGTGAGCTGTCGGGCCTCCTCCCCACGCTGAAGGTATCCTTGGACGTCGGCGTTGAGGTCGTCTTCTTCCACGTCGGGAAGCATGGCGTCAAGCATCGTAGTCGGCCGTCTTCCGTAGACAAGCTCGAACGGTGTCATCTGTGCGGTTTCTTGTATAGCCGTGCTGTACGCAAGGTGACATACGGAAGGACTTTGTCCCAAGTCTTGTGTTCAACGTCGACGTACTACATAGACAGCATATCCGCCAGATATCACGGAGACAAAGACGACGCAGTTGTCTTCAAAGAAAACGAGTTTATTGGAGCGAACTTGTGCTCCCCTAACCACTCAAACAATACAGGCGGCGAAGCAGCAGTCCACAAAGTGACGTGTGAAAGCGAGCGCGACGATTCGAATGCCGCGCCATCTGCTCTGCGGGAATTTATCACTCGGCGCGAGTGTTTCTGGAATAGTCGAAGTGTATCCAGAACACTGCAGATCAACGAAGATTATGCTAGGCTGTTCACGTTAGTTTAGAACGATCTGCCTATCAGAAGAGATAACGTATGTGTGGCACAAAAAGAAAGAACGGAACAAGCGCCTCCTTTGGCCCACAGACAACACCGATAACACAGGCCGGCGGAGCCGGGCGGCAAAAGCAAAACACAAATAAACCAACCCAATGCATGATTGGCGGCAATATCCTGCTGTATTTACGTTGGATTTTGTCGGCTTAAGTAAATCGCAACAAACGTCCGTAATACGTCATAGGTTCAGTGCGGAAAACTCTCTCGTGAGTGGCATGGCTATTCTCGGTTTTCCCAATTATAGAGCTTAGTTCAGGGAAGCTTGTGTTAAAAATGGTGTCAGTATTATTCCAATGAGGAAACGTTTTGAATGAACCAAGCCTGCATCTCTTTGTCTTCAAACGCCAATTCTTCAGCTTCAGATCACGTCCGTAGCTGAACGATTTCAGACACCGCACCACACAGCAGAACCTTAAAGTACAAACCTATGCACCTCACGGAAACTTGGGACGCTTCCTAGCCGCATAAGTAAATCCCAGCACCATGAGCGTCGCCACCTGCCAATCACATGGTTCTAAGCTGGGAAGCCTTGTTCGCGCCCCGCGAAATCAGCTTCCATATTTTGGGATGTTACTTTACGTTCGAGCTGATTAGCCACATGATTCGGCTAATACATGAACGCTTTAGCGTTTGAGGGCTGTTGCTAATGACGCCGTGCCGCTTTCCTTATAGATTAAGTTAAAATTACACCCACGCTGGGAGCAGGGTATTGCAGGAAGACGTGTTTATAAACTTAGAATGGCGAATTGTACAAAACTACATCATGGTGGTAAGCTGGGGTGGTTACACAAAAAAATCGCCATTGATATTTGCTTAGCAAAGCGTAAAAAAAATTGACCATACAAAGGAAAATTGTGGCAGCGTCTCCCAATGCCGGGGTAGACTAAGTGTTCTACTCTGGACCAAAATGCGTGCGCAGTACTCACGACAAGCGTGAACGATGCCCCAAACGCTGACCATAGCCAATGCAGTTTTCCTCCTGTTCTATGTCACTGGCTGGTTCAAATCCTTGCTACATATTATACAAACTGTGCCTGATATGACAGCAGGTAAGGTGCGAACAGGTCCCTATTGTTTAATTTTCCTATGTCAGAATTCCTGCGGTTTGAACTGAGGACAATGTTTCCGGTGGTAGTGCCTACTTCGCCCTGAGATATTTTTTCCCTGCTTAGGCGCAGGCATAGGTCATTGCTCTTAACCGGAAGACAGTGCCTCTTCCCAGAGGTCTTGTTTAGACAATACGGAGTTTGTGAAAACTAAAAAAAAAAACGATTTCGCCACGGTAAATGGGGCCGGGTACTGGATCGTACACGGCACGCACGTGTTGAGGGGTGCAGCAGGCTGCAGTTACGTGTAATGTGATTTGTCCTGTACAAAGCAGATAAATATCGCCTTGTGGCACCGCAAAAACCAACGTTTACTAGATAAGTGAAACTATTGCTTTATAGAAGAGAATGTTTATAGCGTTTTGGGCTGGCTTTGTATGCTTTGGGCTGGTGGAAAGGGAAGGGTGGAGGCCACGTCTCTCCCAACGGTCATAGTTGTCACCACAACCGCTGGTGACTCTAAGAGCGGTATGGAGGCGCGTTGAGACAGCCCAGCGGGAGGGGCTGGAGGGTGGAAGGACCAGTTCAGCATCGCTGATCAGCGTCCCCGTGGAAAACAGATGCTGCTCCACCCATTGGCGATCTGCGTCGGAGTGCCTCATCAGGGGAAACAGGCGCACCTCTTTCGCGCCTCTGGAAAGGTAACGCTCTCAGCAGTGACTCAGACATTGATAATCTGCCTCTCCAGCTTGAAATTATCGCATGTTCGAGAGTAGGTCGCGGGGGGTTCCCGGCAGTTGGCGTAGGTAAGGGTTTGCGATGGGCAATTTTTAGATGGTTGGTCGTACTGGGCACACTTTGCATGAGTAAGTCGGCCGAGCCAAGAGTTAGTACCATGCTGAAACCTTTGGCACTTAAAACAGCGCCACGGTTTAAGGATGTATGGCCGAACGGAATATCGAATTAATCTTGCATTGATGAATTGGGGAAGTGTGAACCGGTCAAAGTTAAGATCAAGTGTTTGGTAGGGATTTCTTTGTATTCTCTGCGTATGGTTATGCACCTCACTGCTGTTTCGCCGTGACTTCAGAGACCCTCGAGCAGATCGGTTTCGGTTTCATTCTTGATGTCAGGATCTGAAATCACGCCTTGTGATCTGTTAGGCTTCGGTATGGCGTCACCCTGATATCAAGATCTGCGATGCATGTCTGGCTCAAGAGATTTCTTCCCTGCTGCTTGATGTTGACTTCACCAACAGTTCTAGAGTTCTCGGTTTCTGTGCTTTGTAAGACTATTTAATAAATCTTTCTATAAACTTCGTGATCAAGAACATGGGCAGTGAGGCAACTGGCGTTTTTTACAAATCGATTCGATCATCAGGAAGCGGGGGTAGTGTTCTCGTTTTCGGAAAGGAGTTGTTGGCAGGGGCAGAATGGTACTTCGGTGCACTCCCTTTTCACGGTCCGATGTGGAGAAAGGGACGAGCCACGGAGAACCCTCCCGATGCTATCTTTAATGAAACACACTTATGAGAATGATAGTGGGGCACGAGGGATGGATATCTACTTATTTCACAACATCCTCCCCGCGCAACAATGAGCGAGTATGGTTCGTGGCCAAGAAATTGTTCAGTCCATGGAGGGATAATTTTATGTCCGAGTGGGCCAATAGAGTTCAACACATTTCGGCTTCCACCTCCATTGATCGTATTAATGTCTTGCCTTTGGTGGGCTCAAGAACCGAGGTACTAGAGCCCATAGATGCACTATTTCCAGACTAGTTGAACTGCTTTTCCGTGTACTAGTTGCAGGTATTTCTTTCCGTTTCGGCAAGGCATCATTTTTCTTTGTTGCAGCCGGATTTATAGGGGTCGTATTCGCGTTGCTCCTCTCCTCAAAACGCACGATACGGTTTGTAGTGCTTGGTGCGGTTCCAGTTGTGCGCTTTGAGTAGTGCTTCACTGTGCGTGTCCTTCCAAGAAGGTGAAGATGATTCCTTCTTATTCTCAACATCAGCTGGCGACGGTAACTTTGTTTAAACTTTGGCAAGTTATAAGCACAGCTATACGTAAGGCCATCTGTCCTTGAACGATTTTTTTTGGCAGTTTTGTCTTTCTTTCGCACGTACTGCTTTCTCAGTGCCTTACACTTGAACAATACAGGAATAAATACGTAAGGTTGTAAAGAAGATGCCATCTTCTTTTCCCCAGGAAAATCAGTGTCGAACATCGTGGGATCCATACTTTCGCGCTCTCTATCACTCGTTACTTCAAGCACTGTTTCACCTTTACAAGAGTTCTCCTGGGGCATCTTTGGTGCCAGGTCATCAATGTCAAAGTTTTTATTGATTTCCATAGTTTGCGCAAGTCCAGTCCTGGTAGAAATTATCGCCTTTCGCTCCAAGAACGTAGTGGTAGTGGTCCCTTCCTCGCGTTCAGTTTTGTCAGGAGAACTCACAAAGCCCTTGGTTTCCATTCGGGTTATATCTTGAAAATCTAGTTTCCTTGAATGTCGGGCTTCACCATTTTCCTGTCCATGAGTGTGATTTGCCTTTGACGTTTTGTTAGTTTCCAAATATCCCGTCTGATTTTCTCCGCCTTCCTTATGTTCTGCCCTAATTCGGTCTTTCATGAATACTATGCGGTATTCTCGAGCTCTCTTTATTTCAGCCATTTTAAGTTCAAGCTTGGATTTGGCCACACAAACTAGATCGTCGAAGTTGAATGCATTTTCAGACTCGGCCTCCAGATTATGAATGTCTACAGAATATTCCACTTATCGGTTAATCTTGCTTAGTTCGTCATGACCTAGTGTTCACTGAGTAGCAAGGTTATTCAACTCACTCATGGAGGGTCGTGCCATTGGGAGGAGATCTTGAAATTGGCCAATGATTGTTGTGATTTCTTGTCGCACGATGCTCCGCCTATCGAGAAGAGCCTCCATGGTCCGGTCCAGCGTCGCGTCAATTTTAAGAGCTGGCGAGCGGGCTCGGAAGGCAGAGGTCGGCGTCGTCTCCGCGTCGATCTTGTCTTCTGTTGCGGACATCTCGTGCTGTGTCAGGCAGATATGTCTGACGGCTTAGTTCGTTCAGTCGTCTTCTTCTTAGGCTGCCTCACTGTTCCCCGAATCGGCTCCTTCCATGTGCGGCTTCATTCCCGATCTCAAGAGGTCAGAAGGCGGTCGAGCAGAAGTGGAATGCGCTTGCTGTGCCTCACCTTTGGAGGTCTCTTCTCGCGGGTCTCGCAGCACCAAACTATGTGGAGAAAGAGACGAGCTGTGGGCACCCCTCCAGATCCTGTCTTTAATCGAATACACTTATGAGGATTATAGTGGGGCACGAGAGAAGGGTGTCCCCTTATTTCACAAGATCCGATCGTGCTTGGAAGGGTTTTCCGGTTTACCATATGGCATTGAAAGAAGCAAGTTCTTTCTTTGCTTGGTTTACCCTGATGCCAAGATAGGTACCGGCATCGTAGAAAGACAGGGAGCCTATGGTTGGAGCTCGACATTAGCTCCGAGTACCACCATTCGCGCGTTCTTACCCTGCGCCTGTAAACACATCACCAAGGTTGGTTCCAGCTCATCTTTGGGGGCTCCGTGTCCGCGGTGTCACCGAAACCGTCACTATGATTACTCAGATGCCCCGGGCGGAGAACATGGCTGGTCTACCCTAACAGCATTGATGTACTTATACGTAAAACACTACTGCGGAATTTAAAGGGATGGTGAAAATCAAAAGCAAATGCAAAACGAAGAGGCCAGTTGTAGTTTTTTCTCGTAGTTTACTCAGCCTTGCTGAAATCAACGAGCATGTGGGAAAGATCACCACCCCCACAAAAAGTCTTGAAGGCAGTGAAGTGGAATGTAGAACCAAATGAATACGCCATCTCCATTCCGGAGGTCGTTTAGGAACTACTACTCTTGTCTGGCAACTCTTGCATTGGATAACTAGACGGATGCCTAACTAAAGCAATAAGCGTGCTTTACCGCACGCGGGTAATATTGCAAGCGCAGGCAAGGTCTCGCGGCGCCCAACAAACGAAGCAAATGCTCTCTATATTTCCGTAGCCACTTGTTCGCAGAGGCTGCAGAGCAGACGAAACTGAAATTATCGAAGCCTCTTATATATGCAGCGAGCGTACGAAAGCGTTAGCCCGCTTTCAATTTTCTTACCAAGAGAAGAAATAGAGCTAATACAAACAAAATATTACAAATCACGGTTGCGGCAAGTTTGAGTCACGTTTTTGCATTCAATTGTCACACATATTCGTACTTTTGTATGTTATTTTTTTTAGTTCGCATTTTTGCCATGCGGCATATAAAGTTGTATTTGTATGTTATTTGCGCTGCTAAAAAGCTGATTTCTCTTTCTGATTTCTTTTGTTGTGTACATATTCCTGGTGCCGAGACAAATAGGCTTACGACAAAATCGCCCATACTTCCGGTGTTCTTGGGTGAACGTAACCGATTGGCACACGCAAAAACAAATTGAAAAGGTGCCGGAGCCATTTCCAAGTACGTACTAACCTTAAATGCTGCTAGTTGGTGGCTGTGGTTGTAGTGGTACTTCTGTGCCCAATCCTGAAAGAATTGTCAACCAGAGGTTATGACATTGATTAAAATGCACATCGAAAAAGAAACTGCGCGCAAATTAACGGGGACAAGAACACATGAAGACGGCACAAGCGCAGCCTTTTAAAATGCCTTTTTGCTGTATCTGTTCTGCCCTTGTGACAGTTAGTGAATATCGACATTTGTGTCATGCCCTGCTTTCTGGGTAATGCAACGGCAGGATTCAACGAATAGCATAAAGCATATTCATTATGTTTGAAGGGCTGCTAGCTGCATATTTTTAAATGCCTACTATACACCACTTTTTGGAGCGACTTTTAATGGCTGCCCAGAAATAATAGTTACGCATATTGACAAAAAAGTGTGGTTAACGCGTGGCGTAACTGGAACATGCAAGTCTGGAATCTTTCATCGCAACCTGTTTCAGTTTTTATATTGCAAGTCAGCGCATATTACACCCAAGTATACCGCCCTTTCTTGCGAAAGTTTTCATAACTGCTTAAAAATTTGTACGACTGTGAACGTAAAACCCTTATTCGACCTGTTTCTGTTTGCGTACTGTTTAAATGTACGCCGAACTTTCCGCCTGCGCCTGTCTCTACCGGACTGGTTCCTTGTACAAAAGTCTCGTAACCTCGTTTTACTCACTCGCCGTAGCTAGAAAATACCCTCACGTCTCATGAGGCTACTATAGTACGTGCGTTAGAGACCTGCATATATTGGCGCTGTGGTTTCCTTTTACGGCGTGAACCGAACAGCCTATATCTCAGAGAAATTTTCCCACTCTCCTCCAGCATGGCTGTTTCCTTCTTCTTCGCACGTGATCACGGGATCGCGCTCGCTCCGAAAACATGAACTCTTTGTTGTTTCAACAATTATCTGTATATCACAACGTGCGTGTTCGAAACGTAGTGTTCTAAGCCTTTCGCCTTTAAAGAGTCTCCTAACTTTGCGGAAGTGTCATTTGCTTTGTGAGGTTCCGGGTCACCAAGCCACGATAGATTATGAGGCAATCACAGTGCTGACACAATTGGAGGCACGCTGCAGTAATTACCTACGAGTTCTCATTTATAGACTATTGCCTTGCATTCAGAAGGTTATTCCCCTCCTCGTCGATGCACGCCCCGTTCGGGCGTCTTACATAAACCCCTCAAACGTAATGAGGCCGACCATTCCGCTTCCCGCACGCGTACACAACTGGCCATTATCGAAGAGGGCGGAGCCACCCTTGTTGCCCACAAGGCCGGTATGCTCATAGAGTATGTATACATGCTTCTCCACTATATTGTATACCGCAAAATACACCTGACAGGATGCCCATGACCGCCGTGATTTGAAGACGCCACTCTCTAGAAACTGCGAAGAACACGTATCCCCAAAGCATCCTTCTTCCCTCACATGCATCGAAATCAATCATCCACCACCGGTTAATTCGATCTTTCTTTTTGCCCCTTATGCCAGCAGGTTTGGGCATGTCGAAAATCTTGACCCTTCACGTTTGTCAGAACAGATGACTGGAGAAGCGTTTTAGCACACACTACTAGCAGTGACGGGGGGGGGGGATTAGGTGAAAGGTGTGAGCGCATTTTATTTTTCCGGGTAGTCCACACATTATAAAAACAGATATCTACATTCAGAAGCTTGCGAGTAACTCTAACGAACTTCAAATGGTGTCATAGACAGATACTCTGCTTGAAATGAATATCCAGGTGATAAGATGTGTCGTATAGGGTTGATATGTAAATCATACTTTCATCTTAAAATGGTGTCCAGTAATAACTAATCTACTCAAGATTGCTATCCAAATGGCGAGCCGCGTACAGTCGCTCAAATCTTTAACTAGCGATCGCGAGCGAAGGCATCTCTGGGCGTGAGCGCCATTTAACGGGGCCAAGTTGCAAACGGGTTGAGGATAAGTGCATGCTCCGGAGGTGCTCATCACCTGCGAGGTTGATCCTTGTTAAGAACGTCACCCCATGCAACCGAGCTGCAAGCGAGCAGGCCGCGTGGGTACGCCAAACATTTTGCTCGCATTTTATGTTCCAAAGATCAGTTTTACCGAAAAAAAAAAAATCGCGCCAATCCACCCCGTGAATGTGGTTGGAAAGCAAAGCTGTAAACGGCACCCATAACGATTACCCATGCGACGTCACTTAAATTCACTCACATCGCTCTACAAATAGTAAAACCAGATAGAAGTGAAATGCATTTAACCACACGATTTATTACTTCAAAGAGATTTTCTTGGTTAGGTTAAATCAATGCATGATGCATGAACGGTGTCTGGTTGAGTTGTATTGGTGTAGCACAAGAGTGGAAACTTTTTTTATAAAACTAAAGTAAGCTCCAACCCGGTGTTAGACGATCTGACTTCTCCGAGATTTGCGGCAGAGAAGGAGGAGGAGGATGAAGAAATACTTCTGATCAGATTTCTGAACAGCCCAGAGTGCAGCCCTGGGGAGTGGTTCCTTCTTCTTTGGGGCCCATATGCAGTCCGCGCGGCCTGTCCGCTGAAGCTGGGTAGGTAGAGAGGGCCTGGACAGCAGCATCTCCCATTGCTCTTGTTGGGTAGTTGACGGAAAGAGAGGAGGGTGCTCAGGGCTAAAGTCGCACACCCCGATTACGGGGCGGAGTGCTCCTACTTCTGAGCAAAATTTAGATTCAGCATCGTAGCGATTCGGATGCATTAAGTGAAGACCCGTAGGCTGTGGGAAGGAGACCGGATTGTATGAGCCGTAGGGTAGTTTGTTGTTCTCTGGAAAGAGCAGGGTAAGGCGAAGGCACGGTCTGTCTCAGAAGGCGATAATCCTGGGTTATCTCCATGAACGTGCAAACCGGGTAACTGTCCTCGTGAAGCTCCATAGCACGGGAGGTAAAAGCGCAGGCTTGTTGGGTGGGCGTATTTGTTGCCCTCCATTGAAGCGAGAGGGGGGGGGGTGTCCAGATGAGCTGAATGGAACCGTTTGGGGAGTGGTTTTTTAGCACGCGCAGTGCAGGGCAGGACACCCAAACCCGACTGGTAATTCCAGTAGGCTTTCTGGGAGTCGGTGACTACCCTCCGAACTCCTGGTTGAGTGAGAGACAAGGTGATGGCTGCCTCTTCTGCTGCCGTCATTTCTTGGTTCCTAAGCGAAGTACACGCAAGGAGGTTGGTTCCGGAGGTAGCCACGATGATGGCGTTTTGCTGCCCTCGGTTTTTGGAGGCGTCTGTGTAGATAACTGCTTGGTGTTTAGCGCTTGAGCCCGTGCTTTTCGGTGACCCTCGTCATGTGAGGGCTTCATATATCTAAGCAAAAGGAGCATCTTTAGTTTTAGTCGCCAAGAGTCTGGGAGTACGTCAAGCGGAGTGACATTCTGGGCTTCCCAGCCAATCTGGTGAAGCATGCGGTTACCCACCGAAGTTCTGAGTCGGACCTTCTGGTTAGAAAGATGGCCTTCTATCAGCTCTTCCACCGTGTTATGGAGCCCCGTGCTAAGCAGCCTCTGTGTGGACGCACTAATGAGAAGACCAATGGCCTGCTCGACCGCCTCCCTAATCATTATATAAAGCATCTCGATGGTTTCCTTGTCGAGAAGAAGACAGGGGGTTGACGTAAGTGACTCTCGAGAGGACAAAAGCTTCAATTAATCGAAAGGTACCGAATTTCTTTAGGCCTCGCTTCTAGGTGGCAAGTCGCCTGATCATGTGTATGATTTGAATTATGCTGTTTTTGAGGCGATGCAAGGAGACGTCATTCTTGGTGTTAGTCTCGAGATGTAGGCCCAGGATCGTGATGCTGGGGCTTGGAGCGATGGCCTGGCCATTAAGGAATATTTGAATGTATTCCTTGATTTGGCGTGAGGGCGGACGACAAGGAGCTGTGATTTTTTACGTGAACACTGGAGGCCACCGGCTTTAGCACATTGGCGTACTAGAAGTGAGATGCCATGCATTGGTGTGATCTTCATTTAATTTTTGTAACTATTAGCATATGAGCAAGGTGTGCACAAGGCCGCCAGACGGGCGTGAGTGGTCGCGTGACGCTTTCACGTGGGATTCAGCGAGAACGCAGGGGGTAAACCCGTAGATGTGCTTGGTGAGTACACCACTTGTCTTCTCCGTCTTCGCGTGGGCTCGTAGCTAAATCGGTAAGACAACGGGCTCTCGCTTTGTTAGTCTATTAGTTCCAGGTTCGATTCCCGGCCGTGCCAGTAAATTCTTTTATTTGTTCGCTGGAGGTTTCTGGTGACACCAACGGTCGCGAAAGAACCCTTGGGGGGTAGAGGTAAAAAGCTTTGCTTTAAAATCGAGCAAATAAAATGTAAAGATACGCCCAACACGCCAAATCAGAAAGGAAGCCCAAGAACATATGTTGTTCATTTGCTACTTCCTGACGTAAACGCTTTCTTCATCTGCAGAAAGGTGGGTTATCAACCCTGTGTGGCACCGTTGATCCCCCGAACATAAACTACAAGCAAAATATTTCGCTTGCTCATGCTGCCTGTTCGTTAGCAGGGCACTTGTATGGGGTGACGTTCTTAAGAAGGAACAGCCTAGCAGACGATGAAACCGCTGAGCCCGCAATCTGAGCATGCGCTTAGCCTCAATTCATTTTCAACTTCGGCGCTGTTTAATGGCGCTCACGCTCAGAAAAGTCGTCGCTCACGCACGCAAGTTAAAGATTTGGACAGCTGTACATGGACCATCATATTGTTTTGAGCGGCGTGCGGCTTTGGTGGTGAATGCATGTTATTAAAACACACCGGGATGTTAGTTTTCGGCCACCTTAGCGACATAACGTACCTTGTGTTTTAAAGCCACTGGCCGCGTCAGGTGTTTTGTTCGCAGATATAAATATTGGATTACACTGGCGACATTACTTTCGCCTCAAACCCGTGCCTTCACATTTAATTTCGCCTTATTCTACGAGTAGTGGCTGGATGCCTGACCACTCCGGACCCCAGGATACATCAAGACATAGAGACGAGGGACCTAACACCCCGCCGGAGACCCGGCATTCCGCAGTAATCATTTTCTCTTCTTTGTGAGTGCCCTAACGTCTGCCCTTCATGCTCGCCTTATAAAAATTTACCAGTCTTTCAGTCGCCATATTTGTCGCCGCTTTTGCTCATTCCGCCTACGGCCTATAGCTTCCGCTTACACATGGTTTCAATTTTCAACTTCAGTGGATTGTGGTTCCAAACACATTGTACTATCGGCACACCATGACGTTATAGCTTCATTGAAGGTATTTTGAATTGAGCCCTATCAAGAATAGTTGGAGGACACTTACCGATTTAACCGTCATGTTTGCTAGTGCCAACTTGTCCAAGCAATAAAACACGTAGTCAATCATGGTCTGTCTGTTCTGAAAGCCAGTAAAAAGTGCGGCATTTTTTATCTACTGTTAACAAAAGTTTTCGCCCTAAAAGGTCAGTCTTCCCGAAATCAAAGCTCGCGTTTCTAGGGGGACAACGCCATCTTCGCAATAAGACAATGGGCGTTATTAGACAAACTACAAAAGCGCTTGATTGAAAAACAAACCGTTAAAACCTGAAAACGAATAGCCGGGACAAACACCCTGTTTGGGGCTGCCAGGTGAGTTGCCCATAGTGGTTGTGACTCCTCTCTCAAGGGAGTGGGACATTGACTTACTGCAAACAAGTCGAAAACAATGTCGGGCAAGTCGCAAAATATTGTCCCGGTTCTTCGGTCAATGGACCGTGACAGAACGCCACGAAAAGAACGAGCGCTTCCCTGCGGTTGCGCTCACTTCGCACCGCTGCCGACATTACTTGGGAGATGTCAAGTAGAAGAGCGGTTCGCCTGGTTCTTTGCCGATGCTCCTGTTGGTATTCGTTTTTCTATGCGCCGTCGCACGCCGTTTCGACAAGTTCCGGCACATCCTTCACCACTTTTACAGGTTCTAAAATTGAGTGTGCAGCCAGCGCGGGTTGGAAAAATAGGGGAAACAATGGGAATGAAGGCGAGGAAACACCAATACTGGTTAACGGCCAAACAACACGATGGGCGAGGCAAATGCTGGCGCTATGCCGATAAAATATTATCAGTGAAAAGCTTAGAGAACAAAGTGCTTTTTGTAGGGTGAACGAAAGTGTACGAAAAGTGCCGTGTTGATTAGTTGTTAAGGCGGACAGAGGGGTGCACTTTGTGTCTAGCCCACGGAGCAAGAATATGTAGGAGGCAAAATGGCCCAATCCGCAAGCAAGCGCGAGCGACCAGATAATGTCGCAACAAAAAACAGGGCTGACTGCCAAGCTTCGTAGCTGCGACGGCGAAGGAGAAGGTAGCGGTACCTGATAGACGAAATGATAGCGGCCGCAATTCATTCCGTTGCTGCACAGTGCAATGCCGCTCGCGGTGGCTGCGCAGTTTCTCCGACCGTGACAGATGCCGCTAGCTTAACCTACGAGGAGCACTTGTGACATTATATGGCCACGCTAGGAAGCTTCGTTTCCTCTCCTATATTATTCTTGCTCTGTGGTCTGGCCTCAAGTTCCCGACGAAGACAGACGACGTGATCACGCGTTGGTAAAGATCAAAGAGTAAACCACACACATTTTTTTCTCTTCTTTTATGAAGAACTGCATGCGCCGGAGTGGAGAAAAGACGGAACATTTAAACTTGACAGACTGGTAGGAAACCCTTCATGATCTGGCAGATGGCGTGTTCATTTTTGTGTGACGCTGATGGCTGTAAAAGCGATGAGCGTCTCGTCGGCTATTTCAGAGCTTTTGATTGGACCTGTGGCCAAAGTAAATTATTTGGCCTGCAGGTTGACTACGCTGGAAAGGGATTGTACTATCTTCTGGAGTATGAGCAGGCTTCCGTACATCGGCTGTAGTCTGTGCGGAATTCCTACTGCTACGACATGCATGTCTGATTTCTAAAAGTCCCTTATTCTTTAGCGGTGCTACGTCCACTGGGAGATATTTTGTGGACACTAGACATCCGCTGGTACAGTATTCACCAGCCGGGATTATCCGTAGTGCTTATCAAGCGCGCAAGGAAATACGACATCCGCGCAAACGTGATACCTTGACGGGGGCAGCCAGAAGTGAGAGCCTGCCGGAATGTGAAATGGAGAGCAGCGGGAACTTTATGTTCGAAATTATGAGCAGCGCCAGTAGAGAGAAAGCGAAAGAACTTTATTTGTTAAGAAGTAGAGAGCTTCGGCTCTCTCTGCCAGTAGTTTTGTCAGCATTAATGTAAAGACGAACGGAGGCGCGGCTTCAGCCCGCAGCGCAATGATGTTACTAATCCCCTTGTCGGTGTCCTTGCCAACGAGCCAGTGTTTTCATGTGTATCTATCACACTGGCACAGTGTAGAAGCAAAAACGTTTGGTTTTTGTACATTGTACTTGTGTAAGGTGGAATACTGTGATAAAAGATCGCGTGCTTATTGCTGCCTCCGTTTATGAAATGGAATCTACATGAGCGTCAGCACCCTGCTCGAGCTCGAAAAGAAAGAATTCCTGCTAAGAGTGTCGCAGCCATGTTGTCAGAAAGTAATGGAATGCCTTAATGACACTTATACAAAAACCTGACCGGCGGATTTTTATCCAGCCGTCAAAGGTACAAACAGACAAAGGAAAAGGCGATGGCTTTGAAGTCGTTTTTTGATAGGCTTGTCCAACGACGTGACCCGGCCGTAAGTGCCCGTGAATAACACTTTGACAGTGGTTCCTCCACTGGGTGATAACTGGTCAATAAATGCTCACTTGTGTATAAAAGATCCGGCAGGTTCTGCTCACAGACTTGAAAATCCTGACTTCACAGGGGACTCTGCATGGTAGAGTGCATCATATATACGTGCTGCTGAGAGCCTCGCTGTCTCACGTGGCCTTCAATGCTTTGAGGGAAAACATGGCGAGTACAGTACGTTCCTTCCAAAACGCTACACTTCAAAAAAGAAACGATATCAATTTTCACATCGTAAAACCTAAGGTTTATGTCCGTTGAATCATTTATGATAAGTTTGATGCACATTTGCTGTGATGGGTGCAAGATTGAAGGATTGGTGTGCGGTTAAGAGTACAGTTGTTTTCGGTCTTGAGCGGGATTTATGACATGCTGTACGCTGCCAAGTGTAGCTGGCCCTGTAGGAGTAGTTAAGTTTGTAATTCAGATGACAAATGTTCACCTTGCGGATTTCCTCGCGTTTTTGTACTCCAAGTTGGAGAAGTGTTCGGTGTTTCCTTGCGACGAAGCACCAAAGAGGAATTGTATCACAGGCGTACCATAATGGAAATATATTTGATATAGTGTATTATCCTCGAAAGTCTTGCGTCGATAGCGATTCGGTGGTTAATTGAAACGATTGGCTTTGCGTTCGTTATAATGTTAGGATATACTGCGCAAATAATAGCTCGGTTGGAACAGCCAGCCCCAGAATTCTGAGCTGAGACCCAGAATTTGGAACAATATTGACTCATTTTACTCAGTAAAGTTGGAACGAAGACAAATCTTTTTAGCATACGACATAGAGGTGTCAATTTAGGTATAAATTACCCGTGGCTGAACCCGCTGAAACAAAGCCTGTGGAGCGAAAACGCGGTTTTTATTCCGAGAACGCGCAGTTAACGCGCAAACAACTTCACGGCAAAAAAACCGCCAACACTGCTGAGTGCACCAGGCACTGTGGGCATAGCAGGCAGCGAACTTAATTCAGATGGCGGCTTCTTGTATCACTTGCTATGGCACGCCGACGTACACATCCCCATTATTCTCCTCCCTGTACCAATGTCTTTGGAACAAATGGGCGATTATACTACACTCTCACAATGGAGTCACTGTGCGCTGGCTTGAAATTGGCTGAGCTTGAAGGTGAGATGGAAAGACAACTTCACCCAATCGGATGGCACATGATGGTGGTGGCTTTGCACAAACGTACATCAACGCCTCAAAACAAAGTACCATTCCAGTGCAATTATACGAACCTGGGTACCTCGCGCTTTGTAGCCGACGTCTATCCGATTGCCTCATTCCCACACGGGGAAGCAGTTCGGAATTTTGACTTAAACTTCACTCATGCTGTATGGGAGAAAGCTTCATGTTTTAAGCATCTCTCGCTTAGGAAGTGAATGCGCTGTTTTATACTTTTTACATGGAGTAATCAGCTTCGGCTAAAGTAAAATTAACAATGCTACAATTTGCAAACAGACCCGAAAGGCACTGAACCTGCTCGTAAGACGCCACACCTTATTTGGTTTGGCTGCTGTAAAGTGTATGAGCTGGAAAAGATGGCACACGGGCGTGTCTATTAAACATTTTACCCAGTCTGCAATGGTCGGTCATTGTGCCGTGTTGCCTTATGTCACTTTGTGCCCTTCTCTCCTGCAAGAAACAAATGAGGAGTTTTTTTCGAAATGAGCCAAATCCACCTATGTCGAATTTCAGAAAAAGCTGAAGTTTGTCACAGGACTTAATGCAACGCGGTCAAAGATATTATATTATATGGCTCACATCTCAGCTGGGGGAAGTTTAAGGCTGCAAGTAAATAAAATTATGCGAAGAATTTCAGCAATCTTGGGGTGATAATTCTGGATTTGGCGCGTATCGAATTGAAACCCTCAAGTTGATCAGTAGTTCTTCTAAAACCTTCAGTGCAATCGACTCCCAACAATGATGCGATGGTGTTTTGGAGGAAAAGGCATTAAACATCCGCATGAGGGCTTTCGAAACAGCAGGTGAGTCACGAAGAGCAGGTGAGTATTTTTGGCAGCATTACCACCTCTTGAAATTCTTCGGTAGAATAATTTTCTTGCGAACGCTTAAAGAAGCTCTTCATTGCCTTCCAAAACGCTTTCTTCACCTTAATGACGTGGCTCGTATCCCCAGAGGGGGTGGGGGGAGATTTGCCAGGGCTTCTTTCTAAGCGTCAGCAATTTAGTTAAGTACTGAAATGGTATATATGGGAGTACTCCATGAGGTGGTTGCGGTGTTTTTGACAAAATCATCAAAACGCGGCTCCAATTCCAAGTAGCGGCCATGGCGAGGCCCATGGAAACCACTTCGGCCCGGCTTGCACTTCAAAAGTCGTTCCCGCTGGAGCCGCCATCCGCGAATGGTTCACTCGTTTACGTCGAGGTTTCGGGCAGCGGCTGAATTGGCGATTTCTTCCTCCAATAAAATGGCATGCCCCTTGAAGCGGGCGTCGTACTCTGCACGACACGCTGTCATTGTAAGGGAGCCGATGGGAGACGAAACCCAATGCAGCCAAAATCGCCTCTTCCACCACACACGACGAAAGCAACGTGCACACAATCACAGAAAAAAAGGCGGAAACATGGCGGAAACAAAGCTATTTATTTTCTTGCAGCGGATCAGAATGCCTTTGGCAAGCCTAGATTGCCGACATAGATCGCTGGGTGCCCAAAGCTGGGGCCGTCCATTAGAGCAGGGCTTATTGTTGCACTTTTTAGACAACCTTAATTTCGGTATTTGATTCTAACGCGAGGGTTGACATTAGGCAGCCATAATTTGAAAAAAAGAACTCGCGTTGCAATCGACTAAATACGTAATCTGTACGGACAGGGGATAAAAGATTTTTTTCTTGTCTCTTAATTTCATTTCGTTCAGTTGTTCCTCTGTACACTTTGTCGCCCACGTCGGGGGCAGGACCGGCTCTATAGATTGCGACCTGTCCCAGCTCACGGATTCCGCGTGCCGAATTTGGTGTAGCTTGCTTGGCCTTTTGTTTTTTCTGACGCCACTTCACCAACTGGCGCGACAGTTTATCTACATTTCTTCGCTGTATACGTGTTCACGCGGCCTGTTGCATTTGGTAATTCGACTTTTGCTCTGTCCGTAGTACTTAGTCTTTGCCGATTCCCTCTTGGTGAAGTGCTCACTTAGATCGGGCTCAACGGCCAGCTAAAATAAGTTTTCTTTATTGCGAAATTGTTTCTCTGCTAGGCAGGGGCCCAGTTAACGCCCACGCACATGAAATATTGTCCGCAAAATGTTGTCAAAAAGCTGCTAAGCATTTCTTAAAACGTTCCATGGCATTCCAAGCGTTTGTTAACGCGCATACAAACGAAGGAATACTACCCCCAATATATTCAGCGCATTTTGTTCTATAGCGTGGATCAGAAAAAATGAACAGGAAGAAGCACTTCTCTCTCACTATTTGAAATAGCTAGACACGACGGCGAAGTCCGAAGCCAACGCCCGCGTTACGAACCCGTAGGAAACACCGTGCGCCCGGAACGCATGATAGCTCCTTTGAGCCGGAGGCGTTGGGACATCGATGCGCGAAACGCGAGGCAGGATTTCAGGCAGGCAATGGGCGTCTCCGTGGGAGATCAGAAATATGCGTCGAATCCACCCAAATGTGTTGGAGCGATGGCACCACGAGTGCTCCTAAGAGCGTTTTAAACACATCACCTCCCTCAAAGTCAGGTTGACTGCTTTTATCGCGCAGGAAGCGCCTTGAATAATCTTAGCCAGAATACTGGCGACATGGCAGATCCGGAGCTCCGAAGCATAAGCTGTAACCAACCGTGGTGAGGTGTTTATAATTGGATGGTAAGAAACCAGAAAAGGTGGCCGCCGGAGGCGCGGTGAAGCCCCGGGGCATGGGCTCCCAGTCTTTTTGCCAGACAGAGAGCTCCGGGACCTCTTTCGGCGTCAGAGTAAACTGTGCGAAGAATGAACCCGCTTTCTCTGCTTTATAATAAAGCGTATGGTAATTTCTAAACCCTCCGAAGACATGATCGGCCCCGAAATAGGCCGCATTAAAGTATCCTTCACACCAAACAGTTATTTCAACCGAACAATATCACCATCATACAGATTCTTTATTAATCCCGCATCTTGTATCAGCTCCGTTTTTTAAGCACTGCCAGCCGTGATGTTTTAGTAGAACAATCTGGTACCGCATTCCGAACGGGAATAAGTTCAACTCCTGAACGAGATAAATATACTGCTAACCAAGTTCGTAACGATAACTGTTTACACTCACTTGATTACACCGTACCTGTGATGTGCAACCGAATATACACACACATTGCTGACTGTGACAAGATTGGCCACCGAGAATTGCTTTGTATAATATTGAACTACAAAGTAGAGAGATGCTGGTATCAACAATGTTTCTCCTGTTCTTCTAGGGAGTGATCTATTCCTAATATGCGTTTGACATTTTTCAAAGTTAGTGTCCTACGTGAATGAATAGTAATAAAGAATTTCTATTCAGTTTCTGTCTTTCTGTGCATTGTTTCTGTGCATTATTTCTGTGTAACGTTTTTTGCGATAGGCGAATCTGTGTAATGTATGTTCCGTCAAAGGTTCCGCAGCTGCATCGGCACCCCGCCCCCGTCAAACTGTATGTATAGCTTTTTTGCTCGAGCGACCATCAGCATTGTCGACACTATACCTATGTTTAAAAATCAAACTGACCTAATTTGCTTAACAATGAGACATCAAGCTTGGCGGCACATCGTATGTGAAAAGAAGGAAATAAACTATACCGCATCAGCCGTCATTACTACGTTGCGTTACAAAACATACTCATAGTTGTAGCAGCGGTGTTAAGGTTGCATTTTGCACAGTTTGCATAGGAAATCTCCAAGAAGAAGTACCGCCTAGGCCGATTGAGTTCTTAATTTTTGAACTGGCACCTTGGCGTACTGTTTGGAACATTACCTTGGGAGGACAAATGCCTGTTAGCTGCTTTATCTGACACCTTGCTGTATGAAATTTTTGATGGGCTAAATCAGCCCAGGGAGCTTCAAGTTCACTCTTTTCTTCACTGCAGAAATGTTAATACGGTGTTTCCTGGATGATTTTCTTCAGAACAACGTTCAATAGATAATAGATTACCTTTGTGTAAAGTCTTTTACAGAAAATGTGCTGATAGGCGAGCCTTCTCTTGAAAACAATATTTTGATGCTAGAATGCTGAGTCAAAAATCGCGCGGGCGTTAGCGGCGCGCAAGTTTTGTATGTTAAGTTAAAAAGTATCCATATACACGCCGTAACATGGATGACCCTGAACCTTCGTGCGTTCGATCATATGACCTTCAAAAACTAAAATCGAACTGGTAGCGTTCCCGGTGAAGGTTTTGTACCGGGATGACGTGTATAGAATATTGATGAGGTTGGGGTCAATGGGTTTGTACGGTATCAACCCACCCAGGGGTTTGTAAGGTATCAACCCAGCACGACAAGGTGAAAAGGCATTCGAATCGAAATAAGCGGGAAAAAACAGAGGGTAATAGTACTTCTACAGTAAACTATTTCAACATAGAAATATCCGTGTTTCGTGTATTTTACTGGTGTCACCTCCTCACCTAGATAAATGGGCCGGCGTATGGTTAGTTGAGACGGATGAAAAGACGAAATAAAAAAGCCAGGGGCAAGCAGTGGACTCCGCGAGCGGAGCACCGGAGTGGCGGAAATCTGTAGCACATGATCTTCTCTTATAATGAAAACAATAGGATAAGGAAGATGGTGATTACCACCATGATATCGATTGCGATGGTGGGTAAGACAACGCGGACACTTAGTTTCTATATGGTCTATTTTAATGTTTCCATAATTTTTTCACCCTTCCCATATCTTGGCTACCTTCAAAGGCTTGCATTCGGAACGTTTTTGTTCCTATACAGCTAAACCTTAAACACTTTTTGATGAAAGTTCTGTAGTGTTGAAAACAAGGTCGTTGTGTGAAATGAATGTGTTTGGATTAGATTACAAACAAGTGCAGAAACAACTTTCTAAGGTAAGGAATGAGTGCGTAACCGAACTCTGTAGACACCGTGTCCAGAGAGTGCCATCCAGCGGCCCTTCAGCTCATAGCTGCCGCCATGGCTAGCTCATCGTCTGATGATAATGGGATTTTTAAAGCTAGAATGGCATGAAGCATACTGTCTCTGGCTAGAGCACAAATCGTGCCTTCTTAGCTTACTGACATCAAAGACAGTGGTTATAATCTGGCTGCTGCATCACTGATTTGTTATATTTTCTTTAGTTATAATTATAGATTTTATGCCTTAGTTTCTTGCGTAAGAAACGACTGATTTATTATTGTTAGTTCATGTTAGGTGATGTTAGATTGCGTTACGTATGGGTGACTGATCTAGTCCACATGCGGAATATTCCGAACCGGCTTAGAAGTGCTTCAGTAGAGACCCTGTAATAACGTCGGAAGGCACACTAGATATAGCCTCTTGGTAAAGTAAGCACTCTGCAAGCGCTAAAGGCAATGTGTATAAAAGGGGGTGTTTGCTTGATACAGAATCAAGTGGACCTTCAACGTTTTGTCACAAAATAAAATTTGATAAATATATTTATACTCAGAGAGATAGATTATGACGCTACTTAGCTGTACCTCCCTTAATTATTCCTGTGATACGACTCCAAGAGGTATAAAATTACCTACCGTGCTAGCAAGATGTGTAGGAAAACCGTATTTAGAAGCAGGGTATTTGTTTGTGGACGTGTACTAGAAGCTTTAACGAGTCAATAATTCTATTGAGCCTTAATCATCACGAATTCTTTGGATGTAGCTTTAACTATTTGCATTTTATCACTATAAAGAGCCGAACTATTTTTTTAGGTATTCGCTTTTACGTGGGCCCCGGAAAAGGGCTCTTCATTTTTGCAGCATGTATGTCTACACTTGCTTTGTATCAATCGCCGCAAAATGCACTAACTGCACAAAATGAAACTTCATGCACTCACGCTACTTCTTTCCTCCGCAACGCTCCAGCAGAACCGAAATGAAACACAGAACCGGTTCACCTCCTGCAATACAGGCTTTGTTTATAAAACAAGCAATGAAGTACGTTTCAAATTTTCTACCAGAAGCCATGGATACAGAAGATTAACCAGAGAAAGATTATCATGTTATTCTCAGTTGATTATAGAAATCAAATTTTTCCCAATCCGCATATTTGCTAGACTACCGAAGACAAACAGAGCTATCGAGTAACAACGTAAATCGGGTTGAATGCCCCATTGCACACTATTAGACGGAATGCTGAAACCAGCACAGTAAATGGAAACTCCTCTTCTGTATAATTTATCTTCCTCTTCTGTAACCTAGTTTCTGATGCTGCAGAAGGTCTTCTTTAGCTTTGCCAAAAGTGTTTTACCCTTGCCTCGCGAAATATATCCTTTTTTGAAAAGTAACCTCACTGCTCCTGCTGGTTAGGCTTGCTGATACTGCGGGTTGTTTACACCACACTTTGCCGTGGGCTCTTACTATACGGCATTTACTCGGCTGCAAATGGCTGGGTGACACAGTTGAACGGTTTTTAACCTACCTGAACTGTTTAAACTCCCCGCCGGGTGATTTACTTGCTTATTCTCCGATTTTGCGAAGGCGGCTTCAACTTCACTTAATATGTGATCTTGAGAAGAATGATTTTATCAGATAGTGGGTGGAAAACCTTGCCAAGGGTGCAATGTCTTAATGACAGGGCATTAAATAACGACGTCCGTAATCGTCATTATGACATCTTTTTTGAGGACGTAGCCATGTTGACATCCCCACCAATGTGACGGGGAAGAAAGACGAAAGGGGTAAAAATTCTCCTCTCGAGCACGCAGTGCTTCATGCCACTTTTCTCTAATGGAAGAAAAAACAAAACGTAGGCGATTAATTAGGCGCCACATCGCAAAGTGTGACTTATTTTGAGAAATATATTCTCATTTAGGGGTATCGTGCCTTGATAAATTCAAATTTTAAGAATGAACGAGAAAGCAGAAGTTTTGTGCGTTTTTCTTTTTTGGAAATGCAGCTGTCGTCAATTTTTACTTCAACACTCTTTATAAAGTAAGGATGCAGTAAATGAATTGCTTTGCTTTGGGTATCTTTTGTACATCATTACGTATTGCTATTCTCGAGTTACCTATCGTCATCACTATTAGTTTGTTATCAGACTGGTGTGGTAATATTTCAAGTTGTGGCATTTTTATACCCGTGGTTTTCACCCAATGTCCCTGTCATGAGGACGATTGAAGAAAGGCTATCACAGTGCGAAGAGATTTGCGGGGAAATGTGCACAAGTCTGGTTCAACTGTGCCCACGGACCGATGCTGATATGCAAACACGACGTGTTTTTTGGTCCCCTTGGGTGCACTATTTTCGGTATCTGCCATTTTGTGCACATCTATACAACTAAAAAACATTTTATTCAATGTACTCCAGGGCCGCAAGACGAAGCCGGCGATTGCGCCTGAATTTGCACTCGTACGTCCGGATGGTCCTACAGCTCTCTTCATGCGTGTATTTTAATAACAGTTGGAGAAGCCGCTTCTACGTCAAAAAAATTCTGCCCAGTGCTGCCTTATAAGACGAATCGCCTACGTCAGGCTTTGGCCAATCTTCTCAGGTGAGCTGCCGAGATAACTTTACGTTAGGACGAGTGTGTTAGGACGAGGCTGGGGTTCGAAATACCATCGAGTCAGTTGGCGATTGTATCCGCGATGTTCAGCGAAGCCGAAATTGCGAGCTAACATGTTTGTGTTTTAGATATTTTGCTTGATGCGTACATAAAATCAGTGAAGAAGGCTTCCTTATAAAAGAGACAAAAGAAATGTTCGGGATTGGCTTGATGGCTCTATACTATTCTTTTCAGTCTCTACATTTTTTAACACGAAAGTGTTTTATTCAGGGATTTGCGAAGATTTCGCTCACGTCATATTCGTAACGGAAGGGACGCCAGTACAACGAATCAACGGCCTGTAAAGAGTACAGCCCTGCCCAGCGGGTCTTTTTGCGGCGTGGAAACCTTTAGTCCTAAAGAGTGCGTTATACTTCGGGTTGTGTGTTTTCGGGTTTTATTTTTTCACACGACAGTGTTTTACGTCGGGATACATGAAGACTTTAGTGACGTCATATCCGTCATGGAAATGACGCCAGCACACCTTTACCGAAGCGACCCACCAGCAGGACGTTGCTCGCTAAGCACACCCACAAGACAGCCGCCGACCCGCAAATAATGCTCAGCTGCAGATTTCGTTGCACGTTTCACTTTCGTGTTTTACCGATTCCTTGACAGATGAATCGTCCACAGCTTTTTTTTTGAGCAATCAACAATGGTAATGAAGCAACGGGTACAAATATTGAATTACGGTTTGCGGAGAGTATTCGTGTTGTGAAATAGTGTTAACCTATATACCTTCTTCCTTTTCCGCTACCTGACCACTTGCGTGATACACTAACCTTTATATAAAGCAATAATGCTTGGTTGGCATCAAATCTTACCCAGGCATTTCCTGCGTTTGTGAAGTAAGTATTGGAATAAACATTGGTTCGAAAAACAAATCACCCAGTTTGTATTCCGCATCGGTGGATTTAAATTCGATCGATATATCATGTAAACATTTATTTCAAAACTGAAATCGATGCCGGAAATGTGGTTTACTACCATGATAATTCCAGGCTTCACGTCAAACCGGAAAAGTTCATGTTTGCAAGCAAAGAATAGGTCCGAAGACATTTTCCTTGCTTTTGATGCCTCCACTGGATCTGAAAAAAAACCCAAATATTTGAAGAATTCCTTCTGGTCTACCTCGTGGAGATAAATTGTGGGCTTGCTTGAGTAAAAGAGACAATGTAGTTGCTATGTAATTTGCTCATACGGGCTCTTTATGTCTTTATTTGCCCAAGTATTCGTTACAGCACACAAAAGAACAAATTTAAGACCGAACGTCGGGTTCTCTAAAGTGCAAAAGGCTTGCGAAAATTTTGTAACTCAGTTTTCGTGTTTAGTAAGGGAGTATGAACGGCGGATTATAAAATCAATAAGCATTTTACGTCTTCCAGAATTGTGGCAGCATGAGACATTGCAGTGCTTAACGACGCTCTGAGATTTACTCGCCACATGCAGCGTATTTCTCTATCGTTGCCATTCCTTTTGCTTGTCTCTACCCTCCCCATAGAAGGGTTTTGCACCACCATGCAGCGCATAGCAGGGGATGTGTTCTTTGTGATGTGCCCATCATAACATTAAGAGAGCAGACAACTAGAAGAAGGCAATTAACGCAGAAAAATCTTTACAACCCGTTTATACCTTTCCCTTGGACACATAGCATTATTGTTGCCTCTGAACAGTGGAAACTAAGTTTTGTTTGTTGGGTACTGCTGACTTGATTCAAGGCTTTACATTAGGTGGGCAATGCACATATAACAAAACAACAGAAAAAAAGATGTAGATGAAATAGGAGTACCTACGCACAAATACAGTAAGTTTAGGTGTTATGAAGCTTCCAAAAAGAAAAAGAAGATGCACTAACTGGGAAATAATATTTATCAACGGTGAACATGTTAATGCCAGAAAAGCCCAACAAAGAAAACCATCAGTAAAATAATGGTAAAATGAGCCCATGCGTTCACTATTTTCTGGCGGTGTGAGTTAGTCTATCGTGGAACGGATGGTACGATGTGTATAATTATGAAGACTAGGAATTTCTTTCGGTGCAACAATTATAATATTGTTTATATCGCCACTAACGGTAACTTTCAGGTTTTATTACCTTTCCGATTGTAACAGAGATATGGTGAAGTGGACCTGCTGAAAGGGTCGAAATAAACCTCTGAGCATTTCTTTCAGGCTTTCTAGATCTAAGCAGGTGGCTGCAGTGTGAGGTACCGTATAACCTACTCATATCTAGCAAGTGGTGTACCGTGCGTTTTAAAAACTAGTAGTTTTGTACTGTTCGCTGATCCGCAAAGAATTACCTAGGTGGAGCATTGGCGTTGCCTTTTCGTACAACGTTCGTTTCATACGAGATCAAAGGGGATTATGTTTGGATTCTTATGACGGAAACCGGGCTCAGGGCAACGAGTGCCAAAAAAAGTTTTTATAATTGTGAAGTGTTAGTAAATACAAATCGGTTCTGTAAAAATAAACTGAAAATGAAATAATAACAGGTGTAATGGGCCAGGTTTTCCAGATGTATAGGTAACGAGATGGAAAAACTTGATGGCGCTGAGAAAGTAAAAAGTGCGCTCACGGGACGTAAGGGGGTCAAATAGGCCCTGGCACTTCCTGCAGGTACCCCTACGGCGTGCCTCACGGTTTGTAGCTGCGCAACACCATCCAAGAGCTCATAAGGCCCAACTAACGGCTCAGTAAGTAAGATTCGGAGCAAGACCCCATGGGTAGAAAAACGCTAGCTAAGCTTGGGTGCACGGCGCTGCACATCACGGAAAACGCAGTGGACATCTTACCCGAACTAAGATCCATAAATCTTGTCTGTGGACTACCGCGGAATATGTCCCCTCAACATCATCAGGGAAGACGCATAGCAAGAGCTACTGCTTTCGAAAAACAGCATGGGGACCAAAACCACGTTGTCTATACAGACGCGGCGGAATACGCAAGGTACGAAGTAAGATTGGCGGCCGTTAACCCTGGAACCGACCTTATTTATACTCATACGCTTCGGTCGTTTAACAACCAGCAGGCTGAAGACCACAGTAATTATTCCGGCTGTCAAGCTGCCTAACAAGCATACCAATCCGGTAGGATTTCAAGACAAACGCTTCGGTGTCTCCTTTCACTAACCCCACAAAAGCCAGGTCAGAACCATTTGGACCCCGGCGCACTGTGCTCTTCGCGGCAACGAGACGCCACACTTCCGGGCCCGAGAACTTGTACACCGGGCACCGCAAGAAGAGTCGGTGCGAACCTGGCAACCACTCCTCACATACGCCGACATCACCCAGTATTACCGAGTGGCGAGACAACTCTATCTACCAGTTTCCGATCAGGCCATGAAAAAACAGGAACTCATCCTGAGACAACTGTAGATTAATACGCAACCATATGTAACAAGACTACACGCCGCCCATCCTACTCTTTATGATCCTCTATGTAGTTATTGCCAAGCCCCAGACACACTCAATCATATTGTCTGGGAATGCCACCTAAACACAAATCTTCCCCCATCCCCAACCCCTCACGCGAACAGCGGGAGAGTGCGCTGGCCAGCTCCTGCTGCGAAACGCAGCTTTTGCTAGCGGAAAGGGCTAAGACAGCCGGCTGTACCAACAGTGTCTTGGACTGAAGACCCCGACCACAAATACGTTCACTTCAACTGTGAATAAAGTATCTTTCTTTCTCTCTCTCTCTCCCACCTAAAGGTAGCGATTGGTGCAGTGAAACATGTCGCCTGAATAGTTATGACAAGTGTTTGCGCCGTGTTGTGTCTAGGGCCTTGCGATGATTGACGTTGCAGATCACTCGTAGGCCGGCTCCACGCAAGCTAGACAGAGGTCTTGATCCAGTAAGCAAGTCGGAGTGGGTTTATAAGTGCGTGGCCTATCCGTAATCTGGCGAAGGCGACGTCTGTGTATATGTTACGCGTGTCGGTGGTGTATGGTCCGAAGTATGATTTTATTGCGTGCAAGTGTTTTTCTTTTTGTGTACTCCACGCTGTTTACCATGTTTTGAGAAGGTGCTGCCATAGGTGTGGCTCGAGTTGGGTGTAGGGTATTGTTATGTACGCTGTATCCGTGTGTGCGGCAGTCACGGCCATTTGATCTGCGGCCGAATTTTCTGCGGTCCCAGAGTTGCCTCGTACCCGACATATAATCACTTTCAAATGATTTGTAGCATACACTGACAATCAAGTCTTAAATACGTAACTAGGTTAGTGACGATAATTTTTGGAACGTTTTTCGGATGATAATGCACATACGACGCTGAATGAATCTATGTAAACGATTTAATTTGTAACGTTATGTTATCACAGTGACCTGCAACAAAAAATTTCCATACGCTTACACTGTGAGAATGTTCGTATTTACGTGCATGAATGCACAGACATTAAAATTGGCTTCGTCCGGAGTCCAAGACCCCGCGTTGAATTTTTCTGAAGGATGACTAAAAAAGTCTGCAGCCTGGTAGTTCTGCTTCAGACACAGAAAATGTCGAAAAATAGCAATTTCTGGTACCCTGCTTTTGTAGTTGCGTAAAAGACTCGTCACATACTACAGGGCAAAATTGTCATGGGCCAATAAATTAAAGTTAGATGTTTGGAATGACTCTTAAAAGAGACCAACACTTCTGAAGCTTACGCTCGCACCATCCTTGAGAAATGCACAGCAAGGAATGGGCGATATAAAGAGAATGTGGATACGGATGTTCATTAATTCCATGTGTACAAAGGTGGTGAGTCAGTGATGAAGTTTTAATGCCACATTGCAAGTCACCATACTTTTCTGGTAACCTAGGCACCATTTGTCATACTGAACGTACAGACTTTGTACCGGTCTAGTGCGGAAAGCACCAGACGCAAGCCGCAGACCGAAGTGCTGCACCGGGTCGAGCATTTTTAGGCTGTTTCCATTGCTCAACCACTATACAACACTTCCGTAGTCAAACAAAAGAAAAGCCGCAGAAGAAGGTTTTGTTCGGCACCACAGGAGTTATTTCCCATGAGTTTAAGTATTTTCAATGCTTTCACGCACTTTTGTTTAAGTAGCATAATGTGCCGGGTGAATGTAATTTCCTCGGCAAGAACTATGTTCACAAACTTGTGTTACCATTTGAATAGAATCACCAAACCTTTGATACTGAGGTCTCAATCTGCTCGCATCGAGACCTTGTGCTGTACGTGTGCCGCATTTTCCCTGTGGAATATGCAGCACACGTACGTTTTTCCTGGGTTCAGCTGCAAGCGCTTCTTGTAAGCCCAGCCAGCGAGTTTCCTCACACCAAGCTGGACTTTGCATTCACATATTAACATGTTACATGGTTTAATGAACGTTTGGACAGCGTCCACATATATAGAATAATATACTGAGGGCGGCAACGCATTACCAAGCGAGTTTTGGTTCCCTGTGAACAACGTGAGCTGAGTACCTCCTTAAGGCACTGTAGTTTTTTTCGCGTGAACACTTTAAAGCTTCTGAACGAACCCTTACACGAAAACTTTGCTTTTACGTCTAGCTACCTAGCGTATTTAGCATGTTCCCAGACAACTCGAAAGACTTCAGATCGTAAGAACGCGTAACGCCACGCGGTGTTGTACGCCTTGTCAAGGTCAAAAAACAAAATTACGCACAATTGTTTTTTGGGCAAAGGCATCGCTCATGCCCGATTCTAGAGCGGGGGGTTGATCGATAGTAGATCGCTCCACTGTACAGTCCGCCTGGCATCTCCCGAAAAGGCCATTGTACTCCAAAGCTATGCAAGCATCCTGATTATCAGCTTCTCGAGAAGCTTGCGCAGGCAGTTTTGCACTGCAATGGGACGATAACTAATAGGCGAACAGGGGTGTTTCCCTCAGTTATGAGAGGCACTATTACGGCCTCCCTCCAGGACCTTGGTAGGTTCCCCGAAAGCCATATCTTATTCTACAAGTGTAGGTATATTTCAACAGTGTCTTAGTGCAGGTGTTATGCATTAGTGTATGCAATCTTGTCTTCATCTAGAGCTGAAGGTTCAAGTGTGCGCAGAGCATACACCAGCTGACAAATCATAAACGATGAATTGTAAGAATTGTGCGACTTATTGTTTTCGCACAGGGAGTTCTTTTCAGCAGAGATTTAGTGTTTATTGAAACTGTTTCTGTAGTGTGAACGTCTTCAAACTGTTTTGCAAATGTGTTAGCGTCTTTTTTATTTATGCACCCTGTTTGATGACCAGGCGAAGGCTACTTGTCTGTTGTCCTTTGGATTTACGTATTTTTGTTCATTCCTCGCATGTCTGTGTATGCGTTTCTGGATGTCTATGCGTTTTTGGTGCTTTTGCTCTTTTGAATGACACAAGGTTATCGGGCGCGCGATATTGACCAAGGACACCCCACGCCTTGTTCTGGGCCTCTCGCGCCAGCCTACAGTTCTCATTGCAACACGTCCTCCTTTTGTTGCGGATAGCGTATGGAGAAATGGAGAAGGAATTTTTTTCAGTGGCATCAACGATGTGCGCCATGACGAGTTCGGCTGCCTCCTCCACGTGCAGGTGTGTATTGGATGTATATTGCACTTGAGATGTCTGTGTGAAGTTGCTTTACTCGAGCCGCTGCGGAATCTCTATTCGAAATCGCGGACCACTATTTCAACACTTATTTTCCGGTGCCTTTCACGTTCAAGCACGCGCACATAAGCGGTTGCCGGCTTATTAGTACCCGTGCGGAGAGAGGAGGGAGGAAGAGAGGTGGGATGGCATGCACGCGAAGTTATCGGTTTCTACTGCTAACTGAGGACATGTCTGTTAAAGCTTGTTTAGAGACTCTAATATCCGTCGTTCTGGCGGGACGTTCACGCGTGGGCGTCAAACAGCCCAATGTGACATGTAAGGTGTCTGCACTGGTGGAGCGGAATTTGTTGCGTGTTACGACGACATGAAGATGCCTACGACGCGGGTGGGAAACCGATAGCCCCATGTTTGTTCCCAAGAATATAGTTCGAGTACTTTCAAATTTCTTGTTTGTGTCGCTCCTGTCTCTCCCCGTTTTTCGTGCACTTTGAAGTTCTCACAGTTCATTCAGCTAAATGGCTAGAAAGTACGCTCAATCGCAAATTACAAACAAACGTGGTTTGTTTCGCGTACGCCGTCGACTGCGTCCATTTTCGCAGGTCATCAATCTTCGCAGAATAGAAGAGATATAATTTTTTTTCTACCTTACTTGGAGATTGGCGGCCAGGGGGCCAACATAGTCGAACACGGCGTCTTTCGGCTCCCGTTTTAAGCTCTTCCAAACACAATCTACCGCTTCTGGCCATTCATTGACTACACCACTGGGCTCCTTACATCACCGGGAACCTGCGGACACCCCGTCTGGACTTCTCACTCACCAGGCAGCTCGGCAACGGGACCTTCTCAACCGACCACGCCGGCCCCACTGTTAGGCATTGCACCAGGCCTAGTAAGTGCGGTCGCCATCCTCCTAAGCCGGCGCAGCGCGGCCACCTACGCCTCTCTCCTGCCACGTCGACCGCACCAGGTGCGCTCAGCTGTCCCCAATAATGCCTCAGGAAGACGCGGGTACCTCGCACAACGCTGCCTCTAACACGACGCCCCTGGTAACGCCATTCAGCCAACGGAAATTCCTTCCATGGATTGCGAAGTAGACACCTCGCACAACTACGCCGCACGTGCACCAATGGACACCACCAACTCGGACGCCCCCGGCAACGCCACTCAACCAAGTGACCACACTTCCATCAGTTACGACGCTCTCAGCGGGCGCACTATTCACAGCCCATGGTTAGAGGCTGTGGCCTCTCGCAAATCTAAACACCGCAACGACAAGCTGGAAAGAACTCCAGAGACTGCCAAACCCACCCCCACCAGGCCCCTCATACCTCCGCCCAGAATTACATCTACCGACTACGTCACTGTTTTCCGGCCGCAAAAAGAGCACAGGGTTCAAGACCTCTCAAATCACGACATATCGCAAGGCCTCTCCCTAGCCAGTGTAATCCAAGAGAAGCAATTTCGCGCTCTCATCACATTGCAAGTACAACCTCAACAAAACTTGTTTGTCGTTGGCACACCAGACCCGTATGTCGCCGACAGGCTCGCGCAACTGACAAGCATCCCGCTCTGAACAACACAGATGTAAGTCACTGCGTACATGAAGCCACCCCCAGGGACGTCATGGGGGTGATACACGGCCTCCCCGACGACATCACTCCTGAGAAGCTTTTGGACTACTTAGATACACACCACCCATACCTGATTCATGCACGCATTATGGGCCGCTCCAAATCGGCACTCCTCACATTCAATGGCACCCTTGTTGCTTATTACGCGAAATTCAACTGCGAACTGATCCGATGTCGCCCATTTCGGCGTGTCATTCAAGCGTGCAAACAATGTGGTGAGATGGGCCATCGGCTAGACTTCTGCCCTCATCCACAACGACAACTGTGCACGAATTGTTATACTTCAGATCCAGCTGCGGACCCCACCTGCCAGCCTCAGTGCAAATTGTGCAGCGCGCCCCATATCACTGCAAGTAAGGACTGTCCGAAACGACACCTTCCTGCCGCTCCTAAGCGCCGCCAAGATGCAGCCACTCCAAACTCGAAGCACAGCCCCCTCGACTTTCAAGAGGCCTTTCCCACCCTGCCGCCCTCCAAACAAGAAGGCCACCGCCACAAGCACCCCAGCCAGACATCCAACCGGTAAGCAGGTAAGCCAAAGTTTTTCACTCTCCTGCTCCATCCATTCCCCACTTCCCACCACCTTCCTCCCCGTTAACGTTCGCTCAAGTCATTACATACATACAACAGAAAACCAACCAGCTCCTCCAGCAGCTCTCTGACATCATCAAGCAAATCCAAAACCTTGCGCCGAAACCCCCGCCCCCTTCCCCACCACCATCCATCGACCTGCAAAGAATGCTCGCAAACATGGAATAGAAACTCTCTCAAACTGTCAAACAAATCACAGAATCACACAAAGCAATGATTCCCCCGCTATGCGAAGGACTCCAGTCTCTCACTGACAGACAGGACAAGCTAGAACTAGCATTCCGAAGCATCTCAGAATCACTTCACTCCTCCTATACCCCCAAGAAATCCAAGCATCACCCGTAATATGACTAAACTGCCAGACGACCGACTTTCGATACTACAATGGAACTGTCGCTCCTACAACCACAAGAGATCTCAGCTAACACTTCACCTCTCCTTATCTTACTCGGATGTCATAGCGATGCAAGAAACAGACACTCCTCACCCTACTCTTCATGGATACCACACCTACACGCAAGACAGCCTTCATTGGACCGCAGTACTGGTGCACAGCTCCCTTCCTGCCCAGGCTTATTCGCTCGATCAGGACATCCCCAAAACGTTTGTCGAGGTGCTGCCCCGCCAACCACTCCACCCGAGCACGTGCATCCTAAACATATATAGCCCTCCATGACAGAACTTCCACGCGATCAAGGAACTTCTCCACCTTGCCACTCGCATCTCGCAACGTGATTCCCTCCTCGTCCTAGGGGACTTCAACGCCCCTCACCCTGCTTGGGGTTACTCACGGTCCACAAAAAAAAAGGTTCAGCCTTAATCCGAGCCACGCACAACCACGACCTTGTGTTACAAAATGGCCTTTGTATATCCACTAGAATCGGCAACACCGTCACTCATGACACCATTCCGGACCTCACATGGTCCCGGAATTGCCCTCATACCGACTGGACCTGTCACTCGGAAACCATCAGCAGCGATCATTATATCATCACCATGCAGCTACCGGTGCACAAGAAACCGCTCAGAAGAGGTACTGACAAACTAACAGACTGGCCTTCCTTCAGAAAGGACGCCGAGGCCCTTCCACCCTTTATGGATGATCTCAATGCCTGGACGGAGGCACTCGAACAAAAATTGAACCGCTACACTCATGAAGTGACAGTTACCGACGATCAACCAGCAGTTGACGGCCACCTGCTACGTATCTGGGAGGCACGCCGCAACCTCACTAAACGCTGGAAGCATCAGCGCCACAATAAAACACTCAGGAAACGCATTGCCCTCCTCTCTATCCAAGCGAAGGAATATGTCTACACGCTTCATCGGTAGAACTGGTTCTCGCTATGCTACCAACTCCAAGGCACGCTAAGCTCTAAACGTACCTGGCACCTACTTCTCCATCTACTTGACAGCACCGCCTCCCGTACCCAGAGTAACCACCAGATACAGAGGCTTATACCAAACAGTTCTCTTCACCCGAGAGATTTGCTGCGTGCAGGTCAGACGAACCTCTTCGGCATGCCCGCAACCTACCTCTCTCCCCCCACCAATACTTACACCGGAACTTCCTACCCTGCACTCGATGTCCCGTTCACAATGGAAGAATTACAGGCCATATTAACTAATCTGAAACGTAACACCACACCAGGCAAAGATCGCATTACAAATCGCCTCCTTCGTAACCTCGACATCCTTGACCTCGACTCCCTCTTGCAACTGATCAACACTCACTGGACGAAGGGCGCCCTTCAAGAGCACTGGCGGCATTGGAAATCAATTTAATCCCAAAACCCCACAAACCTGTTTCGCTGACATTACTACGTCCGATAGCTCTTACCTCATGCATTGGCAAACTGTTCGAGCGTCTTGTACATCCCCGCCTCACCGACTACCTCAAAGAAAAGCATTTATACCCACTGACAATGTTTGGTTTTCGCGCCAAACTGTGAAAGCAGTACATTCTTTTACAACTTAAGGAGCAGGTGCTAGACCATTTCAGCCGCACCACGCCTCGCACTATACATGTGCTGGACGCAAAAGGCGCATTTGACGTTACTCACCAAGCGATTCTAGACAACCTCAACGCCACCCAGTGCGAGTGTCGCACCTTCAACTACGTTGCAGCGTTTCTCCGAGAGCGCACGGCTACTATCAAGCTCGGAAGTCTAACCTCGGCCATCATCAGAACACCCCCTAAAGGCACACCGCAAGGATCTGTAATATCCCCCCTACTTTTCAATATCGTATTACTTGAACTACCTACTCTTCTGATCAAAATACCCAACCTGCAGCATGCCATATACGACGACGACATTACTTTCTGGACTACGTCTGGTTCCAGTGGAGGACTGCAAGACGCCCTCCAAAAAGGTGTAGACACCACCGTCAACTACCTGCGTCCCAGGGTCCTGTCCTGTGAACCTGCCAAATCAGCCCTTCTCACCCTGTGGCCCCGATCACGTGGCCGCCCTCCTCCTCCCACACCTGATCCCGAAGTGTGTCGATTCAAGGCGAACTTATCCCCTCGGTGACCACCCTCCGCGTCCTCGGCGTCCCCTTCCATCGGGATGGCACGGGTACGGCGCTCCTTCCGCAACTCCAGACATCCATTACTATCCTAACTCATCTTATCCGCAGAATCCGCAGCCGACATCACGGCCTCACCGAATGGGAAATTTCTCGTCTGGTCCAAGCTCTCCTGATCAGCAAAATCAGCTATGCCACACCGTACCTCAATCTTCGACCACAAGAAACCGCAAAAATTGAAGCCCTCATTCGTAAAGCATAAAAAACAGCTCTTGGCCTCCCCATTTACACCTCTACGGACAAACTGCTCAAGCTTGGCATACACAACGTCCTTGGCGAGCTTGTCGAGGCTCAGAGAAACTTCCAACTTCAACGCCTCAGCTTCACGCCAACTGGCCATTCCGTTCTCCGCACGCTCGGCATCCCTACACCGCTAAATCAACACCGACCACAACGCCTCCCAACTGCCATCAAGCACCGTATCCACGTATCCCCCATACCGCGCGAATGCATCCCACCTTCAACCGAGACCGTCGGGAAGCGCGGGTCCGCTATCTCATGAGGAAGCTAGCGGATGACCCCCAGGTCCATTACACTGACGTCGCCTATGACTCCTGCGCTCGACGCACAACTTTGGTTACCCTAAATCCCGCTGACCAAATCTCCACGGCAGCCACCACGCACACCAACAAAATGCAGACGCCAGAAGCTCTCGCAATGGCCTTCGCAGCCACCACCCACGCCAAGCATCCGCACATCACTGTAGTCTCCGACCCCAGGAAATTCCACTCCTCCAGCGTCTACCTGACGAGACCACCATTACGATCGTCTGGACTCCGGACACTCCAGCCTTGGGGGGAATGAAGTGGCCCACGCCGCCGCCCGAGCTCTGCACTTCCGGGCATTCTTCACCGATGGTCAAGTGATCCCATAACCCCGCACGAACGACCACGACCTCCTACAAATTCCTCTTGATAACACGTACAATGCCCTTCTGTCCCACTACACCCTTACCCGCCGAGTCTACCCCCCTCCACACCACTCCCTAACCAACCAGCAAGCCATAATCTATCGTCGCCTTCATACCGGTACGTTTTACAACCACGTCATCCTCCACCAGATCGCACCCACTATCTACTCCCGTCAATGCCAACACTGCGACACCTCACTCACCACATTCCACCTCGTATACTCCTGTCCCCACTCCCCTAACCCACCCACGTTCTCTACCTCGGAGCAGTGGGAGACTGAGCTGATCAGCCCGGACCCGGCCCGCCAGAGGGCCTTGGTTTCTCGGGGCATTGAGTCGGCCCGGTCAAGAGGCATCCTGTACTAGGGACGCTTCACCACCACCCTTTTCCCTCTTCCTTTTGCTCCAATAAACGTTTACTACTAATACTACTACTACTACTACCTTACTTGAAAGCGTTGTATTTACGCTCGCTTTCCTGACATCTGCTGTGCAAATTTTTTTATATCTGTTCCCAGCGTTCGAATAAAATTACTCGACACCGATAGATTTATGGGTATAACTTGCAGCAATTTTCCAGCCTGGTAGTTTTATCGCGAGTGTAGAAATTTAATTATTACTACCTTACATTTAAAATTGTATGATTAAGGGTCTATCTCACCGAAAATCGTTCCGCGTCGGCAGCTTGGACTGTAAACGAAAAATCCCATAGCATTTTTTTGAGGCACCCAATAAAACCGGCCGGCACTGGAGGAAAAAAATGCAACCACACCTTGGAGTTTATTTGGGATATAAACAGTGACCAGTATTTCAGACGTTTGAAAGTGTTCAGTCAATTTCTCGGACTTCTTTCGATCGCGATTCAAAAGATACCAAAAACTGAAACAACGGTGCTGCGATTTTGTTTTTCTGAAGCCTCGCACAAGCGTTAGATGCGAATCGGCAGCGGATCTCGCGTATACAGCGTCGACAGCAGACACGCTTGCTGCACCATCCTGCGAGTGGAATGGAGGAAAGAAATCAGCCGTGGTCGCCACGGTGGCTGTTTAGTCGCTTATGGTCCATTGTGGTGATCGCATCGGCGCTTGAAATATTGGCACGGCAATCTTGACAACCGGATAAAAAGATGGAAGCGTTTTTTGAAGCCTCTGGGTAAATAAAGTAATGCTTTTTGCGTGAATTTGTATTTTCGTAATTCCCGTTGTTCCGCACGCAATCTCGGCCCCATAACGATTCTAAAAACCGGCCGGTGAATGTATATCACTACGCCGAAAAAGAAACCGTACATAATTGAATGCCGCTACTGGCGATCAGCTCAGCTGACATGTCCAAAGAAGCCATCTTGGTACAGTTGGGATTTTGTATCCGTAACTGTTGCGGAACATCACAGATTGAGCGTGCAGTTGTGAGTTCGCTGGCCTGGTGCTTGGCCTCCGTAGGTATCGTAGGTTCACGGCTAATCGTTTGTTGGAAATATTGGACACCAAATGCCTCGGGCGTCCTAGGTGAGCTGAGCCCAAGCACCTGCCGTAAAAACAGGCACAGTTTCATTGATATTCATTGCTGGCAGGTGACCTCAACTGAGGGCATCCCTGTTCACTTGGCCTCCTAAAGTGGTGACCGTAAGGTATAAAGTGTGGTTGAAGGTGCGGATAATAGGCACACGGAGAGATGACGGCTGTTTGCACGCGATTGGTTGATTTCTGGATGATCGCAGATGTTGATGATGGTATCCCTGCAGGTGTCATCGTATGCGCCATGCTATAGAAGCGTACTTGCTTTAAGGGCAGGAACGGAGCTTCGTTGCTGCGGGTAGCCAGCTGTTCTTCCTATCAGAAGTTTACAAATACACAAACTTTTGGCCCCTACCTAAAATTGGTTTCTCAATATAAGCTCTTCGATTCCCGCTCTATATAATCTAATAAAAACGTCACTCGACGCACCTATCCCTCCCTTCAGTGATCAGAAACAGTTCTCCTAAAAACTTGCTTTTACAAACAAAAATATCTTCCTGATTATAGATAATGATTTGTTAGCGTCAGCAGAGAATAAGCTCAATCCAGTGTTCGCAAAAATAATAAACGGTGAAATTCCCGCAGAACCACGCAGCCACCACTGGCTTTAAGTTTTGTGAACGAAGTTATATTTGTTGTCGGTGAAGAAAATCGACACAAAGCGATGCGGTTCCGCAACTCCAACTAACTGTCCTTACCAGATAAAACTGTTTAAAAAACGTCATACAAATTTTTCTAAATAACTCACTCAATTTCTCGTAGCAGTAATTCATTGGGGGCGTATCAAAAGGAACCGGCTTCTTCTCTGCAAGTATACTACTCGCGAAGATGAGCAAGAGTAGTGCCTTCATTTTGACGCTGTTGTCATGCCCAAAGCTGCCTTGAGTAAGGTTGAAATTATATATAGGCAAATTAGGCATCACTGTGACTTTTTTTTTTTTTTTTGTCCAGAAATGAAAAAAAGGTACCTTTACGGCTTTGCACATTAGAAAGAGTTCGGGAAATACTTCATTTTGGAGTCCGACAGACAACGCATTTTTATGTGAGACATTAAAGTGTCATGAAGCGTCTGTCTAAACACGCGCACCCATTTCATATGGAGCTAAACGCTTAAACAGCGTTTGATTCGCTTCATACATCTATGTCTCGCTTTCAGGGCCGCCCAGATATTTCCGCGTGCTCTGAATAACATCCCTTTCAAAAGAACTGCGAATTGGTCGAGTCGGTGAATATTCATCAACGGTAAGCGAAAAAAAAAACAGATACACCATAGTGGAAGAAAAAGCATTCCGATAAAAAATTTTCAAATTTGGCAAAATGCAGTATAGAACATACCATGAGCAAAAAATAGGTTGCATATCCCCTTCTTCTCTTGCAAATGACATCGAAGCACGACCCCGTTTCTAAGTTCTTTCCGCGCACCATCTCCTGCTCTTTTCTTGTTCCACCACTAACACATCGCCCTCTCGCTCTTCTCATTCCCCTCGCCATCACCATATCTCCGCCTTCCTTTACCGCATTTAGGGAAATTTGACACCTCAATAACCCTGTCCTCCTTTCAGGCTCCTTTCCCACTTCCCCACTCTTTTCTTTTTTCTCTGAAATAGCGTCTTCCCTCACGCTTCATTGCTTTTTGCCTCTCTATCGTCAAATTAATTTCGCTTTCGTGCACCTCTTGCAACTTCGGGAAAAACTCTACCTTCTAAACTCTCCAACCCGTGAAATCCTTATTATTTCTACCCTAAATGTTACACCATCCTCCACGTCATGTCCCGCCAACTTTTCTTTCCCCTCGTATACCACCGGTCCTGACCTTTCTATGTTCCTATCATGACTGCAAAAGAGCAAGAGGACGCCGAAGGTGGATGCGGACCGGCACATGTCCGGTGATTCTAAAGTACCGCGTTGTACTGAATCCCGCAACTTCGGCCACAAAGCTACACATGTCACCCGACGGACTATTCGTTGACAGTTCCGCCGAAGGCAATGCGCAAATTCTCTCGTCGTGGACCTCACGGAATAGAGAGAACTTGCGGTTGGAGAGAGCACCAATTTGGTTACGATAGCCGAACGGACCAAAGGGGCGCCTAAGGGAGCGCTAGTTAAAAGTTCGCAGCAAAGAGTTGGTGACAACCTGCCTATGTTTTCTAATAACCCGGCAGCTGACACGGACGACCCAAGTCAGAATAAAATAACAGATTTTTGGAATGGTAAAAAGACGGGGTCACGAAAGCCGCCGCCCCCCCCCCTTCCCAGTGGTAAAATACCCTCAAGCGAACTGCCGGCCGTCGTTCAAGCTTCCAGCCGAAGACGACCCTGTCCGCATGTGCGTACGACCAGGGGCACGCTGGCCCCGGTGAAGCTGTTGGAATGCCTCCAATTTTTTGTACAGACGTCTACTGCACTTTGAGAAACATTTTTGAGACCTTTCCATGTGACGACATGTATGCAACTTAATGCGAAAAAAACTGAAAAGGGGCGCACGTAATTGCCCAAAAACGTTTTTGTCTTGTTTGAAGAGGAGTCTCTTCGGCTTGCAAAATGTTTAAATTTTGTTTGTCTGCTCCGTGTTCGAAAATTATTTTTCGGTTTTTATATAACGTATTAAGCTTAATTTTATGTGTTACTTGGTGTCCGCCGATTTACCTCGTTCTAAGATTGTGATTTCACCCACCACAGAGTTAAAACTGAGATGGTAGATTTCTGGCAGAGTTGAGGAAGTGTAGATTTCACCAACCCCAGAGTTAAAACTGATATCATCACTGATATGTGAAGTTTTATCCTTTATTATTAACCTCACCCTGACCACAGGCACATTTCTCAGACAGTTTAAACTGGCCAAAGTCACTGCTATATTCACGGGAGGTGAGCGTAACAACTTGTCCAACTATCGTCCTATATCGGTGTTTCCAACCCTATCTAAAATATTCGAAGGCATTATCCATGAGCAATGCACTTATTTTTTCGACAAGCATCAAATAATAGCAACCAACCAATACGGCTTCCACAAGAATAGGCCAACTGAGCAAGCTCTGGCATCTATCAAGAAAAAGGTAATCGTAAATATTGAAAGAAGAAAATACACACTCGGTCTTTTCTTAGGTATTCAAAAGGCGTTTCATTGAATACAATTCGAATTGATGTTAAAAAAATTTCTAGCTGCGGGATTCGTGGGTTGGCCTTGCAAATTCTGGAAAACAACTTGCATGATCGATATCAAATAGTTGGCATCAATGAGATATTATCTGCCGAAATGAAATTTAAACAAGGTGTCCCACAAGGATCCCTACTTGGCCCGTTATTATATTTTGTGTACATAAATGATATTGTTAATATGCCAGGTTCTTCTGATATTATTACGTACGCGGATCACACGAATATTTTTTCTCATCAAACAGTTGAACATTTCTGGAATCGATCGTAAAAGAATACCTGGTGCATCTTTCAAACTGGTTACAAAACAACAATCTGCGATTCAATGCCACAAAGGCAAACTCTATAATTTTCCGCCCAATCAACAAGCACTAAACGAAGATATAAATCTGAAATACGATGGTCCTGTTATTGCACTGGACCTGGTACATGAAGAAAAGTTCATTGGTGTTTGATTCCAAGAACAGTTAAACTGGTCAGTACACGTAAATCATTTAGTTACGGCTCTGGCGCGAACAGTGGGATGCCATTATAAAATATCACACTTAATACCGCTATGGCTAAAATGAAACACGTATTATTCTCTATTCTATTCAAAACTAACGTACGGAACATTGGTGCGGGGAACAACTTCACAAAATATTACAATAAGCTTGTTGTGCTGCAAAAAAACATATTACCGTGTTTTGAAAGTTTTCATGGGAAATTCCAAGACCTGCCAACTTCACCTTTGTTTTCAAAACACTGAATACTTAGAGCTGACCAGCTGCATTACTTTAGACTTGTCCAGATGGTACACAAAAACAAGGTATACGTAGATAGTTACGCACAAATACATCATTAATATGTACGGCGTACACCTAAAACTAGGACTACTTACGGAAAACAATCGGCCACCTGTCAAGTACCACATGTCTTGAACGTCCTAGCGGATAATTTAAAATTTAAGACTAGTGCAACCGTATTTAAGACAGAAACCAAGGTGATGTTTATAGAAAAGAAACTTACATATGACAATCATTAGGCATGTCTCATTCTAAGGAATTTAAACTGTAGTGTGTGTAGACATGATTTTTTAGACATAACGGACAATGAGTCAAGAAATGTGTCGTGTTCTATTGTATGTGCTGGTAGCAGGTGTTGAAGAAAAAAGATTTATGTATGTTGTATAACTTGTGGATTCTCACTATTGGAAATGTACGATTTCTTGAATGTTTCCTAATTTACGTATTTTTTCTCTGTATTGCTGGATATTATTGCTAAGCGCGCATATTTGATTGAAACGTGTCCTCTGTTGTGAACTCCTCTGGTGGTGGGCTCCAGAGAGTAAGGAGCCCTCGTCAGGCACTCAGTGCCTATAGCTCCTGCCCCCTCAGCAGGAATTCTACATCATCTGCTGAAAAATAGTCTTCTTCTTCTTCTTCTTATATGTACCGTTTTACTGCATGCGCGAGGACTTGGTGAGAAAGGACCGAAATATAGAGTCCGCGGTTTTATGCTAAAAAAAGATTAGCATTTTCGCTGTACAAAAAACAAAGTAGAGGAAGAGGCACAACTTTAGTGCATGGTACGGCCGTTTAATGTAAATCAGCACGTTTGTATTTTTCATTCAGTGGGCGTGTCCATTGTCTGCAGGCTTTTGATCAAATATTGTTTAAGGGCAGTTATTCAGAACGAGGTGAATTGATTGGAGTTGCGGCTGATTGTGTGCGATTGTCTTATCGTCGCGTGATTCACGAGCAGTAGACGGTTATATGCTCGAACAAGGTCTGAGAAAAGCTGTTTTTGAATGGCTGCGGGTGTGGGCGTCTTGCTGGTCTTGTATATTTCCTTCTGTCTGTTAAGTCCGGTATATATCAAGTGAAATACGTTCACGGGACGTGAGAATTTTAGTGCATCTGGAAGCAGTTCAAGAATTTGGTTTCAACAATGTTGCTGACGCTTTGGATTCTGTGCGCAAAGTGTAATTCACTCCCTAACCGGGCAGAAGTCTTACCCGCGTAAATCCAGTGAATGATTTGCTGGAGCCTTTCGCCAAGTGTCACCATAATTGTGAGACGCCCAAGTCCTTCAGCAACCATTGTCTTGTATTGTTTTCTGTAGGATGGCGCAAGGAAATAATTACACATGTAATTGGGACTTCTGAAAAATGAATAAAAATTACTGTGCGGTGAGGAATTTAGTACTTAAGTAGCGGAAAGAAGTAAGTTAATTTGGTAGGGAACAAGGGACGCCTTCAACCGGGAGCATATCAAGAAGAAATGGCAGTTACTGCTTTAGAATAACCTAGCGCCCTGAAGAATATTGGCAGGCAAAAACGAAGACAGCTTCCTTACAACCTTTCTTCGATTAGTAGCAAAGAATTTAAGACGCCAGAAATGTATAAAGCCGGGATTAGAACATTGAATACTCTGCTCGCAGTTATGGGTAGGTATAAAATTTATGACGCCTAGTGTGAGGGGTAGCTGCTGAAAAAATGCTCTTGGATGAAGTTCCTACCAAGAAAGCGCTTGGATTAAAAAAACGCCATGACGGTAAAATCGAAATGACCACGAGATAAACTCATAGGGACTTGGACCGACTGAGGTGATATTGCGAGTGCGTTTAAAAACTTTGAGGGAATTTCTTTTACGGTTCATCACATGGATCTGTATATATATTTGAGAAGAACTTCCTGATTATGATGATAATGAAAGACATTGATAACTTAAATCAATGGCGAGGACGAGGACCAGATCGTATCGGTGCCTGTTTTTATAAGATGGACCTATCATGAACCTATCCACGTGCTTCAGGATATGTACGCTGAAGCATATAAAAATACTATACTGCCAACATGCTTTACTGCTTCACCGAATGTCGTTATTCCGAAAACTGAATTTGTTTTAAAGCTCAGAAATATCGGCGCCCATCTTCGAATAAATATTTCTCATATTGACTACAGCATACTAGTGAAGATCTTCGCAGGACATTACCTGTTATATTCTACAGGACATAGTGTTGCCCCGCCAAACACGTGCCATTGAGGGTAGAAAGCTACTAACCAATGTAAAGATAGCCAGATGTAGGCTTTACTGCTGCGATTGTATGAGAAACATCGAGGCCATACTACAAAAAAAGATATAGAAAAAAAGTTCGTTGATTCTTCTTTCATAGGAATCGCTAAAACACGAAAGTGAAATGGGCCTTCACACGAGCATTTAAATGTTTATAGTGCATTGATGTGAACTTGTCCATCGCTATTTATATTGCGTCAATATAGCACCGTTAGAATCATCAACATTACACACTGGATTACACGCGCCGGAGCATTGCGTCTATCCTAGTGGACCTCGAGGCGCTCGCAAAACGTGCGAACGAAACCGTTCGGGTTGTCAGCAAATCCTTTGGTTGATTCACGGTCCCCTACAGCAAACGGAGCACGATTTCCTGCTGAGCAGCAGTCTCGTGGTTGTTCTTGGCGACCGACGTTCCGCTGGCGACCGACGACCTGCTGGTGGGTCGCGTCGGCAAAGGTGCGACCACATTGGTCGTGCTCCGTGGCGTGTACGACAGACGCTTCCGTTGCGACGAGCTCCGCTTGTGCAACGCGGCGGCGGCATTCCACAAGCAAGTGGCCGTAATTCAATTACGCAAAAAAGTAACGAACACTGGAGAGAAATGACACGAGACTGAGCGCACTTTCAACAAACTTTATTAAGAAAAAATCACAGATTTATACTGCCCACTCTCACACACCCTCATCCAAAAACAAGGAACAAATGCCTCCTACCCTCTGTGCATTACCACACTCTTAGGGTACGTGCCACTGCGATTGCAGGCTCACGAGGAACCGTTGTCTTGCTAAGTGGCGTTCTATATAGGCGGCGCACGAATAAACACGGCAATACGCAGCAGCGTTTGCTGCTATACGCCGCCCTATCGAGGCGCCAACTACTGGCCTCATTAGCGTCATGACGCACTACTTCGCTTCACCTCTTCTAGACGACAGCACCATCTGAATGGAAAAGAGTGGAAAGGACATGAGTACAGTGAGCAAGAAAATTTGGTATTCTAGTTCACTGCAACATAAGGCGCGTTCTTACTGCTTTCCAGGCATGACTTTATGGCTCAGTTGGCCGAGCGTTTCACCCCTACCATTGCGGCTAGACTGATCGTGGGCTCGAATCCTAGCTCTGTTGCGTATATGAAATTTTTGTGGTGATGTCATTTCCGTGACGCATATGACGTCGGGGACGTTTGTGTACCCCGGCATAAAGCACTTTCGTGTTCAAATAGCTAAAGACCCCGGAAAGGCTAAACAGGACCTTGTGAAATTTTGACCTTGTGAAATTCGAAAACACCCCGCCAATCCACCCTGTGAAGGTGGTTTGAAAGTGAAGCTGTGAACGACCCCCACAGCGACTCGGCAAGCGACATCCCTTAGATTCGCACACACAGCGCTACAAGGAGCGAAACCAGAGGCAAGTGGGATGGACTTAATCACATTCTTTATTGCTGCAAAGAGATAGTCTTTGAAAAGGTAAATCAATGCATGATTCACGAACTGCAGTTGGTAGAGTTGTGTTGGTGAAGCACATGGGTGGAAACGCTTTCTTTAGTTAAAGGAAGGTCAAACCAACTGTTAGACGACCTCTCTCCTCCGTCACTGCAGCTGCGCACAGAGGCTCTGAAATGGGTGGCAGGGACGGATACGTGAGATGTCATGCGTTGGTGTGAGCTTCCCTAACTTATTTCTAACTCTTAGCGTATGCGCAAAGCGCATACAAGGCCGCAACACGTGCCGCGGGATCAGCGCATTGCGGCGCGAGAGGTGGCGTGATGGTATCACGTGGCATCCAGTCAGAACGCAGAGGGTACACGCACACATGTTCTCCGTGGGTTCACCGTCTGGCTCCCCGGTCTTCGTGGGGACTCGTAGCTCAATCTATAGGACAACGGGCTCCCGCTCCGTTTTCCTATTCGTTGCAGGTTTGATCCCTGTTGGGGCCAGTAACTTCTTTTATTCGTTCGCTGGAGTATTCTGTTGACAACCACGGTCGCGACTGAAATCTCGGGGGGCAAAGGTAAAAAGCTTCGCTTTAAAAAATAAATCCGTGACGTGGGAAATGAACAAACACAGATGCTCCAAAAACTGTAGACTGCAAATAAGCCTATTGAGGAGTTGAAAACGAAGCTAAACGACGGAACTACTAATAGCGCTAAGCTTTCGCAATGCAATGGCTCCTTATTGCTCCTCGAGCGCTGAGGCTCTCAGTCCGCATGCACGTCAGCACGTTTTTTGTTCACTGCAAATAGTTTTATCCTGTGTTAGTTGGGCAAGATTTCAAACATTAGAACGTGTTTACCGGGAAATCGTGTTATCTTAGAATTTTGCAACCGGTAAAGAACCCTGTAACAATATACAATATTCTAGTGTTCACAGCTGAAGTAGTAGTAACCGGGAAATCGTATGACCCGGGAACGTATCAACGGTATTCTACTGTATTCGAACATAAAGTGAAAACTGTGCCCTGTGTTGGAGGATATAACACCGAAGACTTTATGAGAGATGGTAGTTTATTTAAAATTTTGCTACGGACTATGCCCTCTCTTTTGTTTATGTTTGTGGTTTGTTTCCCGAGTCTGGGCGGGACCAGCCGTCTCATCTAATTTAGAAGTGAAGCGCTCGTTTCCGACTGTTTCTAACACAAAAGTGTCTTATGCCGCGGTCAAGCAAGATTTAGTGAACGTCATATCCGTCACTGAAATTACAACGCGAGAAAAACTTCAATTGCCGCGGCGGAGCCGGGATTCGAGCCACGAACGCTTTCGCGGCAACGGGAGGTACGAAAAACGCTCCCGACTGCGCTATGAACACACGCGTGAATAGCATGACAAACGCCCCTAATAGCCTTGCTTTCAGATGGCGCTACCATTTAAGGAAGGCGAAGCAAATAGTGCGTCATGACGCTAGTGAGCGCAGACAGTTTGCGCCTCGATGCCAGCATGTACGTATACGGGGGACGTGCAGATTAAGCTGCGGAGAAGCCGACTTGCTGGTGTGGCGATCGTGACACGATCCGCTGCTCCGTTCGCTGCAGCGGACTGTGTGTTCACCAAACGATTCGCTGACAACCCGTTTGCTTTAGTTCACACGGACGGTTTGCGAGCGCCTGTCGTTTCAGTCGGATTTGCGTAATGCTCCGACGCCTGCAATTCAGTGTCTTTCGTTGATGCGGGTAACGGTGCCATACGGACGAAATATAAACAGCGACGTGAAGGTTCATATCGATGCACATTAAATACTCAACTGCTCCTGTAAAGGCACTGTCCAGTGGCAACTGGTCATACAGATGTGCAGAATATGTATGCATGGACATATCTTTCGACCACTCTCTTGCTCCCAGTTGCCACAGGACACTGAAAATAGCAATTACCTTGTTAATTTCTTCTTTGCACTTCTTTCGCATGTTCCTACCAGGTGTCTGTAATTTCTTTGTTACTGAAATGTTACTGTGATTTACTGAAATGAGTGAAAAGTTCTAAAGTAAAATATCCGTTTTTCATATGATTCTGCGTACTCTTTATGTGTTAACGTGGCAGTGGACCTTCTTTTCCGAAATTGAAATGGGAGATATTTAAAATGTTTTTACTTCAAGATACCTGACATACGTGCTCGAGCAATTTGTCTTTTCTAAACATTTAGGGAAATCTGGAATGACATGCATACAAGCAAAAAAATTGTCGTATCATTTCTACATACGTGCACAGATAATATTGTTCGTTTGGCTCGTTTGTAACCTTGGAAAACGCCGCGCATTAAATAATTGAACCATAAACGCGGGTTCCTATGAGGTTAACAAACAGGGTTTTGTAATCTAGTCGAAGGTGAATTTCGCAATCATAGGCAAGGCTCCGGATCCCTCCAAGTAGCCTAAACTAAAGGAAATTATGAGTGCCAAAAATCAGTGCAATTTGTCTTCTTGCAACTGCCACTTCAACAGCCCAAACATCCGTGTATCAAATTACCTGTACCCAAAAACTTCACGCTGTAATGGCCCAGACTCTCCTACTTGGGTTTTCACCAACTTCTATACGTAACCCTGACTCAGATAAATTTAGAGGCGAGAATTAACATGCGCATCATCATACGGTATAAAGTTGGCGGTACATCTGCTCTCGTCACTGCAAGTGTCGTGGAAAGATGATGATCTGACGCCCTTGCCACGAATCTGCATCTCCTGTCTCACCTGCCCGAATCTCAGGCTGTTCCTCTCATGTCTCAGTCAACCAAATGGAGGCTTACAGAGTTCAATCTCGCCGCGCTCGCACTGCTGGCACGCAGTATGTTCCGACTGTTGAAATTGCCGCTCGACAAACGAGCGCGAGGATCCAGCGCCTGGCTTTTCAGCATTTTTTTGTGGTTAAAACATTGCTCTGGATACGCCTGTTTTTTAATTGCGTCCATGAAATGCCGAGCCCACGTCTACTTTTAAATACACGAGCACAGAAAACACTAGGTATTGGAATTCTTCCTGAGGAAAGCGTAATGTTATCTTGCCGCTGAACCTTGCGGACAAGTATTCAGTGTCTGTCTTGATTTATGCGATCGAAAATGTTTTCAACAAATAAATGTCTCGCTCAAGAATTATTCGCACTTAGGTAGAGCGGCTCAGTCTTTGGACAGACAGACAGACAGACAGACAGACAGACAGACAGACAGACAGACAGACAGACAGACGGAGAAATGTTCGAGTTTGAGAAGCCCAAGTCAGACTATCGTCTTTGAAACAGGATGTAGTGCCACGCCTCGAATGCAAATCCACAGCTAGATTGCTTCAGCCAGAGCAGCCGGTGTGCGCCGCTACAGACGGAAGCACCAGAAGCGTGTCGCCTGCTACCGTGCACAACCAAGTCGTCCTTCTCCCGCTCAAGGGTTACCGCTGGTATTCACCGTAGCAAAGCGACTGGGTATTTTACGCGTAATAAGAACGAATCCAAACAAACTTCACATAGAGCACAGATTACTTATCTTCCATGCGTGATAAGGGAATGGCACTGTCTGCCTAGTGACATTATAATCAGCTCATCACTTAAAAATTTTACTATGGAATTATCTACTGTTTTCTTAAATACCCTCTCTTGATTTTTGCTCTCTAGCCTCTATTGATGAAATTTTCCTCTGTACCCATAAAGCCATGCACAATCATTCGTTATCCGTTAAATGGCTGTGTACTAACTCTTGTAGTCTGTTTGCACGTACGACTGCTTATCGGCTGGTTCGTTTTTTTTCTTTTGTGTATTTGTCCAACTGCACTCTTATTTTTTAAAGCGAAGCTTTCCCTGCCTCACTCATTGCATTCGTTGTGTCACCAATACGCACTGCAGTAAAGGCACCTTTACCGAATGGTTTTAGCAAAACAGCGATGATGCACACCAAACGCTACAATAAAATAAAAACGTTTCCCGAGGTCGCAATCGGACTTCGGTATCGCGCCAGAACGCGTAGCAGGAAAGCAAACTTTACAAAATGGGTCTCAGAAAGCGGCGAATTTGAGATGCGAAAGCACGTCAAGTCCTTAAAAAAAAGTAGTCTTAGCCCCTCGTGTTATCAAGGCAGAGTCTCTCCGACTGCAGCTTGGATTTCGAACTTTGACTGTGACTCAGGATGAGAAAGCTTCGCGTTATAAGCATCTTTATCTTTAAAATGGGGCTTTGAGTTTTCATGTATTTCCGATTTCTGTAGCATCCTCCAGAGTTGAGCCTGGAAGGATAAATAAATAAATAAATAAATAAATAAATAAATAAATAACTAAGCAAATAAATTAATAAATAAAAAGTAAAAGATTAAATGAATAAAAATAAATAAATAAATAAATAAATAAATAAATAAATAAATAAATAAATAAATAAATAAATAAATCCCCATCCTTCACGAGTAGCGCCTCGGTTATATCAAGCTACGGGATGGCACGGGACCAGGAATGAGATCGGATGTGCAGCTGTCCCGACGGAATAATGTAGTACATACATGCACCATAAAACCACCCTGAGATTCATTTTTACGAGACTGCACTCAATAGATCAATGCATGGAGCCAACAGTAAAATATCGGGGAAATAAGGTCCGGCGCATACGATTTGAGTCGAATGTATGGCCTTCTATGTGCTGGCTCGTGATCCATCAACACGTTTTACACTGAGGCGTGGTACTGCAGAGCACCTATTTTTCAAAGATGGTAAGCCCGATGCAGTACATCGCTTGGTTGACAACAAGAATTCTTCGTCCGAGCGTGATACCTTCCTGGAGTGTAATTATGGTGTCTTGAAGAGCTTAATACAAGAAATCCCTAGGAAGACACACAATAACAGCAAGAGAGAATAAAAGTAACATGAGATAAACACGGCGTAACTGAAAAAAAAAACTCTCATGGAAGGATGCGTTCTTTTCGTTAAACGGCGCTCAATTTTTTTAATCTCAACGGGGGGATCAGCAATTTAAACACAGCAAGATATATTCATTAATCTTCACAATAGAACAATAAAGTAAATGATCTCTCGAGGCAAAGGTCTCTCTATTTAACCTGTGTGTATTTCTCATGGCCTAGATTTTGTCACGCCTGTCTCGTCTAGGCATCTGTATCTTGACCATTTTATGATTACCCAGTCTTGCACTTGAACGGCAGCCTGCAAAGAAATATCACCCTGCTGTGTCGAAGAGCTGCGTACGTTTCTTGTGTGTTATGGTTTGTCGTAGAATAGGCCACACCATAGGCCACACGCAGATATATTTACTGCGCACGTGTATAACAGTTCCAGCTGGGCATTCCTTTTTTGTAAGCGAAGCTATTGTCATTGTAGGCTTTTAGGGTTTTGCTTTTATGCTTTCGCCACAACAGAGAGCCAGACCGACGGTTGTGCTTTCGGCTGCAATACAGGCAACCCGTGATGGGGAAGGGTTCAGTTGGCGGCGGCGTAACTACGTAGGAAGGCCAGGCGGCAGCTGTTTGTCATCAATTAACCGCCTTCCTGCCGCACTTCCGGTTCGAGAGATGCGCAGCCATCCCAGGCTTTTTTTCCTGTTTGCTGTGCGCTTTTCGTAAGAGGCCGTGTCGTCGAAGCCACGTGTCGCCGTAGCAGACGAGGAATGGTCGGTTGAAGATGGCCGCTACAGCATTGATTGGACAATTACACGGCGCAGTATTGCTGGTGGTAAATTTGTCAACAGAATTGTTTTGCTATTGGTTTTTGGTTACGCTCATTTGGGGCGCGTGTTGCCTGCCGCGAGGTCGGTTGGAAGGTTGGGATAAACCGAGCGCGCCCGTAACCGTCCGATAGACCACATCATGGCCCTGGGAGCGTAGTGGCTAACTATAGCGAGCGTGGTTACCGCTTCTGTTTTAAGTGCTTCTAACAGGTATATTTTATTATCGAGAGTTAAACTTTAACTAGTAAAAGGCGTTTCAGGAAAGGGCGACAAAGATCTCATACAACCATTTTTAGTGTGAGAAAACTGGTTTATATACCTCAATCAGTTGTTTTCCGACCCCGAACGATGTTCTCTTCTCTCTGTCTCTTTTACACACACACACCCACGTAAACACACTCAAGCGCGTGCGCACGCACACATAATATCGAACAATTTTCAAATTTCGCGTAACGCAACGTCAAGCCATCATAACAAAGAATACTAAGAGAGTGGTATGAGCGCATCTACTCTGCGTTTCCTTTCAATGTGTTCGATCAAACGGAACTAGAGGCACCGCTGGTTTTTCTATCCCAATGACAGATTTCACTTACTTAGTATTCTAAGCACTGCAATTTTATTCCCGACCACTGAGCCATGTAATTATTTCCGACCACTCAGCCACGTAATAGTATAAATAAAGGCCGCATGTTACCCTCGTCTGCCGTAAATAAACATATTTGAACAATTCGTATTTTTGGAGCGTATTTCCACATTCCAATTTCCAAAGGGGTGTTTCTTCTGAAGAAATATTCAATTTTAGATTTGCAATACGCCAACGGTACCCTAAAAAACAAGAAAGGATACAACTGCCAAGAAGGATACGACTGCCGACCTCCACAACGTGAAGCCAGATTCTACCTATAGTACATCCCAACAGATGGCGTCTTCGTGCAAAATAGATACGTGAATAAACAATAGATAAAATAAAGAGAAAGAACGCGAATCACAATTTTTGAGCTGGGGAAGGTTTTAAATACCGTTTTAAATTTCGCATACAAGCTGAAATACTAGCCAGAGTATATAAAACAGGGAGCAATATTATCTATATTGTAGGAATTTTTTTTGTTGCGGCTGTCGCTACTGGGGTCACCATGGTTCCGTTCCGTAAAAAAACGTTGCGTACTCATCGACGTCCTTCGGCAGCTCCTAACTTCATTCTCCGCATAGGATATTTAGGAAGCTTGAGAAGCAAACGCTGACAAAACAGACGAAGAAACTGGTTTTCTAAGTGTACGCCCATGTCTGACTCATGAAACTGGAATTCTCCGCCGCTTCCGCAATTCATTCGGTTGGATAGTTCGCCGGCATAAGTGAGCGTGTGTGCGGGCTGCTCTTTGGGTATACTGCGCCGCCAGCGGGATGTTTTGGCTCCAGAAGGGTTTTCTAAGGAGTGAATGCCGTCAAAACTGCAGCGCTGACGAACTTCACTTCTGAAGGATACAGAGTTGGCCGGTACAGGCCACGGGCGATCTGAGTTCTCCAGTCAAAGCTTTAGCTTGTGTTTAGAAACAAATAAAGCGTGGGGATGGAGACGCCAATTTTCCTACATGCCCGGTGATCGTGGTTCAAAGCACTCAGGCACGGAGCTCATGCGAAAAAAATAACTGTATGAAATGCGTACTTGTCAAGCGGAACCCAAACCAAAACCAATTTAGTGGTTTGGTTTCTTTGGCGCAGTAACTACTTTGGCGCAGCAACACAGAGTAGTTAGCTCCTCTTCCAGGTCACACTGCACAAGATGAACGCATTCGAGGTTGCAACCGGAGTGTCGAATACATATGCCAGATATCATCAAAACTACAAATTCAGTCAGCGGCCACTCTGAACTACACAGAAAGATATGGCTGCGAATCGTCGCCACACGTGATCATCATGAACAAGCGTAGGCCGAGAGTCAGAAGAAAGGCTAAGTCACGAAGACACGGCCGAACATAAGAAAAACAAAACTCAGACACCGGCTGAGCAAGAATGGACCCAACACCATCGCAAGTGCTCGCACAGTGCCTTCGTCGATCTGTTATCCCGCTTACACGGATACTTGTCGGGTGGGAGAATATTGAGACTTTCGATGGCGAAGCAGACGACGCAGGCATCGAGCTCTACAGGCTGGTACCCCGGAAGAAGACGACGATCAGCCAAGGTAACGAGATGGCTGCATGAAAGACGGTTCCCTGTACATTGTGTAAATATATTTGCTTTTCCTTGTCTACGGACTCCTCGCTTGCCTCCCTGGACGTTTTCACACCCAATATTTAACAGCGTTTCACCATAAAATCACATAAAGTCAGAAGTGCACCAAAGGAGGTGTTAAAAGCCAATGACGGCTACTGTCTAGGGAAACGGCGCCATTTTGACACATGTTCTGACGCCACCGCAGAGGTGCTCAGCGCCATTACGGTCATGTTTATGTGTGGAGGTGGAAACACCGATTAGGGACATAGTTTAACCGGTTCACAAAGATGCAGAACGTGTAGCATGACAGCAATCGGCCTCCCGAAAATGGCCGCGTATCTTCTCCGCTCGTTGCTAATCTAGACGAAAGACAATAGCTGACTGGCGTCCCTGCCAAGTAAATGCCTGCCTTTTCTTTCTCGCTTACCTCTCAAGCTGTTCCTCTCCCGTCTCGTTACTCCCAACATAACTCGCTAAAGGTGGATGCTCAATTTAAATTTACTGCGTTGCACGGCTCCAAGTCGGATGCGTCAATGCCAGCGCTGCCGTACGGCGGAAGGCGCGTGAATCGAGGCGCCATACTTGAACGTTTATAGAACCGCGTTTCTCTAGTCCACGAGCTTGCCAACTGGAACGTGTTGCCTATGTAGTGGAACATTTCCTTGCACTTGCTGTTTGATTTCTTACATGCCGCCAGAAGCTATAGTAGTGCTGCCAACAGCAGGCGACTGTTTTGTGCCGTTGATGTAGTATTTCATTTAGTGTTGGAAAAACCAAGCATCCATAATATTTTTAATAAATTAACATTGTAAATATAACCTATGCATTGATTTTCTGCCTTGTATTTCTGTAATGTCATGTTCTTGTTCACAGTGCTAACAAGTATCAACATTGACACCGGAAGTAGACGCTTAGGTTTGGCTGTGGGTATAAAGACTCTTGCGCAGCTCCTGTTTCACTTTGGCCGGGTGGCTGAATCAGAACACAGACATATAGACAGACAGACCGACAAACATACAAACAGACCAAAATTTCTACGTCTAAGAAGGCCAAGAAAGACTATCGTCTTTAAAACACTCACGCGTCTGCACCTACTTTACTAGCAATGCGGCGAGTTCAAGCAACACGAAATAATTGCTTATTGATCACGTGACCATTTCTTCACTGGTTTTGTACCCGTTTTCCATCCAGGCCAGACTATGTGTGCCTTATTCTACATATAAACGTCAACATCCACACATTGGTTGTCCTATGCAAGGTTTGGTTCATCGTCACCTTAAATTTTGCTTTATGACGTGAAAAACGAAATGTTTCGCTTCCTGACATGGTATGGAGTACTTTGCAAATGTGGCTGTGGGAAAGTCTCGGCTTACTGAAAAAAGTCGACTCGATCATCAGCACCTTTTCCCTTTCGTTGGAAAAGCTCCACTTCGGGAGGCTATCCTCGCACACCTTTTTACTAGGTCTGTGTACTCGTTGACACGCGAAGCCTGTGCAGTTTCGGTGAACCGATAATTCATAACGTGCTTTTTTATATAAACAAAGGTCATCTCTACTGCTCAACGTAGCTAAAATATTTAGTTTAAGAGAGGGAACTTCGCCCTCATAAGCGCCTAACCTATTTCGCTGTGAGGCGATAGCGTTCTGCATGGCTAATACGTCTTTAACTGTTTCCATTATTTTCTGAGTATTGTGAGCTGAAGACTTAGGCGAGTTTTTAATCTGTGTGACTTTGGAGCGGATTGCAGTTTGCAGATGTTAGCCATGATAACAATTCGTGTATCCCGTTGAAGTCTCCTGAATGGCTTCAGATTACTCCAGGCCGCTTCTTTACTAGGAATTATACTGAGCTCATTCTCTAAAAACCAATGGGATGATATCTCCTCAATCACGGATAATAAAAAGATGGGAAGTTTTATCAAGTTTTCCTGATACACCACTGGTGAAACGGCTTTTCATTCTCGTCATCTTTGCTGAGTGTGGCCAATTCGTTGTTTATTCTATCTGCATTGGGCTTTGTAACATCTCCACGCCTGCGCATTTAAAAATTCAACTTACTGCAGTACATTGAAGTTCGGATCTGCATTGGCTATTTCCTACTCATGCCTTTAAGAGTGGTTTTGGTATTGAATTTGTCGCACATTGTACTTGGTACACTGCTATCCATAAAATCAGGGTACAAAAGGAAACTCCCCCCGATACGGCTGACTTTCGTACTATCTTTGCCAAACAATGGTAGTGGTGCAAACAAATCCGTCAATTATAACATGGAATTTCACATAGCACAACGCTGAGCGCCTGATGCTTCATCTCGTCCATACAAGCACGCACATATTTCGAGAAGTCCCACTCCCTGACAGACGGTAACGTACTGTGCGTGATTTGTAATTGCTGTTTTTTAAGGCACATTGATATTATGACTTACGTTTGCTGGGATCCGGTAAGCTAACGTGATCAAATCGTGGTCAGATTTTTTATCCACCCCAGGAATAACAGGGTGTAACCCAGAACTAATTAATATTACACCAAGTCATTTTTCGCGTTCGTTTACATACAATTAAAAGGCATTTGTGCTAAATATACATATGCCGCACCCACGGAATGTCTCATCATCATCAGCCTACTCAGGTCCACTGCAGGACGAAGGCTTCTCCCATTGACCTCCAACCGCTCCTGTCCTGTGCTGCTCGAGTACACTGTTTACGCCCATATTTCTTTATTTCATCCCTCCATCATGTTAGGTTCCTTCCCTTTTTTCTATACCCGTCTCTAGGTATCCACTCTTTTACACTTGTCCACCGGTTGTGGGTTGGTCTCACCACATCACTAGCCCAAGTCCATATTTTTTTATTTGAAATATCATATGTCGTATACTCTAGTTTGTTCTATGATATAAGTGGCTCGCTTCCTGTCCGTAAGTGTTGTTCCTAACATTATTCGTTCCATGCCCCGTTGTGCCGACTTACGTTTGCTGCCTAGTTGTTTATAAGGCGCCAAGGTGCACGGCTGTATGTCATCACCGGCAGTATGCACTGGTTGTAGATTTTTCTTTTGAGTGACAGAGGTTGCATACTTTTAAATATTTGGGAGTGCTGGTCCCCAACCCATGTCTATTCCCCGCCGGATTTCTCTCTCGTGGTTGGGGTCAGCACTAACCATGCTGTCGAGGTAGTTATATTCTTTTAGTCCTTCTAGCGTTTCATTTCATAAGCTGAAGGAGACGTTTTTGTCATGTTTATTCCTCATAATTATTTTTCGCCCCGCGGCCGCGCTTTGGGATTGTAGTTCCTCAAGCATTGCTTGCATGTGCTCTGAAGTCTGACTCAGCAACACTATGTCGTGCGCAAACATCAAATGACCCACGTATTCCCTGTTTATCCTTAATCCCATATTTTTCTAGTCAGGCTTTTAAACACGCCCTCCAGACATGGTGTGAATCGCTTTGTATAGATCGAATCTCCTTGTCTTACTCCCTTTCGGATCGTAAATTTATAGTTTTGCTTGTAGAGGGTTATCCTGCCCGTGCATTTCTTTTATATGTCTTCCAGAAGTCTTATTTAGATTCACTCGGTTCCTTGGTATTTCAGTGCTTCTAAAACAGCCGCGGTGAGTACGGCATCACTTTATCGTAATTGGTAAATGCGATGTTAAGGCGTCTGTTGTACTCTGCGGATTTTTCTATCATTTGATTAACGACAGGGATATGATCAATGCTTGATTACCCTTTTCTAAGCACAGCCTGTTCTCTGATTTTTTGGGAATCCAGGCTCTCGCCTGAGCAATTAACTATAACTTTAGAAAACAGCTTGTAAACAACTGAGAGCAGGCTGATAGGCCTGTAATTCTTAACGTCATTGAGATCTCCTGTCTTAAGAATCGGAATAATGTGGGAATTTTACCAGGCTATGGACAGCTTTTGAGTCCTGAAGCATTCCGAAAATACTACAGCAAGTATTTCCAGCACAATATCTCCTCCACCCAACGATAAAAATCGTTTTTCGAAATTTTATTTCCCTATGTCTGGAAGTTTTGTTTTGTCTCCCCTATGATGTGCCTGACATAGGTATACTGGCCCACCCGGGCATCGCCGGGTAAAAGCGCTATTATTTAAATAGACGCGTTTTTGTGTGCCAGAAATGAGAACAATGAAGATGCACGATGCCATATTACTGAGCGTTTTTTATGTCATTTCACATTGTAAACAAAGAGCAAGACGAATGCTTTTGTTTCAAGTTTGTTGTGATTACGGTACGCAAGCATCCGTGGAATTATTGTTGTCACCCCTACATAAAGTCCAGAAGCCACCTCAGTCCAAAGAGCAGAAAACGAATGTCTCGAAGCATGTGCTTGCCGCCGCATCGCTGAAAAAAAAAATTTTTCGGGGAAATTACATGCTGAAGATTCACCTTCTTTCTTTATCGTTATGATTGTAGCATAGCTAAAAAGTAAGGTTTGCAAAAGTCTGTTCCTATGAAAATTCACCTCTTTCGCCGTTTCGTAAACAAGCTACGTAAGAAACAGTGGATTGGTAAAAAATGGGGCGTGTATCTGTTGTGCAAAGCTGCAGAAGCATCTACTAAGCAGGCATCATTCACTGCTGGCTGCCCAAGTAAATAAAAAGTCATCAACCGAGACCATCTATTGGCGGGAAATCAAAGGAGTATCGTTGTTCGGGCGAGCATCAACTTCCGTCTGCACTATACTGCGCTTTTCATAATTAGTAGCCGTGACTATAGCTGCCCGTCACAATGAGCAGCTCTAGATAGCTAACCCGCCGCGGTGGCTCAGTGGCTAAGGCGTTGCGCTGCTGAGCACGAGGTCGCGGGTTCGATTCCCGGCCGCGGCGGCCGCTTTTCTGATGGAGGCGAAAAGCAAAAACGTCCGTGTGTACGAGATTTCGGCACACGATAAAGATCCCCAGGTGGTCAAAATTAATCCGGAGCCCTCCACTACGGAGCGCCTCCTCGCCTGCGTTGCGTCGGCGCGTTAAACCCCACAATCAATCAATCAAATCAGCTCTAGATAGCTCATTCAAAGTGTTAATAAAAGGCTTCGGCAACATAAGCGAGCTTTTGATTGTTACGTTTTTTTATTCAGATACCCTAAAGGCCCGGAAGGGCATTATATAGGGGGGGGGGGGGACAATCTGTTGGATACATTTCAATGCAAGAGCAAACAGTCAAGAGCGGGCATGCAACAGGAAAAGGTAGAAAAGCAACCAAACAAAACAGTAAATGGAAAAGAAATACAAAGCAAGCGCACATAGCACTTGTTTCATGGCTCTGATAATTTTAGCTATCTATACATAAAAATCGCTTCAAATGGCTTACAAACAAATCGTGATTATTAATTGTGGTATTATCTTCTGGTGATCTATTCGAATGAAAGATGGCCAAGAACGACGGGGATTTACGAAGAAGATTAGTAACGGCAAACAAGGGGAGGACCACTTTGTTACTTAATGCAGGGAGTATACAGAGACGCTAGCTACGCCCGATAAGTGGCGTGGCCTGAACGTCACTGTGAAAAAGTGCTCTACTCTCCCGCCAAACTGGAGAAAATGTTTTGTTCACTTAAGGTCGGATCGAGAATGTTGAAACCAGATAGGCGTGACATACATACGACGATATGTTATAAAATCGAGTTCACAGATGAGTGGTTATGTCGTAGTGGTTAGCGGTCCCGTAGACTGTCACAGGCTTTCTTTTCTTCGCTCCGGCAAGTGCACGGAGTAGGTGGGGAACTTTTGGTTTCTCACATTATATTTATGTGCCCCTTGAACGTTTGGGTCACAGATCCAGAACTTTTAATGTAATTGTAACTGCCCCTCGGCATCACATTACCACCAGTTCAAGAGGAACTGGTATCTTGGGGAATAAGTAATTTCCCGCTGGGTTTCCCAAGCGACTAATCACTAACACCAAATGGAGACCAGTGCGGACTTCTGGGCATGCTGGTGTTATTTTCTTGAGATACTCACGGCGCGTACAGGCAAGGACCTAAGAAAGGAGGGAGAGATCTTATGCGTGGGGCGGAGTAGTGTCCGTCTCCTGCGGTATCTTCACCTTCTTGTAATTGTTCAGTAATACCAAAGAGCCATTCATAGCCACAGTAGTATTTACACGTCGTTTTTTGTAGCCAGCAGTCCTGAATTGTCCGTCGTCATACTTATGATTGACTCTAACTACTGAGCAATTGTGTGCGGTCGGCATTTTTTATTTGAGCGTGAAATTTGTATCTATATCTTTCTTTGCAGTGAATCTAAATTAAATTCGCGGTGACCAAAGCTTTTCCTTTCGAAAAAAATCCAAAACTTGGATCAGGTCACACACGCGTTGGACGAATCATGCAAAATTCAAAACTTTTACCTCCGTAAAAGTATTGTAGCTATCAAAATATTGTATATATATCATCGCAAATGTATTTCTGTCGACATCTTTATGCTTTTAAATGAGTCAAAGCATGTGTATTTCGTTTGCCGAAGAAATGTCTATAATAAAATGACAAATATGACATATTTCTGAAAATTGCAAAATGCCGAGCCCTTTTTCTTTGCATATAAACGAGCCAGGAAGCCCAAGTTTTTTAGTAATATTTTTCCAGCATTTGTCATTTTTCAGGAGAATTGTAGTAAGAATGAAGTGAGCCCCAAAAGTAGGGCATTCTCTAGAGACCCTGCAATAACTACTCTTCCTCAAGGCTGACTGCCTAATAGACACGTTTATTTCTCCTCCTACTCGATTTGAAGAATGCTTGAACAGCTGATAATTACATCACTTTGCTGTAATTTTAATATTTATATAGATAGATATCTTTGATTTTTTTGTCAAAACTTTAGAACTTGAAGCCATGAGTGACGGAATGACTTTATATTGAGAGGAGTGGATTGATGGCAGCGCCAATGGGCCTCGACGGGGTTATGCCTCGCCTCTCTTTGTGCTCTTTTTGTGCTGTCTCCTCTCCCTGGGCAGGAGCAAAAGGAATTGACGCAGCTGACAACAGTGTAGTGTACCGTGAGCAAGGTCGGGGGAATGCCTTTCTTTCCTCTTGAGGGTCAGAATGACTGAGCCGGCAGTTGTCAAGGCCCTTAGGTACTCAGCGCACTGTCTTTGGGCGAGGACTGGTTGAAGGAGGGAAGCCGGCGACCGAATGCAAAAAACTCAACGAGCTTGTCCGGAGCCGTGGCGAAGAGCGGACGTACAGGGGGAATTAAATGAAATGTGAACAACGGAGAGCACAGCCTCAGGCGCATGCTGCACCATCTGGCTGCAAATTCAGTAAACTACGCGTATGTGCACTTTTTCGGGAGCGTTTGAGAGTGCGGCCTACATTTATGGCAAATGCTTGATCAAGAGCGACGGCGCTCGTTTTTTTTAGGCGCCTTTTCACGCTATGTCGCCATTGAGCAGGGTGATCATGAAGGGCATCGTGCTAGCTGCAACGTGGCCTCCGCGATCGGCTACCGGCGGCGCGCCGCCGGCAGCAAATCGCGGAGGCCACGGCTGCAATCAGCTTGCTGCGCATTTGGCTCGTG